>NC_056625.2:157768636-158400000 GCF_002870075.4 Lactuca sativa | reverse complement strand
AGATGATGAAACCATTGCTGACTTGTTGAAAAGAAAGAACAGTCGCAATGTTGATGATGATGTTAATCGTGTGGCGCGAGAGGCTGAAGAAGCCGAACGCAAGCAGAAGGAAGCCCACGATCTCCTCGAGAGCAGGAAGACTCTCTTCCCTGCCTGGACTCGGGAGCGAATGATTAAGGAGGTCATAGATACTCCTAGCATCCTATGGCTCGAGCCGGTTATCTCATTCGACTGCTATAATTCTGTCGATTCGTAGTTCGACATGCCGCTGACTCGAAAGGCGTTTATCTTCCACGCCTTCTCAAATATTTATGAAGTCCCTCATCCGAACCCTAAGGTTGATAGGGAGCTCATCGAATTCTATCTAAAGGCTGCTCGTCCTCAGTATTTTACATGGAGCGCCCAGAATACATTATTTTTATATCCCAGAAATGACTTGGACGACAAATCTAACATACTCCTAAACTATTCCTAATTCTATTTATATCCTAGAAATGACTTGGACCGTTGACCTTAAAGATGGAGTGCAATACATGTTACCGCTGGACTAGAAGTCATTTGGTAATAAGTACATTAAATGGTTTTAAAACTTTATATATGAATGATCTACCTATAAATTTTTTTTAATAATAACATATATTAATGATCAATATTGTAAAAAAAATACAAATCTAATTACAATTTTGATCCTAAATGAGGAACATTGATGAGTTTGTGAATAGAAAAACGGTTTTGAAGCTATCAAGCAGCAAAGAAAATATAACTGTTGACAAAATTATGTGTATATTATTGTATCTAAATTATTATTGAAATATTAGTTGTAAAATATATGTTTACTCCCCCCTCCTCTAACACAATTATGATGCATATAAGTTATTTTTGACAAATAGCATAATGTTTAATTTATCCAAATTCAATTCCTTTCTGTGCAATGGATGGGATACACTTAGTTTTAATAAATGCTAAACTAGACAATAGGACAAAGCTCGAGGAACAGTTACATCAGAAGATTATGGAGGTAATTATAGGAGAACACCACCACCATTACCATTTAATTATTGATTTTGAATTTCACTGTTTGGTAACTAAACTTCATATTTATTACTGATTTTATTTTTTTATTAGTGAAATCATACAACGAACTTGTTTTAAGAACTATAACGGCAGAAAGAGAGAGGATTAAGAAATGGGTGTGACACCAATGTTTAATGCAAAGAAATCCAAAAGATTCATCAAACTTCTTATAAAGTCAACTTGATTTGATTTGGGTCAGAATCTACCAAAATTTCCTCATAAATCCAAAAACAAAATAGTTTTTTCCTGGATTAACGGAAACTAAGATCAACCAAATCAATTAAAGAGTTATTTGAATTATATTTTAGAATAATACTATTTAAAATTATAAGAAGCTAATCTTGGCCTATATTATACTTCTTGTTTGTGATAATATCACAACGATTTTTTAACAACATTTAATCTCAAATTTGAAATATATGTTTAATTAATATCGTATGTTTAATGAAATTTCATATTTTAAATAACTTGGAACTTTTTTAAAAAAGTAAATAACTTGGAACTTTTCTAAATTTGTATAAATAAACTAGGTTGGAAAAAAACAAAAAGTAATACTTTTTTTAATTTCACATACAAAGAAAAAGTTTAGTGACTGAAATAAAATAAATAACAATTAGTTTCATTGTTAACCAGTCATACCCGATCTTAAAAAAGTAATCGAAATATTTTTTACAATTTTTAAGATCGTTTGTTGGAATTTTTAGATTTTTTTCATAATATAAGAACAAATATGAAATTATGGACAATTTTTAATCATTATATTTTCTTTTAGAAACTGTAAAAATCTATTCGCAAGGCAAATAATAAAACGGTGCTATTATATATATATATATATATATATATATATATATATATATATATATATATATATATATATATATATATATATATAGAGAGAGAGAGAGAGAGAGAGATGTGGGTTCAATTGAGAAAATAAAAAAAGGTTGAGAATTGGGGAATCATTTTCACCCACTCATTTAATCTAAGCATAAAAGACACGGTGACAAACTTGTAAATATCGCAATAACCTTCAATCTCAAATACGTAACTATAGAGAATTCGATAACTGTTCGTTCATCATCAAATTTTTTCCTGCAACCTTCAATAATCATCCAGATTTCTTCAACTAAACCGGAATTTCTTCATTGTTCATGAAATTGGAATCGGAGTTCTGGACTCGCAGTCACAGTCGACATTAAGGGACTTGGAATCGGTACTCACAGGTTCCCAATCGGATTTTCGGAAATCAAAATCAAATTGAGAAATCGATCAGAGATATGATGTCGCATCTGAAGTCGAAATCGGAAGTATATAATGATTTGGAATTGATAACTTGATGTTTTTAACATTTTTAAAATAGTTAACTTGTTTGCACTCCAACTGTTTGATGAAATGCATAATGTAACAACGTAAATTTTCAAACAAAATTTTCATTTCAAAATAAAGTGTTTTCATTCAAAACAAGGCATAAACAATCCATGCGTCATAACAGAATACAAATCATATGAATCCCAAGATCACAAAACATCTATCAGTGTGTACAGATTACGCCGGCGCCTTCCCACGGTCCTCGCTAGTACCTGAAACACATACACAACGACTGTAAGCATAATTGCTTAGTGAGTTCCGCAAAATACAACTTACACACATACGCCTTTCAAGGCCCTGACCTTCCGGTCCATGTGTCTCAGGGGACTTCCGTCCCTGCTGGGTAAACCTTCCGGTCCTACCCACGCCAACCTTACGGTCCACATCACAACGCCTTCCGACCCACATAACATACATAGTACGTATAACAATTAACTTATCACATATAGCACATATATCACATATCATATCCGACCTTCAGGTCACACAGTCAAACCCTTCCGGGTACAGTATAGTGAGAAGACTCACCTCGTGAATATCGAAAGCTAGCAAATCCCGAAGTCCCTCGTGCTCGATCCGCCGAGCTACAATCTCCCTATAACTTCATACATCTCTTATTAACACTTTTATCTTCTAAGCTTGACTATCCCTAAGAAGTCAAACATAGGTCAACTCTGGTCAACGGTCAACGGTCAACTTGACCGAACTCGGCGAGTGCACAAGGGCAACTCGGCGAGTCTAGACGTATCCGCCAACTCCATAGGATTCCCTTCTTACTCGTCGAGTGCTTCCCCTGACTCGACGAGTTCCACCTGGGAGAGTCGCGGGGCCACCCCGACTCAACTCGCCGAGTCTCAAGAACAACTCGGCGAGTCCCAACTCGACTCAGACCACCTGTCGACCCTCTCTAACTCGTCCTGACTCACTGAGTCAACCCGTGACTCGACTGGATCACTCAATGGCCGATCCAAGGCAATCTTCAAGCTACTCGCCGAGTCTGCTCATCGGACTCGGCGAGTCCATGCCATGCAATTACTCAAACTCGCTTATAAGGTCAGATCTGTTCCATCAATTCATAGATCTAGCCTTTCAAGACAGATTCACAACGTAAAGTCCCTATCTTGGTGTCCATAACACACCCCATGGCTTATAATGAACATTTTGATCTAAAGCATAAGGGTTCCAACCCAAAACTTCCATTGATTCCCAAAAAGCTTGGGCAAAGGGACACTCTGGACCTTTAGGGGTCCAGATCTATAGTCTAAATCTCTTAGGGGTCCAAGGGAGCACAAGATCTAGCCACAAAAGGGTTCAATAAACCCTAAATCAATGTAAACACCAACATAGAAGAGAATAGCTCGAAATATTACCCCAATAGAGATGCTCTGGACTCCAAATCCTCAGAAGATGGCTCCTCTTGCTTTCCCCTTGGCTGATTTCCTCTTTCCTTGCAAAATGACACCTCCAAGATCAATAATAGCCTCCTTCTATGCTCCAAACGCCCACACTCGATTAGGGTTTCACTCCAGGGACTGGTGAGCACAAATGACGGCCATAAGGCCCTTTAAATAGGTCCCAAACCCGAGAAATTAGGGTTTCATTAAACAACGCAGACTCGCCGAGTCCATATCCTGGACTCGCCGAGCCCAAACGAATCCCGCGTCCAGAATCGCGACCCTACTTGGCGAGTCTGAGCTCCAACTCGCCGAGTCCCCTCTCAAAACACAAAATAATCAAATCAATAAAGATACCTGGAATTCCGGGCTGTTACACATAAACTAAATTACCACGTTATATTCACATATGAATATGTTTTCTCACCTGAATCAGTATATGATTATGAAAAACACAAAACAAATATGCAAGTCTGTATGTTATTCATATGTGAATAACATATAAAAATTATATATATTTGTCAAAATACCTTCAATATTCATAAGTGAATATAGTAATATACCTTGTAATATTCATATGTGAATATACTGTGTAATATTCATAAGTGAATATATCATCTAATATTCACAAGTGAATATACTCTGTAATATTCAAATGTGATATACCATTTAATACTATGTAATATTCAAATATGAAATATCATTTCATACTCATAAGTGAATATACCATCTAATATTCACAAGTGAATAATATTCACAAGTGAATTCATTGTCCAATATTAAAATATGAATATACTATGTTTATTATATGCTATATTCAAATATGAATGATACTTAAATTGTAAAAAAAATCATACTTTTTATTCATAAATGAATAACGAATGAGTATAATAAAACCTGATACATTGTTATTCATTTATGAATAACGATAGCTGAAAATATAAAAACAAAATTATTTTATCTTAAAACTATATCAATATGAATATCTATTTGTAAAGAATAAAAAATCATGAATTTTGGTATATTTAAAATCATTTTTTGATAAAAATAGCTAATAAAAATAAAAAAAAAAAAAAACGAAAAAAACTATGTTTTTGTATATATTAAGGTAATTATTAGCATAGTTTAAAGAAATATGTTATGTTGGAAAACACATATTCATTCGTTTCCCATTTCCGCCGGTACGTTGGAGGCTTTTGCGGTAAAAATAAATGATTGGCTGAGAATGATTCCCTCATTCTCAACTTTTTTTTTTCTCAATTGAACCCTCCCCTATATATATATATATATATATATATATATATATATATATATATATATATATATATATATATATATATATATATATATATATATATATACACTGAGAATGATTCCCCCATTCTTAACTTTTTTTTCTCAATTGAACTCTCCCCTATATATATATATATATATATATATATATATATATATATATATATATATATATATATATATATATATATATATATATATATATATATATATATATATATATATATATTTGCACTTGACGAATGGCCGCGTGTTGCACAGTTTATATAAATAATGTATATAAACTAATGTAAGTAAAAGATTGAAAAATACTTGATATTGAAAAAAGTTCAATTTCATTATCATTTTTTTAAAACCATTACATTAAGTTTTTATAAAACGTTGTAATTGTTTTAAATATGCGATAAGATAGATAAAAATTTAAATCATATTATCTCAAGAGCCTTTACTCCCGGACTAAACGTGTCTATATAAATATATCTACTTTTGAATTTATTGTTATTTTTAATTATAATATGATGGTTAATCTATTTGTGTATACATATTTTATAATCATAATCTCTCGATGATTAACTGATTAAGCAGCTACATGTTGGAAAAAGTTTATAATTATAAAAATATAGATTTTGGTCACGTATTTTTAGTAATTTAGAATTTTGAACTAGGTTTTATATTCAGTATTATTATGGTCAATCAACTTGAATAAACATGATAGTTTAATTTTAAAAAAGATTTTATTTAATCATCTTTAGCTTTTAGTTTTCTATCATGATTAATTATATAGAACATATTATTATAGATAACAATAAAAATTAATAATTACTTAAAAAAGCTAAATAAAAATACAAAGATATTTGTGTGCTTGAAACATATTATTGTAGATAATTTCTCCGTCTCTTCAAGTGTAAAAATAAACTAAATTTTATGAATTTTATTTAATAAACTTAGATAGTTAATATGACTTAAAATAAATATTTTAATTCACATAGTTTAACAATCGAATTAGTTTGAATGATATTTTAACTAATATTGCAATGAAACAAATAACATAGTAGAAATTCATATAGGTAAACTAAAAAAACACAAACAAATTTAAAATGAAAAACAATTTTTTTATATGATACTAAATATGACTATCAATAACTGAATAATAAAATTTTATTTATCTTACGTGTATATACTTTTCAAATATGAATACAACGGCGATTTCACAAGTGATCGGCTTTTCAATTGATTGACGTTGATTACCGGCACGACCCTTCTTCTCAAGCGGGTGCAAATGCCGGTAGGGTTTTGCCTCTTGTTTGTTCCAGTTTTGTCATATCTCTGGGGTGCCCTTGTTATCAATTTCTGAAGTGAAGCGTGCTCTGTGGAATCTCTCAAGCAAGAATTCATTGCTCCAAATGGTCTTTAATTACTCTTCTTCGCTACATGGAGATGATTGGAAGAAAGACAGATATCATGTAGGGAAGAATTATAATGACATGTTTCAATCCAAGAATGATCGCCCATTTACCAGGTTTGACTCATAGTCTTTTTACGTAACGAATTTTCCAGATTTTATCATTCGTTCAGACTTATGGTGTATGTGCTCTCTATTTGGAAAAGTCTGTCATGTTTTTCTTTCCAAAAAGAAATCACATTGGGGAAACGTTTTGGGTTTGTTAGATTTTCGGGTAATGTTAATGTGGAACATATGATCAAGAACCTGTGTGATGTGTGGTTCGGATACAATAAGATGTTAGTTGTAGTTCCCCAAGTTCCTAAAAAAGATACCCTTCATCATAATGTACCCCCTAAGGTTCAGAAACACGTTACTTTACCTTTTTCATACGCGAATGTGGTTAGAGGTAAACAATGTGAGATTTCAATTTCAGAACAAGTAGAATCGATCATTGCTCTTGATTCTGGGGATTTTCTTATTGACAACAAAAAGTTAGCGTGCTTGGCTAAGGTTAGAGATTTTATTACTTTACCTAACTTGGTTATGTTGTTTCATGATGAAGGTTTTGAGAATTCCCATATCCGATATGTGGGTGGTCTTTGGGAAATGTTTGAATTTAAATCAAGACATGCATGTAAATTTTTTTGGAGTGTGATATTGTTAATCATTGGATTTCTTAAAAAAGAAAATGGGATACAAGCTTTGTCACACCCCAAAACCAAGAACGGCGGAAACGTTCTGGGGCGGAGGACGTCATGTACAGTATCACAACAATGAAAAGTAGTAAACAAGCAACAACATCATCCATTTCATTAATGAAGAGATTAAAAACCTTTAATCTATGAAGATCGATTAGATCTTGAACAAGTATATGAATATAAAACAGTAAGAACGCAATAGTAAGAACAAGAAAAGACTGAATCAAACGTGTCGAATGATTAAACAAAATCCTCAGAAGAGCTCGATTAAGAACATCAACTGTAGAGGATTAGAAGGTTACAAGAACGATTAAAGAAAACCTGTTGTACTCTAGATGAATCGCTATTTCGTTAATCTCTAAAATCGTTTCTATCGTTGTAAAACCTTAACCTAATATGCATGCAAGCATTAACTTATATACAATACATAAAAGGCTAACGGTTGGATAGGCCCAAACCGGAGTGTACAAGGCTAAACTATCGAGCCCAAAAGACGCAACATCGAAACAATCTTCAGCCCAACAATCTCCCCCTTTGCATCAATTTGGAGCGAGACCTTCACTTTTTACTTGGGCCGGCAGCTGAAGCTGGTACCTTCTTCTTCACGGTGCTAAACAGACACTTGGTTATGGAGAGGATGGTCTGTCTAAACCGGATGTACCAATTGATCATATCGTTGAAGTACTTGATGTCATCAGCCGAATTCTCTTTACACCGCTTGATAATTGATAAGACGTGCTCCAAGCAAGCTGTGGTGTAAAGGTGTTTGTCAGCTAAAGCGAAGAGACATTTCTGTCCCTCGGCTCTAGTGAACATTACTGAGTTACGCCTCGGATCAATCTTGCCCATTTGCATTTGGTTTAGATCACTGGCCGATCCCACACGTGCTATCTTTGGTTTCTTCTTAAAAACTGTGGCGACCTCCTGATCCATTAAGGCAACCTCCATGATGTAGCAGGCCAACATCCTTTTGACATGGTCTATGATGGGACCATATTCGGCTTCATCTGTCAAAAGGATATTGTATAGGACAATCCAATCATGAGGATTTAGATTCGGCAGATCCGCCAGAGAGATAATATGAGCAGTTCTTGCTGATCCTCGAATGAGCTTGAACTTAACGTTTGTGAATCTCCCCACGGCAAAAGGCTTCAGCACCCGAACGTTTACAATCTTCTGGGCGCTCCAGGTAAGGTATTGAGGACGAGCAGCCTCCAGATAGAAGTCTATGAGCTCCCTGTCAAGCTCATCGTTCGGATGTGGGACTTCAAAAATGTTAGAGAAGGCGTGGAAGATGAACGCCTTTCGAGTCAGCGGCATATCAAACTGCGAATCGATAGTGTTGTTGCAGTCGAATGATATAACCGGCTTGAGCCATAATATGCTTGGAGTTTCTATGGCCTCTTTAATCATACGTTCCCTGGTCCAGGCATGGAAGAGCGTCTTTCGGCTCTCAAGGAGATCGTGGGCTTCCTTTTGCTTGCATTCGGCTTCTTCAGCCTCTCGCGCCACACGACTGGCATCATCGTCAGCATTGCGACTGTTCTTTCGTTTCAACATGTCAGCAATGGTCTCCTTGTCTTCATCTTCATCTTCATCTTCATCTTCCTCAGCTATGTTTTTGCCCTTGTTCTTCACACCCGAACCCGAAGCATGACCAGTTGGAGGTGGTTCGGTTGTGTGAGTAGCTTTGGAGGAAGGAGGTGCTTTCGATCCTGTTTGCTCATCTCCCCCTTGTTTCGGAATGGACATGAAACTCGGTAGGCCTTCGATTTTGCTGAGAAGGTCCATGGCCGGAGAGAGCTTTTCAGCGAGGGTTCGCCTCACCGAATGGTTTAAGATGGGGTCGTGTGGTTCCAGGATGTTTGATAATGCTGCGTGGACATCCGAAACACATGTTTTGATCACCTCCCTTTCGGATCGAAGAGCTTCCAGTTGTTGTTGGGAGTTGGAAAGTTGCGTGCTCTTGACCTTGAGGGCGGTGGTTTTGTTCGCCAGGATGTCCATCAGAGAATTCTCAGCTGCAGGATCCTCTTGTAGCTTAGCTAGGCGGGCATTGATGGAGGCACGAAGTGCCGAGTTGTCGTCGCTTATATTTTGGCGTAGGGCAGCGAACGAAGTCAACTCCGTGGAGACGAACTTGGCCAATTGTTGAACAATCGGTTCTAAAGTTGTCTTGGTGGCGTCGGCGCTTTCCTGCAAGGACTTCAGCAGGACAGAAGCGTCGGAGAATAGTTTATCGACTTTTTCGGTCGCATCCTCACAGGCTCTGGTGGAGGCATCAATCGCAGCAGTTGCTGAGGCCACCGAATCATGTTGAGCCCTGGAGAAGGCGTCAATAATTTTCTGAAGGGCAGCTTCAGACAAAGATGACTGCTGGTTGGAAGAGGAGGCGAGAAGTTGATCAACCTTCTCGTTAAGCTCTTTGAGATGCTTCTTCGTCACTGGAGCATCATCCTCCTCATCACTCTGAACTTGAAACGGACTATAGTAGACCGAATCGAAGTTCATGTGATCACTACCAAGGTATTGGTTTTCGCCATCGGAGGCGTCTTCTGGAGATGGAGGGGGTGGTGAAGCTGGGGGTGTTGTGGGTTTTGTAGGTTCAGGTTGAGTGGGTGTGGGATTAGTTTCAGGTGGTGGTTGAGTATGGGTAGGTTCGGTTGTATGGGTTTCGGTTTGTGGTTCGGTTACGGGTGGGGTTTCGGTAACTGGTGGTGTTTCGGTTGCGGTTGTGAAAATGGGTGGTGGTATAGGGAAAGATGTTGGGGGTATAGTGGGGTTTATGGTGGGAATGGAAATAGGAATAGTTTGTGGAGGTGAAGGAACTGGGGATTGATGAAGTTCCATCTCTGGGGTTGGGGAACGAGGTGGTGTATTGCCTCGTTGAGGAGATTCGTCTCCTTGAGAGCCTTCAGAATCAGAACTCCCTCCCTCAGACTCGCTTGAAGAATAGGGAATAACAAGCTTGCGCTTCGGTTGTGTCTTCCTCCTCTTCGGCTGTGGGGACTGAGCAGCCTTCGGTTGTTTCCTTTTTTTGGGAGAAGGTCCCTTTGGAGCTTTAGACACTTGCTTCCCTTTGTCACCCTTTTTGCCCCTGTTGGTCGGTTTGTCAGCATCATGGATCGATCTGAGCATATCCGGTGTCAGTTCCCTGGGACCAGTTGGCCTGAACTCCTTGATCGTTCGGATCAGTCTGCTGTCAGAGGGCACGTCTGCATACATTGTCTCCGGGATGGAGCCAATGAATGAAAATTTTGATGCATCTGAGACGATGATCTTCTTGGTATGGAACGTACCAATAGAAGACATCGATGCACCGTCAGCAGTGGGAACATTGAACTTGTCCATGGCCCATCTTGTAATCAAGATCCAGAACTGGGCCAACGACACCTCAGAGTGTCGAGATGAGGTAGAAAGGCTCTGGATGAGCTGTTGCCATAGGACCAACCCATAATCCAGGTTAATCCCGTTGTAGACCCCGTACATTATCGACAGGAAAAGACGACTTGCACCGTCAGACCCTGAGCTTCTTTCCGACAAGCCCTTGAAAAGGATTGTAAATAGGCCATTCCACTGTGGCGGCAGGCAAGACTTCTTAAACTTGGCGACAGATGTGAGAACCGCTGTGTATCCCATGTTGTAAAACATGTTATATAGAAATCGAACCGGAATCGTCTCCGGGTTAACTCTCGATGGGTCAGCAGCAAACCCTAGCATAGTGCAGAAACGGGGGCGAGAAATGGAAGTCTTGTGTTCTGCAATCTCGAAGAACACCCGGTCGACTGCCTTGTCGTAGTAAGCAGTCGCATAAACCTGCGATAGTGCCACCATTGGCACAGTTTCAATTCTGGAGAGTGCAGGAGCAAGCTGAGAGTACTTCAAGCATTCGATGACCGGCGGCATATAGGAGTCGTACGCCAGTGGGTTGAGATCAATGACCAGACATTGCTGAGGACGGATGGGGAGTATCTGAGAAGTAGCATGAACGGAAGAGGATTCAGCCATTGTTGCAGGTTTGGAGAAGAAGATGAACAGGAGACGGTTTGGGAGTTTTTGCTCTTTGGAAATTTTGGAGGCAGTAAAGAGGTAAAAGGTGGTGTAGACGGCTTTTTATAGTGGGTAATAGGAGAGAGAAAAATCGTTTCAAATCTCTTATGGAAATACGAAACGGGTTCTTGAGTGACAGATTGGGGACAGTTGGGGCGTGCGATGATCACGTAGGAGAGAGAGTGTCAGTTTCCTAGGATTACGCCGCCCAATAAGCGCCGTTTCAGAAAGAAAATCGTTTCCATTTCCACACGCGCCTTTTGTGCCAGAGTGATGACGCTTGGATTTCGCACACGCATCCATAAATGTCAGTAAAAGCGCGGCCGTTTCAAATTCACACGCGCCTCCTTTTTACCGTCGTTTGAATTTCTATCCCTTTAACTCCTGCCGAGTCAGCAACCTTTCGTCTTATCCCTTTTAAACAACATTTTAGAAATAATGACCCACGTGGATAGGTTTTGACCACAACTTCATAATTAACCATCGAGTAAGAATCCAGCCTGTAAATAATTAGTAACGGAATTTTGGAAAATCAAGGATTTTCGTGCAAAGAGTGTAAAAAAAAAGAAATAAAGCAACTCTTTTAAGGATAATCTGTGATGTCAATAATGACACGAAACTGATGAACCCGGGCACGAATCTCGTCCTTCAAGGTCAAGAGAGACCTCAAAGTGTTAGTGTGGAATCCCGTTGAATTACGATCAAACATTTATTAATAAATGTTGAAAGGCTTCTTTTAATAAGGCTAAATAAGGGTGGTTTCGCTTTGATTCATCAATTCTATTCTTGAAATAAGAAAGAAAGTGAACAAAGTACTTGTGAGACCGGTGTAGTCTGTTGAACAAGTAGGTAGGAATTTATTTTGTATTGGCTTAGATTAATATAAGATCTCAGAATAAATTAAAAATTGGATCCCTTGGGAAGAAATGTTATGGTGTGTAACAATTTCATAGGAATCACGCAAAAGAAAATTTGAGATTTTATGAAGGTACATTCGTTAATTCTTTGGTGAAAGCTTGAGCAAATTAATTGTTCACCGTCAATTCTTTGGTGTTGAATTTTGGGCTTCACTCAGCTCGTAGTGGCACGAAACTAAGATCATAAACACAGATGTTGTGTAACCATAAACCTCAGTGGTAGTTTCTGAGAGTCTCGAGGGTTACGATAATGAACCGAATGTAATGGAGAAGTGTAATGGGGATGGTGTAAGAAAACATAGTACCTCTGCTGCGAAAATAAGGACCAAGCAGGAAACTCTTAACTTATGTGAGAAGAAAGTGAGGTAGCTCACGATTAGAATAAATGTGTTAGCCTTATTGGGAAGACAAGGTTTGTGTATACCAGGTCATGAAGGCTATTATTCAAAATCTTATGAGGCTTGGGACGCATACAGCAGCATGCTTCTAGGGACACTTAAGTAATTCATCAATGATATCCCCATAATCAAACAAACACACAAGAAAAAGTTAAAAAAAAATAATTTTGGAGTTTTTGAAATTTATAAAAGAAATTAAAAAAATAAAAGAAGTTTTAAAAAAATAACTAGAAAAAAAACTTTGGGAAAAAATGAAAAACCGAACCTGAACGTTCGGTTGATTTCGGTTGGGAAAAAGTTGAAAAACCGAACCCGAGCGTTCGGTTGAGCTCGGTTCCAGAGAATTTTGAAAAACCGAACCCGAGCGTTCGATTGGTTTCGGTGCAGGAAAATTTTGAAAAACCGAACCCGAACCTTCGGTTGGTTTCGGTTCAACAAAATTTTGGAAAACCGAACCCGAACCTTCGGTAGGTTTCGGTTTTGGAAAATTTTAGGAAACCAAGGAGTTTAGACATGCAATTTGAAAAAACTTTTTACACAAAGAAAAACAATTTTGTACAAGAAATATACAACAGAGAGAAACTACCTTTGAAGTAATGAGCGAGTCAGATGGTTGAACCGAACCTGAATGTTCGGTTGGTTTCGCTTCTTATATTTGAGATTGAGATTGAGAGGTAGTGTGAGGTACTGACTCTGATTCCATCATACCTAGCCCTTGCAGTATTTTATTGAATGAGGCTTCAGGAAGAGCTTTGGTAAAGACGTCAGCCAGTTGATCAGTGGTTCTTACGAAGTGAACTTCGACATTTCCATCTTCCACATGATCTTTGATGAAATGATACCTTAGTGCTATGTGTTTGGTTTTAGAGTGTTGCACTGGGTTATGACAGATTCTAATTGCACTTTCAGAGTCACAATATAGTGGGATCTTCTTCATATTGAGTCCATAGTCTCGAAGTTGACTTTGGATCCAAATCACTTGTGATGTGCAGGATGCAGCGGCAATGTATTCCGCTTCGGCAGTAGATAACGACACACACGTTTGTTTCTTGGATTGCCAGCTGACCAACTTCCCGTCAAGGAATTGACAGCCACCAGTTGTGCTTTTTTCTGTCGAGTCCACATCCTCCAAGGTCAGCGTCAGAATAGGCTTGAACGAAGAAGCCTGAGTTGGATGGATACCATAGACCTAAGGAGGTGGTTCGCTTGAGATAGCGTAAGATTTTCTTCACTGCCAGCATGTGAGGTTCGCGTGGGTTAGCCTGAAATCGAGCACAATAACACACAGAAAACATGATATCAGGCCTGCTAGCAGTAAGATACATCAGTGAGCCTATCATTTGACGATAGAGCGTGATATCGACAGCCGGTTTGTCTAGTGAAGGGGTAAGCTTGGTGCCGAATGCCATTGGGACTTTGACTTTTGAGTCTCCCATCATTCCAAACTTCGCTAGGAGAGTCTTCGTGTAAGCTTCCTGATTGATAAAGATGCCTTCGGGTCCCTGTCTTATATTTAAACCAAGGAAAAAGTTAATAGGACCCATTGAGCTCATTTCAAACTTAGTCTCCATCAACTTTCTGAATTCAGTTGTTAAGCTGGGATTCGTGGAGCCAAAGATGATGTCATCGACATAAATTTGAACTATCATAAGGTGGTTACCTTCCTTTTTGCGAAAGAAGGTTGGGTCAACCGAACCTTGTTTAAATTTGGACATCTTTAAAATTTTTTTAAGCGTTTCATACCAGGCTCTCGGAGCTTGTTTGAGGCCGTACACAGCTTTATCCAGAATATAGCAATGATTTGGATACTTTTCGTTCACGAACCCAGGAGGTTGCTCCACATACACAGTTTCTTCGAGTTCTCTATTGAGAAATGCACACTTGACGTCCATTTGGAAAACCTCAAAGTTTTTGTGAGCAGCATAGGCCAGAAATATTCTAACAGATTCTAGCCTAGCTACTGGAGCGAACGTCTCTTCGTAATCTATTCCTTCCTCCTGACAGTATCCCTTTACCACCAGACGAGCCTTGTTCCTTATTACATTACCTTCCTTATCCAATTTGTTCCTGAAGACCCACTTGAGACCAACAACTGAAGCATCTGGTGGGGTTGGAATGAGGCGCCAGACTTTATTCCTTTCAAATTCGTTCAGTTCGTCTTGCATTGCTTGAACCCAATCAGAGTGATCGAGGGCAGTGTTAACTGTCTTCGGTTCAACTTTTGATACGAATGAGTTAAACATACAAAACTCAACCTTTGAAAATAAGGATGTCTGTTTTGCCTTCAGTTGTGATCGGGTCAATACCTTTTCAGATACATCACCAACTACATGAGAGATAGGATGATCTCTGGTCCATTTGGTAAGAGGAGGGTAATTCGGATCAAAGGTTGGGTCTAGTTCAGCATTGATCATTTCTTCTGGCTCAGATTGGCTATCGTAATCAAGCGTCATATCATCATGCTCCCCCTCAATTGATGAGCTTTGAGAAACATGAGGTTCAGGGGTTTGTTGTGGTGCTGAGCTTTCAGGCGTTGAAGCACCTTCGGTTGGAGAGGTATCTTCGGTTGGAGAAGCACCTTCGGTTGGTGAAGGACCTTCGGTTGAAGTTGTAGAACTTGGCTCCCCCTGGACTTGTGAGCTTGGCTCCCCCTCGACATGAGAACTTGGCTCCCCCTCGACTGAAGCATTGTTGGATGGAGAGTCATCAGTGGGCGATTCTCCTTCATGTATTCTTCTTGCAGCATCTTCGACAATTCGTTTCATATGATCAACTTTGTTGTCAGCTGCACCTGCTTCTGAGAGAGAAGCTTTTTCCGGTTCGTCAAAGAGTTCCAGAAATTTTTCGTATAAGTTGGCGATAGAGACTGTGACTTGGCCAGTTTGAGGAAAGATTTCCCCAGCGGTGTCATCTTTGGCCTGTAGCTTTTTGACATAGCTATCGTCAAAGGTCACGTAGTATGACTCTTCAATCCTTCTTGAACGCTTGTTTAGGACCCTGTACGCCTTGGATGTGAGCGAGTAACCCAGAAAAATTCCCTCGTCGGCTTTGACATCAAACTTGTTGCGGTGTTCTTTAGAGTTAAATATGAAACACCTTGAGCCGAACACATGGAAAAATTTCACATTGGGCTTTCTGTTGTTTAGTATCTCATATGGTGTGAGCGTGAAACGCTTGTTGAGATAGGACCTGTTCTGTGTAAAACAAGCAGCAGAAATAGCGTCAGCCCAAAAATAAAGAGGTAAGGAAGCGAAACTTAGCATAGTTCGGGCAGCTTCACACAAAGATCGGTTTCGTCTTTCGACTATTCCGTTCTGTTGTGGTGTGTAGGGAGATGAGAAATTGTGACTAATTCCCTTTTCTGCAAGAAACTCTTCAAACACCCTATTCTTGAATTCAAGACCATTGTCGCTCCTGATGTTACGAACAACCTTCTTGAGCTGTACTTCAATTTGCTTGATAAACATTTTCAGCTTTTGAGTCGCTTCAGATTTGAGCTTTAGAAAGAACACCCATGTAAATCGTGAAAAGTCATCAACAATAACAAGAATATACTTGCTACCACCGATGCTTTCGATAGATGAAGGACCACACAAATCGATATGAAGTAATTCGAGTGATTCAAAAACTTTTGTGTTGATTACAGATGGGTGACTTTGACGACTCTGCTTCCCCATTTCGCATGCAGCACACAAATTCTCTCTGTCGAACTTGAGCAATGGAAGACCCCTAACATGACCTCCAGTGACAAGTCGGTTGATATCTTTAAAGTTGAGATGAGAGAGTCTTCGGTGCCACAACCAGCTTTCGTCGGATTGAGCTTTAGATAACAGGCATATGGTTGGGTTTCCTTTGATGGGTTTCATGTTTAGAGGAAACATTTCACCCTTTCGCTCTGACTTGAGAATTACTTTCTTCGTCTTTTTCTCTATGATTTCAGAACCTTCATCATCGAATGAGACTTTGAGACCTGTACCTCCAACAAGCTGAGATACACTGATGAGGTTGTGTTGGAGTCCTTCCACATAAGCAACCTTCCTTATTGTAAAGTCACCATTTGTTATCATCCCGTATCCCTTTAGGGTGCCAAAAGAATTGTTTCCAAACTTGACGTTGCCACCATTTGCAAGAGATCTGTATTCCCTGAGCTCCTCTTTCCTCCCTGTCATGTGACGTGAGCAGCCACTATCGATGTACCATTCTTCGTCGAACTGCTCGTCACTTATAACCTGCAAAAATTAAGCAGATTTAGGAACCCAAAGTTTCTTGGGTCCACGTGAGCTTTTCATGGGAACAGGAATAGTAAGAGAGATGTCAACTAGATATGTTCGTTTTATAAGAGTTGTTTCATCTTTCTTTTTAATGGTAAACACTTTTATCTTATTAGGATTGGAAGTGTTCTGTTTGGACTCTGGTTTAGATTCATTGACCATTTGTTTGACCTTTTGTTCAGCGGATGGATGAGGTGTTTGAGAACGAACAGAATTAGCTTTAGAGCTAGATCGAGATGAATTGGTGGAAGTAGAAGAATTAGAAGAAGTGGAAGAAGGTGGTTTAGTGGAAGAATTGGAAGTAGTAGAAGATGTGGGTTTAGATGGAGAGGATTTCTTGGCTGCAGACTCTAGGTGATCCTTTTGCTTTTGATCATTAGAAGGACTGACCTTAGAGTTTTGATCCTTTTTGACTTCAGAACCGAACCTTTGCTTTCGGTTGGAATCTTCTTGTGAACCGAACCTTGGCTTTCGGTTGAAGTCTTTCTCAGAACCGAACGTTTGCTTTCGGTTGGTGTTTTCTTGTGAACCGAACCTTGACTTTCGGTTATTGTGACTCTCAGGCTTTCCAACAGGATTGTTTTCATACTTCAGATTTTTATCTTGGTGTGAGAAGTATGCATTCTGGGATTGCCAGAATTGTCTCCTTTCAGAGAGGTTCTTCCTGTATCTTTGGTTCCTTTCTCTCTTCTTCTTCCTTATCTGCTTTGGTTGATGATGAACATTAGCTTTTGTTTTCGGTTTCTCCTTGGCTGGTTCCTTATGAACTGAAGGAATTTTACTTTGAGCCGAGGGAGCAGATGGAGTATTTGAAGGAGTTTCACTTGGAGATGAGGGAGTAGAAGGAGCGTCATTTTTTGTCGAACTTTCATCCTCCTAAGGAATGTCTTTCGTACCACTGGTGCTAGGCTCATTGAAGTTATCTGGCTTATTCAAGGGTTCAGGTATGTATCTTCCTTTACTCATCCAGGAGGTTCTTTCAGATAAGCCAACAGTTTCGTTTGCATTATCTATTGGAGCCTCCTAGAAGTACTCATCATAACCATCAACATTGTCTTCGTTCACAATAGCTGTGAGTTCGGCTGTTTGATGTTCGGTTACTCCAGTAACCTTGTATACTTGATTCGGAGTGGTCTTGACCTTTTGATACACAACTGCTTTCTCTACTAATTTCGGAGACTTTTGTTGGGACAATCGAGCGAACTCCACAGAATTTTCAGAAATAAGATTTTTGTGGTTTTCAGGTTCGCTTTTAACAAATTCTGAGCAGTCAACCGTGTCTTCTACAGAAATTTCACTCATGTTGTCGTCCTCGTTAAGCCCAGATGCATTTTCAACATCAATTTTGTTTTCTGAGCTTACGTTGGCGTTTAAAGAATCAAATTTTTGTATGGTTTCGGTTCTCAGTTTAAGTCTATCATTTTCATCCAAAAGATTTTTGAGCATGTCCTTGTGGTCCTTGGATTTAATGAAGGACTCAATTTTGTCCAGTCCATACATGCAGGTCGGATTGATATCATCAGACCATATCACACTCTCACAGTTGTAGGCTTCGGCATCGATTTCATCCTCCTTAAACTCTAGGAAGGGCAAAATCATGCGATGGATCTTTTGGCCTATTTCACAGTCTAAGTGGAGCTGAGTAATATTAGAATATAAGCGTTTAGCAATTAAACAAAAAACATTACGCTGTTTTAACAATTTCAAATTATCTCTTTGCAAGTAAATGTTTTCGTCTTTAACTTTAACTAATTCAGACTCCTTTATCTCGATCCACATTCTCCGCTCCTCACTCTTCGACGCCACCCTGCTTAATTGATCAGTTAGGTTAGAATTGGTGACTCGAGTTTGAGTTAAGCTACTATCTAGATGAGAAATTCTTGTATTAATGGTTTTTAGTTCTTTCTCATATGAGGATGGTGGTACTTTAGATGAAATAAAAACAGATTG
Organism: Lactuca sativa; assembly: GCF_002870075.4. Lineage (NCBI taxonomy): Eukaryota > Viridiplantae > Streptophyta > Magnoliopsida > Asterales > Asteraceae > Lactuca > Lactuca sativa. The sequence goes on along the minus strand of NC_056625.2, from coordinate 158,381,143 downwards.
TACCTTCTTTATCAGTTCATCGAGCTCATTAAACTGCTGGCTGAGGGGTTTGGCCGTAAAGCACATGTCTTCCTGCACCTTCGGTCCATCGCTTCCACCATTGGTGTTGTATCCTCTCATTTGAGATACGTCAGTCACCATGAAGCATTTTCCTCCACTGCTTTCCTCCTTAGCCACATAAGCCTTTCCATGGGTAGGCTTCCTCACTTCATCATCTTCTGAGTCAGTAGACCAAACTTCAGTGCTACCGAACTCGTCATCATCGTTGTAAAACCTTAACCTAATATGCATGCAAGCATTAACTTATATACAATACATAAAAGGCTCACGGTTGGACAGGCCCAAACCGGAGTGTACAAGGCTAAACTATCGAGCCCAAAAGACGCAACATCAAAACAATCTTCAGCCCAACAATTAATAATATAATTATTATAAAATTGTGTTCTGTCAAATTTTGATAAACACTAAAGCATAAATCAAAATGAAAGATGAGTCTTCAACGAGCTCCATCTTCCCTAATCCTTGCGTCGGTACCTGTCTAAGATGACCTGAGGATACAAGTAATTTTGAAAGCGAGTATCAGCTTTGAAGCTGGTGAGATCATAAGTATTTTAGTGTCTCAATTTATATGTAAGTATTTGTATGTAAGAATTTTTATATGAACTGTAAGTATTGAAAATGTAGATGAACTGTAAGTATGAAAATGTTTGTAAAACAACTGTAAACGTTTGAAAAACCGTAGAAATCCCTATGATTCCTACTATTATAACAGGGAGTCTTCTACCAAGACTTAACTGATCTCTATGTAGCCTTCTACCAAGGCATCTAGTGTCTGTGTGTGTCTCTTGTAAGAGTGTGTATTTTTTCCAAATCTGACTACCATTAATCAAAAAGATAGTTTCTACATTACCGTGCGTCGTGTGAAAATTCACGAAGTGAATGTAATGGGAAAAGAAATAGTACTATGGTGTAGTGTCGAACTACAACCGTACCTATTACCTTAAATCTAGGGTAATACTTCCAAGTACTGTAGTATTTGATATAAATAACTACATCGGTACTCAACTGCCTTATTTGAGGGATAAGGTATAACGTGATGTCTAGATCCCAGACTATACGCTCCCCTATCAAAGGGATTTTGGGACCTACCCACGACCACTGCATGTATGCAAGCCGTGAGCATCCACATTACTATGATCATGTATACTCGATATAACTATCACAATTGCGTTGTGATTCATCAATATAGTTAGATCATGAACTAGTTCCGTGCTATAGCACCTAGTGACGTCTGTTCTATGTATATGTAAGCGTACTCATGTAAGTGTGATCATATAATTGTACTTATGTAAGTGTGATCATGTAATAGTATAGTAGTGTACTGTAATGTTCTACGTCTGCTAGCTGTAATGTGTGTTCTCTCTCTATCTAGCATGTATAGTAATGTACTGTAATGCTCTAGCTGTAATGTATGCTCTCTCTATCTAGCAAGTATAGTAATGTACAGTAATGATCTAGAAAATATTGAGTCATGAATGAACTGACTCATTGTATGATATTGCGTTCTAGTAATAGTTCTAGTATCTTCCTAAACTACCCAAATGGTAGTTTACTAGTAATCTAACTTGTACGTATGGACGTGGATGTATACCCTTGCTACCCAAGGGCATAGGATGAATTGGGAGGACCTTTTATGACTATATATGTACACATGATATATAACTAATATTTAAATGACCTTCGGACGAGTACCCGATATCCCACCAGACCACATCTCAAGCACGAAAAGGAAATAGGGTGGATAGCCTTCCTAAGTCTTTTAAACTTTTCTTATATAACTATACATATAGAGGCATGCAATTTATAATATAAAAGCATAAAATGAGATTTGTAAAACCTTTGAACATAAATATTTTCTAAGAAAAGATAGACTTGATGTCGATCTATAAAATCGTTTCGAAGGCATAGGTTTGATAAAACAGTTTAGTATAAAGAACATTTGTTTGAACACAATTGTAATATAAGTTTAAAATGTAATATACAGAATAAAATGTACATTGTAATGAGGAGTTTTTAAACACATAAAGTGTTTATGAAAAACATTTGAAGGAAACTGTTTGGTAAAACGGCTAATGAATAGCCAATCATTTGAACGCTGCTTATTAATCACATGTGATTGATATAATAACTAGCATAATTCTACTTGTATCACCCCCATAAAATATTTAAAATAGTTTAAAATATTGATTAAGGGGTATGAACTCACCTGCAGTAAGTGACTGGAATTGAACGGACTGTTATCGTAAGGAAGGATCGGGTAAGTGATTGGTGTCAGGTGAAGACTTTAGACACACACAATGATCCTAATTACATATGAAGACATATGTATATAAATAATTAGTGATTAAAACACTAATTATACAAGTATAAACATTTTAACGCGAGGAAAACACTTTTGGTCAAGTGGTAGGAGGCTAATGGGTTGCAACAAAGGAGTGCAAGGCCTCTAATGGGAGTTTATGGTCAAATGACCATATGCTTTGGAGTTTACGGCCCAGGGGAGTAAACTCCTGGCCGTAAACTCTCCTTAGGGTCACTAAATGAAGCTTAGAATTACTACAACTCTAGTGGTGAATTGTTTCAAGGCTAAATCAAGTGTTTGGCCTTCCTATTAACTCTTTTAAGGAGTTTACGGCCTTGGGACCATATTCCCTTGGAGTTTACGGCCGTAAACTCCCTTGGGAGGGTGGTTATGGTGTTTTCAAGTCTCTAACATTTCAAGGTTGTGATCTATGTTGGGTTCTAGGCATAAGGAAGGAGTTAGGGTGTCATTTGACCCCTTTATAGGGGTTTACGGCCCAAGAACTTGTCTTGGCCGTAAACTCCTTAATACTTGTGATTCCTTATGTTTTCTAGGCTTTAAACACTTTAGGGTACATGTCTATAATCAAGTCTAAGCCTTAGGTGCCTTAAAAGCACCATTTTGTGCATGCTTTTTGGAGTTTACGGCCTAAGATACTCTTGGGCCGTGAACTCCCAAACTTGGGTGATTCTTGTTTGATTTCATGTCTCTAATACACTCCTATACAATTCCAAGGTAGTAGTATATCACGGGGGACGATCTAGGCTTGGTTTCGGGAGCTTACCGCCCAAGAACACCTTGGGGAGTAAACTCCTAAATCGAATGATTTAGCTATGTAATCTATGTTATGAACACATTTAAAGCTTTCTAACACTACTAGAAAGAGTTACTCACAATTTGGGATAAAAACCCGAAGATCCGTGAGAGAGAATTTTGGCTTTTCTCTAATTGGAATTCAACTAATGAACCAATTTGGTTCAGAATTCTATTTATAGTCCTGAGATATTTTGGCAGGAAATATTTTTATTCCTGAAATGAATTCTAATGTCCTAGAGTATTGGAATAACAGTGTTGCACGAAACCTTAGTGCATCCACTCTCCTAATATTTCCTTAAGTGTAAAATCCTGAAAACTGCCAAACTTATACTCGAAATTTGAGTTTTCACTGTAACTGTTCTACTTCTATTGGCTTCAAATGGTTTGTTCAGAATGGAAATTTCGGGTTGTCACATCATCCCCCTGTTGAAGGGAATTTCATCCCGAAATTAGAATTTAGGCAAGGAAGTATGTACGAATGATCGAGTCGTGAGGAGGAAACTTCCTAATCGATTGGTTCTAGCACACTTAAGTGAAATCGGGTTCTCGGTTGGAATCCCAATGAACCTTCACTATCGGGTGATGGCGCTGCTTCGTCCGCTTGACCTCTCGGTCGAGGGTAACTACGGTTCTAATACGAAGGCGAGGATCTCGACGAGTGGACTTACAAGAGTCCTAACGGAAAGGTAATGTTTCACGATCGAGACGCGAAGAGTAGGATGTACGTTACTGAGTTCGCGGAGTAGGTCTAGTTTGTGCGAGGCATAGGACCGATTCTGATAAGAATCTCGGGGGTCCTAACTATATTGGATTTAGCTTTCCAGGCGATACGAAGCGTATTAAGCTATTCCCAGAGTGAGTTCTCCTAAAGAACTTGGTCACTCACTTGGAATTCCAAAGGTTCCTTTTCTTGCTTAACTTCCTAGTTAAAGGCCACCCCTTGCTGGGTCAGGGTCGTACGGGTTTCTGTAATTTGCGAGGAGTTCTGAATGAACTATGTTAGTAGGTCGGTAAGACCTAGAATTTGGCGAATGGCTGTCGGCGTCTCCATTGTCAACAAATGCTCAACAGTTTTGACAAATTGAAAAAGTACTCAAAACTTCCCACATTACTAACAGTGTGTCTTAGAAATTCGACTCTTCAATTTCAAAACTCGTGCCTAGAGAACTTCGCTAAAAGTTCCTCTGTAGGAAATGTTTCCATGGGTTTTCTTCTTACTACGAGGGTAGATAAGTAAGTCATTACATGGAGAAATGACGAACTGATCCAAGTAAGAAAGACGTACCCTATTCGTTTAGGTCATGAAAGCTATGGGCGTCTTGGTCCTATCTGAAGGGTATCACTACGGACTCGAAGTGTCCGCATCGAGTTCGGAAGATAGCCTTCCGGACATCCTTCCCTAACACTCGAACTGGTGATATTCGGATCTCATATCCATTTCTGAAAGAAATTATTTCCTTGCGTTTGCTCAACCATTTCATTTATGCAAGGCAGAGATAATGATTCCTAATGAAAAATCTTGACGGAGTCCTCGATAACTGAGGTACATACAATGCGATCCGTCGATCTCTGGAAGAATATGATCGGGGTCCTCTAGGGTGAGAATCCTAGTCTTCTAATTCTATTTCAGTGTAGTCCGCTAAGTTGTCCGGACTGTTCTTGTATCTCCGTAGGTGTTTGAACTATAGGGCGATCTGTTTACACGAGTCGTACTGGGTTCTAAGTTTGTTCACATGACGATGCGATTTCTCGTAGGCTTAGGCAGTTCTCCATCCTGAAGTTCATATTAGAATTCATACCTAGTTTCACAATCACTTTTTCGTGTATACGAGTCGTATATAATTAATATTGAAAAGGTAGTCGAATAATTGATTCTTCTTTAAGCTCATATCTCCTGGGGGAAAAAGAAGTTAAACTGGAATCATCAATTCCCAACCTGTAGAACCTTGATTATATATCACTCTTATGCATACATTCCTTAGTGATAGATTAATCGTATGAATCCTTGGATTGAACTTGACGTACTGCACGAGTGGTACTTCGGAGGTTTCTTCGGAAAAGAAAAGGACTATGAGGTACTCCATACATGAGTACTTCGGTGTTCTGATATGACGGCCTCGCTGGAAAAGTGATCTAGAAGAAAGAGATGTACGTATGAGGCTGTTTTTGTGAGGATCAAATTGAATCGAGTCGTATGATAATGTCGGAATCATAATGAAACTTAAAGACATTAGATTTGAACATAAGACGTTTACAGACAAAACACAACCGTGCAACCATGAACAGAGTTACAGTACTTTAGATTTACCACAAGACTATTGCTGCGAATAAGATATACTACAAAAGACAAGTATACGCAGCACGAGAATCCCTATACCGATAGGATCTCGCAAAAGGTAAGACTCTAGTTGCACTAATTCTGGATAGTTTATAAGTCTGTTACAAAAACACGCCTAAGTTACATTAACGAGCGTTCCGGAGTAGGCTCTCTTGCAGCTGTGATCCTGAGAATTTTCCCATCAGCACCCGAGTTCTTTGCTATCGGGCAATCTTTCTTGAAGTGTCCAATTTCACCGCATTGGTAACATATCTGCATAGCACCAATATTGGTGGTGGAAGTGAGGTGTTTAGCCAGTGTTACGTGGACACGAGTGCCTTCCTCATTACTCCACCTTGGAAATTGCTTCCTAAATCGTTCGGCATTATAACTTTTCTTGTGTGTAGGGTTAGTATCGATGAAAGGGACTTGAGTGATGGGTCGTGCCGGTGCTCCACAGTCACGAGCATGGTGCCCTATTTTTAGGCAATTGCAACACTGAATCTCATGGCAAGCCCCATGATGATGGAAACTACACTTATCACACTTCGGGAGTTTTCCCTCGTACGGCCTGCTCGGCACGGGAACGGCAGGGCTTTCCACTTGCTGCAGTTGTATAGCCAGCCTTTGGGATCTCTTGCGTTCTTTCCGGGCTTGACGCTTTCGTTTCTTGTTCTCTGATTTTCGGCTTTGCGAGCCTGTGATTGTTACTGTTTGGCGACTTCCTGGATGGATACCACGATTGGAAACTTCATTCCCATCAGCAGCATTGACTATGCTGATAGCGCTACGGTGCGCAAGGACCGCGGTTACGACAGCCACCACGGCAGCTGTAACTGCTGTTTGAAAGGTAGCAGCGTCCATAGGAAAAGCGGAGGTTTCGCTGTTCGACTGATTGCTTCCGAATGACGATATGATTCTGTAACACGAAAGGTAAGGGTTTTGTGAGCGATTCTGGTTGACCCTTGATGTACTTAGATTGATCAAGTAAGGAGTAAGAGTATGTTCTCGAAAGGTTGACCTACATCCCTATGATGCAGTCCTAGTACAGAATGGAAGTGAGTTTGTAGAATGGTCCCAAGACGTTTGTTGTGCAAGCCGAGGTATCGTGGGTTGGCGAAAAACAAGATCCAACCACTGAAAGAGACTTGGAAATGTCTCCGGAGATAAATCACTATAGTCCAATGACTTGACTAAAGCATGATTCAGATAGCCTCCAATGAAAGTATGATAAAAGTACTTGAATGAAGAATGACACAGAAGTTAGCTGGCTGTCAATATCTTTGATATTCATGACGTAAAGATTCGGGAAAATGACCTTGTAAAGGTCTTGCATCATATCCACAGAAGATAGTTCCTGACAGCATAAGGACCTAACTAAAAGTACTTACAATACAAAATAATTTCATAGAAAATGCCACATCAGGCAAGGACAGAAAATGATTACTTTCTAACAAGGGAAGTAAGGTAAAGCATCTACTCCTGGTGACGGTCATCCCTCTGGTGAACTCTTAGTTCAGCCAGTCGACGTTCCTCATCAAGTAGGTGTCTGTTGTACACCCTATGGCGTACTCGATGTTATATGACTTCGGCTCGTGATTCAGTCAGTGCTTGCAGCAGGGTTTCATGGTTTCTCTCTTCTCATACGCGAGCATCTTCTAGACTAATGGTGCGGAGGGTATGTATTCTCGTATCGGTGACATCTTTGGAAATCTGGTGTAGGGCTGTCCTGCCTTGAATCTCATTTCGGGTCACTCTGCGGACCAAGATTGGCAAGACTCTATCTGCTGAGCCCCCATTTCTCAAGTCGTAAAAGCTTTGGTTACCATTAAATGGCATGGGTTGATGTTGTCCTTGGCTTCATGTTTCCAAGCATTCCACTCACTCAGGTGTCGGGCCATGAAAATTCGGACGAGGGTTAGGAATTGGAAAGGGAGCTGCTTGGGGTAGGTTCTCAACCTCTGGTTCGGAGTTAGCATCATACGAAAGGTCTTCATCATGGTGATCATTCAAGGGGATAGGATGATCATTCTCTGGTTCCTCTCCAAACCAACCAGTTATGACCTCACTCAAAAGGTACTGGTTGCCGTGGGGATGGAGTCCATCTATATTTTCTATGCGAGAATTTAGGGTAAGAGAATAATTATTAGACGAACTATCTAGATAATTATTTAGAAAACCTTCATTAGTTACATCGCTATTTGTGAAGTGCATACCAGCTATGTGTAATCTAAACAGGATAGACCTTCGAATAAGTGATCTTAACTCCAAATTCACACAGAATCGGGGTAAAGTAAAATTTCACAGATTCTAAGTCTATAACATCCTAATTACATATATCCTTAGTGTATCCACTTAGCAACTATCAAGTTAGTAATGAAGATCCCGTTTCAGTTCTCAAGTATAAAGTACTTATAGTAACACCAAATACTACTATAGTATTTCAAGTTTAATGCTATGTTCTATTGTTCTCATTGTGGTAGGGTTGGTAAGATTTTAGCATTGTTGCAGCCACACAATTAAACTTAGGCACATGCTAGTCAACCCTCGGATAATATAGGTGATCAGGCTATATCTTCCCAGTTTTGACCATATGTCTCTAAGCTCACCTGTGTTGCCCAACAATCGTAATTCTTTTGTACTGTCCTAGTGACACTGATTTTAGTATGAATACAGGCACGTATACTTAAATATTTTATTATTTAAAGTATAAACTCTTGGTCAGAGTATTTTTAATCCCTTATGTATTTAGAGTTAGTATATCTTTTATTGGTTGATATACTTAATTCACTATAAACAATACTCTGATACCAATCTGTCACACCCCAAAACCAAGAACGACGGAAACGTTCTGGGGCGGAGGACGTCATGTATAGTATCACAACAATGAAAAGTAGTAAACAAGCAACAACATCATCCATTTCATTAATAATATAATTATTATACAATTGTGTTCTGTCAAATTTTGATAAACACTAAAGCATAAATCAAAATGAAAGATGAGTCTTCAACGAGCTCCATCTTCCCTAATCCTTGAGTCGGTACCTGTCTAAGATGACCTGAGGATACAAGTAATTTTGAAAGCGAGTATCAGCTTTGAAGCTGGTGAGATCATAAGTATTTTAGTGTCTCAATTTATATGTAAGTATGTGTATGTAAGAATTTGTATATGAACTGTAAGTATTGAAAATGTAGATGAACTGTAAGTATGAAAATGTTTGTAAAACAACTGTAAACGTTTGAAAAACCCTAGAAATCCCTATGATTCCTACTATTATAACATGGAGTCTTCTACCAAGACTTAACTAATCTCTATGTAGCCTTCTACCAAGGCATCTAGTGTCTGTGTATGTCTCTTGTAAGAGTGTGTATTTTCCCAAATCTGACTACCATTAATCAAAAAGATAGTTTCTACATTACCGTGCGTCGTGTGAAAATTCACGAAGTGAATGTAATGGGAAAAGAAATAGTACTATGGTGTAGTGTCGAACTACAACCGTACCTATTACCTTAAATCTAGGGTAATACTTCCAAGTACTGTAGTATTTGATATAAATAACTACATCGGTACTCAACTGCCTTATTTGAGGGATAAGGTATAATGTGATGTCTAGATCCTAGACTATACGCTCCACTATCAAAGGGATTTTGGGACCTACCAACGACCACTGCATGTATGCAAGCCGTGATCATCCACATTACTATGATCATGTATACTCGATATAACTATCACAATTGCGTTGTGATTCATCAGTATAGTTAGATCCTGAACTGGTTCCGTGCTATAGCATCTACTGACGTTTATTCTATGTATATGTAAGCGTCCTCATGTAAGTGTGATCATATAATTATACATATGTAAGTGTGATCATGTAATAGTATAGTAGTGTATTGTAATGTTCTACGTGTGCTAGCTGTAATGTGTGTTCTCTCTCTATCTAGCATGTATAGTAATGTACTGTAATGTTCTAGCTGTAATGTATGCTCTCTCTATCTAGCAAGTATACTAATGTACAGTAATGATCTAGAAACTATTGACTCATGAATGAACTGACTTATCGTATGATATTGCGTTCTAGTAATAGTTCAAGTATCTTCCTAAACTACCCATATGGTAGTTTACTAGTAATCTAACTTGTACGTTTGGACGTGGATGTATACCCATGCTACCCAAGGGCATGGGATGAACTAGAAGGACCTTTTATGACTATATATGTACACATGATATATAACTAATATTTAAATGACCTTCGGACGAGAACCCGATATCCCACCAGACCACATCTCAAGCGCGAAAAGGAAATAGGGTGGATAGCCTTCCTAAGTCTTTTTAAACATTTCTTATATAACTATACATATAGAGGCGTGCAATTTATAATATAAAAGCATAAAATAAGATTTGTAAAACCTTTGAACATAAATATTTTCTAAGAAAAGATCGACTTGATGTCGATCTATAAAATGGTTTCGAAGGCATGGATTTGATAAAACAGTTTAGTATAAAGAACATTTGTTTGAAACACAATTGTAATATAAGTTTAGAATGTAATATACAGAATAAAATGTACAGTGTAATGAGGAGTTTTTAAACACATAAAGTGTTTATGAAAAACATTTGAAGGAAATTGTTTGGTAAAACGGCTAATGAGTAGCCAATCATTTGAACGCTGCTTATTAATGACATGTGATTGATATAATAACTAGCATAATTCTACTTGTATCCCCCCCATAAAACATTTAAAATTGTTTAAAAAATTGATTAAGGGGTATGAACTCACCTGCAGTAAGTGACTGGAATTGAACGGACTGTTATCGTAAGGAAGGATCGGGTAAGTGATTGGTGTCAGGTGAAGACTTTAGACACACACAATGATCCTAATTACATATGAAGACATATGTATATAAATAATTAGTGATTAAAACACTAAGTATACAAGTATAAACATTTTAACGCGAGGAAAACACTTTTGGTCAAGTGGTAGGAGGCTAATGGGTTGCAACAAAGGAGTGCAAGGCCTCTAATGGGAGTTTATGGTCAAATGACCATATGCTTTGGAGTTTACGGCCTAGGGGAGTAAACTCCTGGCCGTAAACTCTCCTTAGGGTCACTAAATGAAGCTTAGAATTACTACAACTCTAGTGGTGAATTGTTTCAAGGCTAAATCAAGTGTTTAGGATTCCTATTAACTCTTTTAAGGAGTTTACGACCCTGGGACCATATTCCCTTGGAGTTTACGGCCGTAAACTCCCTTGGGAGGGTATTTATGGTGTTTTCAAGTCTCTAACATTTCAAGGTTGTGATCTATGTTGGGTTCTAGGCATAAGGAAGGAGTTAGGGTGTCATTTGACCCCTTTATAGGGGTTTACGGCCCAAGAACTTGTCTTGGCCGTAAACTCCTTAATACTTGTGATTCCTTATGTTTTCTAGGCTTTAAACACTTTAGGGTACATGTCTATAATCAAGTCTAAGCCTTAGGTGCCTTAAAAGCACCATTTTGTGCATGCTTTTTGGAGTTTACGGCCTAAGATACTCTTGGGCCGTGAACTCCCAAACATGGGTGATTCTTGTTTGATTTCATGTCTCTAATACACTCCTATACAAGTCTAAGGCAGTAGTATATCACGGGGGATGATCTAGGCTTGGTTTCGGGAGTTTACCGCCCATGAACACCTTGGGGAGTAAACTCCTAAATCGAATGATTTAGCTATGTAATCTATGTTATGAACACATTTAAAGCTTTCTAACACTACTAGAAAGAGTTACTCACAATTTGGGATAAAAACCCGAAGATCTGTGAGAGAGAATTTTGGCTTTTCTCTAATTGGAATTCAACTAATGAACCAATTTGGTTCCGAATTCTATTTATAGTCCTGAGATATTTTGGCAGAAAATATTTTTATTCCTGAAACGAATTCTAGCGTCCTAGAGTATTGGAATAACAGTGTTGCACAAAACCCTAGTGCATCCACTCTCCTAATATCTCCTTAAGTGTAAAATCCTAAAAACTGCCAAACTTATACTCGAAATCTGAGTTTTCACTGTAATTGTTCTACTTCTATTGGCTTCAAATGGTTTGTTCAGAATGGAAATTTCGGGTTGTCACAAGCTTTGTGCTCCTTGATCGTTTAGTGTAGGTTGATGTTGAATGTGTTCCCTTACGTGCTTGGAGTAAACTTGCTTTTAGACAAATCTTGGCTAAATGGGGTTCAATTGTTCATTTGGACGATAATATTGGTGAAGATGTGTACAAATCACGTGTTTGTATTCTTACCTCGTATCTTGATATTATATCTGAAGTCATCAAAGTTAGAGTTGATGGAGAAGTGTTCCCTATTCGTATTAAAGAAGCTCCTGGCTGGAATGCTTCTTTCACGTGGGATTTTATTAATAATCACCAAGGAGGTATTGAGGCTTTTGATCGTTTTGAACAAGAGGGTAGTAATGATTCCATAGTTGGCAATGAAGAAGCTTCGCAAGACACTTTTGGAATTTATGATCCATTGGAAAAACTTGATAACGAGGAAAACTTGCATAAAAAATCAGCCAATTTGCCCAAGCTGTCTTCTCAGGGGCAATTTCAGAAGTTTCCTTCAGCTATTGAAAAAGATGTGATGCCGTCTTCCTCTCCTGTTATCGGTTCAGTCCCAGCTCCGGTCCTCCCTTTCTAATTGACTTTTGATGATTGTGTGCAACCCTCGCCAAGGCGTACAGTACCAACGAGAACAACTATTGCTGCCAATGATTTGACAGCAATAGTTTTGGCCTCTTCAGCGGTTCCAAATGATGTCTTGGCAGCTGCACCTTTAGTTGTGTCTAGTCCTCTTGATAATATTTGTAATAAAAATCAAATATTAGGGATACATAAGTTTGTTAAAAGTGAAGTTGCTCCTTCTATTGCTCGGGTTCAAAATAATATTCTTGGTTTTTCTAGAGGTTTTGGACGGGTATCGACTATTAATCTTTCTGAAGAAGATCTTTCTCATCCTCCGGGATTTTCTAATAAGTGGTTTTCTGTTTTGGGGGACAATCAAAATGTCTCAGAGGGTATTACTAAAAATAATTCTTTTTTAAATGAATTACAAAAAACTATTGAAATAGGAGAATCATTGGGGTACAACAAGGATGGTTGCTTGGATCGTGTTACAGAAATTTTAAAGTGCCACGTTGAGGGGAAATTTCCTAAATGAATGGTCTATCAATACATATTCAAGGGGTGGGATCCTTTTATAAGCGGAGTTATATCAGAAAATTATGTATTTGTTACAAAGTTAATTTTTTTTGGCAATTCAAGAAACTAAGATGGATTATGTTGATTTGGGTACAGTTAGATCGTTGTGGGGTAATTTTTCCTTTACGCACGTTGTTTCTCCTTCTCGTGGAGCTTCTGGTGGTACTATTTCTATATAGGACCTAGATTCTATTTGTTGGGTTTTGAGCATTCTAACACTCCTAAGTGTACATGCAACCCTAAATACCTTGGATCTATGTTTTCTCTATTATACATGCAAATAAGAACTTTCCAAGGTATTATCCTAATCTAGCATATAAAATAATGAGTATAACAAGATAGAATACATACCTCTTTAATGTAGGAAGCCTTCATGAAGCTTGAGTGCCTAGTGCCCCAAGTGTGAGACCTCAAATGGTTCACACAACACCAAATACACTTGGAATAACTTAAGAGAAATCTACACTTCATGAAAATCGGCTAGCCCTCTCTAGAATGATACTGGTCGCCGATTTTGTCAAGAATAAGATCTTTATATAGTGTTATAATTAGGGTAAACCCTAATTGTCATGACTTTCCATTTCCTCGGATCCATGGGTTCAAATACACCATGGAGCATCTATGGACCATCCTATGGGTTTTAGCCCAACTTGATTATCCATGGAGCATTAGCCCACTATACAAGTATGGATGATTTACACAATCAACCCATATATTTAATTAGTCTTCTTTTGATCACTTAATTAATCCTAGATTAATTCTTGATCAATACTAATTAAATAATCTTATTATTCTTATTATTAATATACTAGAACTTATAATATATTAATAACCATAAGTGTCTTATTTCTCTCATTATAGTCTATCCAAGTGCATGATGCCATGCAACCCAAATGGACCATGCCGGGTCGGGTCAAGTCTTACCAATTATAGTTATGGACTTAGACATTAATCCAACATTATTTCCCATACACGGGTTTCAATTCACGATTGGTATGTGGCTATTCAGGCGGTTTGGGTTCGTTCGAGCCTAGAAGTGCTTTTTATAGTTGTGTATGCCCCTCAAGCCTTAAACAACAATATAATTCTTTGGTAAGAAATTTATAATATTATTTCTACGTTTTCGGGAGAATGTATTGTTATGGGTGAGATAATGTAGTTCGAGATGATTCAGAAGGATTGGGTTCAAATTTTAATCTTCCTGCAACAACAGTATGCAATGATTTTATTGAGTCCCTTGATCGTGTCGATATTCCGATGGGTGGTGGTCGCTACACTTGGAGTGACAGATGAGGCTCCAAATTCAACAAACTTGACAGATATTTGGTTAGAGAGGGGTTGTTGGAATCTTTCCCTCATCTTTTGGGTCTTTTTTTTGGAAAATAATATCCCTGACCATCGTCCTATTCTTCTGTTAGAGCATCGGGTTGATTATGGTTCTACTCATTTTCATATTTTCCATTCATTCTTTGATATGGATGGGTTTGACAATGTTGTACGCGAGTCTTGTTCTAATGCTCTGTTGGGGACATATTTGTCTAATCCTTAGCTAAGATTTAAGAAAAAACTTCAGTTTCTTAAATCTAATCTTAGGGAGTGGAATTCTACAAATCGTGACATGGTGGAAACTAAAATAAAGAATTTCCATGTAAGTCCCCTAATTCTCTTGACATATCAATCCGATCCACTTCATGGTGAGGAATCCCAATCAAGTGGATGATGCAAGATAGAATGGAGAAGAAGAAGAAGAACTAGATGAATCTTCACTGTATTAATGATTAGAATGATGAACAATACACAAGATCCACACACTTATCTCTACTTTCTCTCTCTAGAACTCCAAGATATGAATGAATGCTCCTCTAAAATGCCCCTCCCCTCCTTAGACACACTAGTATATCACCTAAACACTCCCCTAGTGACTATTTATATATATGGACTGAAAACCCAAGCCCACAACTCAAAGGCTAGATCAAAAAACACATGAGTTTTCGGTCCAAGCTACAAATAAACCTAGGATAGTTTTCGGCCCAAGATCGAAAACTACAAAAGCCTAGAAAAGCAAAGTATAAACTATATTTTAGACCCAAAAATCTCCCTTTTGGTTTATAGCTTTCTTTTGTTTTGATCTAACAAACCCCCTAGGTTTGTAGCTTGCTTTTCTTGTCAATCCTCAATTTGAACTTGGCTTTAGTGTTTATCTTCGATTTTCTTCACAACTTCAAGATAAACATATGAATCTTCAATAACTGACTTCATCTTGAACAGTTAGACTTTTCTTCAATATCTGAATCTAAACGCGCATTGGGTGTGGAGGCTTCTTGTCAGGATTTTCGAAAATCTGCATTTTGAGCTTGAGAATCTTCAGAGAGAATAACAGAGAATGAATCTTCTAGATCACTTCAATAGGTTTATATATAGCAGCAAATTGATTGAGGAGGCTTCAATGCAATCTGTCACATAATCTTCAAATACAGCTTCACCTTGCTTCTGGGGTTGAAAGATTTAACGTTGAAAAATAATCTTCATTTCTTGTTCCTTCGAATGAACGTTCTTCAATGATCACTTTTGCGCCTTGAAAAGTAGCAAATGACTAAAAAGTCCCTGTGGATCACAAAGTTATGAAAAACCCTTCTCACCATAGTTGTTCAAGGACCTAGCCTTGGCTTAGAAAGTTCTAATACAGTCTCCATGAGTCTCATCTACATTTGAATTCACTTTTCAAGACAAAGAAAATTTTGAGATAAAAACAAAACTAAAAGAAAACTTAGCACACAATATTTTTGGATTTTTCATATTTTCTGAAAAAAATAAAACATAAACAAAAATATTTTTGGATTTTTGATTTTTCTAAAGAGAAATAAAACAAAAAAAACACTATTTTTGGATTTTTAATTTTCTGATTCTTATTTGGTTTTTAAAATTTTTAATTATCCCCCTTAAATTTGTACATAGAGGAAAACTATGAACAAATTTAACAAAATCAAAAATAATAGCTAACTTTAAGACTGGTTTAGGATCAAAGTTTTGAGGCAATTCAATATCGTTTATTATCACACCTGCATGCTTAAATCTGATCAATCACCGGTATTGTGATCCACATAAAAACAAAGGATATTGACAAATTAGACAGATTATAAGTGACAAGACATTTGCGACTATATTCCTAAATAGATCATTTGGCTGACGACGACCAATGATATTGTTACTTAATTCAGCAGCGAGATCTACAGACAACCTTTTAATAGTTCAATTTTAGATGTACTATAACGTGCTCCCCACTTCCTGACATACCCCAGTAATGAAGAACTTCCAAAGAACTCTGTACTTTAAGTGAGTATTCAATCATTAAGATAAAAGATAGATATAGAAATGAATATGTTGTATCCTAGGTTAGATGTCTTCCAATCACGTAGAGAGAACAACATATGACTAACATAGATAGAGGGTTAATAGTAGAGTGCATATGTTGTGTCCCAGGTTGGATATTCTAATCACGCAGAGGGCATAGCATATGACTAACAGATAGAAAGAATTTCATAGATAACGATAAGCATAGAGATAGAGTTGCATATGTTGCATTCCAGGTCAAATATGTTCCAATCGCACAAAGGAGACAACATATAACTGTCAGACAGAGAGCAAGAAAATAATTTCCTACATACCTACTTTATCAGAACCCCCAAGTCGCTCTATCAGTACCAGAATTAAGGACATAAGTCCGTACATCGAAAATATGTTGAGCCATAGTTCAAGATAATTAACTTTAATGTATCTCGTAGGTTCCCATGTTTGTCTCACTGCTCAATCTACCCGAGCGTCGTATTGTTAGTCCAAATAGAGCTATCTAAGTCCATACTGTCAAGTCCTTTCATTTGTCAATCTAAGCCTAGTCCTTTTAAACCCTTCGTGCCTACCAACACATTGAACACAAAATCTAAATAATTCGGCCTTAGTGCATTACACGAATCATAAATTGCCCTATAGCACTTGACTTCATATCACTTCCCAAATAAGCACCTACAAAAGAAAAACATAAGTACGCATTTTTGAATTTTGTTTCTTTTTTATATATTTTTTTTTGTATTTTGATTTCTCCCCTTAAATTTGGGGATGGGGAAGAAATAAAATAAAAGCGCAAAATTAAAAAAAAAATTGTCTTTAAAACGAATCATTTTAAGAAGACTCAAGAGTATCGAGAAGAAGACTCAAACCATAAGGCACTAATTGAATTTGCATCCATATTATCTAGAACAACACACATATTTCAATCTCAGAACATATCTGAAAATTCTTCACATCGTTAAGCACAAACTCCATGAGTGATCCTTTCCTTTATTCCTTTCCCGCAAAGGACACATACCCTCACTTAAAGTTTTGAATGTTGTACAGTTGAGAGATGTCCCCTATCATGTGTGTTAGAACAAAGTTCTTTTAGGATCGTATGATTCTAAGCAGGATATTAAATAAGAACGTACTAAAGAACACAAGTATGGCACTGAATATGTCGTATGATTAATGCAATAACACCTCAGAAGAGCTCGATAAAGAACTTCAATCTGTAGAGGTGTTTAGGGTTACAAGAATGAACGTAATTAACAAAACTGAATATACGCATACATGCATGCATATATAAACTATAACCCTAACAGCTAATCTAGATAACAATGAAACTAATATAGATAGACACAGATGGACATGCCCAATCCGGATACAAAATATATGGCCCAAGACGCAACACAGATGGACTCAACAATCTCCCCCTTTGCGTCTTTGGAGCCGAAACCTCATTCCTTCTTAACAGCTGGAGGCTTCTTCATAGTTTTGAACACCTTCGGTATAATGGCTATCATATGATGGCGAAAAGTAATATACCACTGAAGCATGTCAGTAAAGTTCTTCTTATCAGCCGCTGAGTTCTGCTTGCATCGGTGTATGATACTGATGATATGCTCCAAATAGTCTGTTGAAAACAGATGCTTATCAACCAGAGCAAATAGAAACTTGATTCCTCCACCTTTCGTGAACATGACAGTTAGATTTACTGAATCTATCTGTCCCAATTTCATCATGTTTACATCACCAGGTTTAGGCATTGTCTTCACAGCCGACTTTCTATTCATTACCTTTGCTATCTCCTGATCCATAGTTGCAAGCTCATGGATATAGGAGGCCAACATTCTCTTAAGATGATCTAAAATCGGCTCATACTCCTTAGGATCAGAGAGCAGAATATTGTATAGCAGAATTCAGTCATGAGGATTGAGGTTAGGAAGATCTACTAAAGAAATTATATACACCGTGTTTGCTGAACCACGGGTGATTTTGAAATTGACG
Source organism: Lactuca sativa (assembly GCF_002870075.4). Classification (NCBI taxonomy): domain Eukaryota; kingdom Viridiplantae; phylum Streptophyta; class Magnoliopsida; order Asterales; family Asteraceae; genus Lactuca; species Lactuca sativa. The sequence continues at coordinate 158,363,082 of NC_056625.2, read as the reverse complement.
TTTACGAATCTCTCAGTAGGTGAAGGTTTCAGTACCTTGACTTTCATAATCTTCTGTGCACTCCAAGTCAAGTACTGTGGTTGAACATACTTCAAGTAAAAATCGATCAATTCCCTGTCAACCTTCGGGTGTGGATGTGGAAACTCAACAGTCGCCTCAAAGCAGTGAAATGTAAAAGTTTTTCTGGTAATAGGCATATCAAACTGCGAGTCTTTAGAGTTATCACAATCAAACGAAGCAACTGGTTCCCGTGGATGGTAAAATAGATACGATCTTTGTTTTTGTCATAAGTCGCCGTGGAATAAACCTATGATAACAGCGACATTGGGACTGCTTCAACCTGGGTTAGGTCTAAAACCAGGGGGAATATTTTAAACATTCCACAACCTGCAGCATATATGAGTCATACAAGAACGGATTAAGTGCGATGATCATATTTTGGTTAGGTTTAATGGTGAGCAAGGATGATGATGCCGTCTGTTCATGTATTGAAGAGGAAGTCGCCATTGATGAATGAAGAAGAAGATGAACAGTGTTTACGTGTCGTTTAAGTTTGAGAGAATTGAGTGCTGGTAAAAGACAAATAAAACGTTCAACCCTCTATATACCATTCCCTGGAGAGAGAAAACCGTGATGATAATGATGAGATCACTAAAACGTCGCCTGAAAAAGCGCGATGTGGCAGTGTGGTTACTCCCAGGTATACATCAGCACACATGGCTTTAGAAACCGTTCAAATTCACGCGCCTAAATCTTATCTTCAATCGGCGTTTGAAATTCCACAATAGCCCCTTGTTTGGTTGCAATAGATAACCCAAAACTCAAACCAAACAGTAACCAAAATGTTGGAAAATAAAAATTTTTGTGCATAAGTGTGACAAAGATAAAGAAACAAATCAAATGTGTATGGGATGTGAGTGATGTCTTATTATTAGACAAAAAGTAGAGGATTCCGGGTAGGAATCACTTCCTTCAAAGTCAAGAGAGACTTGAAGTGCTTGTGTGGTTTCCCGAGAAATACGATCAACTATTTGTTAATAAACATTGAAAGGCTTCTTTTAATCATAGGCTTAGGGTAGCTTATCTTCAACCGAACTTTGAGTTTTAACATAAAACCGAACGTTGGAAGAAGTACCTGTGAGACCGATGTGGTCTGTAGAATAGATAGGTGGGATATATTGATTTAGTGACTATAGAGAAATCAGAAATCTAAAAATAATTAAACTGGATCTCTTTGGGAAGAAATGCCTTGGTAGTAGACAATTTCATAAAAGATCACACAAAAATAAAAAGAGAGATTTCCTTAGGTAACCAGTAAGTTCTTGAATATATAATTCACCGTTAATTCATTTTTGGTGTTGGATATTGGGTTTCACTCAGCACGTGGTAAACGTATCTAAGATCACAAACACAGATGTTGTGTAACCATAAACCTCAGTGGTAAAGACCGAGAGTCTCAAGGGTTACATTGGTGAACTTAAAGTAGATGGAGAATATAAGGAGGTGGCTAAAGAACCGAATGTACCTTCTACTGGATAATCCTGACAGAGCAGAGAAACTCTTAACTCATATGAGAAGAGTAAGGTAGCTCTAGACCAAGTAGTATAAATTAGCCTGATTTGGAAGAAACGATAGCTATAGATCAAATCATTAAGGCCTGCTCAAGATCGTAGAGGCTTAAGACAACATGCATCAGCATGCTTCTAGGGACCCTTAACTAGTTCATTTTGAAATCATACCTTCCTTAGATCAACAGTCGGTTATACGAGACAAATAAAACTTAGTGAAAGTTTTGAATTTTTCTGAAAAAAAAAATAATAATAAAAACAGAAACAAAAAATAATTTTGGATTTTTGAAATTTTCTGAAAAGGAATAAAAACAGATAGATAAAATATTTTTGGATTTTTGAAATTTTCTGAAAAAGAATAAAAACATAAAGATAGAATAATTAGGTTTAAATCAAAAGAAAGATATGCACAAAATATACATCCGAAACCTTATCTTTAAATGAGTGAAGCGAAATAGACCGAGCGTTCGGTTAATTTCGGTTCCAGAAAATTACGGAGCCGAGATAGACCGAGCGGTCTGTCCATTTCGGTTCCCTAAAAGTCTAGAGCCGAAATAGACCGAGCGGTAAGGCTTTAGTAAAGATGTCAGCCAGTTGATGTTTTTAAAGGTTGCTTCTGGTAAGGCTTTAGTAAAGATGTCAGCCAGTTGATTAGCAGATCGAACAAAGTGTACTTCCACGTTCCCATCTTCTACATGATCCTTGAAGAAATGATACCTAAGTGCAATGTGCTTGGTTTTTGAGTGTTGCACTGGATTATGACAAATCCTAATTGCACTTTCAGAGTCGTAATAGAGAGGAATCTTCTTCATACTTAGCCCATAATCTCTTAGTTGACTTTGAATCCAAACCACTTGAGAGGTGCAAGATGCTGCAACAATGTATTCAGCTTCGGCTGTGGATAACGAAACACAGGTTTGTTTCTTGGAATGCCAACTAACAATTTTCCCGTCAAGAAACTGGCATCCACCTGTAGTACTCTTTCTGTCCAGTCCACATCCTCCTAGATCAGCATCAGAGAAGGCTTGGATGAAGAATCCAGATCTTGCAGGATACTAGAGACCGAGAGATGAAGTTTTCTTCAGATATCGAAAAATGTTCTTCACAGCAAGCATGTGAGGTTCCCTTGGATTGGCTTGAAATCTGGCACAGTAACAAACAAAAAACATAATATCTGGTCTACTAGCTGTTAGATACATAAGGGACCCTATCATTTGACGATAAAGTGTTATATCCACAACAGGTTTCTCCAGAGATGGGGTTAGCTTAGTGCCAAATGTCATAGGAACCTTCACTTTTGAATCACCCTTCATTCCAAATTTTTTCAGTATGTTCTTGGTGTATGCCTCCTGGTTTATAAAGATACCTTCTGGTCCCTGTCTAATATTCAAACCAAGGAAAAAGTTAATTGGACCCATTGTGCTCATTTCAAATTTAGTCTCCATCAACTTCCTAAATTCAGCTGTTAAGCTAGGATTCGTGGAGCCGAAGATGATATCATCAACATAAATCTGAACAATCATCAAATGTTCGCCTTCCTTCTTACAAATGAAGGTTGGGTCAACCGAACCTTATTTAAATTTTGACATTTTCAAGAAGCGAGTTAGCATTTCATACCAGGCTCTCGGTGCTTGTATTAGCCCATAGACAGCTTTATCCAGCACATACCAATGATCAGGGTATTTTTCATTCACAAAACCAGGCGGTTGCTCAACATAAACGGTTTCTTCTAATTCTCCATTCAAGAAAGCGCATTTGACATCCATTTGGAAAACTTCGAAGTTCTTGTGAGCAGCATATGCAAGGAAGATTCTGACTGATTCTAACCTTGCTAATGGAGCATAGGTTTCTTCATAATCTATCCCTTCTTCTTGACAATAACCTTTTACCACCAACCGAGCCTTGTTACGAATGACATTCCCCTCTTTGTCCAGCTTATTTCTAAACACCCGTTTCAGGCTGACAACAGAAGTATCCTTCGGTGTAGGAATCAACCTCCAAACTCTGTTGCGTTCGAACTCATGGAGCTCATCCTGCATTGCTTGAACCCAATCTGAATGATCAAGTGCAACATTTACAGCTTTCGGCTCAATTTTGGAAATAAACGAATTAAACATACAAAACTCCACTTTAGAGAATAATGCAGTTTGTTTCGCCTTCAGTTGAGATCGACTAAGAACACTTTCTGAAGTTTCACCAATAATTTGCTCTTTGGGATGGTCCTTTGTCCATTTCACTAATGGAGGATAGCTTGGATCATATTCTGGATCAATTCAGCTTCTACTTCTATTTCAACATCTGACAGATCACCCTCACCTTCGTCAGTAGAACTATCACTTTCTTTCTCTTTCTCCCCCTTGACTGGCGAAGTGAAATCTATGTCAGCATCAGAGTCTGCATTTCTTATGGAAGTTGGTTTCTCCCCCTCGATTTGACTATCACTTGTTTGTTTTGGATCAGTGTTTTCCCTATCATCTGAACCTTTAGATGTTGACGATGAACTTGGATTCTCCCCCTCAACAGAAAGTTGGGTTGTCTTTGAAGTTGTAGAGCTCTCCCCCTGGAATGTTGAATCTTTGTTTGGAGAGCCTGTTGATGACTTAGTACTTGGTGGTTCGCTTTCCATCTCTTTAGTAGCTTCGTCTATGAACTTCTTGAGATTATCGATTTTGTTATCTGCTGTTGTTTCCTCTGAATGAATTGCTTTTTCTGGTTCATCGAATAGCCGAATGTATTCCTCAAACAGGTTGGATATTGGAACCGAGACCTGTCTAGATTCTGGGAGTATGTCTCCTAAGGCACTTTCAGTCCTTTGAACCTTCTTCATATAATTGTCATCAAAGGTGACATAATAAGTCTCTTCAAATTTTTTTGGAACGCTTATTCAACACCATGTATGCTTTTGATGACAGAGAGTAACCCTGAAATATGCCCTCATCGGCTTTAACATCAAACTTATTTCGGTTCTCTTTAGAATTAAAAATAAAGCACCTTGAACCGAAGATATGGAAAAATTTGACGTCTGGTTTCCTATTGTTTAAGATCTCATAAGGAGTTATAGAGAATCTCTTGTTGAGCAAGGACCGATTCTGAGTATAGCATGCAGCGGCAATTGCATCAGCCCATAAGTATAAATGTAGGGAAGCGAAACTGAGCATGGTTCTGGCTGCATCACATAACGAGCGGTTTCGTCCTTCAACAATCCCATTCTGCTGTGGTGTATAAGGGGCCGAAAAATTGTGAGTTATCCCCTTATCAGCCAGAAAGTCCTCAAAATCCTTGTTCTTGAATTCCAAACCATTTTCACTTCTGATGTTTCTGACCGTCTTCTTTAGTTGTACTTCCAGTTGCTTGATGAATGCCTTCAGCTTGGGAGTAGCATCTGATTTCTGCTTAAGAAAGATAACCCAAGTGAAGCGTGAAAAATCATCTACAATGACAAGAATGTACTTACTTCCACCGATACTCTCTATAGCAGAAGGTTCACACAAATCAATGTGTAACAGTTCAAGTGCTTCCACTATCTTAGTATTGATGCGTGTAGGGTGGCTTCTTCTGCTCTGTTTACCCATCTCACATGCTGCACATAAATGCTCCTTGTTGAACTTGAGAAGAGGAAGGCCTCGAACGTGATTACCAATCACTAATTTGTTGATGTCTTTGAAATTTAGGTGTGATAGATGTCGATGCCATAACCAGCTTTCATCGGTGTTTGCCTTTGACAGCAGACAGATAGCTGGTGTCCCTCGAATTGGGTTAAGATTCAGAGGGTACATCTCCCCCTTTCGTGCAGATTTCAGCAGAACCTTCTTGGATTGTTTTTCCATTATCTCAGACCCCTCATCATCGAATGATACCTTCAAACCTGTGCCTACAACTAATTGCGACACGCTGATGAGATTGTGCTGTAATCCCTCTACATAAGCCACCTTTCTGATCGAGAAGTCTCCATTAGTTAGCATGTCATATCCTTTGATTGTTCCATAGGAATTGTTTCCAAACTTCATAGACCCACCATCTTTTAGGGACCGAAACTCCCTTAGCTCCTCCTTCCTCCCTGTCATGTGACGCGAGCAACCACTGTCTATATACCATTCGTCGTAAAACTGCTCGTCACTGATTACCTGCAAATTCAAGCAGATTTAGGAACCTAATGTTTCTTGGGTCCTTGTGAGTTTTTCACAGAGAAAGGAATAACTATAGAAACATCAACTAAATAAGTTCGTTTAATAAGAGTGGTTTGATCTTTTCTTTTAATGGTATACACCTTGATTTTTTCTTTATCTTCTTTAAATTTTGGTGTATCAGTTGGGTTGCTTTTGATGGTTTAGGATTTTTTGTTTGATTCCTAGGTTTAGTGGAGGATTTCTTATTTTCCTTCTCAGAGTCTGATTCCAACTTTCCTTTTCCTTTGATGTCCTTTAAAGAATTTGTTTCATTTTGGGACTTGGAGGATCCATAACTAGGATTAGGACCGAATCTGGGTTCAGGACTAAATCTGGGTCGAGGACCGAATCTGGGTTTAGGACCAAAACTAGGTCTAGGACAGAAAGTGGGTTCAGGACTGAGACGTGACTTTCGGTTCTGGGATTTGGAATAGTAGGAATTTGGACTGAAATTTTCCTTCAACTTTTCCTTTCCCTTGTCCATGGATCCTTTCCTGGGAGGCTCATAGTTGGGATTTTGAGAATTCCAATGCCTTTTCCGTTCATTCAGATTCGTGGCATATCTCTGATTTCTCAAGCGTTTCTGTTCAGCTAGATCCTTTTGAGATTTGTGGACATTGAAGCTGGCCTTTGGTTTCTCCTTTTGATTTACAGTTGTCTTACCTTCCATTTTAGATTCTGTACTCTTCTTAGTTTGAACTTTCGGTTCTTCCCTCTTGATTGGAACATCAGGTTCAACCATTGGTTCCTCATGAACATCTTTGGTTCCACTTGTGCTTGGAATGTCAAAATTGGAGGGTTTGTTGATGGGTTCTGGTATGTATCTACCTTTGACTATCCATGTGGTTTTCTCAGATAGTCCCACAGTCTCGTCTGCGTTGTCAATAGAAGCAGACCAGAAATAGTCTTCGCATCCTTCAACGTTATCTTCATCAACTATGATTCTTAATTCTGCCGTTTGGCTTTGAGTGACCCCAGTCACAGCATAAACCTGATTTGGCACGGTCTGAACTTTTTGATAGACCAAGGCCTTTTCCTTGAGTTTTGGTTTCTGTTCTTTTGACAGACGAGCAAACTCAACTAAGTTTTCTAATATAAGAGGTTTTTCATGCTCGGTTTCATTTTTCATAAACTTAGACCAATCAACTTCATCCTCTACTGATATTTCACTCATCTCGCTTTCCGCATCAAATTCAGACGAATTATCAAAGTTTATTTTATTATCTTTAACAATTTTGGCATTTAACAGATCGAATGTTTGTATAGTTTCAGTTTTAATATTTTGTCTATCATTTTCATCTAAGATATCTTTTAACATACTTTTATGTTCCTTAGAATCGATGAAGGTTTCTATCTTATCCAAACCTAGCCTATATGAACTTGATGTCTCTTTAGAGGACACTTCTGATTCACATTCTGCTATAACTTCATCTTCCTTAAATTCAAGAAAGGGTAAAATCATTTTATGAATTTTCTTTCCAATTTCAAAGCTTAGACGTAATTGAGCAATATTAATATAAAGATGCTTAGCAATTAAACATAAAACATTTCTTTGTTTTAATAACTTTAAATTGTCTCTTTGCAAATAAATACTTTCATCCCTAGCGCTAACTAACTCCGCTTCCTTCAGCTCAATCCACATTCTCCTTTCCTCACTTTTTGAAGACACCCTGCCAAGTTGGTCAGTTAGGTTAGAATTCGCTAAGCGGGTTTGCATGAGGCTACTACTTAGGTTAGAAAATTTAAAGTTTAATTTATTTAATTCTTCTTGATAATCAGTTTTTGAAATTTTAAGAGACTCAATAATAGAATGTACCTTTTTCATCAATTGATCGCAGTCGTTGATCTTCTCACTCACCGGCTTGGCCGCAAAACACTTGTTTTCTGTCAGGTTCGGTTCCGTATCTGCACTTTCGGTTGATGGACCAGTAGTGACGATAAAGCACTTTCCACCCGAACCTTCATTCTTTGCCACATACGCCTTTCCATGAGTGGGCCTTCTAACCTCTTCGTCTTCAGACTCGGTTGACCAGACTTCTATGCCACCGAACTCATCTTCCCCAGCATTCTCTTGTACGATTAAGGCATTCATTGAGCTGTTGGACGCCTTTTTCTTCTTGACTTCTTCTAATTTGCGCATATAATATGCCTCAGCATCTTCACCCTCTCTTTTCTCAGCCATCTTTCTCAACATGCAATCTTTGGCAAAATGGTTCTTGCCGTCACAATAGTTGCAGTCGTATCCAGAGTCTCCTGCAAGCTTGCTCTCCTTTTTCTCTTCATCCTTTTGAGAGGAGACTTTCGGTTCATCCTTCATCTTCTCAGAACTATAACTTCCCTGCCAGTTTCGGTTCTTTCTGACAGGAAATTTTCTCCTTGCAAATTTCTTTGGATTTGTGACCATCAAGGCATACTCCTCACTTGTAAGATCGCACTCTGACATGTCTGACTCTTCTTCTTCTTCTTCTTCTGCAATACTTTTTCCTTTAGAAACAAGAGCTAACGATCCCACACCAGAGACCACTTTCGCTTCCTTGGTTACAATAATTTCATGGGACTTTAGTATCCCTACTAGTTTCGCCAGTGAGTACGATTTGAACTGTTCATGCGCCTTCGCAGTGGAAACCACAGCCATCCATTCTGGTCTCAGCCCATTCATGAACATTACTTTCTGCTCGATCAGCTTCCTCTCTATCCCATGCTTGATCATCTTACTAGGAGATGATTGAACCGATCAAAGGTCTGTACAAGCTTCTCTTCAGGTTTCTGTTCGAAAACTCCAAATTATGACAGTAACAGAGTTTGAATGGAGTCTTCCAGATCTTCATCAGTTGAGTAAAGTTCCTTCAACCTATCCCAGATCTCTTTAGCAGTTGTGCATGAACCTACTAGCCGAAAGGTGTTAGATTGCAGGGCGAATCTTATCATTCGCATGGCTTTAACGTTGCACAAGAGCTTGTCCTTCTCATCCTGTCGCATCTTCTCAACATCTGTCACGAACTTGTTGTAATCCGTTTGCGACTTAATAGTCGTGTTTGTTCCCGAATGTACAAACGGTCCAAGAGTGATAGCTTCCCAGATGAGATAGCCATTATCTTCAGATCCAACCACGTAATCTTAAAAGTGATGAGCCCATATTTCGTAGTCTTGAGTATAGAGTATGGGTACTCTGGTTGTTGATCCGATGCTGTTTGAGATGTTAATGGGGTTTGTATGCGAATCATCGTGAGACATGGTGAGCTGCTAGAATCAAACCTGTAAACTTGAGATTAGGGTTTTATCAAAAACAAAGTTGTCATTGATATGAAGACGACGGCTTCTATTTCTACGATAAAAGCGGAAACCCTAAAGTATTATGAATACAGAAGGAATGTGTATTGATCACACAGTCTCCTGCTCTGATACCAATTGTTAGAACAAAGTTCTTTTAGGATCGTATGATTCTAAGCAAGATATTAAATAAGAATGTAATAAAGAGCAGAAGTATGGCACTGAATATGTCGTATGATTAATGCAATAACACCTCAGAAGAGCTCGATAAAGAACCTCAATCTGTAGAGGTGTTTAGGGTTACAAGAATCAACGTAATTAACAAAAATCAATATACACATACATGCATGCATATATATACTATAACCTTACAACTAATCTAGATAACAATGAAACTAATCTAGATAGACACGGATGGACAGGCCCAATCCGGATACAAAATATATGGCCCAAGACGCAACACAAATGGACTCAACAATGTGTTTGGAACAACCACTATCAACAAACTGAAGTCTGATGATATGCCTCCATGGCTGCTACAGCACAGAGTGTAGGATTAATTGGTCTTTGGAACCCAATCCATTTTGGAATTGGATTGACCTTCTTCATCTTTGCAAGGTACTGTCTCCGATGACATATCCTTCTTATCACACACAGAAGATGAAGAAATGTTAGAATCATTAGAGGATTTGGGAGTTTGAACCTTTGGTACCCATCTGTAGTTGGGTTTAACCCATTTCTTATTCGATCTGTTGGATGCCTTATTACTTGATTTTGAACTTGAAGCCGATTGCCGAGATGGCTTTGACCTAACCGGTCTTGGTTTCACTGGAGCATCTCTTGAATTGGATTTCTTGGCCGACATTTCCTTCTTGACCTTGGGAGTTTGATTCTTGACCTTTTTCGCGTTCCAGTCACCATTGTTTGAACGTGGCCTCGAAGGTTTTCTTTTGGAAAATCTCCCTCTTGTCGCATTCTGACATCCTTGTGCATAACAGGGAACATATGTGCGATTTGGACAAATTTGAGCAATGTTTCTAGCTGTTCCACAGTGAAAACATGTATTTTTTTCACATAGGAATTGTTTCTTCCTGCCCCTAGTGGCATGTACTTGACTTGTCTCTGATTTTTCCCATAATTACACTTGCAGCAAGCCATCTATTTCACTTGTTCTGGTGGTCTGTATTTACCAATAACATGTTGATTAGAAGCAACATATTCAGAATTCAAGGAGACATTTGTTTGACAATCAACAGAATCAACAAAACTAGAATTGATTATGTTCTCCTTGTTCTCATCTTCCACTACTTTACCTTCACATGAAGTAGAATCATTAGAATCCTTCACGTCAACACTCTCAGTTTGGCATCATTGTTCAGTCTTTATTGAAGCTGGAACAGGGTTGGCCATACTGAGCAGGTATCTCTTCCTCATTTGTTTCAAGGGGTGGGTTATAATTGTCATTGAAAGGAGGTGGAACACTGTGATACCCTAGATCCTTAGTTTGATTATCTTTAAATGTTAATTGGTTTTCTATCATGGACGCAACTACCTCACTTGACACATCAAATTTCTTAAAGTTGAATTCAACATCTTTATATTTAGCTTTTAATGCATCAAGTTCGGCAGTTAATTTGACAAATTCCCTTTTAACATAGTTGTAATTTTCACATTTGTTACAGTATTCTTCTTAAATTTTTCTAAAGTCATTGGTTTTGGCCTATAGTTATGCTTTTAAGGGTTTTTGACCTTTCCTAAGGGTATAGCCTTCATATTTGAGGTCCTCATTTTCTCATTTTAATATATCGATTTGATCACGGAGAAACTTAATTGTAGCTTCACAAGATTGAGAACATGTGACTTCATCGACCTTGGTGTTTGAGGAACTCATTTTTTACCAAAAAAATGTCCTTTGACTTGAAACCTTGAAAGTCAACCTTAAAAGTCAAATTTAAAAAGTCAAACTTATAAGTCAAACTTGAAAAGCCAAACTTAAAAGTCAAACCGAAAAGCCAAACGTGAAAACTTGAAAGTTAAACTAGAAAGTCAAAGTTTAAAGTCAAAGGTCAAACTTTCAAGTCAAAGTAAATTTTTAAGGTCAAAAGTCAAAATTGATAGTCAAAAATGGAAAGTCAAAGGTTCATGTCAAAAACGAAAATTAAAAATTCGAAAAATTGATATTTGGGCCAAAAATGTCAAAAATCCGAAATTTTGACTGAAAATGCGAGACAAAATTGCAAGAATGGTCCTTATCGTACGTCCAAAATTGTTACTTTAGACCAAACAGGTTTGGACTAACACTAATAGTCCAAAAGTTTTCATTTTACTGCGGTTTTGGTCCAAATCAGTTTAAAAAATCTTAAACTGACGGATTTGCCCTTTTCCATTTGGTTTTTGCTTCTTCTTTTTGTTATTTAATTATTTTCTAACTGAAAAATAAAAAAATAAAAAAATAAAAAAATAAAATAATCTCTCTCTCTCTCTCTCTCTCTCTCTCTCTCTCTCTCTCTCTCTCTCTCTCTCCCCCCCCCCCCCAAACTTCTACAACCTCTTCCTATTCTACCACCTCCATCATATGAGTTCAAGGAACACGGGATTTTCCGGCAACCACCAACACCAGTTGGATTTTTCGGTAACCACCAACACCAGCTGGATTTTCTGGCAACCACCACCAAAGTCTGCCACCACCATCATTCGCCACCACCACAGATGAACAAACATACACGAAACCAGATGAACACAAAAACACATGAAATATGAAGAAAACATAAACAAATCAACACAAACATTCATAGATTTGTCAACAGATTCAACACAGACACACAAAACTCAAAAATCGATTCTCTCTCTCTCTCATGGATCTGAAATACCATTTTTCTTCTTATTATTCTTCTCTTTCATAGAATAGAACCGCTGCCTCCTGAGAATCGAGAAGATGAACAAAACACAAGCCGCCGGAGTTCGTGGGTAACAAGGGTTTGCAAACGATGGTTTCAGATCTGCCGCTTCCTTAGAATCGACAAGCTTTATCTTTACAAAACTCAAGCCCTACCACCGTTTCAAACCGTCCCCACTATTGCTCGACCCTCCTGGCTCCATCAAACGATCCTCATGTGAGCTTCAATCGAGTTTGAAGAAGGAAAGAATGAGATCCTGAGGTTTTCAGAGGCTGTCACCATTCATGTTTTTTGAAACCCTAGGTTTTCAGAGGTTGTCGCCGTTACAATCCCTAGCTTCGATCTGTGTGTCGTAGCCTGGAACTTTTAGGGTTAGGGTTTCGCTACCAGAGCTTCGATCTTGTGGCTTTCATCTTTTCTGCCGATTGTGCTCAATCTTTCCAGTGAGAGTGAAGCTTGGGGGGGAAAGTGAGGGTGGTGACGTTCTCTTAGCTGGAGAGAGAGAGAGAGAGAGAGGGAGGGAGGGAGAGAGTGAGTGAGAGAGAGATTCTCTTCTTTTATTTTATTTTTATTTTTTAGTTAGGAAAACAATTAAATAAAAAAAGAAAAGCAAAAAACAAATAGTAAGGGGTAAAATCGTCATTTTAAAAAAAAATCAAACCAAAATGGACCAAAATCGCAACAAAATGAAACGTTCTGGACCATTAGTGTTAGTCCAAACCTGTTTGGCCTAAAGTGACAATTTTCGATATACCACAGGGACCATTCTTGTAATTTTGTCAAAATGCAAAGCTTCTTGGCTGGACCGAGAACTCTCGCACAAAATGGTCTGCTGGCCGAAAATGCGAACCGAAAACCTAGACCGAAAATTCTGCTAACCGAAAAGAAGTGCTGACCGAGCACGCTTCGCATGCTCCACCGAAAGCGCTTCGGAGACGCTCCACCGAGAACTTTAGACTCCGCTCCACCATAAATTGTTTCCGACCGAGAACGCTGACCGCAAATAGATTTCGGCTGAGAACTGATGGGTTTTGAGCATTCTAACACTTCCTAAGTGTACATGCAACCCTAATAACCTGGAATCTATGTTTTCTCTATATACATGCAAATTTCTTTTTCAAGGTTATTTCCTAACTAGCATGGCATGGGGAATATATGAAACATAAAAACTAGTAGAAATACATACCTTGTTGTTGCTTGGATTCCTTCAAGATTTTGTAAGCCTAGCACCCCAAATGTTGTGCCTCAAATGCTTCACACAACACCACAAAACTTGGAATAACTTGAGAGAATACTTCTAGCACTCAAAATCGGTTATGCCCTCTCCAGTAACACTAGGTCACGATTTTGCTAGCCAAAGGGTTCCTTTTATAGTGGTGTCACAATTAGGGTTTCATTAAGAAGACCCATAACTGTCATGACTCTTCATTTCTCATGACCCATGGGTTTGTAACTCCCATGGACTATCCATGGAGCTCCAAATGGTTACATCCATAACCCATAAACCATGGATCATTAATCCACCATAAAAGAATTGATGATTGTCATAATCAACCCTATCTATTTAATTAGTCTCACTTTGATCACCAAATTAATACTAGATTAATACTTGATCAATACTAATTAAATAACACTATTATTAATATATTAGAACTTATAATATATTAATAATTAAAAGTGCCATATTCTCTTTTTTAGTCTACCCAAGTATTGCAATGCCATGCAACCCAAATGGACCATGTCGGGTCGGATCAAGTATATACCAAATAAAGTTATGGACTTAGACACTATATCCAACAGTCTCCCACTTGGATAAGTCTAATAACTATATTTGCAAATATGACTTCAAAATCCGACTAGCAATGATAGCTCTTTCAAAGTCTCTTGGAACTGAGATGATGATGATACGCCATTTAAGATAAGTGATCATATAATCCTTTGCTCTCATGATATCAGTCGGACAAACACATGGAACATGGTCTTACTTATTGTCCAGCATTTGTTTCTCGATCTCCGATTTTTTTCGACATAGAACTAAATTGAACACATCAATTAGGTTCTGACCTTTTTAAGGTCAAAACCAATTCATCTAGGGCCCCAGATATCGCTTCTATTTCTAGAAGGAATAGATAAACTTCGACTGATATGCTTGTACTAACTATTTGTTGAATTACTCACAAAGGCACGTTTTATAACATCGAGTTACCAATGCGTTTTCGTACAATCAAGGAATAACCAACTCATAGTCAACAACTCATATCTCTAGGTTTGAAGATTTATATGATATTACCGTCTCACGATCACTCGAGATAAATTCCATGAAGTGATGCAAGTGAGCATGGGTTGAATCCAATACTCAGCCCTTATGAGTACTCATGAATGTTGTAGCAACCATTGCATTGTCTAAATCACTTTAGACAAATCATACAAGCCAAATTCATGACAGTCTTGAATCAATACTTACTTCCAAAGTTTGACCAACTGTGGATGGTTTGAATAATAACATGATTATTCTGGAAGTAAAAACATGCAAAATTGAAACATAGTAAACAATCAACAAAAGATAGTAACACCTTACTCATAAATAAATAACAAATTTTATTTGTCATCAAATGTCAATTACATTTTACGAGTTTCAGGGATCTAATTATTGAAACTAATATCATCCTTCAGCCCAATGCGCCTTGCATGCTGTAAATGCTTAACCCTGCTCAGTCCCTTCGTGAGGGGATCTACCGGGTTCTCATCTGATGATACCCTCTTTGCCACGAGGAGTCCTTCTTTTATTCTATGTCTGATGAAATGGTATTTTCTGTCAATGTGCCTAGATCTCTCATGATATCTTGGTTCTTTTGCCAAAGCAACCGCACTTTCACTGTCACAGAAAATTTCCATTGGCTCCTTTATAGCTAGCACAACTCCAAGGTCTCCGATGAAGTTCTTTAGCCATATCGCCTCTTTTGCTGCCTCGCTTGCTGCTATGTACTCTGATTCACAAGTCGAATCAGCTACTGTCTCCTGCTCGAAACTTTTCAAAGTAATTGGTCCTTCATTTAGGATAAAGACCCAACCTGACTGAGAGCAGAAGTTATCCCTATCAGTTTGAAAGCTAGCATCACTATATCCTTCCACTCTCAAGTCATCACTGCCTCCGAGGGTAAGGACCCAGTCCTTAGTCCTCCGCAAATACTTGAGAATGTTCTTTACCACTGTCCAGTGTGCCTTTCTAGGGTTCCCTTGATATCTACTGACCATGCTCAAAGCAAAGGCCACATCAGGGCGAGTACAGGTCATAGCATACATGATCGAGCCCACAGTGGAAGCATATGGTATCTGACTCATCTCAGCTATCTAAGCCTCTATACTCGGACTCTGAGTCTTACTTAGCTTGGCATTACTCTGGATTGGTAACTCTCCTTTCTTGGAATCTTGCATACTGAACCTCTTCAGTATCTTATCCACATAAGTACTTTGACTAAGTCCAATTAGTCTCTTACTCCTATCTCTCAATATCCTTATCCGTAGGATATAGGCAACTTCCCCAAGGTCCTTCATAGCAAAACACTTCCCAAGCCAGGCCTTAACCTCCGGCAAAGTTGGGATGTCGTTTCCTATGAGAAGTATGTCATCCACATACAACACCAAGAAGCTAACTAAGCTCCCACTAGCCCTGACATACACACAAGACTCATCCTCACTCCTAGAAAAGCCAAACTCTTTGACTTTCTCATCAAAGCAAAGATTCCACCTGCGAGATGCTTGTTTCAATCCATAAATGGATTTTTCAAGCTTACACACTCTATTAGGTTATTTTGGATCGACAAAACCCTCTGGCTGAGCCATGTAAACATCCTCAGCCAACTTCCCATTAAGGAAAGCGGTTTTGACATCCATTTGCCATATTTCATAGTCATGAAATGCAGCTATGGCTAACAACACTCTAATAGACTTAATCTTAGCTACTGGTGAGAAGGTCTCATCATAGTCAACTCTCGGAGTTTAAGTAAAGCCCTTCGCAACCAGTCACGCTTTATAAGTGTGTACATTCCCATCCATGTCGGTCTTCTTCTTGAAGATCCATTTGCACCCAACTGTCTTACGACCTAGTACATTGTCAACCAAGTTCCAAACTTGATTTTCATACATGGACTGAATCTCGCTGTCCATAGCCTCCTTCCATTTCGCAGACTCAGGGCCTGCCATGGCTTCCTTATAATTCTTAGGTTCATCCAAATCTATCAGTGTACTATCATTGATAAATGTATCACCTTCAGTGGTGATTATATAACCATAATAAAATACAGGTGTGTTCCTCACCCTAGTGGAACGTCTTGGAGGTACAGACTCATCTATCTGCTCAACAGGAGTTTCCTCCTCAGGTTGGCTGACAGCATTTGAGGTTCCTTCACCACTTGACTCTTGAAGCTCTTCAAGGTCAATTTGCCTCCGACTGTCCCCTTGGCTTATGAATTCTCTCTCACGAAAGACTCTTCTTCTTGCTACAAAGACCACATTGTCACTGGGTCTGTAGAAGAGGTAACCAAAGGATCTCTGTGGGTAGCCGATGAAAATACACCTCTCGCTTCGGGGCTCAAGCTTGTCATGAGTCTCACGCCTCACAAAATCTTCACAACCCCAAATCTTGATGTGGTCCAAATTGGGCACTTTCCCAGTCCACATCTTGTGAGGTGTTTTGGGAACCTTTTTAGTAGGGACTAGATTAAGGATATGGGCGGCAGTCTCTAAGGCATACGCCCAGAAAGAGATTGGTAACGAATCTCGACTCATCATGGAACGAACCATATCCAACAGAGTTCGATTGCGCCTCTCAGCTACACCATTCAAATGTGGTGTCCTGGGAGGTATGAATTGTGAGACAATCCCACATTCCTTAATATAGTCAAGGAACTCAATGCTAAGATACTCTCCTCCCCGATCGGATCGGAGCATCTTGATGTTCCTGCCCAATTGATTCTCAACTTCCTGCTTAAACTCTTTGAACATTTCAAAGGTTTCTGACTTATGCTTGATTAAGTAAATATATCCATATCTACTGTAATCATCAGTAAAAGTCACATAATAACGATTAGCATCCCTTGTAGCAACTTTGAAGGGCCCACACACATCCGTGTGTACAAGGTCCAACAAACCTTCACCCCTATCACAAGTACCTGTGAAGGGTGAGTTTGTCATTTTTCCAAGTAAACAAGACTCGCAACTATCATCTGACTTGAGGTCAAATGATTCCAAGACTCCAGCCTTTTGGAGTTGGCCTATGCGCTTCTTGTTAACATGTCCAAGACGACAATGCCACAAGGATGCTTTGTCCAAGCTATCAGAAGAATCAATATACAACACATTATTTCCTAAATTGTCTACAACATTCACAGCTTCATATACACCATCACAAGGTATTGCTTTAAAGTAAAACACGTCATTGTAATAAACATTAATAGCACCAATTTTATTATCAAATGAAAATGTAAAACCTTGTTTGTACAAGCCATGAAAAAAAATAATATTTCTCGCCATTTCGGGCGAGTAACAACACTTATTCAAATCGAACATTAACCCATTATTAAGCAATAAAGAATAAACTCCTATCTTGGTAACAGGTGATGCTTTCTTGTTGCCCATGACTAAGTTTATCTTCCCATGCTCCACTTGCTCACTTCTTCTTAGTGCCTCCAAATCAGTATAAATGTGAATACCACACCCTGTATCAAGCACCCAAGAATTAGCATTAGATGAGTTGTTAGACAATATTGTGTAAATACCTGCATGTGTGGGTTTAACCTTCCCATCCTTTACATCTTGCATATATTTTGCGCAGCTTCGCTTGAAGTGTCCCTTATCTTGGCAATAGAAGCACTGTGCTTCCTTTGGGTTCGAAGAAGGAGTAATGGGACCTTTCTTTGTCCCACTTGAAGAGGAACCATCAAGATTCTTACCCTTGGTACCCTTTGAAGGGCTTTTCCTCTTCTTACCCTTCCCTTGCCCAATTGCAAGAGCAGGGGCTGTTAAAGGAGTAGAAGTAGCAACCGCTTTACCCTTAAGGCCATTTTCAGCTGTCCTTAAGAGTCCTTGAAGTTTGCTAAGTGTCACTTCCTCCTTGTTCATATGATAAGTCATACGAAACTGATCGTAACTTTGAGGTAAGGAATGGAGAATGATGTCAATCGCCAATTCCTCAGGGAAGTCAACATTAAGTTTTAGCAACCGGTCAACGAACCTCTGCATCTTCTGCAAGTGACCGGTGATGGGTTCACCATCCTTCATCCTTGCGGTTATCATGGAGGAAATGATTTCATACCTCTCTTGACGCGCGCTATGATGGTACCTTTCCATCAGATCTAGGTGCATCTCATAGGGGTAGAGATCTTCATAAGAGTTTTGGAGTTCCAGAGTCATTATGGCCATCATGTTGCAGGACACCTTGGTGGCATCCTGTTCATGTGCAATGAACTCCGCAAGCTCTTCTGGAGTAGCAGTGGCTTCATTAACAACCTTAAGCTCCCTGTCAAGGACATATTCTTTGTCCTCATAGCGGGTAATCATCCTGATGTTTGTGATCCACTCATTAAAGTTGGATCCATAAAAGATGACCTTACCACACAAGTTCATTAGGTAAAAGGAGCATGTCGGGTTTGAGCCAGCAGCGTTATTGGAAGACATCTGGAATAAAAGGAAGATAAGTTTCATTAGATTAAGAGTCCTTAATAAGTCACCCAAATGAAATATTAAGGCTAGGATCCAACAAACTATTTATAGGTGGAAGAGGGATGCTGTAATCCACACTATAAAATAT
The DNA here is from genome assembly GCF_002870075.4 of Lactuca sativa. Classification (NCBI taxonomy): domain Eukaryota; kingdom Viridiplantae; phylum Streptophyta; class Magnoliopsida; order Asterales; family Asteraceae; genus Lactuca; species Lactuca sativa. The sequence continues at coordinate 158,344,373 of NC_056625.2, read as the reverse complement.
TTGAAGGTAGGTAAATGACGATTTACCAATTTCCACCATAAGATGAAATATTTTATTATTAGGTGTTATTGGTTTTGAAACTCCTAGATCTTTTGAGATACATTGAACTTTTCAATGGCATGTTTGAATCTCGAATGTGCCCTCTCAAGTTTGTGACTGGGATGCCGAGGATCACAAACAAGGTGTGAATAACCATACAAATTGACTTGGTACCCTTAACAATATTACCTAATCGACGTGCCGGTTAACCACACACACTCCACCGATCTATAATAAAGTCAAGTTACCCTTTGCCACTCTTACTAGTCCATGTTAGTGTGCCGGTTAACCACACACGCTCCACTAACGACTTGGTAAGGTACAAAGTGTAATTTTATGGGCTAGCACCAAATTCACATTTTCCTAAAGTAACTAAGATTGGGAATTTATAATGTATAGTTACTTTATAATTCATTATACTTTTAATGAGAATTTAAAGTCATATCCTACCCGTTCGGCTAACGACCCTCCACAGATCAAGGAAGCGGTGGGTGAGAGTGGACACCCATTAAGTCACCATTTTATAGGCAACAACCTTATACCCTTATAGACCGGCTTTGTGAATGAGGCCTACTAACGGTAAGAATGACATATTCTTATACATATCTATATAATAAAATTATAATAATAGTATAAGTGTTGATTTTTAAACTTTTTAAAAATCTAAGGTTTAATTTGGAATTAAAGTATTAGAGTGTATGACTTTTCAAATTCCAAAACTTGAGGGCAAGAATTGAAACTATTCCAAGTCTCTTCAATTTGTAACTTATGAGTTTTAATGGTTCATAAAAATGAAGACTCTTCATTTTATGAAACCTCTTTAGTTCTTTAATCATAATTTAAAGAAGTGACTTTTGGTTATCCATAACTTGAGGACAAGTTATGAACACCATCATTACAATTAAGATCATGAATTAAACACACATGGAGGTTACACATAATTCCTATGATCTTCTAAAAACTCATAAGAACACAAATTCATGCCAAGCAATTTCATGAATCATATTAACATATACAATTCTTGAAAATTGATAAAAGTCATGTGAAAATGGGTTAACATAATCATTATCATTTTGAAAAACAGTTTTTACAAGTCCAAAAACAGATTGGGATAATGATTTTAATCCATTTCCAGCAACAAAACACGAAAAGACTGCCCAGCACGCACCTACTCGTCGAGTGCATGATCCTACTCGACGAGTAGGATGAATTTGTACATGGACTCGGCGAGTTCTCCCCATGAACTCGGCGAGTCCAGTCGACAGTGAGCAGAATTTTCGATTTTCAAGCAGTTTTGCATCAAGTATACAGAAAACAATCCTAGTCTTTGATACCATTGATGGGTTTTGAGCATTCTAACACTTCCTAAGTGTACATGCAACCCTAATAACCTTGAATCTATGTTTTCTGTATATGCATGCAAATTTCTTTTTCAAGGTTATTTCCTAACTAGCATGGCATGGGGAATATATGAAACCTAAAAACTAGTAGAATTACATACCTTGTTGTTGCTTGGATTCCTTCAAGACTTTATGAGCCTAGCACCCCAAATGTTGTGCCTCAAATGATTCACACAACACCAAAAAACTTGGAATAACTTGAGAGAATACTTCTAGCACTCAAAATCGGTTATGCCCTCTCTAGTAACACTAGGTCACGATTTTGCTAGCCAAAGGGTTCCTTTTATAGTGGTGTCACAATTAGGGTTTCATTAAGAAGACCCATAATTGTCATGACTCTTCATTTCTCATGACCCATGGGTTTGTAACTCCCATGGACTATCCATGGAGCTCCAAATGGTTACATCCATAACCCATAAACCATGGATCATTAATCCACCATAAAAGAATTGATGATTGTCATAATCAACCCTATCTATTTAATTAGTCTCACTTTAATCACCAAATTAATACTAGATTAATACTTGATCAATACTAATTAAATAACACTATTATTAATATATTAGAACTTTTAATATATGAATAATCATAAGTGTCATATTCTCTTATTTAGTCTATCCAAGTATTGCAATGCCATGCAACCCAAATGGACCATTTCGGGTCGGATCAAGTACATACCAAATAAAGTTATGGACTTAGACACTATATCCAACAAGAACACCTCGTAGATTTAACCTACAAGACCGAGAATGCCCACCTCGCCTTCGCTGTTTACGTCAAAAAAACACATTTTTCACCTTTTTAAGCCCAAAGGTCTATCAAAAAGTCATTTTTTTAAGAACACGAAGAACAAACTCCCAATATTTTGTCCAAAACTAGTAAAAAACGTAAAATCCTTCAATAAAAAGTCCAAAAATGTTCAAGATCTTGCCAAATTGATTGATACGATCGAAGCTCTGATACCAACTATAAGTCCCCTAATTCGCTTGACATGTTAATCCGATCCACTTGATGGCGTGGAATCCGAATGGAGCAGAAGAAGAACTAGATGAATATTCAATGTATTAATGATTAGAATGATGAACAATACACAAGATCCACACAATTCTCTCTACTTTCTCTCTCTAGAACTCCAAGATATGAATGAATGTTCCTCTAAAACGCCCCTCCCCTCCTTAGACACACTAGTATATCACCTAAACACTCCCCTAATGACTATATATATATATATATATATATATATATATATATATATATATATATATATATATATATATGTGGACCAAAAACCCGAGCCCACAACTCAAAGGCTAGACCGAAAACACATGAGTTTTCAGTCCAAGCTACAAATAAACCCATGATAGTTTTCGGCCCAAGAACGAAAACTAAAAAAGCCTAGAAAAGCAAAGTAGAAACCATATTTTAGACCCAACACTCCAAATATTGCTTGAGTCTATTGATAGAAGTCTTATGGAGAAGGACGGGTCAGCTGCTTTGAGAGAGCATAGAATTTCCTTATTGAAGGAGATGTCGGATCTTGATCACGTAATTCATATTGATCTTGCTTAGAAAGCTAAAGTTCAATGGTGCATTGAAGGGGATGAGAACTCTAGTTTTTTCCATGGGTTCCTTAACCACAAAAATAGACAAATTGCTATTCAAGATATCATGATTGATGGAGTGTGGTTGGATAACCTGACCAGTATTAAGGAGGGGTTTTATGATTATTATCAGTCCTTATTTCGGGTGTCCGTCTTTGAGACATGCGACATATTCTGCTCTTTTTAGTACTTTAACCCCCATGCAGCTTGATTTTTTGCAGTCTGCTTTTTCTTTTGAGGAGATCAAAAGGGCAGTTTGGGATTGTGGATCTATAAAAGCTCTGGGTCCAGATGGTTTTAGTTTTTGGTTTTTCAAACGTCATTGGGATCTTGTTGCAGTGGATGTTGAGGCGTTCGTTAATCATTTTTTCTTCGTTCTTCTATTCCAAAAGGGTGCAATGCTTCTTTTTTCACTATTATTCCAAAAATTAGAGACCCGAAAACTCAAAAATATTATAGACCCATTAGTCTTATCGGTTTCCAATATACAATTATTGGTAAACTCTTAGCAAATCATCTGGTGGAGGTTATTAATAGTGTTGTTAGCCTTGAGCAATCAGCCTCTATCAAAGGCAGACAAATTATGGATGGTATTTTTCTCTTGAACAAAGTGGTTGCTTGGAGTAAGGATTCTAGAAATCCTATGATGCTTTCTTAGGTGGACTTCGTGAAAGCCTACGATTCTTTATCATGGGAATATCTTTTGGAAATCATGTTGATTATGGGATTTGGTTCCAAGTGGTGTGGGTGGATTAAGGAACTATTAACCACTGCTAGGGCTTCAGTTTTGGTTAATGGTTCCCCGATAGATGAACACCAAATACACCGGGGTTTAAGACAAGGTGATCTGTTATCCCTCTTTATCTTTATCCTGGATATGGAAGATTTACACGTTGATTTGATGAGGTCCCGGATGGGGAATATGTTCAGGGGTATTTCTATTTCAACAATTGAGATTTCACACTTTCTTTACGCGGATGATGTTATGTTGGTCTCTTCTTGGAATCCTGAAACTGCGAAACGACTTATTTGTATTCTCAGGTGTGTCTACTTGTCAAGTCAGAAAATCAATTTGGCAAAAAGCAAATTGATAGGTGTGGGAGTTCCATATTCCTAAGTCCTTGATGTGGTAGAGAATATTGGTTGTGAAACTTCAAACCTCCCATTTTTGCATCTTTGTATTCATGTGGGCTAGACTATGACTCAGATTTCTGCTTGGGCCTCTGTGATTAATCAGTTTCGGTCTAAGCTGTCGAATTGGAAGACTAAGAGTCATTCTTTCGGAGGTCATCTGACACTGGTGAAGTCTATGTTAGGATCTTTAGGGAGCTACATGATGTCCACTTTCCTTGCCCCCTCTCGGTTTTGCAGGATTTAAAGGGAATGAGGACAAGATTCTTTTAGGGTGCAGATGGGGACGAACGTTGTATGCATTAGGTTAGGTAGGACAGAGTAATAACTTCAAAGGATGAAGAAGGCTTAGGAATTGGTAGTCTTTTCTCTTTTAATAGGGCTATGATATTTCGTTGGTGGTGGAGGTATTATAAGAGCCCTGATCTTTTGTGGGTTAGAGTGATAAAAGTTATTGATGGTTCAGAAGGTGCTTGTAGGAAGTTTATCTCTCCTACTAGTGGCTAGGACCTTGGGTTGGGGTTATTCGTATGTTCTCCTAGCTGAGACAGAAAGATATTGACCTTCATTCTTTTTGCCCCATTAGAGTTGGAGATGGGATAATTACTTCTTTTTGGCATTATGTGTGTAGGGGTGATATGCCTTTATTTTCCATCTTCCCTAAAGTATATCTTCTAGACTTGCACATACATGTTTCTATTAGCGAAAGGTTATCTATGGGTTTGGGGTGTAATACCTTTAGACATAATCCTAGAGGACGAGTGGTGTAGGAACAATTGAACAACTTTATTTTACTTATGTAGGATTTCCATCTCTAGTTGGTTCCAAATACATCGGGTTGGGTTCTTAATACTTGGAACACTTTTTCAGTTTCTTTAGCTCCGAGATAATTGCACGGTCTTACGCTCTTCATAGGCGGTCTTGTTGCTCGTTGGAATAATTAGATTCTAATTAAGATTAATAATCTTATTTGGAGGATTATACTTTCTAGCATCCTTACTAGAGAGCGATTATCCCATAGGGGTATATTGGTAGATTCCATTCATTGCCCTGTTTGTTCTTCTAGGGTGGAGACTATTGATCATATTTTTGCAAAGTGTTCTGATTTGATTGTCTTATAGTCTCGTATTTCTGTTTGATGGGGTGTTAATCTTCCTTCTCATATTACTGTGGATTCTCTTATCAAGTGGACTGTGTCTTTTCCTTGGAGAATCGGTTCGCGGAAAGCTTTTGATGCAGTGATTTTAATTTCGTTTTAGTGCTTTTGGAATTTCAGAAATGCAACAATTTTTCGAGCAGCTAATCCCATAAAATCTTTGATTTTTGATGATGTTGTTTTTAAGTCTTTCTATTTGATTTCAAATAGCTGTACAAAAGCCAATCTTAGTTGGTCTTCTTGGCTTCATAATCCTATTTCAGCAACGATTTTGATGTAAATCCTTTTCTAGCTCCACGCCAACTTTTAATAATATTTCTCCGTTAAAAAAAATGATTTATTATTTAGCCCTAACAAAACACATATATAAATATATTAAATTGATATAATTGTAATGAGAATGTTAAAAAAAGCTACAATCATCAAAGAAAATAATAAAAATTAAAATTAAACCATGGATTCCATTAACCTTTCAATATTCAAAAACTTCGTGCATGACATAGAAGCATATAAATCATATTTGTTCATCAACTAAACAAACGAACTGAAAATCCGAATAACATAATCCACTGCCATGAACTATATATACCATTATGGGTGAGCATTTGGACTGGACCGGACTGAACCGGTTTCAGAGAATATTGTGGACCATGGACCAGACCGGATTAGACTTACTGGTCCAGGTCCAGGTCCGGTTTTTCGAGTTCTTGGACACGGTTGGACCGGTACAACTTTAAATGCATACAATACAAGTCCTTAAAACACGTTTTTAGGTTTAATACAACTTGTTGGTTTTGAAACATTCAAACTCGTTAAAATGAATATATTTTTTGATTGATATGATACAACTCGTAAAAATGAATATGTTTCCCTTTCTCGTACCCCGTTGGACCAATCAAACTTTGATTGTTTATATCATTTGTTTGAACTTTCAATCAAATAAGTTAACGACTTTATCAAATTTTATGGATAAATAATATAACTTTATCTATAATATTATAACTTGTAAATGAGTTTTCTAAATAAAAGCATCTAGCATATGAATCAGGTTCACCCGCACAAGTTAACAATCTTAACATAAACATACAAGAGTAACTACCATAACACCAAAAATCAAAGTTTAAAATTTTAAATCAATCTAACTAACAGACGTCATAATTTAATATTGGGTTTGACCTCTTCTCAATATCATTGTCATTTAAATATACCATGTTCAAAGCTTGTGGATTCTGTACATAAACATAAAATGAAAAAGTTTCTATTATTTAATAAAAAGTAATAACTGAAAAGCTGAAATACTTCAGTTTTGATATCTCAACTCTGGAGGATTGTAACTCTTTAAAATATAATACCAAAACAACAACATTATAGTATAAGTTCATCTACAAACTCTAAATTATATGTTGGAAAAAACCGAATGTCAATCCGACTTAAAAGGACTGAGATATATTTGTTTAAAAAATTTCACAGATTACAAAATTTAAATTTCATGGTGAAAAGCTGAAATATTTAAGCTTTTATATCCCAACCTTGAAGGATTGTAACTCATTGAATAAAACATTAAAAACAACAAAAATATAGTGTAAATTCATATAAAACTTTAAATTACACGTTGGAAAAAACCGCATGTCAAGAGATATGCTTGTTTAAATAATTTCACAGAATACAAAAGTTTAAATTTTTTTACTGAAAAGCTGAAATATTTCAATTTGATATCCCAACTTTGAAAGATTTAAATTCATTGAATATAACAACAAAAACAAAATAATTACAGTCTAAATTCATCTACAAACTCTAAACTATACGTTAAAAGAAACCGCATCTTAATCCGACTTAAAACAAATCAGATATGGTTGTTTAAAAAATGTCACAAAATAACCGGTTTTTACCCAGAACCGGCCAGACCGGTAAATAAAACCAAACCGGTTTTGATCAAATCCTAAAACCAAGAACCGGCCTAAGGGTCCAAAAATTGGTCCTGGTCAAGGTCCGATCCACGAGTCCAAATGCTCACCCCTATAACAATTTTGAGTTGTAGTAGTTGATTAATATTAATTAATAGAGTAGATGAAAAGTTTTGTAATTTTCAAATGAATATGATAAGGGTATGTTGACCTGTATTATAATAGATACTAAGCGAACCGTTACACGTTTTGAGATGTAATTCAGTATTTATATAGAAATATCAGCAAAACAAACCTATAGTTCAACAAACATATTTATTCTTTGTCATAGTCTTAAATAATTAGTTACGTCAATGATTAAGTGATTATTTTATCCACCGTCTTAAGTTATAAAAATTGTATATCAAGCGTACGTTAATATCTTTATATAGCGAATAATAAATTGTATGAAAAAATAATATAACTTTTGCTGATTTTATACAGTGTTTTAAATTGTATTTATTTTATGTCGCTTTCTATATGTATAAAAAATATTGATATGAATATTACTTTTTCATTGGAGCATTTTGCAATAAAATAAATGTGTGGTTGAAAATTACTCCCAACGAGGGTTGTTGTTCCCTTGTTTTCAGCATCAGTATTTTATATATATGCGTTTATTTTTTATTACTTTATATATATATATATATATATATATATATATATATATATATATATATATATATATATATATATATCTTCAACATGTAATATACATTAGTTACTTTCTTAAAATAACTAAAATGATTGGTCCAGAATCAATCATACATACACACAATAGATAGTGAAAACAAAATAACCTAACTATATATATATATATATATATATATATATATATATATATATATATATATATATATATATAGAGAGAGAGAGAGAGAGAGAGAGAGAGAAAGTTGTGTATCTAATCTACAAGTCAAAAAACAAAAGTTAAATAAAATAAACTTATAAAAAGTCAGAAAAGACAACGAAAAATATTCAAATATTATATCATATCAAAAATATTCAAAAAGATAAAAAATTCATTAGTTATAAATATACTATACAAAACATTTCTTAAGTTGTAACACAGAGTACTGATTCGTGTGATCATTGGCGGAGCTTTATAAGGGCAAGGGGGGTTGTTGCCCCCCTGATTTTTTAGTTATAAACAGCCCTCATACTTTCATTTTATATATTTTTGGCCTAAAAATATAAAATTTTGGTTGTGACCCTCCTTGCTTACCAATTTTTTTACATATTATATTTCCGTCCCCCGAAACAAACGTTGAAGCTCCGCTCCTGCGTGTGATCTTGTTTTTTGAAAGCTGCTTTCATATTAATGAAGAAAATGAAAAAAAAAATTATAAATAAACAACATAAATGAAAATTTTCATGATTAATTAATATTAAATATGTCTCACCCAAAGAATAATATGTTTTTTTCTCTGCAACAACAAAAATGTGGTTTTATTGGAAAACAAATATTCTAATCAATTTTTAGGCCATCCAATTCCAAACAAAAAAATTGTTGGAATTTAAAAAAAAAAAGCCGAAAATAAGAAAAAAAATCGGAAATATAAGTGGTTTACTTGAAAATTTAATTTATTTAGTACATATTAGGAAACATAATATAAATATTAAAAAAAATCCAACCAAAAATTATTTGTAAAAATCTCTAAAAAAAAAAAAAGAAAAAGTTAGAAAAATAAATGGTTTAATTCGAAACTAAATACTAATTTTTTAATAATAATATATATTTAAATAAAAATAATACAAAATAACTAATTGAGTAAAAAGTAAAAGAAATATATTAACTGTAAGCATATTTATTAAAAATAATTTTTCAAAAATACATAATAATTAAAAGATGATTAATGTGTGATGTGAAAGGAGTTTTTTAAAAACTCTTGTGGTTTTCTAATATATATATATATATATATATATATATATATATATATATATATATATATATATATGGCTAGGTTAAAGTGTTTTTTACATTTATTGTGTGCTAGAATGCACCAATAGGAATTTAGTAAAATTATATTATTATTTAATTAAATAATGATAAATATTAAATGGTTTCCATAATTGTATGTATATTAAATGATATCCATAATTATAATTTTCTCTTTAAGAAATTAATTAAATTCGTCATTAATGTCAGCAATAACATTCTTTCAAAATGAATTCGTATCTAGGTTTTTATGTCAGCAATAACATTATTTCAAGACCCATTCACTTAAAATAAAATAAAGTTGTATGAAATATGAAGAGTGAGGGTGTATTCTAGTAGAATATAATCTCGTTTTCCTAGAATACACTCTTATTATTTTATATATGAATTTATTCTAAAAGAATATTATTATTGATATTAATGACAAATTAAATTAGTTTCCATAAAAAGTATTTATAAATATAGATATCATTTAATATACATTTAATGTTTACTCAATTATTATTGGTGCATTCTAGCACACAATAAATGTGAGAAAACTTTTGAACCTACCTCTCTCTCTCTCTCTCTCTCTCTATATATATATATATATATATATATATATATATATATATATATATATATATATATATATATGGAAAAAGTGAATATACCTTTAAGGTATATAAGCTTAGGTACTCAAACTTATAATATTACGTCGTTTTGTATCATATAATACATTCTTATTTTCCAATGTTCTTATAATCTAACTTTTAACTTGACTTACTTACATGATTTTTATAAACTACATATTTATCTTCCTCTTACATAATTTTTATTTTCAACTACAATATATATAGTCTAGTAGGTGTTCGGTAAAAAGATGCGATGTAAGAGAAATATAATATTGAAATTTCAAAAATCTTGAAAGTAGATCAAAGTAAATCAAGATTGGGGTTGAATTTTAAAAACATTATAATTAATACTAGGTGTGAGACCCATGTATTAATGGGTTTATTTAAAAAACATTAAATATAAAATTTTAACAATTTGAAAAGTTTGAATTTATAAGGAAAATGAGAAATTTTTTGAATTATTAAAATTAACAATTTACTAATAAATACCTTAAATATATATTACCTTATATATATCAAATGTGGAATTTTAATTTAATAAAATGAAAAATACAATAAAATAACAAGTGGAAAATAGAAAATTTAAAAATTCTATAAAACACCATGTGTCCAAATGAAATAGAAAAGGACACGTGAAAAAAAAAAAAAACCTTCATTTATTATAGTAGATATCAAACAAAACCACGTATAATGGTGTGTTTGGTTACCTAATCTTATATTTCCTTAAGGATATATTCACTTTTTCCTATATATATATATATATATATATATATATATATATATATATATATATATATATATATATATATATATATATATATATATAATTTAAAAGACATTAATATCATCCATATCTTACTAAATAAAACTTAAAATTATTACATGTTCATTTTTTTATTATGTTTTTCTTTTACACCTAACACTTTTTTATGGTTTCTATCATTTCCATTATTTTGGTAAAAAAATCTAACTTCAATTCAAAATTTGAAATTACAAAATCATATTGTAATAAATTTTTTTGAAATATATATTAATATATTATATTTATTTTACTTAACAAATTAATTCATATATAATTACAATCAATAAAATGTTGAAACTTTAAAAAAAAATATTTATTATCTAATTTAATAATTTTAAACATATTAACTGTGGTTTCCTCAAGTTATAACATAATATCATTATAAAACTATATAGTTTTGAGAGGTATCAAACATTTGTTGTTTCTTTTTCTTCTTAAATTCCTTTGTAAATTATTAATATGTTATATATAACTACAAAAAAGAAAAATTAAATATCCTTTTATCTTTCTTTTTTCTACTTATATAAGATTATGACATACGGATACTATTAATCTTTAGAAGTAGGTTCTGTATAGATTTTAAAAAAATAAAGATGTTAAGATTCAACTTTATCATTTGAGTTATTGCATACAAAGGTGGAAGGGAGTTAAAATCATTTATAATTATGTAATATCGTCCATTTCTTTTCCCCCCGCTACATCCCCACCACCACAATCACCATCGTTTCTGTTTCCAACTGACTCTATCATTGTCGTCATCTCTACAACGACAACATTTGCCACCACCACATATTTTCCACTAACTATCATAATCATATATGATTAATCACTTTTTCCACAAACATCATTGGTCTTGTCATGCCAATATATTGGAATGTTGGTACGACAACTGAAAAATGTTTCTAAGATTGAATCTCAAAATGTTTATTTTTCCATAATCTCAATTAAACCCTCTTCTAATTATCTATTAAAATAACAATAACTCATTTTTTTATTCATAAAACGATTTAGGAGGAATGTATTAGAAATTTAATTGACCGATATTCGACCTCTTTTTTATCTTACGATTTACGGTTAGCGGCACAAGTTTATTGTACATTACTTTCCGTTACGATTAAAATTATTTTAATTTAAACATAGCCAAAGTTGTGTAAAACCGATGAATAATTATTAAATGAAATTTGGATAAAATTGATGTTTGGTTAAAAGAAGGGTCCAATACATATGGGGAACGAGGAGACCATAAGTCAAAAAGGATACCAGTATCACCACTTTCAAACTCCTACTCCTACAAGTCTTCTACCCCATTTATTTACCTGCAACCCTCCCCTCACATGGTTCCTAAAATACACACAAACACACACATTTACACATGTGAACCTCCACTGACTTGTTTCATATTTTATACTGTAGGTTACCATAGCTACCTCCATATCCAATAGGTGATCTGCATGTGCAAACTGCATCCCTACATATATTGGCATATACTAGTACCATAGTATATATATATATATATATATATATATATATATATATATATATATATATATATATATATATATATATATATATATATATATATATATATATATATATATATATATATATATATATATATATATATATATATTCATTTGAAACCAATAATATTTGGTGAGACAAGGGAACATTCTCAACTTTTGATCAAAATCCATCTAGTGGTTCATAAAAAAACAAGATTAAAGTTAGTTGACTAAGGTGTTTATTAGATTATTTGGTATTATTTAGTTTCTATCCAATTTTATCCATTAGTTTTGATGATAATCTTTATAATCGTACAAGAAATACGTATCTTTATATGGAACCCTAGATGATCAAATGATGTTTTTCATAGAAGTCTAAGATTGATATCCTTGTGTGTCACGTAATAAAATAGATATCCATTTTAACAAACTATCATCTATCTAGAATGATTTGATGAAGATTTTATCAAATTGACCTTACATAATCTTGATTTTATCTGATCATGAGTTTGGAAGCAATCAACCTAAAGATTTCAACAAATTTAACAACTTGTATGATGATTTCACCGATCAGAAATGAAGGATTTAACAGTTGATTCAGCAATCCATCATCAATTTTCAAGCTTTAGTTTTTCTGCACATTCAAGCACATAATAGTTGATGAGAAGCAAGTGGGGACAATGAATCTTTCAATTCATTTTCTCTTATCTACCCTAATAAATAAGAATGATTTTGCCACATGTCATTCTTTCATTTAATTGGCCACATGTCATTTTGTCATAATTTTGAGATATATTTATTTTCCACTTGTCATTTACTTCATTTTTCATTTACAATATATCATTAATTTAGTTTCCATAAATTAAACCTATCAAAATGACTATTAATTTCAAAGATCAAATTCTAAATTCTAATTTCAATTTCAAATAAATTTACAGTTTAAACTTTTGTGTTTAGCATTTGGTTATAATTTACCCATTTAGTACACAAATTTGATAACTAAACACATAATTTTAATTTATTTATTTTTTGCATGTTTTTTTCTCATAATTTTCAGTTATTTCAAATTTCAAATTCACATAAATTTTCCATTTAATCATTTATATTAACATTTTGTTTTAATTAACCCGTATAACATACGGGTCTCACACCTAGTTTCTATCAAATTAGAAAGTTAAGTACATAACAATTAATGTTTTTGAACAAATTCTTATAAACCATACATATACTCTACTATTGATGAAACAACTTGATGAATAAACAATTTTCTTTTGTATCACCCCCTTCTTACCACGACTAAAGTGATATTTAAGAATTAGAGGATGATTCTAAAATTTGAGTCATAATCGGTGTAATATGACAAAATGCTGACTACTCTTATTATCTTTATGGTAATGTTGTTTAAATATATTATTATTCCAACAAAAAGGTCGAACACGTCATTTTTAAGATCGTTATGTTTGAATACGGTCTTATTAACTTACACGAAGGGGTTGAATTAAGGAAATATTGAATTCTCTTAAATACTTTGTTATGTCCCAACTTTCATAATAATTTTTTCAGTTATTAATTAACATAAAATATCAACTTCATAAACAAAAAACCAATAAAACTATTTGTTCCAAAAGACAAAATCTCAAAATCAAAGTATGCTAAATAAACCTGGAATGACAAAGTACAAAAGCTCCAAATGAATGTGTACAACCATGTATTCGTCTTTCCACGATTATCTGAAGTATTTAAAACATTTAACATACACCTGTAAACTAAAGTTTACTGAGTTCTCGAAAATACCATAAACATCACACTTCATGTAAGCATACAAACATTGGCCTTCAGCACAAATTTGGTCTGCCAGAACAGCCTTCAACATAAAGTTGGTGTGCTCTTGGCCTTCGGCATTAATTTGGTCAGCCTGAGTATCTTGGAATTCGAACAAAGATGGACCGTCTCAACTAACTAACTTTATATATATATATATATATATATATATATATATATATATATATATATATATATATATATATATATATAGGGTGAGGTTCAATAGAAAAACATAATTAACAAGGAACCAAGGAATCAATCGTGAGCGTCGGATATCATTATGATCAACGTCTAACGAAATAGATGTAAACTTGTACATTAGACGCATACACACCAGATTATACCAAAAAATCCACCTCGTTACAAAAAAAAACCAGTTCTTTTTTTCGTTTAAAATTTTTTTAGGCCACATTTTTTATCGAAAAAAAAAACCGAATATACCGTTGTTCTTGATTTTTCGTCCTCTTTCCATAGAGATTTATGTTAATATATTAAAAAAAAAACTTTTTTTTTTTCGAAAAAAACGACTTCATTTTGTTAGTTTTTTCAATATTTAAGTTTATTTGTATCACAAAAAAAAAACTAATTAGACCAAAAATATTAATTTTTTGTACTCTATTAACAAATATCAACACCAACTAAAAAAAACCATGATCAGTGTAGATTCACACTGTGAATCTAAACTGTAAATATTTCAATTTTTAACATTTACAATATGAAAAAGCTTGATCAGTTTAGATTCACATTGTGAATCTGACTTATTATTATGCACACTGTGAATCTAAGAAGATTCACAACGTGAATCTGAACTGGTTCACAATGTGACTCTGAACTTAAATATCGATTTTTTTTTATATATATCAATATGAATCCATGTTTAAAGAGTAAAAAAAATATGAATTTTGATATATTTATTAATATTTTTTTTGTATAAAAAGATAGACCTACTTTTCAACAAACAAAGAAAATGAAGTGAGTTTTTTGAAAAAAATAATCATTTTTATATATCAATATGAATCTCTATGGATAGAAGACAAAAAATAATGAACAATGGTTCTCTATTGAACTTTTCCCCTTCGTGTGTGTGTGTGTATATATATATATATATATATATATATATATATATATATATATATATATATATATATATATATATATATATATAAACACAACAATTAGTAAACTAACTAGTCTACTTGTCCTAATAGCATATTACAAGATAACTATAACATTTAAGTTTTGGTAAGTTTCTATATTAGCGTTTAATGCAAATTTTTAGCTTTTTGATCACTGGCTGGTACGCGAGGTGTACTCTATGAGTATGCTTAGCGTACTAGCCCAAATGTTGATGGCGGGTTCCACGCACGTACACAGGGCGTGCGTGGAGAACACTTGGCGTACGCAAAGATGGGACAAACTCTAATTTTTTAGGGGTTGTGCCCTATTTAAACGACTTAAACCCACCCAATGAACATTATTGACCAACCTCCATCCCCTATTTACTTTGAAAAAGAAACCCTAAGAGCTTTTGGTGAGATTTTTGCTTGAAGAGTGATTTGTTGGTGTTTTGTGGTGAAGAAGAAGAATAGGAACACTTCGAAGTGTAGCTTGGGCTTGTAGACCCAGGATCAACTTCTCATTTGCAAGATTTTTGAGGTAAAAAGATCACACCTTGATGATAATTCATGTTAGATCAACTTGATGGTGTTTTCTTGGGCATTTTTGAGTTTTTTGAAGTAAAGATGAGCTTTTGATCTACTTTAGAAGAAATGGATGCTAGATCTAAGCTCCATTTAAGCCCTATGTTCATAAAAATGCAAACATTATGGATGTTTTTGGTTCATGCAAGTATTAAGACCTATATTAAGCTCTTTTTGACCTTTGAGTCCCATTAAGCAATGCATGAGTGTAAAGTCACCAAATTTACAAGATAAGTCCCCCTTTAGGACCAAATATGAGAGTTTGGCTTAAGGTCTAACCAATTAAGTGCTTAATGGAGTAGGTTGGCAATCTGGGGAGTACATTGGGCCTACCCAACTGGTACGTTGTGTGTACTGGCCCCTGATGGAGTACGTTAAGCATATGAGCTGAGTACGCCCGCATACTCAGTAGGTGGGCTTTTGGGCTTGGCAATCCTCGGTATTAGGCCATAGTTTCGGTATATAAGTGTGGTCCTTGTTGGTCTATCAGACTTCTATTTTCGGCTTAGGACTAGTATGTTGGGCTTTCTTGGATTTAGGCCCATGATGGGTTTTGGGCCCAATTTGGAGTATTGGGCCATAAATTGGGCTTTGGGTTGCTATTTAGGATTTGGGACTTGTCAATAGTTGAGTTGGGCCTTGTCTTTGGGCCAAGTTAGATAATGATAAAATTGTGTTTTACGCTGGTTATAGGCTAAGTTATTTAGATTCTTGGTTATAGGTCAAAATATGATGAATAATTAGATATTATTTGATTTTGATAGTGTGGGGATTTTCTGGACCAACAGGCAGAAATTGAGTGATTCATCAGCTAGAGGTGAATTTCCTCACCGTGTTTAGTGGGTAGAAGGCACCAATGTCGGTATATGGTTTGTTATGTTAGGATGCTTGATGTCTGCATGACTCTTGCATGTTTAGTGTGCTTGTATGCTTACCGGACATGGCCCGATGTCGGGCGGGGACCGGTGACCATTCTGTATGCTACTTATATTTGTGAGTATTGCATGTGTTATGTGTTTATCTATTATATGATTATGTATATACTGGGTCGGGCCTGATTCCTGGTGGGGCTTGATGACTGACAAATCTATATACTGAGCAGGGCCTCATGACGGGCAAGGTCCATTATGTGTTTATTATGTATGGTATTTGGTATTTTGGGGAACTCACTAAGCTTTGTGCTTATGGTTTTCTATATATGTTTTAGATACTTCTGGCTCTAAGGGGAAGAGCCTGAGATGATTTTAGTGTACACACCACCTCATTCCACATTTTATGATTACTCTAGCGTTTTATGATCTATTTAATACACTTTGTTCCACGATGGTTTTATAACGATGTTTTGGATAGTAGTTTTATAAATTTAAAAACAAAAACTTTTGGTCTTAATTTTGGGACGTTACAAGTTGGTATCAGAGTCTTTGTTTGGATAATATGAACTCAAACTAAGGGTTTGGTAGATTTTTTTTTTCAAAAAAGAAATGTTTTTTAAAAAGGGCTTCTAATAAAAGGAAAGTGTGTGGTGCATGCAATCGTCCGTGTTTTATGATAGAATGCTGGGAGAGACGCCTTCATATGACTATTGTATGAGCTTGTAGACTTGCATGCTAGTCCTGATTAGTCAGTGATAGGAAGGCCTGATTAGGTTATGCTTTATTCTGATTACTCAGTGCTCGAAGGTTGCTTTCTTTGTGCTTTTTAGGAGTTCTCACTGACTTCCACTAACTAGTAAGCGAATATTCTAAGTTACATATTCTAGAAACTAAATAATCTTAGAAGGTTAGGTTTTAACTCTGTTGCGCAACCCTTGTCTGAGTCCAACCGTTGTAGTGTGATACCTTTCATTTGAAAAATTATATGGTGTCGGTGATCCTTCTGCATCTGATAGCAGAGAGTGGTGTGGTGATTACCCTAGGAAGACCTAAGAAGAGATTTAGTGTTGGGAGCCTTATCTTGTGGAGGATAATTTATGAGGACAAGGAGTGACTTGGAGGATTCAAAGTGATCCTTAAGGAAAATACGGATAGTTGTGGAAGGTAGTATGGGCCCGTACTACTGGAAGCAGAGGATCTGTACTCGAGTCAAGGAGAGCAGCGATGATACTAGGGAACTTGTAGAGTATGATACTCCTCGATATATTTATGCGTATTTTGATGGTTTATATTGTCTGTTTTCAGTATGGTGACTCTTTCAGGCAAACTAGTTAGTGGTTCTGGTGCTGGAGAGGTGTTAGGCTTGGGTTTTGGAGCTATGCAGTTGAATGATCAGACGCGGGAGTTTATTTCGTCTAAGATTGCTGGCAACATACTTGAGCAGATTCCTATGATCTTTGGTACGATCAAGGAGGGTATCATGGAGGTGTGGGAGGAGCGCTTGGGCTCTTTCCGTTTTGAGATGGTGGATTTGATTGGGACATGTTCACTGACCTTCAGGGAGTTTCGAGATTGTGGGGAGAAGGATTACTACGGGGAGAAGGATCTGATTGCGAGCAGGCGTTGGTTAGCGGATGTCACTAATGCCTTTCTCACTAGCAGTTGTCCCGATGGCGAAAAGGTCAGACTTTCTTCTTGTCTTCTGAAAGACAGAGCTCGAGACTAGTGGGAGGAGGTTGGGCGCTCCGTTGGTGATGACGTTGTTGATTCGATGACATGGGATGATTTTACGACCATATTTTGATTTGTGTTTGCACTGGTGATTGAGATGCAACAGCTGGCGAGGGAGTTCTAAGACCTTCGCCAGACTACTAAGATGATGGTGGAGATCACTACGATGTTTTGTGAGAGGGCGTTGTTAGTTCTTTCGTATACAATGGACGAGGAGATAAAGAAGGCAAGATACCATGAGATGTTGTAGAGTGATATTTGGCAGTTTGTGAGCTGATCTAATTGCAGGGCACTAGAGGATATGATTATGAGAGCCAGAGAGTGGGAGATTGATCTTGAGATGGAGAGGAAGAGGAAGCCAGATTAACCTCAGGTTTCAAGGAGTTTGGGCAAGAGGCTCAAGGTATTTTGTTCTAGGTCTAGAGGCTAGCAGGGCCGGAGCTGTTGTGGTAAGTGCGGCAAGACACATAATAGGCTGTGTAGGGTGGGTTGTTTTGGCTGTTTCAAGTGCAGTAACACATATCGTATTAGCAGGGAATGCGTTGCTACTACCACCATCACCACAATATCTGATCTGATTTTCTTCCATTGCAATTAGAGGGGCCACAAAAAGGCCCATTGTCCGAGTTTGGCATCAGCGGGACCAGTGGCATCACCGATGGCCGTCAGGGCAAGGCGGATGTGTCTGTGGTGAAAAAACAGGGCTTTTCAGCTAACGGTCGAGGAGGCTTATGCAGCGCCTGATGTGGTGACATGCATGTATCTTTTGCTTATATCTTTATTTATATTAAATTGCATGCTTATATTTATGTGTTTTATTTTAGGATACTTCCTCATGAACGGTATTTCCGCCTTGGTACTGTTTGATTCGGGGGCTACCCGATCCTTTGTTTCGCTTGCGCTTAGCATGAAGTTTTCTGCAACTCCAGGGGAGCGGAATTATCCTTTAGATGGCATGTTTGCAGATGAGTGATTTATCCAAGTATCGAGGGTTCATCAGGGTTGTGTTCTTCAAATGTTCAGCGAGTAATATCTGATTGATTTGGTTGCCATTACTTTGCACGTGAACAAGGTTATTGTATGGATGGACTGGTTGAGCCCCAATCGGGCGGTTATTGATTGTGAGCATCAGTAGGTGCGTATACAGACCGCAAATGGAGGAGAGATGGTGGTTCATGGAGAGAGATCTCAATGTGGGCCGATTCTATGTTTAGCGACTAGGGTCAGACACTATCTTCATCAGGGTTGTTTCAGATTTGTTGCCTATGTTATGGATACCTGGGATAAGGGTAAGGTGATTGTGGATGATGTGCCGATTGTACGGGAGTACCCAAATGTGTTCTCGGAGGATTTACCTAGGGTGCGTCTAGATAGGCAGGTCGAGTTTAGGATTGATCTGGTTCTGGGTACGGATCTGATAACCAAAGCACCATATCGGTTGGCTCCTCCTGAGATGCAGGAGTTGTCTACATAGTTGCGGGAGCTGTTAGACAAGGGGTTCATTCAATCGAGCAGTTATCCATGGGGAGCACCGATCTTGTTTGTGAAGAAGAAGGATGGGTCTCATCGGATGTGTATTGACTACGGGGTATTGAATAAGTTAACAGTGAAGAACCGTTATCCACTCCCGAGGACCGATGATTTGTTTGAACAACTTCAGGGTGCATCTTTGTTTTTAAAGATTGATATGCATTTGGGTAATCATCAGATGAAGGTCAGAGAGTAGGATGTGTAGAAGACGACCTTCCGGACTCATTATGGTCATTACGAGTTCGTGGTGATTCCCTTCAGGCTCACCAATGCTCCAACCGCGTTCATGGACCTCATGAACTATGTATGCAGACCGATGTTGGATCGATCTGTGATTGTATTCATTGGTGATATCTTGGTCTATTCAAAGACCTAGGAGCTACATGAGGAGAACTCGAGAGAGGTTTTGGAGTCTCTGAGGAAGGAGAGACTTTTTGTGAAGTTCTCCAAGTGTGAGTTCTGGTTTTGCGAGGTGCAGATTCTAGAGCACCTTGTCAACCATAACAGTATTCTATTCGAACCGGCCAAGGTCGAGGTCGTGATGCGTTAGGAGGTTCCGAGGTCTCTATCTAAGATTCAGATTTTCCTTGGTTTAGCAGGTTATTATCGGAGATTCATCTAAGATTTCGGCAAGATAGCGGTTCCTCTGACCCGGTTGATGAAGAAGACCATCACTTTTCACTGGGGCCTAAGCAACACACAACTTTTGAGACCCTAAGATAGAGACTATGTGAGGTGTCGATTTTAACCCTGCTAGAGGTGGTTGAATGTGATGCGTCGATCAAGAGTTTGGGTGCAGTTCTGATGCAGAGGCGTCGCATGATCGCTTACGCTTCGAGGCACCTAAAGCCTCATGAGGCGAATTACCCGACACATGATTTAGAGGTGGGGGCTATGGTTTTTGCCCTCAAGATTTGGCAACATTACCTCTATGGGGTCCGTTGTACTATTTACACGGATCACGAGAGCCCGATGTATCTGATGGACCAAGTGAATATGAATTTGAGGCAACACTGGTGGTTGGATGTGGTGAAGGATTATGATTGTGAGATCCTTTACCATCCAAGGAAGGCCAATGTGGTGGCCGATGCTCTCAGTCACAAGGCGGTCACGACTCATATCATGGATATTTGTTTGAGGATGAGCGTGATTACTCTGTTTTAGGAGCAGGTTCGTGAGGCTCAGATCGAGGCTATAAAGGAAGAGCATCGGAAGAGTGAGCGCCTAGTGGTTCAGGTGGCTTCCTTTGATTATGACAGTCGAGGGTTATTGGCACTTCATCAGAGAGTATGGGTTCCATATTGAGGTAGTGCGCATCAGGTTCTGATGGAGGAGGCACACATATACAGGTTCTCCATTCATCTAAGGGCAATGATTATGTATAGAGATCTTCGCCCTAATTATGGTTGGCCCCGCATGAAGCATGATGTAGCTTGGTATGTGGCGAGGTGCTTGACTTATAGGAAATTGAAGACCGAGCATCAGCAAACTCATGACAAGATGATGTCGTTGGATATACCCATTTGGAAATGGGAGGAAATTACCATGTATTTCATTACAGAGTGGATTCGTTTGGGTCATCGTGGATCAATTGACCAAGATCATGCATTTTATCCATATTCAGGAGAGTATCTCTACGTAGAAGTTGGCTGAGGTATACATCAGGGAGGTAGTAGCACAACATGTGGTGCCAATTTTGGTGGTTTTAGATAGGGATGTCCAGTTCACTTATAGATTTTGGAAGAGATTCCACAACAATTTGGCTACTCATGTCCATTTCAGCACGACATTCCATCCACATGCTGACGGTCATAGTGAGTGGAATATTAAGACCTTGGAGGATATGCTTTGGGCGTGTGTTTTGGATTTTAGTGGGAGTTGGGATCCATATCTTCCAGTAGTGGATTTTTGTATAACAACAACTATTATGCCAACATTGATTGACCTCCTTTTGAGATGCTCTATTGGAAGAAATGCAGGACCCTGACTTGCGGGGTGAGTTCGGTGAACGAGTCGTGATGAGTATCGAGGTGGTACTCAAGACTACTGAATTGATACAACAGGTTTCGAGTAGACTCCATACAACTCAAAGTCGGTAGAAGAGTTATGCCAACAAGAGCTTATCAGATCTAGAGGACCAGGTTGGGGACATGGTTCTCCTGAAGGTATCACCTTTGAAAAGTGTTATCTGATTTAGGAAGATGGGCAAATTAGGCCACAGGTGTATTGACACTTTCAGGGTTTTGGCCAGGGTGGGCTAGGTTGCTTATCGCTTAGATTTCCTGAGGAGCTTAGTCAGATCCATAACACATTCCATGTCTCTCAGTTGAGAAATTGTTTAACAGATGATTCTATGGTGGTTCCATTGGAGTATATTCAGGTGGATGATCACCTGAATTACCTCGAGAGACCCATAGCGATTCATGAACTGAATACAAAAACCTTGAGTAACAAGTTTGTAGAGTGAGTGAAAGTACAATGGCAGCATCGCAATGGTTCACAATGACCATGGGAGCCGGAGGGCGAGATGAGGGAGCACAACCTAGAGTTATTTAAGGCAGCATATTTCAATAACGAAGTCTGACTCAAGTGGAGGAGAATTGTAACTTTCAAGTTTTGGTAAGTCTCACTTTTAGCTCTTAATGCAAATCGTTAAAATTTTGGTCCCTGGCTAATACGCAGGGCGTACTCTATGAGTACGCTTAGTGTACTAGCTCAATTGTTGATCGCGGGTTCCACCCATGTAAGCAGGGCGTACGTGGAGTAAGCTTGGCGTTGGCAAGGATGGGAAAAACCCTAATTTTTTACGGTTTGTGCCCTATTTAAACAATTTTAACCTACTCCATGGACATTATTGACCAGCCTCCATCTCCCTTTACTCTGAAAACGAAACCCTAAGAGCTTTTGGTGAGATTTGAGCTTGAAGAGTAATTTGTGGGTGTTTTGTGGTGAAGAAAAAGAAGACGAACACTTGGAGGAGTTGCTTGGGCTTGTATATCTAGGATCACCTTCTCATTTTCAAGATTTTTGAAGTAAAAACCTCACACCTTGATGATCATTTGTGTTTGATCTACTTTACGGTATTTCTTGGGCATTTTAAGTCTTTTTTAGTAAAAATGAGCTTTTGATCTACTCTAGATGAAATTGATGCTAGATCTAAGCTCTAATTTAGGCCCTATGTTCATAAAAATGCAAACTTTATGGATGTTTTTGGTTCATGTAAGTATTAAGGACTTTATTAAGTTGTTTTGGAACTTTGAGTCTCATTAAGCCATGCATGAGTGTAAAGTTGCCAACTTTACGTGATAAGTCCCCCTTTAGGAACAGATCTGAGAGTTTGGGTTGAGGTTTCAATTGATTAAGTGCTCAATGGAGTAGGTTGGCAATCTGGGGAGTATGTTAGGCATACCTAACTTGTACGTTGCACGTACTTGCCCCAAATGGAGTACGCTAACTGTACGAGCTGAGTACACCCCGCGTACTCAACAGGTGGGCTTTTGGGTGTTGGCAATCCTTAGTATTGGGCAATAGTTTTAGTTTGTAAGTTTGGGCCTTGTTGGGCTATTCGACTTCTTTTTTGGGCTTGGGACTAGTATGTTAGGCTTCCTTGGATTTAGGCCCATGATAGGTTTTGGGCCTAATTTAGAGGATTGGGCCATAAATTGGGCTTTAGGTTACCATTAAGGATTTTGGACTTTTGAGTGGTTGAGTTGGGCCTTAGCTTTGGGCCAAGTAAAATAAAGGGTGAAATGGTCTTTTACCCTGGTTATGGGCTAAGTAGTTTAGATTCTTGGTTATGGGTCGAAATCCAATTAATAATTAGATATTATTCGATGTTGATAGCGTGGGGATTTTCGAGACCAGCAGGCAGAGATTCTTTTGAGTGATTCAGCAACTAGAGGTGTGTTTCCTCATGGTATTTAGCGGGTCGAAGGCACCAATATCAACGCATGGTAGGTTATGTGAGGATGCTAGATGTCTGCGTGACTCTTGCATGTGTGGGCAGGGCCGATGACCATTCTGTATGTTACTTATCTTTGTGATTATCGTGTGTGCTATGTTTTTATCTATTATATGATTATATATATACCGGACGAGGACCGATGTTGGGTGGGGACCGATGACTAACATATCTATATACTGAGCTGTGCTCGATTCTAGGCGGAGCCTGAGGACGGGTATGAGCCATTATGTGTTTATTATGTATGGTATGTGGTATTTTCGGGAACTCACTAAGCTTTCTTACAGTTTTCAATTTATGTTTCAGGTACTTCTAGTTCTAAGGGGAAGATCCGGACATGATTGCAGTGCATACACCACCTCATTCCACATATTATGATTACTCTGATGTTTTCTGATGTATTTGATACACTTTCTTCCACCATTGTTTTATGACGATGTTTTGGGTTCTAGTTTTACTAATTTAAAAACGAAACTTTTTGGTCTTTATTTTAGGACGTTACAATAACCACATCCTCGCACTGAAGGTACACTCTACAATATACAATATAATGAGAAAAATAATCTAAATAAACAAGTTGAAAGACTAACAACCGAAGTCTCATGAAGTCAACTACACGAATCTCCTAAACTTCATAGAGGTCAAACCTCAGTCTACAACTCACAATTTACATCAAACTTGGTCAAAAAATCAATGGTTAAAGTCAACGGGCAACAACCACTAACCACCACATCGCAACCATCTCTAAGGTCGTATCGTGGTCACTAACGGACAAAATAGTCATGACTAGATTTGTGATTCACGTCGCGACCAGCTAACTACCACGCCGTGGGTGTCTGGCAGAACATTTATCTTATTAAGAATTTGATCATTTATGTTAATTATTCATACTTTCCAGGTGACCTTAATACTCTCTTATGATCCATTAAAATCATAATTTTATGAGCATGCATAGCCAATGCATTTATCACACCATTCTAGGTCAAAAATGGTGAAAATGTGGTCACAACTCCATGCATGGCAACATATGGAGGTCAAAGACTATATCCATAACATAAAACACTCCTCGGAGTTTAGGGAACAATAAATTTACAAACTTTATTCTAACTCTTCATTCAAAACTCAAAGAATGGAAAAATAAGTTTAAATCTCATGTCTAAAGAGTAATAAGTAAAAAGATTGACTCTTGTAGACTGACAATAATCCATAAGGTCCTCTAAGGGCTGGATAAAGTTTTTTTTTTTCCTTCTTTGCTTCACCAACACACTACTTTGTCCTTCCAAATGCAAGAACAAGTAAATAAGACTCAAAAGCATAGATGTGATGATAGGTTTTAACGAGGGCTCTTTGAAAGTAATGGATGCTAAGGGGGAGGAAAATCTAGCTATCACATCCTTTAAATATGGCCTAAAGCTCGAGACCTAGCGTTTAAAGCCCAACCTCTACCCCATCGCGAACAACACTTGGTCGTGCATTAACTTAAATAACGTGACCACGTCATGACACACGATGGTCCGTGCCACTAAAAGCCGTAACTTTGAAAAAGTGAATACAATTCAAATGAGAAAAGTATTGAATGAGATAAAAATATTACATATATTTTTTGATTTTTAACTTTACCATACTTTTGGTTAGATTTGTTTCTCCTTAAAACTTATAAGATTGGAGATTTCTTTTTTTTTTTTAGCAATATCGATTGATCTTATTAACATGGAAGAAGGGATTGTACTAAAGAAATCATTATTAGATTTAGACACTGGAAAACTGAATATGTGTATTCTACGTACCGATGATTAATTGTCATCCTTTTAGTCTAATGTAAGCTCCCCCTAAACTTCAGACTCATTATTAAAATTGGAGCTTTATTTAACAAATTTTAATTTAAGAAATACGATTATAATAGTAGAAGTTCATCTTTTATATTAGAGTATCATATCATATTATATAGAAGCTTTTGTCGATATGTAAAAAAAATAGTTTAAAATATTTTGATTGTACGAATAACATTTTTGCAACAAATCATCTTTGTTTTTTTTGCCACAAAAAATACTGAATATCATACATACAAGCAATATCATATTTGCTTCCCTTCTCACAAAAAACATAGAATATTATTCTAATAGAATACATACAGACAAAAAGATAAAATATGTAATAATATTTTAACAGACAAGAACATAAAATATTATTCCAATAGACTTTCTTTTTGGACTGTTTTTATTGAGGAAATGTGAATATAATAGTAAAAGTTCATGTCCAATACAAGATCATCAAATTAGATAAAATTGAAGCTTTGGTCGATTTTTTTTAATAATATGTTCACTGAAGTAATAAGATTTCATCAACATATCATCTTTGTTTTTTTTTGCTACAAGAACATATAATATTACTCTAATAGGTATGCTACATACATACAATAATAAATAATATGCAATATTATTCTAACAGGAAAAAGTATAAAATATTATTATTATATAATATCTTTTATAAATTTTACAGGATGACTAGTAAGAATACATTGTAAAAATATATTATTTATTCTAATAGATTTATGACTATATTTATAAATTATTAATTGAAGATGCTATTTTTTAGGTTAAAGTAATGATGTTTTAGAAGAATCTTGTTCAAGAATCAAATTCATTTCAACTAATGGAACTTTAATTTGACTTTCAAATGTTGATTTGTCACCCCTCGGCCAACGTGTCACACACTCAACCTGGTGGTGGAATCATCGAGGGGCACGACGTTTAGGAAATGTTGACTTATGGAAGAGGCTTTCAAGTCGAGTATTGTCTTAATCCTCATCTTCTTCAATAGGCTAAGATTCGTCCCTACTTCTTGGCTAGATAGTCTTTTGTTTATGTTGATGACCTAAGAATACATGTTATTTTGAGAGACTCAACATAAGATTGGTGAGTTCACAGTTTTGGTAAGCATGAAAATACTTTGTTGAAGTTATAAAGTTAGCAATCATTGTATTCTCAGCTTATTTCAGCATGTTAGCATATTACCTGGTGTTTTGGTAATGGGGTTAAGTTAGTTTAATGACAAAATCTGATACCTGATTTGGATAGAAGATTTATATTTTTACTTGCTAGTTAATTCATGGTTAGTTTTCTGATAATACTCTCCTAATATTTCTTTTATTTTATTGTAGGCACTAGTTCCCAAGGCGTTCCTTAAGAATAGTAGATATTTAGTTTAATAAGCATATTCCGAACTCGTTTCCTCGAGTTTGAGTATACTATCACTAAATATCGTATTATTAGTATGTGATAGTTTAATTTTAGTTTAACAAAGGTATGATGAGTTCCTATCATCGACCTATGACTGTTGATCCCAAAAACCGCAACGCTTCATCGAACGTCGCTAATATGTGTAGAAAGTTGATGGGATTAAAACAACTTTTAATCTATGAAGATCGATTAGATCTTGAACAAGTATATGAATACGAAACAGCAAGAACACAATATTAAAATTAAAGCAGAACGCAATATTAAGAACAAAACAGCTTGAATCAATCGTGTCGAATGATTAAATAAAATCCTTAGAAGAGCTCGATTAAGAACATCAACTGTAAAGGATTGGAAGATTACAAGAAAGCAATATCGTAAAACTCTGGAATGTTAAATCTGAAATCTTGAATCTTAACCTAATATGCATGCAAGCATTAACTTAAATACTATACATAAAAGGCTCTCGGTTGGACAGGCCCAAACCGGAGAATACAAGGCTAATCTAATGAGCCCAAAAGACGCAACTTCTAATAAAACTTCAGCCCAACAATCTCCCCCTTTGCGTCAATTTGGAGCAAGACCTTCACTTCTTACTTGGGCCGGCAGCTGAAGCTGGTACCTTCTTCTTCACGGTACTAAACAGACACTTGGTTATTGATAGGATGGTCTGTCTAAACCGAACGTACCAATTGATCATGTCACTGAAGTACTTGATGTCATCAGCCGAATTGTCTTTACACCGCTTGATGATTGATAAGACGTGTTCCAAGCAGGTAGTGGTGTAAAGGTGCTTGTCAGCTAAAGCGAATAGACATTTCTATCCTTCGGCTCTGGTGAACATCACAGAGTTTCGCATTGAATCTATCTTGCCCATTTGCATTTGATTCAGATCACTGGCCGATCCCACAGGCTTGACTTTCGGTTTCTTCTTAAAAACTATGGCAACCTCCTGATCCATTAGGGCCACCTCCATGATATAGCATGCCAGCATCCTTTTGACATGGTCTAAGATGGGACCATATTCGGCTTCGTTTGTCAGCAGGATATTGTACAAGACTATCCAATCATGAGGGTTTAGATTGGGCAGATCCGCCAGAGAGATCATGTGAGCAGTTCTTGCAGATCCTCGGATAAGCTTGAACTTGACGTTAGTGAATCTCCCCACGGCAAAAGGCTTCATCACCCGAACATTGACAATCTTCTGGGCGCTCCATGTAAGGTATTGAGGGCGAGCGGCCTCCAGGTAGAAGTCAATGAGCTCCCTGTCAAGCTCATCGTTCGGATGCGGGACTTCAAAGATGTTGGAGAAGGCGTGGAAGATGAACGCCTTTCGAGTCAGTGGCATATCGAACTGCGAATCGATGGTGTTGTTGCAGTCGAACGATATCACCGGCTCGAGCCATAGTATGCTTGGAGTCTCTATGGCCTCTTTTATCAAACGATCCCTGGTCCAGGCAGGGAAGAGCAGCTTTCGGCTCTCAAGGAGATCGTGGGCTTCTTTTTGCTTTCGCTCGGCTTCTTCAGCCTCACGCGCCACACGACTGGCATCACCTTCAGCATTGCGACTGTTTTTCCGTTTCAACAAGTCGGCAATGGTCTCCTTGTCTTCATCTTCATCTTCATCTTCATCCTCTGCTATGTGTTTGCCCTTGTTCTTCACACCCGAACCTAGACTTTCGGTTGGTATCTTCTTGTGAACCGAACCTTGACTTTCGGTTGTTGTTTTCTTGCGAACCGAACCTTGGCTTTCGGTTGTTGTTTTCTTGCGAACCGAACCTTGGCTTTCGGTTGTTGGAATTATCAGGCTTTCTTACGGGATTGTTTTCATACTTCAGATTCTTGTCTTTGTGTGAATAGTATGCATTCTGGGAGTGCCAGAATTGTTTCCTTTCATAAAGGTTTTTCCTGTATCTTAGGTTCCTTTCTATCTTTTTATCCCTCATCTGTTTAGGTTGATGATGAATGTTTGCTTTCGCTTTTGATGTCACCTTGGCTGGTTCCTTTTGAACTTCAGGAGTTTTTCTTTGAGCCGAGGGAGCAGAGGGAATATCTGAAGAAGATTCAGTTTGCCCTGAGGAAGTGGAAGGAGTATCTGATGAAGTTTCACTTCGAGCTGTTGGCGTTGAAGGAATGTCTTCTTTTGCTGAACGATCAACCTCTTGAGGAGTATCTTTTGAACCACTTGTGCTTGGTTCACTGAAATTATCAGGCTTGTTCAAGGGTTCAGGAATGTATCTCCCTTTCTTCATCCAGGAGGTTCTTTCAGATAGGCCAACGGTTTCGTTTCCATTATCAATAGGAGCTTCCCAGAAGAACTCATCACAGCCATCTGCATTGTCTTCGTTAACAATAGCCGTGAGTTCAGCTGTTTGATGTTCGGTTACTCCAGTCACTTTGTATACCTGATTCGGAGTGGTCCTGACCTTTTGATACCCAACAGCCTTTTCTACTAATTTCGGGGACTTTTGTTGGGACAATCTAGCGAATTCCACAGAATTTTCAGAAATAAGATTTTTGTGGTTTTCAGTTTCGCTTTTAACAAATTCTGAGCAGTCAACCGTATCCTCTACAGAAATTTCACTCATGTTATCGTCCTCGTTAAGCTCAGATGCATTTTCAACATCGATTTTATTTTCTGAGCTTACTTTGGCGTTTAGAGAGTCAAACTTTTGTATGGTTTCGGTTCTCAGTTTAAGTCTGTCATTTTCATCCAAAAGATTTTTGAGCATGTCCTTGTGGTCTTTGGACTTAATGAAGGACTCAATTTTTTCCAGTCCAATTTTATAAGTTGGGTTGACATCATCAGACGATATCACACTCTCACAATTGTAAGCTTCGGCATCGATTTCATCCTCCTTAAATTCTAGGAAGGGCAAAATCATGCGATGGATCTTTTGGCCTATCTCACAGTCCAAGTGAAGTTGAGTAATATTGGAATATAAACGTTTAGCTATTAAACAAAAAACATTTCGTTGTTTTAACAATTTCAAATTGTCTCTCTGCAGATAAATGTTTTCGTCTTTGACTTTGATTAATTCCGACTCTTTTAACTCAATCCACATATGCCGCTCCTCACTCTTCGACGCCACCCTGCTTAATTGATCAGTTAGGTTAGAATTGGTGACTCGAGTTTGAGTTAAGCTACTATCTAAATGAGAAATTCTTGTGTTAACGTTTTTTAGTTCTTTCTCATATGAGGATGATGGTACTTTAGATGAAATAAAAACATATTGTACCTTCTTTATCAGTTCATCAAGCTCATTGAACTGTTGGCTGAGTGGTTTGGCCGTAAAGCACATATCTTCCTGCACCTTCGGTCCATTGCTTCCTCCATCAGTGTTGTATCCCCTCGACTGAGATACACCAGACACCATGAAGCATTTTCCACCACTGCTTTCCTCCTTAGCCATATAAGCCTTTCCATGAGTAGGCTTCCTCACTTCTTCGTCTTCTGAGTCAGTAGACCAAACTTTGGTGCTACCGAACTCATCGTCATTAACCGAACCCTGCACAATAAGAGCATTAATAGAAGGGTTAGCGGTAAACTTTTTCTTTCTCAACTCATCCAATCTCTTCTGCAGCACGGCTTCCTCATCCTTTCCATCGTCCTTTTCAGCCATCTTCTTAAGAACACAGTCCTTAGCATAGTGGTTCTTGCCACCACAGTAGAAGCAGCTTACTCCGGAATCGCCATCTGCCTTCGGTTCCTTCTTGGGCTCCTCAGCTTTCGGTTCATTGTTCGCCTTTTCAGAGCTGTAACTCCCCTGCCAGTTTCGGTTTTTTTTGTTGGGGAATCTCTTCTTTATGAACCTCTTAGGATTGGATACCATCATGGCATAATCCTCAGTTGTGAGGTCATATTCTTCCAAGTTGAGCTCTTCATCCTCCATCACGGCTTTACTTTTAGATAAGAGGGCCAACGAACCAAGATTAGACACAACGTTCTTCTCTTGAACCACAATCTTCTCTTGTGACTTTAGAATACCCACCAGTTTCGCCAAGGAGTATGATTTAAACTGTTCATGGGCTTTGACGGTGGAAACAACTGCTCTCCATTCAGATCTCAGTCCGTTCAAGAAAGTAACCTTTTGTTCGATGAGCTTCCTTTCAATATCGTGTTTGATCATCTTGCTGAGAAGATGATTGAAGCGATCAAACGTCTGGGTCACTGTTTCTTCGGCCCCTTGCCTGAATTCTCCAAACTCCGATAGAAGCAAGGTTTGGATAGAATGTTCAAGATCTTCGTCTGTGGAATACAGTTCGCGAAGTCTGTCCCACACTTCCTTCGCCGTAGTGCATGAGCTGACCAGTCTGAATGTATCGGACTGAAGGGCAAATCGGATCAACCTTAGTGCCTTAATATTGCACTGAAATTTATCTTTTTCATCTTGCGCAATATTCGTCACGTCCTTAAGCAGATCGTTATACTCTTTTTGCGTCTTAATGATTCTGGATGTAGCAGAATGAGAAAACGGTCCATTGATGATGGCTTCCCATATGAGAAAACCACTGTCCTCCGATCCAATCACGTAATCTTCAAAATGATGCGCCCATACTTCATAGTCATGGGTGTATAAGATTGGAATCTTTGTTGTCGAACCGATGCTGTTGGAAATATTAATAGGGTTTGATTGCGTCGCGTCCATTATGATCGTAATAACCTGTTCAAAGATCAGACTTGTAATAAAGCAGATTAGGGCAAAACAATAAATACTAAGATACGTCAATTAAGATGACGGCTCAATAAATATCGATGATTGCGGAAAACCCTAATGGAAATCTTTTTCACAGAAAAGATGTGTATCGATTACACAGCCTCCTGCTCTGATACCAATTGATGAGATTAAAACAACTTTTAATCTATGAAGATCGATTAGATCTTGAACAAGTATATGAATACGAAACAGCAAGAACACAATATTAAAATTAAAGCAGAACGCAATATTAAGAACAAAACAGCTTGAATCAATCGTGTCGAATGATTAAATAAAATCCTTAGAAGAGCTCGATTAAGAACATCAACTGTAAAGGATTGGAAGATTACAAGAAAGCAATATCGTAAAACTCTGGAATGTTAAATCTGAAATCTTGAATCTTAACCTAATATGCATGCAAGCATTAACTTAAATACTATACATAAAAGGCTCTCGGTTGGACAGGCCCAAACCGGAGAATACAAGGCTAATCTAACGAGCCCAAAAGACGCAACTTCTAATAAAACTTCAGCCCAACAAAAGTTATGCTTGGTTCGACTTGGCGTCAGGTTGTAGCTAGAAACCATAGGTGGGAGTGTCAATCCTATAGAGGTTTATACATATCTCTCCTTCTCACTTAAGATTTAACGATTATAGGCCATAAGCTAGCTGGATATCTATTAGTGTGTTGATGAATAGTGTCTCATCTAACGCTTGTTGTGGGGGCCTCCCCTGGTCGGTTGTCTTGTTATTCGTGTTGTATTTATACGGCTTTACTTATTATATATATTATTTATCTGATATGTATATATTATTAGTGTGTTTTTCATAGCCAAGTATTTTGGCACAGTAACACTAGGTATTAAGCTTATCCAAAGGGTGACTATAATAACGAGTTTCAGCGTTTCCTATCAACTGGCCAGTGTGAAAACTAGGTATGATCTTATCTATCATAGTGGTTTAGTATATGTTGGGTCCATTATGTGTTGCATCTTGGGCTCGGTCCTTAGCCAAATTTTGTATCTGGATTGGGCCTGTCCATCCGTGATTTAATTATTAGGGTTTAGTATTTATAGATGCTTGCATGCGTCTTTGTACGTAGCCGTTTTAGTCGATCATTCATAACAATTATTATTGTTTTATTGATTGTAACCCAAAAAGGCTCTACATCGGAAGTTCTTCGTCGAGCTCTGCTGAGGCGTGAATATATTGAATCATTAAGCTAATTATTGATTCATTCTCTTGTTTGTTATTTCGTTTGCATTATTCTGATTAACTTGTGTAAGATCTAAACGATCAAATAGTTTTTCAACTCATCAATTGGTATCAGAGCAGGAGGCTGTGTAATTCATACACATCTTTTCTATCAAAGAAGTGATTAGGGTTCATTCCGCATTCATTGATATTTATTGAGCCATCACTCCTTAATTGACGTATCTCATTAATTATTAATCTTGCCCTAATATTACGTATTACAAAGTCTAATCTTATAACAGGTTAAACGATCAAGCATGGACGATTCTCAATCCAACCCCATCAACATCTCTAACGGCATCGGATCGACAACCAAGATCCCAATCATCTACACTCAGGACTATGAAGTATGGATGCATCATTTTGAAGATTAAGTTATTGGATCGGAAGATAACGGGTATCTGATATGGGAAGCAATCATAGTTGGCCCCTTCGCTCACTCAAGCACTTCAGGAATCATTAAAACTCAGAAGGAGTACAATGATCTATTAAAAGATGTAAAGGACGTCGCTCAGGACGAAAAGGAAAAGTTCTAATGCAACATTAAGGCATTGAGACTAATTTGATTCGCCCTTCAATCCGACACGTTTCGGTCAGTAAGTTCATGTGGTATAGCAAAGGACATATGGGATCGGCTGCGAGAGCTGTACTCCACAGATGAAGATCGGGAGCATTCTATTGAGACCCTACTTCTCTCAAAATTTGGAGAGTTCAAGCAGAAGCCAGAGGAGGTTGTTACACAAACTTTCGATCGGTTCAATCATCTTCTTAGTAAGATGATCAAACATGACATAGAAAGAAAGCTCATCGAATAGAAGGTCACTTTTGTTAAATGGCCTAAGACCCGAATGGAGGGCAGTTGTGTCAACGGTTAAAGCACATGAGTAGTTCAAATCATATTCTTTGGCAAAACTTGTGGAGATTCTAAAATCCCAGGAAAAGATTGTGCTGCAAGAGAAGAGCGTGGTTTCAGACTTGGGGTCTTTAGCCCTTCTGTCTAAAGGTAAGAGCACAGAAGAAGAAGAAGATCTGAATCTGGGAGACTATGATCTAACATATGAAGATTATGCAATGATGGTGTCAAATCCCAGGAGGTTCATCAAGAAGAAGTTCCCTACCAACAAGAACCATAATTGGTAGGGAAGCTACAACTCTGAAAAGGTGAAAGAGGAGCCGAAGGTTGAAGAACCAAAGAAAGAAGCGAAGGGTGAAGCTGATTCTGGTGTCAACTGTTTTTACTGTGGAGGGAAAAATCACTACGCAAAAGATTGTGTGTTGAAGAAAATGGCGAAGAAAGATGAGGAAAAGGATGAAGAAGCAAATCTCCTAAAAATACTGTAGGAGATTAAAAGGAAGAAAGCTTCTACTAATCCCTCTATGAATGCTCTAATTGTGCAGGGTTCGGTAGATGATGATGAGTTCGATGGTGTATAGGTGTGGTCGACCGATTTAGAAGATGATGAAGTGAGAAAGCCTACTCATGGAAAGGCTTATGTGGTGAAGAGTGGTGATGCTAGTGGAAGATGCTTGATGGTGATAGATGTGTCCCAGATGAGGGGATACAACACTGATGGTGGAAACGAAGTGACTAAGGAGCGAGAGGACGTGTGCTTTACAGCGAAGCCTCTCAGTGTGCAGATCAGTGAACTTGATGAACTGATCAAGAAGGTAGAATCCATTTTTGTTTCGTTTAAAATTCCACAAACATCATATGAAAAAGAATTAAATAACTTGAATTCAAGAATTTCAAATCTAGATAGTTGTTTAACTCAAACTCGAGTCACGAATTCTAATATGACTGACCAAATAAGCAGGGTGTCATCCAAGAGTGAGGAGCGAAGAATGTGGATTGTGCAGAAGGAGTTGGAGCTGGTTAAGTCTAGGGATGAAAATATCTATTTGCAAAGAGACAATCTTAAGTTGTTAAAACAGAGAAATGTTTTTCGTTTGATTGCAAAAAGACTTTATACTAACATTACTCAACTGAATTTAGACTGTGAAATAGGCCAAAAGATACATCGCATGATTTTTCCCTTCCTTGAGCTAAAGGAGGATGAAATCGATGCCGAAGCATACAACTGTGAAAGTGTTGTATCTTCAGATGATGTGAATCCCACTTATATGTTTGGTCTGGACAAAATTGAATCGTTTATAAAGTCCAAAGACCATAAGGATATGCTTAAGAACCTTTTGGATGAAAATGATAGTTTAAAACTCAGAGCCGGAACTATACAAAAATTCGACTCGTTGAGTACCAAATTAAGTTCAGAAAATAAAATTGATGTTGAAAATGCATCTGAACTTAATGAGGACGATGACATGAGTGAAATCTCTGTAGAGGATGAGGTTGACTATTCAGAGTTTATTAGGAGCGAATCTGAAAACCACAAAAACTTGATTTCTGAAAATTCTGTGGAATTCGCTCGTCTGTCCAAAAATAAGTCCCCAATCCATAAAGAAAAGGTCGTTGTATACCAAAAGGTAAGAACCACTCCCAATCAGGTTTATAAAGTCACATGAGTAACCGAACATCAAACAGCCGAACTCACTACATTGGTGAATGAAGAGAATGCAGATGGTTGTGATGTGTTTTTCTGGACTGCATCGATAGACAACGCAGATGAAACAGTCGGTTTGTCGGAGCGAACATCATAGAAGGTCAAAGGTAGATATGTGGCAGAACCACTTAATAAACCCACCAACTTTGACGTGCCCAGTACCAGTGGCACAAAAGAAGTTCCAGTGGAACACATCTCCTCAACAAGCGAAACCTCTTCCATGGAAAGTGAACCTGTTGTTTAGAAGCCGAAACAGAAGGCAAATATTCACAGGCAACCGAAACAGGTGAACAGTCAAAAGCAGCAGAGGAATCTGAGATACAAGAAAAATCTCTCAGAGCGAAAGCAATTTTGGCGCTCTCAAAATCCTCACTATACTCACTATGATAGAAATCCAAGCCAAAAGGAGAAGAGAATAAGGATAAAAGGAGCTTCGGTCCATTGGATTAAAAGAACCAAAAGAAGACTTTCGGACCACAGAAAGAACAAGACCGAAAGGATAGGTTCGGTCTTGAAAGTAACAACAACCGAAAGCCTGGTTTCGGTCCACCAAACAACAATAGACAAAGACCAGGGTTCAGTCCTTCAAGCTTTTACAACAGAAGACCCAAATTCGGTCCATCAACAAACAACAACCGAAGGTCCAGGTTCGGTCCCTCAAATGATCACAACCGAAAGGGTCATTTCGAACCTCAAGTCAGGAAAGATTCTCATTCTAATTTCCATTCCTCTAATTCTTCTCGTTCTCATACTTCTTCTAAGCCTACTTTTCATCCTACACCAAGCTCACAATCGACGAAGGATTTGAAAGGAAAAAGTAAGATTTCCACAGCAAATGAAGACCGAAAGCAAGCTAAAGCTCAAACTCCTGAACTTAAATCCAAAACACTTGAATCTAACTCCAATAAATCAAAGTGTTTACTATTAAGAGGAAAGATAAAACAACATTAATAAAACGAACTTATCTTGTTGATGCTTCTCTAACTATTCTTGTTTCTGTGAAAGGCTCACGAGGACCCAAGAAACTTTGGGTTCCTAAATCTGCTTAATTCTTACAGGTTATAAGTGACGAGCAGCTTGATGAAGAATGGTACATAGACAGTGGCTGCTCACGTCACATGACAGGAAGGAAAGAAGAGCTAAGGGAGTTTCGGTCTCAAAGTCTCGTTCGATGACGAGGGGTTGCAACTTAACCTCATCAGTGTGTCTCAACTGGTGGGAGGTACAGGTCTCAAAGTCTCGTTCGATGACGAAGGTTCAGAGATAATAGAGAAGAAATCCAACAAGGTTATTCTCAAGTTAGAACGAAAAGGTGAAATGTTTCCTCTGAATCTCAACCCAATCAAAGGGAATCCAGCCATATGTCTATTGTCTAAAGCCCATTCAGACGAAAGTTGGTTGTGGCACCGAAGGCTCTTACACCTCAACTTCAAAGACATCAACAAGCTAGTCATCGGTGATCATGTTCGGGGTCTTCCACTACTCAAGTTCGATCGAGAACACTTATGTGTCGCTTGTGAAATGGGGAAACAAAGTCGCCAAAGTCACCCAACAACCATAATCACCAAAGTTGTTGAAGCACTTGAGTTGATTCACGTCGACTTATGTGGTCCATCATCAATCAAGAGCATTGGCGGTAACAAGTACATCCTTGTTATTGTCGATGACTTCTCATGGTTTACCTGGGTGTTCTTTCTAAAGCACAAATCTGAGGCGACTCCCAAGCTGAAGATCTTTTTCATGCAGATCGAAGTGCAACTGAGAAAAGTCGTTCGAAACATCAGGAGCGACAATGGACTGGAATTCAAGAACAAAGAATTCGAAGATTTCTTAGCAGAAAAAAGCACCAGTCACAATTTCTCAACCCCTTATACACCTCAACAGAACGGAATTGTCAAATGGCGAAACCGATCCTTGTGTGAGGCGGCCCAAACCATGCTGAGTTTTTCCTCCCTTCCTCTATATTTCTGGGCAGACGCCATTGCTGCAACTTGTTTCACTCAAAACAGGTCTTATGTCAACATGCATTTCTCTCTCACCCCCTATGAGATTCTTAACAACAGGAATCCGAATGTCAAGTTCTTTCATGTGTTTGGCTCGAGGTGTTTCATTTTCAACTGCAAAGAGCATCACAACAAATTCGATGTCAAAGCCGATGAAGGCATCTTTCTGGGATATTCTCTTACTTAAAAGGCGTACAGGGTTCTGAATAAGCATTCTAAACGAATTGAAGAAACCTATTATGTAACGTTCGATGACAATTACGTCAAGAAGTTGAAGTCTACCGAAGGGGCAATTGGAGAAATTTTCTCTCAAACCAGTCAGGTCACAGCCTCAATCGCCAATTTGTTTGACCAGTCCATGGATTTATTTGATGAACCTGAGAAGGCTATTCACTCTGAAGCCATGGCAGCAGACAATAAGGTGGATCACCTTAAGAAGATTATCGAAGACGCAGCCAAACAAATGACAGAAGAAGAACCGGTTAGAAACAAACCTCCTCAGAGCAATACTTCAGTCGAGGGGGAGAATCATTTCTCTTCAGATCAACAGGACTCTCTTATCCAGGGGGAGGGTTCATAATTTTCAATCGACGATAGTGCTCATGGCCAGGGGGAGAATCCAATCTTTGACGGAATCAAAAGCCCAGCCAGAACCGAAAGCCCAATCGCACCCGAAATTCCTGTAGCAACCGAAAGTCCGGAACAACCCGAAAGCCCAGCCGGAACTGAAAGCCCGGTTGGACCCGA
Organism: Lactuca sativa; assembly: GCF_002870075.4. Classification (NCBI taxonomy): domain Eukaryota; kingdom Viridiplantae; phylum Streptophyta; class Magnoliopsida; order Asterales; family Asteraceae; genus Lactuca; species Lactuca sativa. The sequence goes on along the minus strand of NC_056625.2, from coordinate 158,306,133 downwards.
ATGTGTTGTAGAAACCGAAAGTCCGGAACAGCCCGAAAGTCTAGTCTAAGAAAGAATTTTTGGTTCACATCCAAATGATTCCTCATCTGTCGAGGGTGAGAATTCCGATATGCAGTATGATGATGATATCCAATCAGAGATGGAAGAAATGGTAAATGCTGAATTGGATCCCTCTTATGATCCAAATTATCCTCCTCTCACCAAATGGACCAGAGATCATCCATTATCTCAAATAGTGGGTGATGCATCAGAAAAGGTTCTAACTCGATCACAACTGAAGGTGAAGCAAACTACTCTATTCTCCAAAGTAGAATTCTGCATGTTTAATTCTTTCATCTCCAAAATAGAGCCGAAGACCGTCAATATTGCTCTCGACCATTCTGATTGGGTTCAGGCAATGCAAGACGAACTCAATGAGTTCGAAAGAAATAAGGTCTAGAGACTTATTCTAACACCAAAAGATGCCTCGGTTGTCAGTCTCAAATGGGTGTTCAGAAACAAAATGGACAAGGAGGGAAATGTGATCCGAAATGAGGCTCGGATAGTGGTGAGGGGATATTTCCAGGAAAAAGGAATCGATTACAAAGAGACATTCGCTCCGGTTGCAAGGTTGGAATCTGTTCAAATATTTCTTGCCTATGTTGCACACAAGAACGTTGAGGTCTACCAGATGGATGTGAAGTGTGCCTTTCTGAATGGGGAACTTGAAGAAACCGTGTACGTGGAGCAACCTCATGGTTTTGTAAATAAAAAGCATCCAAATCACTGCTACATCTTGGATAAGGCAGTTTATGGTCTGAAACAGGCTCCTAGGGCATGGTATGAAACATTAACTATGTTTTTAAAGATGTCTAAATTCAAACAAGGTTCGGTTGACCCAAACTTCTTTCGTAAAAAGGAAGGTAACTACCTTATGATCGTTCAAATCTATGTCGACGATATCATCTTTGGCTCCACGAATCCTAGCCTAACAGCTGAATTCAGGAAGTTGATGGAGACTAAATTTGAAATGAGCTCAATGGGTCTGATTAACTTTTTCCTTGGTTTAAATATTGGACAGGGACCCGAAGGCATTTTTATCAACCAAGAAGCATACACAAAGACTCTCCTTGCCAAATTCGGCATGATGGGAGACTCAAAGGTCAAAGTCCCTATGGCGTTCGGCACCAAGCTCACACCATCTTTGGAAAAGCCGGCAGTCGACATAACGCTATATCGCCAAATGATTGGTTCCCTGATGTACCTCACAGCTAGCAGGCCCGATATAATGTTTTCAGTATGCTATTGTGCCAGGTTTCAAGCAAATCCTCGTGAACCACACATGCTGGCAGTGAAGAATATATTCCGGTATTTGAAGCGAACCACCTCTCTCGGTCTCTGGTATCCCTCAAACTTAGGTTTCTTCGTTCAAGCCTACTCAGATGCAGACTTAGGAGGCTATGGTCTAGAGTGAAAAAGCACCACAGGAGGATGCCAATTCCTAGACGGGAAGTTGGTTAGCTGGCAATCGAAGAAACAAACATGTGTTTCTCTATCTACAGCCGAAGCAGAGTACATTGCAGCCGCCTCCTGCAGATCACAAGTGATTTGGATCCAAAGCCAACTTTGGGAGTATGGACTCAATATGAAAAAGATCCCAATATATTGCTACTCAGAAAGTGCAATTAGGATTTGTCATAACCCAGTGCAAAGTTCCAAGACCAATCATATAGCATTGAGGTATCACTTTATTAAGGATCATGTGGAAGATGGAAACGTCGAAATTCACTTTGTTCGAACCACTGATCAACTAGCCGACATCTTCACCAAAGCCCTTCCTGAAGCAAGTTTCAATAAAATCCTACAAGGCCTAGGTATGGTGGAATCGGAGTCAGTACCAAAAACACCTTCTCAAAACTAAAAGTTCGAAGCGAAATGAACCGAACGCTCGGTCTATTTCGGGCTTGGTTCACACGAGAACCGAAATGAACTGAACCCTCGGTCTATTTCGGGTTCGGTCCCACTGAACTTGTTTTCGCTTATCTCAAAAAGGTGATGTCTTTGGTTGTATACTTTTGTACAATTGTTTTCCAAAATTCCAAAAATATTTTTTTTAAGGAACCAAAATGAACCGAGCGTTCGGTCCATTTCTGGTTCGGTGCAATTTTTTTTTGGATTATTTTGTTTTTCTATTTACAAAATTATCAAAATTCCAAAAATATTTTCTTTCTTTTGTCTCTACTTCTGTTTATGTTAACAGTTTCTGGAATATCGATGGGGCATGTATCATTCTCACACTTTATACTAGCTAAGTGTCCCTAGAAGCATGCTGCTGCATGCTATCCAAAGCCTCAACAGATTTTGAATAAAGCCTTATTGACTGGGTATATACAAACCTTGTCTTCCCAATTAGGCTGCTAAATTTATTCTGATCATGAGCTACCTTACTCTTTTCTCATATGAGTTAAGACTTTTCTGCTTGGTCATTCTTTTTATAAGCAGAGGTACTTTGGTTTCTTTACAACACCTCAAACACTTTTCTCCATCATATTTCGGTTCATAAATGTAACCCTTGAGACTCTCAGAAATGACCACTGAGGTTTATGGTTACACAATATCTGTGTTTATGATCTTAGCTTCGTGTCACTACGTGCTAAGTGAAACCCAAAATTCAATACCTACTATGAATTGACGGTGAACAATTAAATTTGCTCTAGCTTTCACCAATGAATTAATGAAACCACCCAAGTGGATGTACCATGAAATCTCTATTTTTCTTTTTGTGTGATTTTTATGAAATTGTTACACACCATAACATTTCTTCCCATAGAATCCATTTTTAAATTTTTGAGATTTCACACCAAACATTTCCAACAAGTCACTGAATATAATCCAAACCTACTTGTTCAACAGACCACATCAGTCTCACAGGTACTTCGTTTGGTTTCGGTCTTATGTCAAGATCCGAAATTCTGAACTGAAGCAAGAGTCACCCTTATAAGCCTCATCAAAAGATGCCTTTCAACACTTCTTAACAAGTGCTTGATCGTAATTCAACGGGAAACCACACAAACACTTTAAAGTCTTTCTTGACCTTGAAGGAAGCAATTCGTGCCCGAGATCCATAGTTTCGTGTCCATATTGACATAACAAATTCTCACATAGATGTTGCTTTATTTCTTTATATTTGACACTCTATGCACGAAGAACCTATTGATTTTCCAAAAGTCTGGTTCGGTTCTCTACAAGCTATTTTCCTTTATGTAGCTTTGGTTCTTAAGGATATACTCAACAAGGGAATGTTGTGGTTTTTCTAAGTCTTTGATTTTATTTAATGATGACAACTCATTGAAAAGATAAGATGATGACTCAACCGGAAGATTAAAGGATTCCAGAATTCAAAAAGGGGATTTGATTGGAAGGCATGCTAAGCTGAAATGATTTTCTCTCTCATGCGTAATCATCGGGGTTGCCAACTGTCACATTTCAATCAAATCAGGAACTATTTCGCGTTTCAAGAGGATTTGGGGGCAAATTTTTCTGTCACCTCCATAGTCGGTATAAAGGATTAAACCCTAGTTGTTTTACCTTTTTACTGCAACCCAAATTTCTGAGAGCAAACAAAGGCGATTTTTCTCCCACTATTCATCTTCTTCTTCGAAGCATTCAACAATGGCGGATTCCTCCTCTGTTCATGAAACCTCCAACATTCTCCCAATCAGACCTCAGCAAAGCCTGGTCATCGATCTCACTCCAATCTCCTATGATGCCTTCATGTATCCCATAGTGGAGTGTCTCAAATACTCTCCACTGGTTCTCGCACTCACCAAGGTTGAAATTGTGCTTATGGAATGTCTATCCTAGATTTTCTCCACAACTCACTACAACAAATCTGTTGATTGCATCTACTTCGCCATGCTTGACTCCAAAACCTCCATCTCAAAGCAACGATTTTGCTCGCTTCTAGGGTTTGAACCTGACGAATCGAGGGGTAACCCTGATTCGATCACTGTGGGTCAGTTATTCTCCATGTTTTACAACATGGGTTACACTGAAACCCTTACTACTGTCACGAAGTTCAAGAAGTCGTGCCTTCCTCCTCAATGGAACGACTTCTTCACGATTTTGTTAAAAGGGTTATCTGAGAGGAATGCAGGTTCTGATGGGGCCAATCGTTTGTTCATTACAATTCTTTATGGGTTGTGCAATGGGATCAACCTCGACTATGGCTCGGTTCTCTGGCAGCAGTTGATTCAAAGCCTCGCCTCTACCTCTCGACACACTGAAATCTCCTATGCCAGGTTCTGGACGATAGTCACCAAATGGGCAATGGACAAGTATCATGTCCCCACTGTGGCCACTTCTCCACTCTCCTCGATTGGTGTGTTCCACACTATAAATATCATCGTCACTGATCCCTCCAAGTTCCTCTTTGTTGGCTCAATTCCTGAGTCCATGTATGCTTGTGTATCAGCGGAGAGCCACATCATCAAGACCTACAAGGAGTTTCTTCCTTCGGGTCCAAGAGAGCTGACTACAGAGATGGTTCAATCCATCAACGAAGTAGACAAACCTGCTCCCAGAGGCAAGAAACCAGAGAAAGGGAAAGGAAAGAAAGTGGTAAAAGGGGCGAAAGGCCCTACTCCTAAGAAGAGAAAATCTACAAAGGCAGCCGAATCACCTCCACCAAAGAAGGAGAAAACTCAGCCTAAACGAAAACTTATTCTTGCTTCTTCCTCAAGCGAATCAGAGGATGAAAGTTCAGACTCAGAGGGGTCGATTCGAGGCAACTCTCCTCCCTGTTCGCCTTCACCTGAGGTACCAGTCACAACCGAACCTGTCTCTTCTCCACCTATCACTATCCCTATTTCCATTCCCCCCATAACTTCCTCCACTCATATTCCACCCACTTCTATTCCTATACCACCTCCCATCTTCTCTGAAGCCACAAAAGTAACAACCACTGGTGTGAGAACCCGAAATTTCCATTCTGTACAAACTATATCACTTCAATAGAAGTTATAGCAGTCACAGTTAATTTTCAGACTTTTTCGCGTAAGTTTGAGTAATTCAGGGTTTACACTTCAAGAGATATCAGGAGAGTGGGTGCACTAGGGTTTTGTGCAACACTGTTATTCCAACACTCTATTATATTAGAGATCATTTCAGGAATGAAAATATTTTCTACCAAAAATATCTCATGACTATAAATAGAATTCTGAACCAAATTCATTTATTATTCGCATTCCCAACTAGAGAAAAGCCATTTTCTCTCTCACGGATCTTAGGGTTTTTATACCAAAACATGAGTAACTCTTTCTAGTAGTGTTACAATGCTTATTATGTGTTTATAACATGATTTAGAAGGCTAAATCACTAGATCTGGGAGTTTACTCCCCAAGGTGTTCTTGGGCAGTAAACTCCCGAAACAAAGCCGAGACCGACCCTAGTGTTATGCAACTACTTTAGACTCATATGTATGTGTGTTAGGGACAAGAAAACAACCAAGAATCACCCAAGTTTGGGAGTTCATGGCCCAAGAATTTCTTAGGTCGTAAACTCCCTTTTCAAACTCAAAATGGTGTTTTAAGGCACCTAAAGCTTTAAGACTTTTATCAAGACTAGTTCCCATTTAGTCTAAGGCGTTAAGCACATCAAAATCACTTATCAAAGTGAGTTTACGGCCAAGACTTTGTTCTTGGGCCGTAAACATGAAAGAATGGCACCAAAGTGTGCCTAATGTCTTCATATGCTTGGAATAAAAGCCTAGAACGTATACCACCTATGCTTGAGACTTGAAAACAACAAGAACACCATTCCAATGGAGTTTACGACCATAAACTCCAAAGGAAATGGCCTTAGGGCCGTAAACTCCTAAATGGAGTGTTTCTATGCCTTAAACCCCTTCAAGGATGGAACCACCAAGTTGGAATAATTCTAGAAATCATTTGGGACTTCAAAACACACAAATACCCCATGGTTGGGAGTTTACGGCCGTAAACTCAAGAGTTTACAACCATAAGCTCCATGTGTGTTAGTATATGAGGAGTAAACTCATATATGGGGTCCTTTGGAACCCTAAACATAAGTACCTTGTCCCAGAATAGCTTACATGCAATCCTTAGGGCTTAAAACACTTATATAAAGTGTTTATTATGTCTAGGATGTCTTAACTTTATCAATTAGTGATTTAAGACTAATTGAATGCATATATGTGTGATTATATGTTCATTAGGATCATAGTGTGTGTACAAGTCCTCACTTGACACCTAGCAATCCCATGCCGTCCAGTTCATCCGAACTACCAATAACAGGTGAGTTCATACCCCTAATCAATCTTTTAAATGATTTTAAATGCTTTAAAGGGGGGGGGGGAATACAAGTAGAAACAAACATGTTATTAAATCATTAATATGTATTTTATAACAGTGTTTTTCATTTAACAGATCACACATGTTACAAAATGTGATGCATGAAATGGTTTTAAATCTTAAAAACACATTGTTATCAAATGTTTTACCTTTGAAATGTTAATTAAAATGACATCAAGTCATTGTTAATTATTGTTCAAAACCCATAAGATGTCTTACAAAACCATTTTACATTCTTGAACTAAACTATGCATATAGACGTATATTCTTATATATGTATTGATGTTATAGTTTACATCTTTCATTTAGTTTCCCACACCCTTGAGTAGTAAGAGTGTATAAACCTACATGATCAACTAGTTATATTATAGTAAATTATCATAGGGATAATTTGATGATATCAAACATTACTTCTATTAAAAGGAATCACACAAGAGTCAGTTCATTTATGAGTCTATACTAGTACCTTACCTGATACATGAGTACTTATAGATGTTTACCTGATACATGAATATGTTTACATATACTTACCTGTTACATGGACACACATACATGAATACCATACAGGAACACTTTTACATAGGTGCATTATCCTGTATTCACTTACCTGGATACTTGTACTTAGGACTACGAGGATGATTTATTAGTACTTACTGTGTAAATTATCTTTCCTATCCCGGTTCAATGGGATAGCTCGGCGGGACTTACCATTCCGAACCCCACTGATTAGCACCAGTGGTCGATGACCATCTATGGAGGTCTAAGGTTACTACTTATACTAGGTAGATCGATAATCGGGGCTAACCCCTCCACCCATCTGCTGCTGCTACAGAGGACAAGTGGACAATCTTCGATTGTTCATAAGGTTATACCTTTCGCTTATTGTGATGTTGTGTTACTCCTAGTACCCAGCGATGACACTTACATTAATACTTGTTCTGGACAATCTTCGGATGTTCATTAGGTTACATATTTCACTTATTGTGATGTTGTGTTAGTCCTAGTACCCATTGACAACACTTACAGTAGTACAACTTACATTAATACTTGTTCTGGACAATCTTCGGATGTTCATTAGGTTACATATTTCGCTTCATGTGATATTGTGTTAGTCCTAGTACCCAATGAAAACACTTACAGTAGTACATTTTCCTGTTTACTTTATTTTGTGATACTTTCACATAAACGATGAGTTAGACTAAGTACTTTAGTACTAAACAATTGAAGGAAAAACTATCATTTTACTTACAAAACATTCGGGTCTTAGTAGAAGATTACATTATCATAACAAAACATTCGGTTCTTGGTAGAAGACTACATTATCATAACAAAACATTCGGGTCTTGGTTGAAGACTACGTTATCATAACAAAACATTCGGGTCTTGGTAGAAGACTACATTATCATAACAAAACATTCGGGTCTTGGTTGAAGACTACATTTCATACTTATAGAAAGCAAGGGATTTCCTAGGGTTTTTCATACTTACATCAACATTTTCATTTAAAGGTTTACGTGGCCTTCATAATAGATTTTCATAAGCAAGACAATGACACTTAAATACTTATGAATTCACCAGCTTTAAAGCTGATACTCTCTTTCAAAATAACTTGTATTCTCAGGTCAACAGTAGACAGGTACGGTGGCCAGGTTTTGAGAAGACGGAGCAGACAAGACTCGTCTTTTATTTTGATTGTATATTTTTGGTGTCTTATTACATTGAAAGAACACACATGTATTAAACTTTACTTATAATGCAATGGATGATGTTGTTGCTTCTTTATTATATTACACTGTTGTGATACTGTACATGACGCCCTCCTCCCCTGGACGTTTCCGCCGTTCGTGGTTTTGGGGTGTGAGAACTGGAGTTCGAACCAACGTGTCTGATACGGGGGATCGTACTTCAGCACCCAAACACACACCTACAACCAAACCCACTTTTACACCCGAACCTACTCCCACAACCCAACCTCCAATATCGCCTTTATCTCCTAATCACTCAGCCGAAACCGAGACATTTCTAGGAGGGGCAGATATGACCTTCAATTCAGTTTACTACAGCCCCTACCAGGTTCATAGTGATGATGCTCCTATCACCAAGAAGCACATCAAGGAACTTCACGAGAAGATTGATAATCTCATCGCTTCTTCCTCCTCCTCTCGGTCCCATATCTCGGAAGCTGCCATTCAGGGGATGGTCGATACTTTCACCAAGGCACACGAAGCCTCTATCAACTCTGCTACCGTTGCTATTGTGCATCAACAAAGGCTTATGCTACTACGACCGAAAAATTTGAAAAACTATTTTGAGATGATACCATCTTTTTGGAGTCTTTTCAGGGGGCAGCCGAATCTAATGCAGCGAAGGTTAATTCGGTTGTTGAGAAGTTGGCTACTTCCTTCGAAACATAACAACTCCACTTCGCCAGTCTTCGTCAGACCCTAGCAGCCGACAAAAAATCCTTCCAGACAACCATTGAGGATCGGCTGACCAAGCTCCAAGAAGACCTTGCCACAAAAAATTCTGTGATGGATGCGCTTGCACGCAAACCAACTGCGCTAAAAATCAAGAGTCTTCAACTTTCCCAAACTGAGAAGGAGGTTGATTCTCTTCGATCTGAGCGTGTTGTGGTTAGGAGTTGTGCTTCGGATGTCCACGGAGCCCTCTCAAACATCATTGAAGCGCATGAACTGATTCTCAACTACTTAGTGAGGCGAACTCTTGCTAAGAAACTTGCTCCTGACCTTGCCATGCTTAGCAAAATTGAGGGGCTTCCTGAGCTAGTGGTCCATCCAAAACAAGGGGGAGAAGGAGCTTTAAAGGGCAGTAATCAATCTCAACCTCCTCCTGTTTCCATAGCACAGTCTCAACCGCCTCCAATTTCTTCATCGGTTCCAACTAAAGCAACCGAACCACCACCAACTGGTCATGCATCAGGTTCGGGTGCTCAAGACAATGGCAAAAAGGTTATCGATGACAGTGATAGAGACGATGACAAAGAAACCATTGCTGATATTTCGAAGAAACAAGCCAGGGACAAGGAACTGGACATGAATGCTCGGATTGCTAGGGAGGCGGAAGCAAATGAAAGGAAGATGAAGGAGGCTCATGATCTCCTTGAAAGTCGAAAAACCCTATTCCCTCCATGGACTCTTGAGAAGCTTATCAAAGAAGTTATCGAGTCCCCTAGCATCCTTTGGCTTGAACATGTGATCTCTTTGGATAGGGCTAATTCTGTTGATTCTCAATTCGACATGCCCTTGTCCCGAAAGGAATTTATCTTTCATGCATTTCCCCACATAGCTGAAGTACCTCATCCTCACCTGAAGGTCGATAGGGAACTTATTGATTTCTATCTGAGGTTTGCTCAGCCTCAGTATCAGACGTGGAGTGCACAGAAGATCGTCAATGTTCGGGTCCTCAAACCCTTTAGGGAGGGTAACTTCACGAAACTATTCAAAGTCTTGAGGGGATCAGATAAAGCCGAACATGCCATTACTCTCACTGATCTTCCTAATCTAAATCCTCACGACTGGATCATTCTGCATAACATCCTCCTCACCAATGAAGCTGAATATGGGTTGATCATAGATCACTTCAAGAGGATGTTGGTGTGTTATATCATGGAGGTTGCCAAGATGGATCAGGAAATTGCAAATGTACTTAAGAAGAAGCCCACCATCTCCCCAGTCGGTTCTGCAAGTGATATGAATAAAATGTAGATGGGGAGGATTGATCCGAAGTGAAACTCGGTTATGTTCACCAGGAATGAAGGCCAGAAATGTCTGTTCGCTTTAGCTGATAAACATCTTTACACCACTACGTGTCTAGAGCATGTTCTGGGGATCATCAATCGGCGTAAGCAAAATTCTGAAGATGATAAGAAATACTTCAATGACATGATCCACTGGTATATTTGTTTTCGACGAACTATTCTTGCCATCATTCCTTGCCTGTTCGAAACCACGAAGAAGGTTAATGCAGCAGGATCTAGTAAGCCTAAGTAGAGTCTCGCCCCAATTGACGCAAAGGGGGAGATTGTTGGGTCCATTATGTGTTGCGTCTTGGGCTCGGTCCTTAGCCCAATTTTGTATCCGGATTGGGCCTGTCCATCCGTGATTTAATTATTAGGGTTTAGTATTTATAGATGCTTGCATGCATCTTTGTACGTAGCCGTTTTAGTCAATCATTCATAATGATTATTATTGTTTTATCGATTGTAACCCAAAAAGCCTCTACAGTAGAAGTTCTTCGTCAAGCTCTACTAAGGCGTGAATCTATTGAATCATTCAGCTAATTATTGATTCATTCTCTTGTTTGTTATTTCGTTTGCATTATTCTGATTAACTTGTGTATAATCTAAATGATCTAAGAGGTTTTCAACTCACCAGTATAACAACTAGGAATAATATTAGCTAAAATGTTTGGCAAATTATCTACCAAACATAATATCATCATAATGTTATGAGCATAATTATCTAAATACAATTACTAATAATTAAGTAAATTTGCATTTTAAACATGTATTCCCCTCCTCCTCCCCCAGAAAAGATTTGGAAAATGGGGCAGTGAAATCACCTATAATTCATGAAACCATTGATGTAGGGTAGAAAAACCACAAGTCCGACACTAAAAAGGTGCTTCAGAGTCATTGGCACAAATTTTATGAGGGAGAGAGAGATGTGTGTTGAGGTGTGAGGAAAGATTAGCCGAGACTTGCTATTTATAGTAGGTTTGGGCTGCTCGCCACATTGCACTCCGTGTAATATGTATGTGAACCACCCTGATGTTGACATGTGTCCTCTACCATATGGGGCCATGTCATCTGAATCCTGGACGACATGGGTGTCAAAAAGCATTACGCGCATGGCACGTGAGTGCACACGAGGATGTTTTCCTATCTTCAAGAATCCATAACTCTCATGTACGAACTCCGTTTTCAACGAATATTATATATCCTTGTAGATTTAATTATTCTCTACAACTCTCCTTTTGGCTGTTTTTGCTGGTTTTGACTTTCGTTTTCGACTAGTTATTGTTATTGTTATCTTTCACATACGATTTCCGTTTTAGAGTTCTTTTCTCTATAATTCCTACTTTAAGTAGTAATACGATTGTCTAGTTGACAACTTTTTTTCAAAAGTCAACCATTCTCTTTGTAGTTTTTGTTGTTGTAACTTTTAAAGTATGGTGAAATTTATTTGTTGTGATAGCTGTATTTAACTCTGACTGAATCGGGTTGTTACGAAACTTATATTTATGGGATCACGATAGCGTGTAGAATCTAAGTATGTAAACTTGCTCGCAATGTAACACGGCTTTTCGTGCACTTATTTTGGAGCCTATGGTTTGACATAAATAAGGTGGACAGTTGGAAATATTTGGCATTTATAAGATTGTATTTTCATGTTTTGTTAGCTATCAACATCGAATGAGGATGTATTCTCTGGTTGTCGCACATCGGCGGAAACGTCGGGCTGTCCAACTTATTTCTGAATCGTAGTTATTGAGCATACATTAAACACTACAAAAATAACAATATAAAATAGAAACATCTATTAATACAAAAATAGAAGTTACATGGTCTGATACAGTATTAGATAAAATTTCAAATTACGACACTTCCCATAATAGTCGGACATAAACATCAAAGGAAGGTTGATAAACAATTCCTTGATTATTCCTGAGGATGATACTCTGATTCTTCTGTTCCTGAGAATACGCGCATTTTGAATATACGTAACATAAAGTTGGTGAGTTTATAGGTTTTGACTCTGTATACTTTTTATAACCAAAAGTATGTTTATACAATATACATATAGTTTCCTAACCAACTTTTATAAAAATGGTACTTTTTATAACCAAAAGGCGTATGTGCGTGTGTGTGTGTGTGTATATATATATATATATATGTATGTATATATATATATATATATATATATATATATATATATATATATATGTATATATATATATATATTGTAGAGTTCGTAGTAAGTTGTGTCATCTTGTAATCCTTAATTCGCAATGTCTTTACTTAGTGTGAGTTATGATATAATCTCACACTTTTGGTTACCTTGAGTTCGCATCAATGTTGTTGACTTGAGATTCATTTCTTATATCCCTCCGATGCCTATATATAGGGATATTAGATAGTAAAAAATGTAAGAGTTGATCCGATAGAATAGTTCTTTTCTTTTAATCGAATTATTCTGATCTTACTCGTTAATGTAAACATAATCTTATTTACCTTGTGTGTTCTTGTGAATCATTTCAGTTTTTGATTTGTGAATTTATTCGTTCATTCAATTGGCATCAAAGCGGAAGATTATTTGAACTTTTTTCGATTTGTTCATCTTTTTCATCTTTTCTTCAAGTTCATCGTGTTAATTGTGTTTTTCTAGATCTATTCATCGAATTTCAGATACGTTCCACATTTTGCAAATTGTTCTCTAATTCTTTTGACTGAGTCATTTAATGTACTCTTTTTCAAGTTCATTGAGTTGAAAAAGAATTCATGAACTGTAAACCCAGGACGTACGATGGTGACGGCGGAGTTGTTACTCTGACGAGATGGTTCGAGAAAACTGAGTCCATCTTTGAAATCTGCGCATGCCTAGATGAGTTCAAGATCAATTATGTCGCATGTACATTTGTGGACTCAGCCTTGTCGTGGTGGAACAACCACATTAAAATTTTAACTCTAGGTATTGCCAACTCCATTTGTTGGGAGGACTTGAAGACTATGATGATCGAAGAATACTATCCAAGGAGCGAAATGCAGAAGCTCGAACAGGAACTGTGGGAACACTCCATTAAATGTTCTGACATTGCCACTTACACTTCCCGATTAAACAAATTGGCAACGCTGTTCCTGTGAATGGTCACTCTAGAGGCCAAAAAAGTGGAACGTTACATTTGGGGGCTATCCCCTAAGATCTATGGGATGGTCATATCTTCAAATCCAAGCATCCTCGACCAAGGAGTTCGTCAAGGCATCATAACCCCCACGCCCGAACATCCAAGAGGAAGTGACAACAAGAGGAAGTTTTGGAACAAAAAGAAAGGCCAACCTGCTCAAGACCCGACTAAGAAGCATCAAACTGTGGCTGTCCAGGCCATCACCCCCTACCGCCCCTACTGCCCTACACCAGCCAAAAAATATGCTGGAACTCTCCCGAAATGTGACAAGTGCAGCTACCACCACCATCATGCCTACCAAGATAAACAATGTAATAACTGAAACAAGAAAGGACACACCGATCGTTACTATAGAGCACCGGTAAACAAACCACCCAAGCCGCTAATGCTGGGGTGAGTAGTGCATGCTACGGTTGCGGTGAGACTGGACATTTCAAGAGGGACTACCTGAAGGCACAAAGCAGAAGTAGTGGGGGTGTGGGAAGAGTCCTAACAATGGGACATGAGGAGGCAGTGGGGGATTCTACCATGTTTATTGGTGCGTTCCTCCTAAACAACTCATATGCAGGCATACTATATGATAGTGGTGCGGAGAAAAGCTTCGTGAGTCACCAGTTTAAACAGTCACTCAAACATAAACCCCAAACACTAAATGAAACATTCACCATAGAAATGGCCAATGGAAAGATAGAAAGCACTAAAGATATATTCGTTGGATGCACACTAACTCTAAACACTCATTTCTTCCGAGTCGACCTTATGCTGGTCACAATAAGCAGTTTTGATGTCATCATCGACATGGATTGGTTGAACCCTCACCACGCCGATATTCTGTGTTATGAAAAGGCTGTTCGGATCAACCTACAAAATAACAAAATCCTCGTCATTTATGGCGACAAACCCGACATGAACCTACAAATCATCTCCTGCATCAAGGATCAAAAGTATCTACTCAAGGAATAGCACGCCTTCTTAGCCCACCTAGTGGATGAGAAACAAAAGGTGAAAGACATCAAAGATTTTCATGAGGTCTGCAACTTTCTTGATGTATTTCTAGAAGACCTTCCTGGAATCCCACCCGTATGCCAAGTCGAGTTCAAAATCGAGGTAATCCCTAGAGCCACCCCCATAGCCAAATCCCCATACCGCTTATCACCGACTGAACACCTTAAAAGCTTCCTAATCGTAAGTAGCTCTTTCATCTACTTGTTTTCCATTAGAAGCTACTGAATCCCCTTGAAACAAATACCTTTTAAGCATAATTCTTCAAGAGTTCACGGCCGTGAACCCTTCATTGGGCCGTGAACCCTTCATAGGATTGTGATATGGCCATGAACCCTTCATCCATGGTCGTGAACATTTCATAAACCAAGGTTGGGCTGTGAACACATCATGTGTTCTTGGCCGTGAACACTCTAAGGCCGTGAACACTTCATAGTGTGGCTGTGAACTCCCTGTATATCTCGAATTCGCTTATGTATCAATCAGATCCTTTTGATGGTGCAGAATCCCAATCAAAAGAATGATGCCAAATCAAAATAGAAGACAAATGAAGAAGAATAAGTGAGTCTATGATGTATTCAATGAATAGAATGATGCTCCATACACATAGTACACACACACACACTAGTTCTTATCTCTTTTCTCTCTCTAGAACACCTTAGAATACACACACTTAAGCTCCTCTAGACTGTTCCCTCTCTCTTAAACTTACACACTCTTATGACTCTACTAACACTATTTATAAGAGATAAGCAACCGTAAATGGGTTCACGGCCGTAAACATGTTCACGCCCGTAAACACCCATACAACCGTAAACTAGATTGAAAAAATATAATTGTCTAGAAAAGTAAAGTATAAACCATATTTTTGACCCAACAATGTCCCCCTTGGTTTATAGCTTTCTTTTCTAATTGACCCAACAAACTCCCCCTAAAATTGTAGCTGACTTTTCTTGTTAATCCTCATTGGGAGCTTGGCTTCAGCGTTTATCTTCGATTTCTTCACAGATTCAAGATGAACTTGATGAATCTTCAATAAATGACTTCATTTTGAGCAGTTGGGCTTTTGTTCAAAATTTGACTTTGAACGAATGTTGGGTGTGGAGGCTTGATGTACTGATTCTTGAAAGATAACACTTTCAGCTTGAGAATATTCAGAGAGAACAATAGAGAGATGTAATCTTCTGGATCACTTCAGCAGGTTCAGAGATAGTAGCAAATTGATTGAGGAGGCTTTAGTGCAATCTATTACATAATCTTCAAGAACTTTCACCTTGCTTTTGGAGTTGAAGAATTGAATGTTGAAAGAATAATCTTCATTTCTTGCTCCTTCGAATGAGAATCTTCGATGATCACGGACGAAGCATTTGCTCAGAAAATCTCAATACAGTCTCCATGAGTCTCATCTACATCTGAATTCACTTTTCAAGACAAAATAAAACTAAAAGAAAACTTAAAACAAAATTTTTGAATTTTTCATATTTTCCGAACAAGAAATAACACTATTTTTGGATTTTTAATTTTCTGATTTTTGTTTGATTTTTAAAATTTCTACTTTTTGTTTGATTTTTGTTTTAATTTTTTTTATTTGTTCCCCTAAATTTGTGCATAGAGGAAAACTATGAACAAATTTAATAAAAAAAAAATAATTGGGATCAAAGTTGTGAGACAGACTTAACTTTGTTTATCAGTAACTTCACCTTCATGAATAGATTTGATCAATTGACGGTATTGTGGTCCACCTAAACACGAAGGATATCGACGAATTTTTCTAAATATACCATTAAGCTGACGACAACCATGGGTACTGTTGTCCACTTAAATTAAGCAGTGAAATCTACAGACAACCTCTTAAATGGTTTAATTTTAGTTACACTAGAACATGTTCCCCACTTCCCGATATACCCTGGTCATCAAGAACTTCCTAAGGACTCCTTACTTTAGTTGAATAGACAATTATTAATGAGGAAGTCAGATTTATAAATAGGTGCATATGTTGTGTCCTAGGTCAGATCTCTTTTAGTCACGCAGAGGGCACAACATATGACTAACTATTATAGAGGGATCGAGACGTAGAATGTTACATATGCTGTGTCCCAGGTCGGATCTTCAGATCACGCAATGGGGACAACATATGGTTAAAAGATAGAAAGAATTTCATAGATAAGGAGGTGCATAGAATTAGAGTTGCATATGTTGCAATCCAGGTCGTATCTCTTCCAATCACGCATAGGAAGCAACATATGACTAACAGATAGAAAGCAAGAAAATAATTTCCTACAGACCTACTGTTGCGTTTTGAGCATTCTAACACTCCTAAGGTGTTCATGTAACCCTGAATACCTTGGATCCATGTTTTCACTAATTATACATGCAATGGTGTTTCCATGGTATTAAACCCATAACTAGCATACAATTGTCATATACCACACAAGAATCTTGTTAGGATAACATACCTTATGGTGGAGATTGAAGTCTTGATGTATCTAGCCTTAAGAGCATAGCCCTAAGAGTGTAGAAGCCTCAAGTTGAAACCCAACACATCAAGGACAAAGGTAGGACTTGAGAGAGAATCTCCATGCACTCTTAAACCATCATGAACTCCAAGAACATACACCCACACTAGGGTTGGCGGTTTTAGGTCATCATATATGTATTTATATGTGTTGAATACTAAGAGTCATGGGTATAACCCAAACTCATACCCATGGGTTTTATGATCCAGGGTTCACATGGACCAACTCTTTATGTATCCATACCTAAGCTTGGTCCAACATGGATCATAAGCCCAAAACATATAAATATAACTAATTACCATAATTAGTCCCCATAGATTTAATTAGTATCTTTTGATAACTAAATTAATTCCAAATTAATTCTTGATCAACACTAATTAAAACATATGATTTCATATTAGTATATTAGAACTTATAATATATTAATAAATAATATATAACCTCTTCTCTCAAAAGTCCATCCTAACAAATAGACATCTAATCTAATAGTCTCCTACTAGCAATCGTAGCTCTTAAAGCCGCTGTCGAACTCTTAAAAAATCAATGACGCGTCCATTAGATAAGTGATCGTATATTCCTCCATTCTCGATATCATATGGATTGAGACATGGATTATAATCATTCTCTCTGTCCATTTTGTTGTATCTCGATTTTCGATTTATGACAACTAACTAACTGAACAAATAAAATCAGTCCAGGCTTGGCCAAGCACTTAGGGGTGTCATCACTAAATCATCGAAGGGCCCACAAATAACGCTTTTATCCTTATAAGGTAAAAGGAATGGATAAAATTTGACTCATATGCTTGTACTAACTACTTGTTGAATCATACACAAAGGCACGTTTGATAACATCAAGTTACTGATGCGTTTTCGTACAATCAATGTATAACAAACTCATAGTCAACAACTCATATTTCTACGTTTGAAGGTTATAAGATATTATCGTCTCATGATTCTCTCATGATAAAATCCATGAAGTGATTCAAATGAACGTGGGTTTAATCCAATACTCGAATATTATTCTTGGAGCACTCATGAACACTACAGCTAAGTCTAGCCACCTAGACAGACTACAGACCCATTCATGACAGTCTTGCCTCAATACCTACTTCCAATGTATGATCGAATGTGGATGGTTTGAATAACCTAGTTATTTCGGAAGTCAAAAATGCAAAGTGAAACACAAGAAAAATACTAATCCTATATGGCCCCAACATTTTCAGTGTAAATAAAAAATCCTTTTATCTAAGCACCATATTGATTACTCATTATTCATGTAATGTTTCAAATTGTCAACTTAATACTTGAATTAAAACAATAGTCATGCCATGCTCCAAGCATGCACACTATGTTTACCTATGGTCCTTCCTTTTGTGGAATAGATCAATTAAACACAACTCCAATGATGCTCATTTCACAATCCCAATCCCTTTTGTAAATGTAAGAATACCAAACTCTTTCCATCTACTGTAATTTGTTAGATTCTAAACTTATATGCAATGATTCTCTTGTAATGAATATACAAAAAAGTCACAAAGACTTGGCAACAGACATTACAAAGTACTCTAATGGAGATCAACTCTATGGAAACGAAGTCTCATATTCAAAGTACATTCCTTTCAACATCCTTCTTTGCATTAAGTTTTCTAATCTTACACAGATTAAGAGAATAACTTCCACCTATGGAAACAATTCCATATTACCATTTTGACTATCACTTCTGAACAAGAGTTGCCTTTTTTCAGAATATGTCAATACGGTCCTTTCCAAAGTTTACACTATACTTCCAATTGTCCACGAGCAACCAATCTTTAGTAAACCTCAGATTATCCTCGACAATTTCTTAATCATTTTAGTCATATCCGATTCTATTCCATTTCCCTCTTAAATCTGTAAGAATTTGGAAAATTTAGAATGGATGTAATCGATCCTATACCTGAAGCATATGGGACACGATTCATGCTATAAAAAATTTTATTTACTATGTTCTCACAATTCGAACTATGAAGAGGGATGCCGTAAACATAATCGAATTTTGAGAACGCAACATATATAGAATTTCCTTATGTTGAACCATTCCAACATAACATTCATATTTATCCTTGACTAAAGTTGATTAAAATCTCAATCTAAGCTTGTAGAATTGGAATGAAGTATAAAATCCTCTCCCTTAATTATAGCAAAGCAACTTTTCAAGGCGGATTGTAACTTTTGTTTTCTATAATTAACATTGCTAACGTGTAACACGTAACATAATAATCATGCTCCCACTACCATAATGATTATTATCTTACCTGTATAACACTTATGCTTCCACTAGCTTTTACATGTTCCTAGAAATCAACTGGACTTCTAGAAATCAATACTTTATTGACTTTCTTACCAAAGTTCAAATTTCTGATACGAGATTGCTTTGATAAGACTTTATCAAAAACGTACACCTTTCCTTAGATAGCTCACATGTGTGTCTAAACAATTATGAAGAGGGGTGCCGTAATCATAATGTTTAGAACTTTTGCATTTCTCACAAGTCTATGTTAGTGTTCCTGTTAACCACACACGCTCTACTAATGACTTTGAGAATTGAAATATGACAATTGCTATCTACTTAAAATCTAATTAGTGAAAGAGTTTCCTCACCATCATTTGCATGAATCGGAGAGAAACCTTATGAAACTTAGATTTTATGGTGTATGTGTTCCTATCCACATGAATTTGTCATAACCATAATTACAAGACAAGGTTAGTCATAAATCCAAACTCATATGGACTGAACTTGCCCAATCTCATGTTCTTGCCACCCGGCAACACAAGTGCCTACCATTTCTTCCAGGTTGTTATGCAAACACTTGAGAACTTATAGAACTCACAAGCATAGTCAACTTAAACTGGAATGGGCACAGAAATAGAAATATGTTAACATAATGGGTTACAAACCTCAAGTTGTGTGCTAGAGATTAAACAATAGGTTTTATTCTTGATTAGTTCTTGAAACCTTTCCAAGATCTCTAGGGCTCCCACTGTCCTCTTGACATATGAGATTCTCTTATCATGAACCATTCCTTGACAAAATAAATATTCAAGAGTTAGTGTGGATTCTTATCAAGATAAACACTTCTCACAATTGGTCTTAGTGTGTCTCTGTTTTATCCAAAACATCACAACTTACCAATTTAAAATGTACAAGAGTAAGAAGCATGTTACTCTACATTTGATAAGTGTTATAAACTTTTTTTTTAAATTATGTCACTCAAGTTACAATCTTAGACTATGACTCTAAGAGTTGATTTTGGAACTAAGTATGATTCATCTTTTGATTTAACCATTTCAACTATTCATGATTCTTCTCCTTAGCCAAACAAATGCACTAAGGTGTCTTTACAAGATCAATTGTGACACGGTTTTATAATCACTAAGATAATCATAAAACAACATACTCATGTACTCTCCCATCTCTTCAGATTGGAGAAACTTTTATCTTTCTGCCAAATTTGATTCTTCTCATTCGTTCTGCCACACATTGAAACTTATCCAATGCTTCAGAATTATACTTAAACTTGTAAGTATAACCATATTAACTAAACTTTAGTAAATTAGGATCAATAGTCTTATCGATCTTTTGTGGTGGACTTGACCAGTGTACAAGAATGTGCACTCGATCCCTTAATCCTTCAGTTGACTTACATATATATATATATATATATATATATATATATATATATATATATATATATATATATATATTATATATATGTGTGTGTGTGTGTGTGAACATGGAATTAGTCTTACTTTACAGAAGATGAAAATTCTCATTTATCGTACAATACAAGTTGCATGATTCCAAGTTTCTATCCAACTGAAACTTAGGCGACGAGAATCTTTCCTTATTTGATAAATTATGACACTACCACAAATGAAAGAATTTAATCCATTTTCCAATATTGCTATCAAATGGAAACATATAAATGACGATTTTTCACAAATGCCATTGTAAGGATACTTAAAATAAATAAAATCAAAACCTTTTCTTTTATTTAAAACTTGCGGAGAAACTTACCCTTACAATGCAAATACATATGAAAACATGTTGTTAACTATTCCAAAGCAATCTGTCATAACTCTTAAGTAGCAGCTCAAAATTCTGTTCATCGAACCATGCGATTGAAATCCATCTATTCGCGATCAGAATCAACTTACTCTTTCTTTAAGCATCCTTACTCTTCTTAGATTCTACAAAACATCCAAAGGTAATTACATTACATCATGTATCGAGAATCTCCAAATAAGAACTTAATAGATTTAGATAGCGGACTTTACTTGAAGTAAAGTCAAGCCTTTTTGACTTTTCCATCCTTATGATCTTTCAGGTATATTTGGTAGCTTCATAACTAATGCCCCTTCTTCTGGCTAAAGAAACATGTTGACTCTTTGGGAATGGTACACTTGATCGTCCAGACTTAGCCATTCTCTTTACCATTGAGTCAAATGACTTGACCATAGTCGATCCCTTTCCATTAGGAATAGAAAGGTTTTCTGGACTTGCAATGTCAGCATTGTCAATGTCCAAATAGGTTTGGGAAGCTGATCTTCTAATCAAATTTTCTTTACCAGTCCTCCAAATCATTTTTGATTCAGCATCACCAATCAAATAGATAAGATCATTAAGGGTCATGTCATAGCATGTTTCAAAGTAGTCCCAAAGGAAACTCACTATGTGACTTAGAAAGTGATTGAACAACCAACTTTCTCAAGACTTTGACACCCAACTCTCCCAGCTTTTCAATATGCGACTTCATCTCCAAGATGTGAGCACACATAGACCTTGCTTGCCAATAGGGCTTGAGTGAATTTGAACTATTCAAGAACTTGTGGGTTAAGGAGAATAATCGGATGAAGTGGAGGAAGTGAAGTATGATTTCCGTGAGCCAACCACGGGACAACATCTTCATTAGGAAAGCTTGTTGCAAAAGGATGAGCAAGACCATAGTTGTCTGAACTTAGACATCTATGAGGGAGAAATTCAAGTTTCAGTTTATTTAAGTCCTTAACATAACACCCAATATGAAATATTAAGGCTAGGACCCAACAAACTATTTTATAACTTGGAAGAGGGATGCCGTAATCCAAGCTACAAAATATTTGAAGGTAGGTAAATGATGATTTACAAATATCCATCATGAAATATAAATAAATTATTAATTTTTAAGTGGATTGAAAATCCTAGATCTTTTGAGATTCATTGAACTTTCCATGGCATGTTTAAATCTCGATTGTGCCCTCTCAAGTTTGTGACTGGGATGTCGAAGATCACAAACAAGGTGTTAATATCCATGCAAATTGACTTGGCACCCTTAATTTTATCAACAAATCGATGTGCCGGTTACCACACAAGCTCCACCGATCTATGATAAAACTTAAGTCACCCTTTGCCACTCTTACTAGTCCATGTTAGTGTGCCAGTTACCCGCACATGCTCAACCAATGACTTGCTAAGGTACCAAATGTAATTTCATAGGTGAGAACCAATTTCACATTTCCCTAAAGTAACTAAGATTGGGAATTTATAAAAAGTTTAGTTACTTTATATTTATCATTATACTTTTAATGAGAATTTTAGTCCTTGCCCTAACCGTTCGACTAATGACCCTCCACCCATCAAGGAAGTGGTGAGTGAGTGTGGACACCCATTAAGCTACCATTTTATAGCCAACAACCTCATACTCCCTTGTTGACCGACTTCGTGAATGAGGCCTAGTAACAGTATATATATATATATATATATATATATATATATATATATATATATATATATATATATATATATATATATATATATATAATACTATAAAGTATAAGAGTTGAATTTTATCTTTTTAAAACTATAGGGTTTGGAATTAAAGTCTATGTGAGACTTTACAAATTCCAAGAATTGAGGGCATGTTTTGAAACTATTTAAGACTTTTCAACTTCATAACTTATGAGTTTAGTGGTCTATTAAAATGAAGACTCTTCATTTTATGTAACCTATGGTTCTTTAATGTCTCTTTAAAGAAATGACTGTTGGTAATCCATAACTTGAGGACAAATTATGGACTCCATCAATAACATCTAGATCAAGAATTACATCATTAAACAATCTGCAAATAATTCCGATGATCTACCAAAACTCATAAGCATGAACATTCATATCAAGAATTTCAAGAATCATATAAACATATATAAAACATGAAAATTTAATAATAACCGTTGAAAATGGATTAGCATAATCATTACCACATCAAAAACAAGTTTTAGGGTAATGATGGTACTCCATTTCCAATAGCAAAACTCGAAAAACTACATAGGGCCTCCTACTCATCGAGTGCAAGAACCTACTCGACGAGTAGGATGAACTAACAGATGGACTCATCGACTCCTCCCATGGACTCGGCGAGTTCACTAAACAATGAATAGTTCTTTCAACTTTTTTAAGCATTTTGCATCTCGTATAATGAAAAGAAGCCTAGGCTATGATACCGCTAAAGGGTTTTGAGCATTCTAACACTCCTATGGTGTACATGCAACCCTAGAAACCTTGGATCTATGTTTTCTATATTATACATGCTAATTTGATTTTCCATGGTTCTCAACCTAACTAACATGTTGTGGGGTACTTGTAATATAAAACTTTAGTAGAATAACATACTTTTTCTTTTGGTTGATTGCTTGGAGTCTTGAGAGCCTAGCACCAATAATGTGGATGCCTCAAGTGGAATCAGAAATCACCAAAATACCTTGGAAGGCTTGAGAGAATAATATGCACCAAGTAGAAATCGACCCACCCTTTGTACTCACACACTAGTCCCATTTCATGTTCCAAAGAACTCTTTCTATAGTATGGAGGATTAGGGTTACATCCATATCAACCCTAATACCCATGTTCTTTCATTTCCATAGGATCCATGGGTTAAAAACTCCATGGACTATCCATGCAAGCTTAGACCATCCTAAATGAACTTGGCCCATTCTATATATATATATATATATATATATATATATATATATATATATATATATATATATGTAAGAGTCCATATTGAATTAGTTCCTTTCGATCACTTAAATTAATTCTAAATTAATTCTAAATTAATTCTTGATCAATACTAATTAAATAATATGATTTCATATTAATATATTATAACTAACAATATATTAGTAAGTCATAAATATACTGTTCTAAAAAGATTATCCATATAAATTGTTTTGGTGAAGTGCAACCCAAATAGACCATGCCGGGTCGGGTCAATACATACCAAATATAGTTACGGACTTAGACACCTTATCCAAAAACAAGTGCATATGTTGTATCCGAGTTCGGATGTTTTCCAATCCCACAAATGGAAAAACGTATGACTAACACATATAGTGGATTAAAGAGATAGTAGGGTGCATATGTTGTGTCCCATGTCGGATCTTCCGATCATGTAGAAGGAACAACATATGGCTAACAAATAGAAAGAATTTCATAGATAAGAAGTTGCATAGAGATAGATTTGCATATGTTGCAATCCAGGTCAGATATGTTCCAATCACGTAGAGGAAGCAACATATGACTAACAGATAGAAAGTAAGAAAATAATTTCCTACATACCTACTTTATCAGAACCCCCCCAGTCGCCCTATTAGTACCGGAATTAAGTACACAAGTCCATACATCGAGGAAATGTTGAGCCACAATTCTAGATTATTAACTTTTAGTGTATCCTGCAGGTTCTCATGTTTATCTCACTGCTCAATCTACCCAAGTGTCGTATGGTCAGTCCAAATGATACTATCTAAGTTTATATTGTCAGGTCCTTTTGATTGTGAAACTGAGTCTAGTCCTTTTGAATCCTTTGTGCCTACTAGCACATTGAACACAGAGTCTAGACAATTCGGCTTTAGTGTATTACAAGAATTTCAGATCGCCTTTAGCACTAGACTTCATATCACTTCCTAATAAACATATAAGAAAATTAAAAAAATTGTCTTTGAAACGAATAAGTGTAAGAGAAAACTCAGGAGTATCAACAAGAAAAATCAAACCGTAAGTCACCGGTTGAATTTGCTTCCAGAAGGTATGAGAACGACACACATATTTCGATCTCATAACACATCCGAAAATTCTTCACATCGTTAAGCACAAAACCCCATGTGTGATCCTTTCCTTTCTTCCTTTCCCTCAAAGAACACATACTCTCACTTAAAGTTTTGAGTGTTGTATAGTTGAGAGATGTCCCTTATCATGTGCCTGAAATAGCCACTACCAACAAACCAAATTCTGATGATATGCCTCCATAGCTGCTCCAACATAGAGTGCATGATTAATTGGTGTTTGGAACCCAATACATTTTGAAATTGGGCTGAACTTTGTCATTTGTGCTAGGTCCTCTCTCCCATGACATATCCTACTTATCATAAACAGAAGATGAATAGATGTTAGAATCATTACGTGATTTGGGAGAATGAAACTTTGGAACCTATCTTTAGTAGGGTTTAACCCATTTCTTGTTCGATTGGATGGGTGGCTCAGTACATGCTTTTGAACTTGAAGTTGATCATCTAGATGGCTTTGACCTAACAGGTCTTAGCTTCACTGGAGCTTCTCTTGAGCTTGGCGTCTTGCGCTACATTCCGTTCTTGTTTTTTGGGAGTTTATTTCTTGGTATTTTGCGCGTTCCATACACCATTGCGCGATTGTGACCTTGAAGGGCTTCTTTTGCGGTATCTTCCTCTTGACGCGTTCCGCCATACTTGTGCGTAGTACGGAACGTATGGGTGAGTAGGAAAATTTCTGGAAATGTGTTCAGGTGTTCCACAGTGAAAACATGTCTTTTTCTTCACGTAGGAATTGTTTCTTCCTGCCCCTGGTGGCATGCCCTTGCCTTGTCTGTGATTGTTCCCATTAGCTCACTTCCAACAGACACTTTGTTTAGCTTGAATTGGTATCCTACATTTATCAATAGCAGTTTGATCAAAATTAACTGAGTTAGAAGCAACAAATTCAGAGTTTAAGGAGTCATTGGTTTGGTCAATAGTGTTCTCTTTGTTCTTATCTTCCACTACTTTACCTGCACAAGAAGTTGAATCATCAGTAGATTTCATCTCAACACACTCATTTGGCCATGATTGCTCAGTCTTGACTGAAGCTGGTGCAGGGGTTTGGCCAAACTGAGCAGGTATTTCATCCTCGTTGGTCTCAAGGGGTGGGTTATAATTTTCATTAAAGGGACGTGGAACACTATTATACCCAGATCCTTATTTGGATTATCTTTAAATTTAAGTTGTTTTTCTATCATAGAAGTAACTATCTCACTTGATACATCGAATTTCTTAAAGTTGAGTTCAACATCTTTATATTTAGAAGAGTATATCCTTCATATTTAAGGTCCTCATTTTCCCTTTTAGTAAATCATTTTGTTAACGAAGAAATTTAACTATAGCTTCACAAGATTTAGAACATCAAACTATTGGTTTTTGAGCACTCTAATACTCTTAAGGAGTTCATGCAACCCAAAATACCTTGGATCTATGATTTCACTAATTATACATGAAATGGTGTTTCCAAGGTATTAAGCCTATAACTAGCATACAATAGTCATATACCACACAAGAAACTAGTTAGGATAACATACCTTATGGTGGAGATTGAAGTCTTCATGTATCTAGCCTTAAGAGCTTAGCCCCAATAGTGTGGAAGTGTCAAGTGGAATCACAACACATCAAGGAAAAAGGTAGGACATGAGAGAGAGTCTCCATGCACTCTAAAACTTTCATCAACTCCAAGAACATGCACACACACTCGGGTTGGTGATTTTAGGTCATCTTATATGTATTTATATGTGTTGAATACTTAGAGTCATGGGTATAACCCAAACCCATACCCATGGGATTTATGATCCATGGTTCACATGGCCCACGTCTTTATGTATCGATATATAAGCTTGGTCCAACATGGATCATAACCTGAACACTTATAAATATAACTAATTACCATAATTCTGTTGGATATAGTGTCTAAGTCCATAACGTTTTTTGGTATGTACTTGACCCGACCCGACATGGTCCATTTGGGTTGCATGGCATTACAATACTTGGATAGACTAGATGAGAGAATAAGGAACTTATGATTATTAATATATTATAAGTTCTAATATATTAATAATAGTATCATTTAATTAGTATTGATCAAGTATTAATCTAGTATTAATATGGTGATCAAAGTGAGACTAATTAAATATATAGGGTTGATTATGACAATCATCAATTCTTTTATGGTGCATTAATGATCCATGGTTTATGGGTTTGGTTATAACCATATGGAGCTCCATGGATAGTCTATGGGAGTTACAAACCCATGGGTCATGAGAAATGAAGAGTCATGACAATTAGAGTTTACATTTGTAACTCCTAATTATGACACACAATAAAAGAAACCCTAGAGCATGCAAAATCGGCCCTAGGGTATTCATAAGAGGGCATAACCGATTTTTGAGGCTAAGTGACATTCTCTCAAGTTATTCCAAGTTTGTAGTGTTGTATGAAGCATTTGTGGCACAACATTTGGGGTGCTAGGCTCACAAAGTCTTGAAGGTATCCAAGCAACAACTAGGTATGTATTTCTACTAGTTTTTATGTTTTATGTAATCCCCATGCCATGCTAGTTAGGAAATAACCTTGAAAAAGAAATTTGCATGTATATAGAGAAAACATAGATTCAAGGTTATTAGGGTTGCATGTACACTTAGGAAGTGTTAGAATGCTCAAATCCCATCAGTGGTATCAGAGCCTAGGATTGTTTTCTGTATACTTGATGCAATTTGCAAGAAGAATCGTATTTTTGGAATCTGGGAGTTTACCACGAGGTGGTAAATTTTACCATGAAGTGGTGACTGTTCGATGATTTTTTTTTTGTTTTTGGCCTGTTTTGGATTAGAATGATTACCACAAAGTGTTTTTGTTCTTAAAACTTGATTTTGATGTTATGGTAATGTTTATTCTCATCTAAATAAATGGTTATTATCAAAATTTCAAATTTTATATGGTTTATTTTTGATTCTTGAAATTGTTGATATGAATATTTTTTCTTATGTGTTTTAGAAGATCATAGGAATTGTTTGTAACTTGCATGGTTGATTAATTCATGATCTTAATGGCAATGATGGTGTCCATAACTTGTCCTCAAGTTATGGATAACCAAAAGTCACTTTTCTAAATTGTGATTAAAGAAATAAAGAGGTTTCATAAAATGAAGAGTCTTCATTTTATGAACCATTAAAACTCATAAGCTACAAATTGAAGAGACTTGGAATAGTTTCAAATCTTGCTCTCAAGTTTTTGAATTTGAAAAGTCTTACACTTTAACCTTAGATTTTTGAAAAGTTTAAAAATCAACACTTATACTATTATTATAATTTTATTATATAGATATGTATAAGAATACGTCATTCTTACCATTAGTAGGCCTAATTCACGAAGCCGGTTTATAAGGGGGGTATAACGTTGTTGCCTATAAAACGGTGACTTAATGGGTGTCCACTCTCACCCACCGCTTCCTTGAACAGTGGAGGGTCGTTAGCCGAACGGGTACGGTACGACTTTATATACTCAATAAAAGTATAATGAATTATAAAGTAACTATACATTATAAATTCCCAATCTTAGTTACTTTAGGAAAATGTGAAATTGGTGCTAGCGCATAAAATTACACTTTGTACCTTACCAAGTCGTTAGTGGAGCTTGTGTGGTTAACCGACACACTAACATGGACTAGTAAGAGTGGCAAAGGGTAACTTGACTTTATTATAGATCGGTGGAGTGTGTGTGATTAACCGGCAGATCGATTAGGTAATATTGTTGAAGGTACCAAGTCAATTTGTATGTTTATCCACACCTTGTTTGTGATCCTCGGCATCCCAGTCACAAACTTGAGAGGGCACAATCGAGATTCAAACATGCCATTGAAAAGTTCAATGTATCTCAAAAGATCTAGGAGTTTCAAAACCAATAAAACCTAATAATAAAATATTTCGTTCTTATTGTGGAAATTGGTAAATCGTCATTTACCTACCTTCAAATATTTTATAGTGTGGATTACGACATCCCTCTTCCAACTATAAATAGTTTGTTAGATCCTAGCCTTAATATTTCATTTGGGTGACTTATTAAGGACTGTTAATCTAATGAAACCTATCCTTCTTTCAGATCTCTTCCAATAACGCTGCTGGCTCAAACCCTTTAGGCTCTTTTTCCCTAATGAACTTGTGTGGTAAGGTCATCTTTGATGGATCCAATTTCAATGAGTGGATCAGAAACATCAGAATGATTACCCGCTATGAGGACAAACAATATGTCCTTGACAGGGAGCTTAAGGCTGTTAATGAAGCCAATGCTACTCCTGAAGAGTTTGCAGAGTTCATTGCACATGAGAAGGATGCTACCAAGGTGTCCTGCATCATGATGGCCACAATGACTCCGGAACTCCAAAAGTGTTATGAAGATTTCTACCCCTACGAGACGCACCAGGATCTGATGGAAAGGTACCATTAGAGCGCGCGTCAAGAGAGGTATCAAATCATTTCCCCCATGATAACCGCAAGGATGAAGGATGGTGAACCCATCACCTGTAACACCCAGATTTCAAAAAAAAATAAAATTTTCATTTAATTAATCAATTTAATATTAAAAACACTTGTTTAAAATCTTATTCACATTCAAATTACAAAACGTAGTTTCATTTCCGTTATAAAAGAAGACCAGGATCCTCCAAAACACAACTCTTTCTTCGGTGTGTACAATCGAACCGTTGCCATCCCGCGTTACTGTAAGAACCTGAAACAACGTAACATAAACAACGTAAGCACGAAGCTTAGTGAGTTCCCCAATATACCTTACGCACATACGCCTTCCGGCCCGGACCTTTCGGTCCACATAACATCGCCTTCCGGCCCGGATCTTTCGATCCACATAACATTGCCTTCCGGCCCGACCTTCCGGTCCATGTGTCTCAGGGGACTTCCGTCCCTGCTGGGTAAACCTTCCGGCCTTACCCACGCCGACCTTCCGGTCCATCACACATCATATCGCCTTCCGGCCCATAACATATATAACACATAATACAAATACTCTAACACATAAAGCACATATATCATATATCATACCTGACCTTTCTGTCACATAATACCTTGCCTTCCGGCCCATATATAAGCATGTATATCACGCGTAGCAGCTAACTTTCCATTTATAGCATAAAACATAACACATAGCATACTTGACCTTCCGGTCACACAATCAAACCCTTCCAGGTGAGGTATAGTGAGAAGACTCACCTCGCGGACACTAGAAGATAGCAACTCCTAAAATCCCTTGCACTTGATCCTCCGAGCTACAAGCTCCCTGTAACATCATATATCCCTTATTTAATACTTCTATCTTCCACGTTAACTGACCCTAAGAATCACACCAGTCTACTCTGGTCAACAGTCCAATGTCAGCTCGACTGGACTCGGCGAGTTCCCTGGCGACTCGGCGAGTCTGGTCGTCCTTCAATCCTCTGAGATTCCCCTTCTACTCGTCGAGTATCCTCTTTGACTCGACGAGTCACTGCTGGAAGAATCGCGGGGCCACCCCGACTCCACTCGCCGAGTCTGAAGAACAACTCGGCGAGTCCCAGTGAATCTTCAAGCTACTCGCCGAGTCTGATCATCCGACTCGGCGAGTCCATGCCATGCAGTCGATCAAACTGCTTCCTGAGATACATATTTTCCCGCAATACACACTCATGGGACTTCTGGACCTCTAATCATCCTATTACTAGGGTAGAAACCTTTGTATAACAACATAATACTCCATCAAATCTCCAAATGGCTTTCATAAACCCTAAATTCGTGTACACATCAAAATAACAGGAATGATCCGAAACCTTACCTGAAAACATACTCTCTGCGTCCCCAAACCTCAGAACTCGACCCCCTTGCTCTTCCTTTGGCCAAAATCCTTCCTCTTCTTGCACCACAATTCCTTCAAAGTCACTAATGGCCTTCAAGTTTTGCTCCAAATGCCACAGTCGTCTAGGGTTCTCCACAATCGGCCAAAAGACGTGAAATGACGACATACAACCCTTAAATACGACCCAATACGAAACGGCTAGGGTTTCTGCTGAACAGCGTCGACTCGCCGAGTCCATACCTGGACTCGTCGAGTCCAGTCGCGAACCCGCGACCAACTCTGCGACCCTACTCGGCGAGTCTGGCTCCAACTCGCCGAGTCTCCCCTATAAAACACCCCAAAATGCAATTTAACAATACTTGAGATTTTGGGCTGTTACAATTCTCCCCCACTAGAATTAGACTTCGCCCTCGAAGTCTCACTCTGCAAATAGTTCTGGATGCTGCTCCCGCATCACACGTTTCGGCTTCCCTAAACACTTCCGATATCTTCCGAGGTCGCTACTGAACCACTACCAGAGGTACCTCCTTGTTCCTCAGAACCTTGCTCTTCCGATCTCCGACGGCCACTGGTCTCCCGTCGTAACACAGGCTCGCATCCACCTAATCGTTCTCTAGTAGAACCACTGCTGACTCATCCGCTATACACTTATTCAACTGCGACACATACCAGTGTCATGGATCCGTCCCAGTTCCGTTGACAGCTCCAAACGATAGGCCACCCTTCCTACCTTCGCACCTTCACGAAAAGACCCAACATACCGGGGCCCCCCATTTACCCTTCTTCCTAAATCGAAGCACCCGTCAGAAATACGAAGTCGCTGACCTGAATCACATACTCGTAACGGCGTCTGCCTGCATAACTTTCCTGTTAACTCTAAACGATCACTAACTCTCCTTAACCTGCTGAGTCTGCTCTGTCGACTGAAGCCCAAACTCTGTACTGTCCATCTCTCTCTGTAACCGAGAACCACCCAAGATGCAACTCTGCTCTTAAACCCCAACAATCACTCGAACAATGAGGGTTAGGAAGCCCTGAACCACCGGATCCCCGATCCAAAGCCCACTTTGTCCATACCAGACCAACTGAGAGATCCATTCTCACTCCCAGAGTAACTCTCACAAATTCTCCTCTTGCCATCATAT
Source organism: Lactuca sativa (assembly GCF_002870075.4). Taxonomy (NCBI): domain Eukaryota; kingdom Viridiplantae; phylum Streptophyta; class Magnoliopsida; order Asterales; family Asteraceae; genus Lactuca; species Lactuca sativa. The sequence goes on along the minus strand of NC_056625.2, from coordinate 158,274,229 downwards.
ACACATGCTGAACTAGCCCCAACACTCGCAGGTTGGAAGACCCGATACACTGATGATGTCCTCGAACATCTCCCAAGATGAACCACTACATCCACCCTACACTCTGATCAGATTCACACTGAAAATTTAAAATTTTCTCTCTCCATGCATCCCTTCTGAGCCTCAACAGACATCCCAACCGGATGGGTTCCTACTCCACTGCCGCGAACACGATGCTCAGAACCATACTCGAAGTACTCTAACCATAACTCTGCTCTGCAGCTTTCACTTTCGTTAACTTGCACCCCCTTCGGAGTTACATACCCTCCTCTTTTCCTTTTCCACGGAACTCTCTTGAACATAATGCCACTCCAACCGGTGCCACGGTGCTCGCCCCAAGCGACACCACCCTTTTTTGCGTAACTGCTATTCACATACTCTGGTTCTCATTGCAGGGGCTCTCAATCCCATGCACTCTCTCCACTCATCAAAATCACTGCCTCCGCTAAACAAGATCAACAACCCAGGGCCAGGCCTTCCAATGCAATCACACTGCAACATACGTGATCCGCAAATCTCAAACTAATCCAGCAATACCAACAGAGTCTCCAGTATGACTGGACCGACTCTCATAACACATACTAGCCACTCGAGGCTATATCTCTGTGGGTCCGTACACCCAACTTTGCGAACCCTCAGGTTCTAACTCTGGGAACCTTCCGGTTCCAGCTCTAGAAACATGCACAACATAATCCCGTGGGATTAATGCAGTACAACCAACACGTACCTCAAACGTACCAATACTCTGATCGCAAAATTCCGTTTACTTACTCCAGCTCGATCCCGACCTCCTCTCAGGCCTCCACAATCAAATGCCCTAGGTCTGTATCTCGCCCTGCATATCCAACACTCGCTCTCGTCGGCCTATACTTTGCGCTGACAAACACTGCTGAATCCCGGCAGCTAAGCACCCTCACATTCTCATCGATCTCCCGGAGAATTTTCTAATTCTCCCCCACTAAAGCACTGACTAACTGCCACCGATCGTCATTAACGACCTCTCAAAACAATCCTGCACAAAGAGAACATTTACCCACTGACTGCTTCCCACAAGCGTAAGCAACCCTCAGCAAAACACATCTCCTCCCTGATCAATCCGCTCAAAAGAATCCGATCTTTCAATTATCCACTCCACAACTGCAGATGCTACCCGTCATTCAACCCAGTGCCGTACCTCCACTATCAACCCTCACGAACGATGACAACCGGAATTCCCAAGCAATAACCCATAACCAAACCCACAACCTGCCAAAGGTTGAATATCGCATCGAAAACCGCACAAAGTTACCGGCACTAAAACACCAGACTATAACCATACCAAACCATCAGGGAACAACGAATGCCAAAACGAAACCTGAAGCACCAATCCATAACCATGCCAATCCCGCGAAACAACGAATACCGCATCGAAATCCACACTACCAGCACAAACAATACGCCACAATCAACGCAAGCTAATCAAGTCATCAAGACAGCATCATACCCGCAGCTGCCCCCGGCACTGCTCCGTCTCACTCTGCCGCAAGCCGATAAGCACAACCCTGAGCCCTTGGACTCCACTCCATCCTGTCCTCCTCCTGAACTCCTCAAGGTGGCCGGTGCTAGAGCCTGCACCGATCCTGCAAAAAGCTGTGGACAGTTGACCCTCAAATGTCCAACCTGCCGACACTGATAACAAATCCTGGAATCCCGAATTGGCACTGACTGCCGACAACCCCGTGCACCATGCCCCTCCTTTCCGCACTCGCGGCATGCACCATTGGCCAACAAGCTCCGGTGCCATCTCTCTCACACTTCCCACAAGTGTGACCGCTCCGATCCCCCATTTCAACGTCTACGGTCCTGAACCGTTTCGGCGCCGACTGCGACTGCATCGGGGCCTATCCCAGCTCACGCAACTACAACTTAACCTCTAACTCACGCCACATGGCGGCCTTCTGCAACTCCAACAGGGTCTCGCACCTCCGCGCAGACACGAATTGTCTGATACCCCCTTGAGCTTACTCGAATATCGGGCATCTGAGCCTGCTCCGAAGCGAACTCAGGGCAAAACATCGCCCTCTCAACAAACATCCCGGTGCTCTCAGTCACCGACTCCAAATCCTGCCTCAGCTTAACGAACTTCCGAGCCAATTTCTCCTGTTCATCCCGCGGAACATAGCGAGTACTGAACATCCCTCTGAATTGATCCCATGAAACCGCAGCCCTCTGCGCATCAGAAAATGACCTCGTGGTCAATCTCCACCAATCCTTCGCCCCGAGCCTCAACAGGTTCAGAGCACACCCCACCCTCTGATCAGCAGGGCATAAACTCGTGGAGAAACACCCCTCCATGTCTGATAACCATCTCATAGCAACAATCGAGTCCTGAACTCCATCGAATGTGGGAGGCTTCGCATAATAGAAGTCCCGATACTGAAAACCCCGACTAGTCCCTTTCTTTGCCGTTGCTACAGCCGCTGTAACCGCCGCGGCAGCCGTCTCTGCAAAAGCCGCATATCGCTCATCAAACTACTTCAATCATAGTGGTCCTGATCGACCCAAACAATTCTGGCGACTCAACCCGCAACAATGCAGCAACCTCATCACGCCGGATCTCGCGAATCCTCGCATCCCGCTCGCTCGTGCTCGTCCGATCGATAACCGGATAACAAGATAGCCACAAGCATTATCCACTACGAACCATGGTACTCATCCCATGACATCCTTCCTCAACATGCTTCGGTGCATGGTACCTGAACCATAGCACCATTCCTCAACCTGCTCCAATGTATAGCACTCGAACCACAACATCTATCTCAATCTGTTCCGATGTATGGTGCCCTGACCATAACGTCACTCTGTATCCGCTCCGATGTATGGCATCCGAACCATAACATCACCCCTCAATCTGTTCCTTAGGACCTTCAGAATGCCCCCTGTATCAAGTATGGGTCCTCTGCTTTCAGTAGTACGGGCCCATACTACCTGCCACATCTACCCATACTTCCCACACGGACCATTCCAGAGTTCCTAAGTAGCTGATAAACCTGCTCTTTCACCAATCTCATCGCGCGTGCTCGCTTTCCAGCGAAATCCTCTACTCTACCAGCGCACTCATCTGGCTAGGTTTACTCCCTAGTCCCTTCCGCTGTCCTCCCACTTCTTTGCTATCAGCTGCTGAAGAGTTCCCAATGATGCCAGCCCTCTACCTCCTGAGTATCGTCATACTCACTTGGTAGCTGACTCCCATCATCGATAACTCCACAAAGCACAAAGCAAGCAGCATTCGAGCATTGAAGCATACATAGGACTCCCCATCTGTGGTAGCTCCACCTTCTCGACTCATCCTCGGAAGTACCTCTGTACTCCGTAGCTTTACCCCTTGTGCGTTCTAACTAGATACTCTCACTCATCACATACACATAAAAGCATAACGCACATATAACAGCAAACCCTAGACTAAGGCATCACAAATCAGGCCACTCTAGTCCTAAGATGTGAAGTACCTAGCCTGTCTCTAGCATGCATTAATGTCTCATAAAGTGCATAATAGATATTTCATAATACAAAAGTAAAGGTATTTTGGGAAATCACCGTTTGGCTCTGGCTGATTGTACACACTGCTCTTTCTTGCTTTCTCTTTGAACTCTTATTCACTTTTAGAAAACCATTTAGTTGGAAAACTTTTTCTTACTTCCTCAGTTTGAGTCCAGATTTACCCGTAGGCGCGTCCGAATCCCTCAAACCAAGGCTCTGATACCAATTTGTAACACCCAGATTTCAAAAAAAATAAAATTTTCATTTAATTAATCAATTTAATATTAAAAACACTTGTTTAAAATCTTATTCACATTCAAATTACAAAACGTAGTTTCATTTCCGTTATAAAAGAAGACCAGGATCCTCCAAAACACAACTCTTTCTTCGGTGTGTACAATCGAACCGTTGCCATCCCGCGTTACTGTAAGAACCTGAAACAACGTAACATAAACAACGTAAGCACGAAGCTTAGTGAGTTCCCCAATATACCTTACGCACATACGCCTTCCGGCCCGGACCTTTCGGTCCACATAACATCGCCTTCCGGCCCGGATCTTTCGATCCACATAACATTGCCTTCCGGCCCGACCTTCCGGTCCATGTGTCTCAGGGGACTTCCGTCCCTGCTGGGTAAACCTTCCGGCCTTACCCACGCCGACCTTCCGGTCCATCACACATCATATCGCCTTCCGGCCCATAACATATATAACACATAATACAAATACTCTAACACATAAAGCACATATATCATATATCATACCTGACCTTTCTGTCACATAATACCTTGCCTTCCGGCCCATATATAAGCATGTATATCACGCGTAGCAGCTAACTTTCCATTTATAGCATAAAACATAACACATAGCATACTTGACCTTCCGGTCACACAATCAAACCCTTCCGGGTGAGGTATAGTGAGAAGACTCACCTCGCGGACACTAGAAGATAGCAACTCCTAAAATCCCTTGCACTTGATCCTCCGAGCTACAAGCTCCCTGTAACATCATATATCCCTTATTTAATACTTCTATCTTCCACGTTAACTGACCCTAAGAATCACACCAGTCTACTCTGGTCAACAGTCCAATGTCAGCTCGACTGGACTCGGCGAGTTCCCTGGCGACTCGGCGAGTCTGGTCGTCCTTCAATCCTCTGAGATTCCCCTTCTACTCGTCGAGTATCCTCTTTGACTCGACGAGTCACTCCTGGAAGAATCGCGGGGCCACCCCGACTCCACTCGCCGAGTCTGAAGAACAACTCGGCGAGTCCCAGTGAATCTTCAAGCTACTCGCCGAGTCTGATCATCCGACTCGGCGAGTCCATGCCATGCAGTCGATCAAACTGCTTCCTGAGATACATATTTTCCCGCAATACACACTCATGGGACTTCTGGACCTCTAATCATCCTATTACTAGGGTAGAAACCTTTGTATAACAACATAATACTCCATCAAATCTCCAAATGGGTTTCATAAACCCTAAATTCGTGTACACATCAAAATAACAGGAATGATCCGAAACCTTACCTGAAAACATACTCTCTGCGTCCCCAAACCTCAGAACTCGACCCCCTTGCTCTTCCTTTGGCCAAAATCCTTCCTCTTCTTGCACCACAATTCCTTCAAAGTCACTAATGGCCTTCAAGTTTTGCTCCAAATGCCACAGTCGTCTAGGGTTCTCCACAATCGGCCAAAAGACGTGAAATGACGACATACAACCCTTAAATACGACCCAATACGAAACGGCTAGGGTTTCTGCTGAACAACGTCGACTCGCCGAGTCCATACCTGGACTCGTCGAGTCCAGTCGCGAACCCGCGACCAACTCTGCGACCCTACTCGGCGAGTCTGGCTCCAACTCGCCGAGTCTCCCCTATAAAACACCCCAAAATGCAATTTAACAATACTTGAGATTTTGGGCTGTTACATCACCGGTCACTTGCAGAAGACGAAAAGGTTCGTTGACCGGTTGCTGAAGCTAAATGTTGACATCCCTAAGGAAATGGCAATTGACATCATTCTCCATTCCTTGCCTCCAAGTTATGATCAGGTTCGTATGACTTATCACATGAACAAGGAGGAAGTCACACTTAGAAAACTTCAAGGACTCTTAAGGACAGTTGAAAATGGCTTTAAGGGTATAGCGGTTGCTACTTCTACTCCTTCAACAGCCCCTGTTTTGGCTATTGGGCAGGAAAGGGTAAGAAGAGGAAAAGCCCTTCGAAGGGTACCAAGGGTAAGACTCTTGATGGTTCCTCTTCAAGTGGGACAAAGAAAGGTCCCATTACTCCTTCTTCAAACCCAAAGGAAGCACAGTGCTTCTATTGCAATGATAATGGACACTTCAAGCGAAGCTGCCCCAAATATCTGCAAGATGTAAAGGATGGGAAGGTTAAACCCACCCATGCAGGTATTAACACGATATTGTCTAACAACTCATCTAATGCTAATTCTTGGGTGCTTGATACAGGTTGTGGTATTCACATTTGTACTGATTTGCAGGCACTAAAAAGAAGTGAGCAGTGGAGCACGGGAAGATAAACTTAGTCATGGGCAACAGGAAAGCATCACCTGCTACCAAGATAGGAGTTTATTCTTTATTGCTTAATAATGGGTTAATGTTAGATTTGGATAAGTGTTGTTACTCGCCTGAAATGGAGAGAAATACTATTTCTTTTCATGGATTATACAAACAAGGTTTTTCATTTTCATTTGATAGTAAAGATGGTGCTATTAATGTTTATTACAATGATGTATTTTACTATAAAGCATTACCTTGTGATGGTGTATATGAAGTTGTGAATGTTGTAGACAATCTAGGCAATAATGTGTTGTATATTGATTCTTCAGATAGCTTGGATAAAGCATCCTTGTGGCATTGTCGTCTTGGACATGTTAATAAGAAGCGCATAGGCCAACACCAAAAGGTTGGAGTATTGGAATCATTTGACCTCAAGTCAGATGATAGTTGCGAGTCTTGTTTACTTGGAAAAATGACAAAGTCACCCTTCACAGGTACTTGTGATATGGGTGAAGGTTTGTTGGACCTTGTACACATGGATGTGTGTGGGCCCTTCAAAGTTACTACAAAGGATGATAATCGCTATTATGTGACTTTTATTGATGATTACAGTAGATATGGATATATTTACTTAATCAAGCATCAGTCAGAAACCTTTGAAAACTTTAAAGAGTTTTACGCAGGAAGTTGACAATGAATTGGGTAGGAACATCAAATGCTTCGATCCGATCGGGGAGGAGAGTATCTTAGCATTGAGTTCCTTGACTATCTTAAGGAATGTGGGATTGTCTCACAATTGACACCTCCCAGGACACCACAATTGAATGGTGCGGCTGAGAGGCGCAATCGAACCTTGTTGGATATGGTTCGTTCCATGATGAGTCGAGCTTCGTTACTAAGAAGGTTGCCAAAACACCTCACGAGATGTGGACTGGGAGAATACCCAATTTGGACCACATCAAGATTTGGGGTTGTGAAGCTTTTGTGAGGCGTGACACTCATGACAAGCTTGAACCCCGAAGAGAGAGGTGTATTTTCATCGGCTACCCACAGAGATCCTTTGGTTACCTCTTCTACAGACCCAATGATAATGTAGTCTTTGTAGCTAGAAGAGGAGTCTTTCTTGAGAGAGAATTCATAAGCCAAGGGGACAATGTGAGGCAAATTGACCTTGAAGAGCTTCAAGAGTCAAGTGGTGAAGGAACCTCAAATGCTGTCAGCCAACTTGAGGAGGAAACTCCTGTTGAGCTGATAGATGAGGCTGTACCTCCAAGACGTTCCACTAGGGTGAGGAACGCACCTGAATTTTATTATGGTTATCACATCACCACTGAAGGTGATACATTTATCAGTGATAGTACATTGATAGATTTGAATGAACCTAAAAATTATAAGGAAGCCATGGTAGGCCCTGAGTCTGCTAAATGGAAGGAGGCTATGAATAGCGTGATTTAGTCCATGTATGACAATCAAGTGTGGAACTTGGTTGATAATGTACCAGGTCCTAAGATAGTTGGGTGCAAATGGATCTTCAAGAAGAAGACTGACATGGATGGGAAAATACACACTTATAAAGCACGACTGGTTGCGAAGGGCTTTACTCAAACTCTGGGAGTTGACTATGATGAGACCATCTCACCAGTAGCTAAGATTAAATCTATTAGAGTGTTGTTATCCATAGCTGCATTTCATGATAATGAAATATGGCAAATGGATGTCAAAACCGCTTTCCTTAATGGGAAGTTGGCTGAGGATGTTTACATAGCTCAGCCAGAGGGTTTTGTCGATCCAAAATAACCTAATAGGGTGTGTAAGCTTGAGAAACCCATTTATGGATTGAAACAGGCATCTCGCAGATGGAATCTTTGCTTTGATGAGAAAGTCAAAGAGTTTGGCTTTTCTAGGAGAGAGGATGAGGCTTTTGTGTATGTCAGGGCTAGTGGGAGCATAGTTAGCTTCTTGGTGTTGTATGTGGATTACATACTTCTCATAGGAAACGACGTCCCAACTTTGCAGGAGGTTATGTCCTGGCTTGGGAAGTGTTTCGCTATGAAGGACCTTGGGGAAGCTGCCTATATCCTAGGGATAAGGATATTGAGAGATAGGAGTAAGAGACTAATTGGAGTTAGTTAGAGTACTTATGTGGATAAGCTACTAAAGATGTTCAGTATGCAAGATTCCAAGAGATGAGAATTACCAATCCAGAGTAATGCCAAGCTGAGTAAGACTCAGAGCCTGAGTACAAAGGCTAAGATAGTTGAAATGTGTCATATACCATATGCTTCCGCTGTGGGCTCGATCATGTATGCTATGACTTGTACTCACCCTGATGTGGCCTTTGCTTTGAGCATCGTCAATAGATATCAAGGGAACCCTGACAAGGTACACTGGACAGCGGTAAAGAACATTCTCAAGTATCTGCGAAGGACTAAGGACTGGGTCCTTACCCTCGGAGGCAGTGATGACTTGAGAGTGGAAGGATATAATGATGCTAGCTTTGAGACTGATAGGGATAATTTCTACTCTCAGTTAGGCTGGGTCTTTATCCTAAATGGAGGAGCAATCACTTGGAAAAGTTCCAAGCAGGAGACAGTAGCTAATTCAACTTGTGAATCAAAGTACATAGCAGCAAGCGAGGCAGCAAAAGAGGAGATATGGCTAAAGAAATTCATCGGAGACCTTGGAGTTGTACCAGGTATAAAGGAGCCAATGGAAATTTTCTGTGACAGTGAAAGTGCGGTTGCTTTGGCTAAAGAACCAAGAGATCACGGGAGATCTAGGCACATTGACAGGAAATACCATTTCATCAGACATAGAATACAAGAAGGACTCCTCGTGGCAAAGACGGTATCATCATATGAGAACCCGACAGATCCCTCACAAAGGGACTGAGCACGGTTAAACATTTACAGCATGCGAGGCGCATTGGGCTGAAGGATGATATTACTTTCAATAATTAGATTCCTGAAACTTGTAAAATGTAATTGACATTTGATGATAATTAAATGTTGTTATTTATTTATGAGTAAGGTGTTACTATCTTGTGTTGATTGTTTACTATGTTTCAATTTTTCATGTTTTTACATCCAAAATAATTATGTTATTGTTCAAATCATCCACAGTCAGTCAAACTTTGGAGGTAAGTATTGATTTAAGCCTGTCATGAATTTGGCTTGTATGATTTGTCTAAAGTGCTTTCACAATGCAATGGTTGCTACAACATTCATGAGTACTCATAAGGGTTGAGTATCGGATCCAACCCACGCTCACTTGCATCACTTCATGGAATTTATCTCGAGTGATCGTGAGACGGTAATATCATATGAATCTTCAAACCTAGAGATATGAGTTGTTGAGTATGAGTTGGTTATTCATTGATTGTACGAAAACGCATTGGTAACTCTATCTTATAAAATGTGCCTTTGTGAATAATTCAACAAGTAGTTAGTACAAGCATATCAGTTGAAGTTTATCTATACCTTCTAGAATAGAAGCGATATCTGGGCCCCTCGATGATTTGGTTTTGACCTATGTACCGGGCCCAGTCAGAACCTAATTGATGTGTTCAATTTAGTTCTATGTCGAAACAAATCAGAGATCGAGAAACAAATGCTGGACAATAAGTAAGACCATGTTCCATGTGTTTGTCCGACTGATATCATGAGAACAGAGGATTATATGATCACTTATCTTAAATGGCGTATCATCATCATCTCAGTTCCAAGAGACTTTGAAAGAGCTACAATTGCTAGTCGGATTTTGAAGTCATATTTTCAAATATAGTTATTAGACTTATCTAAGTGGGAGGCTGTTGGATATAGTGTCTAAGTCCATAACTTTATTTGGTATGTACTTGACCCGACCCGTCATGGTCCATTTGGGTTGCATGGCATTACAGTACTTGGATAGACTAGATGAGAGAATAAGGCACTTATGATTATTAATATATTATAAGTTCTAATATATTAATAATAGTATAATTTAATTAGTATTGATCAAGTATTAATCTAGTATTAATTTGGTGATCAAAGTGAGACTAATTAAATATATAGGGTTGATTATGACAATCATCAATTCTTTTATGGTGGATTAATGATCAATGGTTTATGGGTTTGGTTATAACCATATGGAGCTCCATGGATAGTCCATGTGTGAGAACCTGAAATTTATCCCGTCACAGTAAACCCTTTTCCGCTAATAAAACTCGCTTTATTAAATTGTTTCGTTAACCTTTTGGATTAGGTTAATTATATTGGGACTTTTATTATGACTTCATGAGGGTCCAAGCAAATTAGAAACACGTGAAACATCCTCGATATCCCTTTGAAAAGTTTTTAGTTTACAACCACGTCGAGTTACGACCACTTAATCGGGTACAACCGTAGGCCCCGTTTAACGTCAGTATCAGATATATTTCCTCCGGGCCACAAACTCAAACCCCTATATAAGGGTGAGTGGACCTCCATTTGAAACTTTTCCACTCATAATACTCTCTCTTTACAAGCCAATTTTGATCCAAAAACGCCTCTTTCGAGCTCCATAATTGTAAGTAATCTATCCTAGCTTGTTGTTTAGCTTGATATACATGCAAATTCGTGTTTAAGTCATCCAAAAGCCTTAAAATCATGTGTTTACGGCCCAAGAACACTCTTGGACCGCAAACAACCATAAATGGGGTTTTGAAGCCCCAAAACCCTTCCAAATCACTCCTAGTGCTTAGCTATGACTTAGGGACTTGCATGTATGAACTTAGAACACCAAAATCTTGTCATTTGAGGATTAAACATGAGTTTACGGCCCAAGAACATTCTTGGACCGTAAACCCCTCTTCATAGGCTGTGAACACCATTTAAGGTGTTAAATTGCCCCTTAAACACCTCCTATGGCTCAGAATTGTTGGATAAGATGTCTAAGTCCATAACTATTTTTGGTAAGTACTTGACCCGACCCGGCATGGTCCACTTGGGTTGCATGGCACCATGAAATTGGATAAACTAAATGAGAGAAATAACACAAACGGTTTATTAATATATTATAAGTTCTAATATATTAATAATATTATTTAATTAGTTTTGATCAAGAATTAATTTAGAATTAATTAAGTGATCAAAAGATAACTAATTAAATATATGGGTAGATTATGTAAATCTTCCATATCTTATATAGTGAGCTAAGAGGCTCCATGGATTATAAGTTGGGTTCCACCCATAGGATGCTCCATGGAGTTAACCCATGGATCAATAAACGAAGAGTCATGTTACATTAGGGTTTACCTAATGTCACACACTATATAAGCAATGTAACTCTCCCCAAAATCGGTTACACGAAGAAATAAGAGGGCTTGGCCTATTTTGCATGTGTTAGAGTATTCTCTCAAGTTTATTCTTTGCATTTGGTGTTGTGTGAAGCATTTTAGGCATCACACTTGAGGTGCTAGGCTCACAAGGTTTCAAGGAACACTTTCAACAACAAGGTATGTAGTTCTATCATTTATACAAAGAAAATTGTACCCCATGTATGCAAGATAGGTTCATAACCTTGGAAAACCAACTTTTCATGATTATTAGGCAAACATAGATCCAAGGTTATTAGGGTTGCATGTATACTTAGGAAGTGTTAGAATGCTCAAAACCCATCAGTGGTAGCAGAGCCTAGGCTTGCTTGTTTGATTATTGTGCAAACTGCTTGAAAAATCGAGTTTTCTGCTTTCTGCTAGTAGGAACTCGCCGAGTGCATGACCTAATGCAAGCTACTCGTCGAGTCAGTTCACGCACTCGAAGAGTAGAGGCTGCAGTTTTCAGACTTTTGATTTTTGTTGCTTGAAATGGACTAGGAACATTACCCTAAACTGTTTTGGTGTTTTAAAACTTGTTTTAGTTGGTGTAATGTTCATGTTAATCCATTTACAATGACAAATTATCAAAATTACATGTTTTTAAGTGTTATTTTTGATTCATGATAGTCTTCATATTCATATTCTTGATCTTATGATGTTTAGATGATCATAGGAATTATTTGTAACCTATGTGGTAGATTAATTCATGATCATTATGTGTTTTAATTGAGTCCATAAGTTGTGCTCAAGTTATGGAAAACCAAAAGTCACTTTGTTTTAAAACCATTAAAAGAACACATGGGTTATAAAAAATGAAGAGTCTTCATTTTTAATACTCTAATTAACTCATATGTTACAAGAAATGAAAAGTTTTGAAAGTTTACAAAACTTGCCTCAAGTTTTGGAACAAGTAAAGTCTTGATTAAAACTTTAGTTCCAACCGTTAGAATTTTAAAAGTTAAAATTCAACCCTTATACTTATAATACTATAAGTTAATAATAATATATATATGTATAAGATCAAAGTTGTCTTACCGCTAGTACGCCTCATTCTCGAAGCCAGTCTATAAGGTTGTTGCCTATAAAATGGCAACTTAATGGGTGTCCACTCTCACCCACCGCTTGCTTGACTGGTGGAGGGTCGTTAGCCGAACGGGTAGGACAAGGACTTATAAATTCTCATTAAAAGTATGATGAATATTATAAAGTAACTAAATGTTTTATTAAAATTCCCAATCTTAGTTACTTTTGGAAAAATGTGAATAAGGTGCTAATCCATGAAATTACACTATACACTTTGTCTAAGTCGTTAGTGGAGCGTGTGTGGTTAACCGGCACACTAACTTGAACTTAACGAGGTAGGTAAAGGGTGACTTAAGGTTTATCATAGTATCGATGGAGCGTGTGTGGTTAACCGGCACATCGATTGAGGGGTAATACATTAAGGGCACAAAGTAATTTGCATCGTTACTTCACACCTTGTTTTGTGATCCTCGACATCGCAGTCACAAAACTTGGAGGGCACACTCGAGATTGAAACATGACTTTGAAAAGTTCATTGAATCTCAAAAGAATCTAGGAGTTTCTAAGAACCAAATTAAATATTTTAATATTTCGTCTTTGGTGGAAATTGGTGAATCGTCATTCACCTACCTTTCAAATATGTTATTACTTAGATTACGGCATACCTCTTCTAAGTATAATATATTGTGATTGGGTCCTAGCCTTAATACTACATTTGGGTGTTTTATTAAGGACTATCTCTATATCTAAACTAAATTTTTCCTTCTCTTCAGATGTCTGCAAACACTACTGCTTCTGGCTCTAATCCTAATGACTCCTTTTCTCTAATGAACTTGTGTGGGAAAGTCACTTTTGATGGATCCAACTTTAATGAATGGATCAGAAACATCCGAATGATTACCCGCAACGAGGAGAAAGAATATGTCCTCGATAAGGAGCTTAAGGAGATTGATGAGACAGTTGCTACTCCACAAGAGATCGCTGACTTTAGGGCACATGAAAGGGATGTCACCAAGGTGGCATGAATCATGATGGCCACTATGATAGCCGACCTCCAAAAGTCCTACGAGGACTTCTACCCTTTTGAAATGCACCAAGATTTTATGGAAAGATACCATCAACGTGTAAGACAAGAGAGGTATGAAATCATCTCCTCCATGATAACAACCCGAATGAAGGATGGTGAACCCATCACAGGCCACATGCAGAAAATGCAAAGATTTGTTGATCGTTTGCTGAAAGCTTAATGTGAACTTCCCCGGGGAGCTTGCAATAGATATCATTCTGCTCTCCTTACCTTCATCTTATGATCAATTCCGCACGACATACCACATGAATAAGGAAGAGATCACTCTCAGCAAACTTCAAGGACTCTTAAAGACAGCGGAAAGTGGTCTTAAGGGTAAGGCGGTTGTTACTACTCGTACTCCTACCAACTCCACCCATGTCTTGGCAATCAGGAAAGGACAAGAGAAAGAGTTCTTTGAAGGGTACCAAGGCTAGGACCCTTGATGGCTCTTCTTCAAGTGGAACAAAGAAAGGTTTCATCACTCCTTTTACTGACCAAAAAGAGGCTGAATGCTTCTATTGCCATGAAAAGGCACATTGGAAGCAGAACTACCCAAAATACCAGCAAGATGTGAAGGATGGGAAAGTCAAACCCAACCATGCATGTATTTAGACTATCTTATCTAACAACTCACCCCATTCTAACTCACGGGTCCTTGATACCGGTTGTGGTATTCATATATGTTCTGATTTACAGTGACTAAAAAGAAGTGAGAATGTGGAGCAAGGAAGAATAAACTTGATCATGGGAAACAGGAAACCTTTACCTGTCACAAAGATTGGAGTTTATACTTTATCGCTAAGTAGCGGGTTTAGTTTAGATTTGAATAAATTTTGTTATTCGCCAGAAATGGCAAGAAATATTATTTCCATTCATGCATTGTATAAACAAGGTTTTACCTTTTCATTTGATAATGAAGTTGGTTCGATTAATGCTTTCTTTAATAATAGTCTTTATTTTAAAGCATTACCTTGTGATGGCGTGTATGAAACTGTATCTGTTGTAGATAAATTAGGAAATGATGTTTTGTGTATTGATTCTCCTAATAATAATAACTTGGATAAAGCATCATTATGGCATTGTCGTCTTGGACATATATGCAAGAAACGCATAGGCCAACTCCAAAAGGATGGAGTCTTGGAGTCATTTGACCTAAAGTCAGATGATAGTTGCGAATCATGCTTACTTGGAAAAATGACAAAGTCACCCTTCACAGGTTCTTGTGAGAGGGGTGAACATTTTTTGGACCTTGTACACACGGATGTGTGTGGACCATTCAAACATGCCACAAGGGATGCTAATCGTTATTATTTGACTTTTATTGATGATTACAGTAGATATAGATATGTCTACTTAATCAAGCATAAGTCAGTGACTTTCGAAAGGTTTAAGGAATTTAAACAGGAAGTCGAGAATCAATTGGGAAGGAACATTAAGATGCTTCGATCCGATCGAAGTGATGAGTATCTTAGTTCAGAGTTCCTCGACTATCTTAGGGAATATGGGATTGTCTCATAATTGACACCTCCCAGGACACCGCAGTTGAATGGTGTAGCTGAGAGGCGTAATTGAACCTTGTTGGATATGGTTTGTTCCATGATGAGTCGAGCTTCGCTACCAATCTTATTCTGGGGGTATGCCTTAGAGACGGTCGCCCATATCCTTAATCTAGTCCCTACAAAGAAAGTTGCCAAAACTCTTCACGAGATGTGGACTGGTAAATTACCCAAACTAGACCACATCAAGATCTGGGGTTGCGAGGCTTTTGTGAGGTGCGAGTCTCAAAATAAGCTAGAACCCCGAAGCGAAAGGTGTATTTTCATCGGCTACCCACAAAGATCCTTTGTTTACCTCTTCTACAAACCTAGTGATAATGTGGTCTTTGTAGCAAGAAGAGGAGTCTGTCGAGAGAGAGAGAGAGAGTTTATAAGCCAAGGAGACAGTGGGAGGTAAATTGACCTTGAAGAACTTTAAGAGTCAAGTGGTGAAGGAACTTTAAACCCTAGCCCTCAACTTGAGGAGGAAACTCTTGTTGAGCCAATTGGCGAGTCTGTACCTCTGAGGCGTTCCACAAGAGTTAGGAATGCACCTGAGCATTACTATGGTTTCCATATTACTGCGGAAGGTGAGACACTTATTAGTGATGAGACACTAGTAGGTCTGGATGAACCTAACAGCTACGTGGAAGCCATGGCAGGCTCTGATTCTGCTAAATGGAAAGAGGTTATGGATAGCGAGATCCAATCCATATATGACATTCAAATTTGGAACTTGGTTGAGAATGGACCAGGTCATAAGACTGTAGTGTGCAAATGGATCTTCAAGAAAAAGATCGACATGGACGGTAATGTACACACTTATAAGGCTCGACTGGTTGCAAAGGGCTTCTCTCAAACTCCTGGAGTGGATTATGATGAGACCTTTTCTCCAATAGCCAAGATTAAGTCTATTAGGGTTATGTTAGCCATAACTGCATTTATGATTATGAAATATGGCAAATGGATGTCGAAATTGCTTTCCTTAATGGAAAGTTGACTGAAGATGTTTACATGAGTCAGCCATAAGGTTTTGTCAGTAACGAGTACCCTAATAGAGTGTGTAAGCTTGAGAAATCCATTTATGGATTAAAGCAAGCACCTCGTAGATGGAATCTTTGCGTTGATGAGAAAGTCAAGGAATTTGGCTTTTCTAGGAGTGAAGATGAATCCTGTGTGTATGTCAAGGCTAGTGGGAGTATAGTTAGATTTTTGGTATTGTATGTAGATGACATACTACTCATAGGAAATGACATCCCAACTCTGCAGGAAGTTAAGTCCTGGCTTGGGAAGTGTTTCTCTATGAAGGACCTAGGAGAAGCTGCCTATATTCTAGGGATAAGGATTTTGAGAGACCGGAGTAAAAGACTAATTGGACTTAGTCAAAGTACCTACTTGGACAAGGTGTTGAAGAGATTCAGCATGCATAACTCCAAGAAAGGAGAGTTACCCATCCAAAGTAATGCCAGATTGAGTAAGACACAAAGCCCTAGTATTGAGGCTGAGATAGCAGAAATGACTCAAGTGCCTTATGCTTTGGCAGTAGGCTCGATCATGTTTGCTATGACTTGCACTTGACCTGATGTAGCCGTTGCCTTGAGCATGGTTAGCCGGTATCAGGGGAACCCTGGCAAGGCTCAATGGATTGCGGTAAAGAATATCCTCAAGTACCTACGGAGGACTAAGGACTGGGTCCTTACCCTCGGTGGGAGTGATGACTTGAGAGTTGTAGGGTATTGTGATGCTGCTTTCCAGACTGATAGGGATAATTTCCGCTCTCAGTCGGGCTGGGTCTTCACCCTAAACAGGGGAGAAATCACTTGGAAGAGTTCCAAGCAGGAGACAGTGGCTGATTCCACTTGTGAATCAGAGTATATAGCAGCGAGTGAGGCAGCAAAGGAGGCTATATGGCTGAAGAACTTCATAGGAGACCTTGGAGTAGTACCGGCTATAAAGGAGCCCCTCGAAATTTTATGTGATAGTGAAAGTGTCGTTGCCTTAGCCAAGGAACCATGGGATCACGGGAGATCCAGACACATCGACAGAAAATATCATTTTATCAGACATTGCATAGAAGAAGGAATCCTCATGGCAAAGAGAGTATCATCGGATGAGAACACAACATATCTCCTCACGAAGGGACTGAGTAGGGTTAAGCATCTCCAGCATGCTCGGAGCATAGGGCTGAAGGATGATATAAGTTTAGTAGTTAGATAAATTATGAAATTTGTAAAGTGTAATTGACATTTCATGATGAATAAAAGTTGTGTTTATTCATGAGTAAAGTGTTGCTATCTTTTGTCAATCGTGTACTATAATTTTTTTTGCATGTTTTGACTTCCGGAATAGTATGTTGTGGTTTCACATATTATTCAAATTTTCCATAGTCAGTCATATGTTGGAAGTAGATATGAAGTGAGACTGTCATGAAGTTTGTTGTAGGTGTCAAGATTTAAGACAACACTTCATGAGTGCTCATAAGTTCTGAGTATTGGAATCAACCCACGCTCACTGGAATCACTTCATGGAATTTATCTCGAGTCATCGTGAAACGGTAATATCATATAAGTCTTCAAATCTAGAGATATGATTTGTTACTTATGTGTTGGTTATGCATTGATCGTACGAAAACGCATTGGTAACTTGATGTTATAAAACGTGCTTTTGTGTATAATTCAATGAGTGGTAGAACAAACATATGAGTCGAAGTTTATCTGTTCCTTCTTGGATTAGAAGCTGTTATCTAGGCCCCTCGATGATTTTGTTTTGACCTATGTACCGGGCCCGGTCAGAACTAAGTTAATGTGTCCAATTAAGTTCTTTGTCAAACAAATCTGGAATCGGGAAACAAACTGTTGGACAATACGTAAGACATTGTTCCATGTAATTGTCCGGCTGATATCTAGAACAGAGGATTATATGATCACTTATCTTAACTGGCGTATCAACATCTTCTCTGTTCCGAGAGACCTTAAAAGAGCTACGATTGCCGACCGGTTCCTGAAGTATTGTAGTTATAGTTATTAGACTTATCCAAGTGGGAGACTGTTTGATAAGGTGTCTAAGTCCATAACTATTTCTGTTAAGTACTTGACCCGACCCGGCATGGTCCATTTGGGTTGCATGGCACCATGCAATTGGATAAACTAAATGAGAGAAATAACACATATGGTTTATTAATATATTATAAGTTCTAATATATTAATAATATTATTTAATTAGTTTTGATCAAGAATTAATTAAGTGATCAAAAGATAACTAATTAAATATATGTGTAGATTATGTAAATCATCCATATCTTATATAGTGGGCTAAGAGGCTCCATGGATTATCAAGTTGGCTTCCACCCATAGGATGCTCCATGGAGTTAACCCATGGATCAAGAAATGAAGAGTCATGTTACATTAGGGTTTAACTAATGTCACACACTATATAAGCAATGTAACTCTCCCCATAATCGGTTACATGAAGAAACAAGAGGGCTTGGCTGATTTTGCATGTGTTAGAGTATTCTTTCAAGTTTATTCTTTGCATTTGGTGTTGTGTGAAGCATTTAAGGCATCACACTTGAGGTGCTAGGCTCACAAGGTTTCAAGGAACACTTTCAACAACAAGGTATGTAGTTCTATCTTTTATACAAAGAAAATTGTACCCCACGTATGCTAGATAGGTTAATAACCTTGGAAAACCAACTTTGCATTATTATTAGACAAACATAGATCCAAGGTTATTAGGGTTTCATGTACACTTAGGAAGTGTTAGAATGCTCAAAACCCATCAGGAATAATGTCTAGAACCAACCACCATCGAAGTAGAACCCTTAAACACCAAGGAAACCATGAACATAGGAGATTACAGCTGTAAACCCCCCAAGGATTGGTCCCTTGGCCGTAAACTCCTCTAAGGAAGTCAAATGGTGCCCTAACTTCCTTCCATGGCTTGTATATTAGACTAGAATCATGTATACTTAACCTAAAACAATCAAAAAACAAAAGGAAGGGACAAGTAAAAGTTTACGGCCATAAAATCTATGTTTACAGCTGTAAACTCCCATAAATGGTCCATTTGAGGACTTAACCACTGCCTATGCCATAGAATTGAACCTAGACTAATTCCACAAGTGTTGTATGACCTTTGAACCTCCAAGAACACACCACCCATGAGTTTACGGCCGTAAACTCATGGGGATATGGTCATATAGGGCGAAATCTCCTCTAAGAGTGTACTCTTGACGAGTAAACTCCCTAACTAGGCCATACACCCCCTTATAGCAACCCAATAGCCTCCTAGCACTTGACCAAAGTGTTTTCCGAACATTAGGATGCTTATACGTGTTTAATTAGTGTTATAATTACTAATTATATGTAAACATATCTCTTCATATGTTATTAGGTCATTAAGTGTGTTCAAGTCTTTACTTGACACCGAGCACCCAACCGACACCTCCATTCGATCCACTCGCAACAGGTGAGTTCATACCCATGAAATAACCTTTTAACTGATTTTAACTGCTTTTATAAGGGAGAATACAAGTTGAATTATACAGTTATTATATAAATCACATGTGATTAATAACTTTATAGCAAATGGATTTTTACATGTTAAACTGCTTAATCTAACAAAAGGTTTTCCAATCTCGCTTTCAACTCTTGTTAAAGTATGAATTTATCTTTTAGATTATCATAAGTATTCGCAAGGTTTTCCAAAGGTTTTCTTCACTAAAATTGTTTTATCAAATTGTTTTCAAAAGCTTGTGTTATAAACTAATATCGAGTCATAAATTCTTGTTTATAAAGTTTTCCAAAAGTTTTAACCAAATTTCTGTTATGCTTTTATTTCGTTAAATGTGTGCCCGTATATGTATAGTTATATAAGTAATATTTAAAGGACTTAGGAAGGCTAAATCGCTTTGATTCTTTTTCCTTGTTTGGATGTGGCTTCGGGGTATCGGTTATCCGTACGAAGGTCGTTTAAATATTAGTTATATATCATGTATACATGTATAGACATAAAGGTTTCCATCGACCAGTTCATTTCCCTTGGGTAGCAAGCGCATCCTCCCATTCATGAATCATATACCTGAAACATTAGTAACTATTATAGGAATAGTTAGGAGATTCTATTTACTCTTTCCAGTACAGAGAATTCAAAAGGAGTAAGTTCATTCATGAGTCTATATCATTATTCCAATACTTACAATAGAATTCGAAATAAGAGATGCATCTTCAGGACAAGGATTTCACCGTTGTCAAGTCAGTAACCAGAGTCTCCTAGAGGGAGAGCGGGCATTATGTGTATAGATCTATACGAGACAGACACTCCCACACCCTGACTGCTAGCTACAGTCCCGACTGACCATGCCAAGGGGTGACAAGTGTCACATTCATTCCAACACCTGCAGGGCGTCAGGTATTCGATTGTCAGCCAGTATGGTTACGAGTATCTCTATGTTTACCTTATAATTCATGGCCTTAAGGTAAAAAGAATTAACACAGTATTTTGAAACCATCTTAACCTATTTCCTAGTTATATACTAGGTCACGTTATAAACATTTAAACCAACCCACTTAGGATTATCGGAGGTTTTAGACTTTGCTAGTTGTATCGTTCATTCGATACTGTCTGGACTCTGTATTTCCTTGTTTTAGAATTTGCTAGCTGTATCATTCATTCGATACTGTCTAGAGTTTGGGCTTCTTTTTGTTAGACTGAGCCAGGCGTATCATTCATTCGATACTCTCCTGGAGTCTATGATTTCTTTTGCTTTAGTCAGTAGTATTACTGCTGAGATATATGTTATTTTTCCCCTATTATTTTTACTTGTGATTTTCCCATATTTTCTATAAAGTCAATACCGTATTTTGGTAATGATAGTATTTTGGGAAAAATTACTCCTTCAAAACATAAATCTGTCGGGTCTTGGTAGAAGACTGTTTTTATTTAGAGAATATAGGATTTTCTGGAAAGAATTCTAATACTCTGTAGATTCTAAACTACCATTTTGATGAAGTTATTTTGAATATCAATGTGTATTTATACTAACGTCATTAACTAGTTATGAACTCACCAGCATTATAAAAATGCTGATACTCGATTTCAAAATAACTTGTATTCTCAGGTCATCGATAGACAGGTACATCCCAGGAGTGATGGGATTAAAAAACAACTTTTAATCTATGAAGATCGATTAGATCTTGAACAAGTATATCAATATGAAACAGCAAGAACACTATATTAATAACAAGGCAGAACGCAATAATAAGAACAAACAGCTTGAATCAAACGAGTCGAATGACTAAATAAAATCCTTAGAAGAGCTTGATTAAGAACATCAACTGTAAAGGATTGGAAGATTACAAGAATGATTACTAGAAAATATTGTTCTCTTGATAAATCGCTATTTCGATAATCTCTAGAATCTTAACCTAATATGCATGCAAGCATTAACTTATATACAATACATAAAAGACTCTCGGTTGGACAGGCCCAAACCGGAGAATAAAAAGGCTAATCTAACGAGCCCAAAAGACGCAACATAAAACAGAACTTCAGCCCAACAATCTCCCCCTTTGCGTCAATTTGGAGCAAGACCTTCACTTCGTACTTGGGCCGGCGGCTGAAGCTGGTACCTTCTTCTTCACGGTACTAAACAGACATTTGGTTATGGAAAGGATGGTCTGTCTAAACCGGATGTACCAATTGATCATATCTTCAAAGTACTTGATGTCATCAGCCGAATTGTCCTTACACCGCTTGACGATTGATAGGACGTGTTCCAAGCAGGTAGTGGTGTAGAGGTGCTTGTCAGCTAACGCGAACAGACATTTCTGTCCTTCAGCTCTGGTGAACATCACAGAGTTTCGCCTCGAATCTATCTTGCCCATTTTCATCGTGTTTAGATCACTGGCCGATCCCACAGGCTTGACTTTCGGTTTCTTCTTAAACACTGTGGCAACCTCCTGATCCATTAGGGCCACCTCCATGATATAGCATGCCAGCATCCTTTTGACATGGTCTAAGATGGGACCATATTCGGCTTCGTTTGTCAGCAAGATGTTGTACAAGACTATCCAATCATGAGGGTTCAGATTGGGCAGATCCGCCAGAGAGATCATGTGAGCAGTTCTTGCAGATCCTCGGATAAGCTTGAACTTGACGTTTGTGAATCTCCCCACGGCAAACGGCTTCATCACCCGAACATTGACAATCTTCTGGGCGCTCCATGTAAGGTATTGAGGGCGAGCGGCCTCCAGATAGAAGTCAATGAGCTCCCTGTCAAGCTCATCGTTCGGATGCGGGACTTCGAAAATGTTGGAGAAGGCGTGGAAGATGAACGCCTTTCGAGTCAACGGCATATCAAATTGCGAATCGACCGAGTTGTTGCAGTCGAACGATATCACCGGCTCGAGCCATAGTATGCTTGGAGTTTCTATGGCCTCCTTTATCAAACGATCCCTAGTCCAGGCAGGGAAGAGCAGCTTTCGGCTCTCAAGGAGATCGTTGGCTTCTTTTTGTTTACGTTCGGCTTCTTCAGCTTCACGTGCCACACGACTGACATCGTCATCAGTATTGCGACTGTTCTTTCTCTTTAACATGTCCGCAATAGTCTCCTTGTCTTCATCTTCATCATCATCTCCTCCCTCTGCTATGTTTTTGCCTTTGTCCTTCACACCCGAACCCGAGGCATGACCAGTTGGGGGTGATTCGGTTGTGTGAGTAGCTTTGGAGGAAGGAGGGGGTTTCGATCCTCTCTTCTCATCTCCCCCTTGTTTCGGAATGGACACGAAACTGGGTAGGCCTTCAATTTTACTTAAGAGGTCCATGGCCGGAGAGAGTTTCTCAGCGAGAGTACGCCTTACTGAGTGATTGAGGATGGGGTCGTGTGCTTCCAGGATGTTGGATAGAGCGGCGTGGACATCCGAAACACACGTCTTGATGACTTCCCTTTCGGATCGAAGAGCCTCCAATTGTTGTTCGGAGTTGGAAAGTTGGGTGCTCTTGATCTTGAGGGCAGTAGTCTTACTCGCCAGGACGTCCATCAGTGAATTTTCAGCCGCAAGATCTTCTTGTAGCTTTGCCAAGCGGGCATCGATGGAGGCACGGAGTGTCGAGTTGTCGTCGCTAAGGTTTTGTCTGAGGGTAGCGAACGAGGATAACTTCGTCTTTATAAACTGGGCCAATTGATGAACAACTGGTTCCAGAGTTGTTTTGGTGGTTTCGGCGCTTTGCTGCATAGACTGCAGCAGGATTGTAGCATCATGGAATTGTTTATCGACTTTTTCGGTCGCAGCCTCACAAGCTCGGGTGGAGGCGTCTATCGCAGCAGTTGCTGAGGCCATTGAATCATGTTGAGCCTTGGAGAAGGCATCAATCATCTTCTGAAGAGCGGCTTCAGATAAAGAGGACTGGTGGTTGGAAGAGGAGGCGAGAAGTTGATCAACCTTCTCGTTAAGCTCGCGAAGATGCTTCTTTGTCACTGGAGCATCATCCTCCTCATCACTTTGAACTGGAAACGGACTGTAATAGACCGAATCATAGTTCATGTGATCACCACCAAGGTATTGATCATCGCCGTCGGAGGCGTCTTCTGGAGATTGGAGTAGTGGTGAAGCTGGGGGTGTTATTGGTTTAGTTGGTTCAGGTTGAGTGGGTGGGGGATGAGTTTCGGGTGGTGGTGGTGTATGGGTTTCGGTTTGTGGAGGTTCGGTTACGGGTGGGGTTTCGGTAACAGGTGGTGTTTCGGTTGATGTGGTGAATATGGGTGGTGGTATAGGAAATGAGGTTGGTGGTATAGTAGGGTTTATGGTGGGAATGGAAATAGGTATTGTGGGTGGAGGGGAAGGAACTGGGGATTGGTGAAGTTCCATCTCCGGGGTTGGGGACCGAGGGGGTGTGTTGCCTCTTTGTGGAGATCCGTCTCCTTGAGATCCCTCAGAGTCCGAACTCCCACCTTCGGATTCACTTGATGAGGAGGGAAGGACTAGTTTTCGCTTTTGTTGGGTCTTCCTCCTTTTCGGTTTTGGTGACGAAGCAGCCTTCGGTTGTTTGCGCTTCTTGGGAGAAGGTTTGGGGGCTTTGGATGGTTTCTTCCCCTTGTCTGATTTCTTACCCCTGGCCACCGGCTTGTCGGCATCATGGATTGATCGCAGCATGTCCGGTGTCAGTTCCCTTGGACCAGATGGCCCGAACTCCTTGATCGCCTTGATCATACTGCTGTCTGATGGCACACTTCCATACATCGACTCCGGAATTGAGCCAATGAAGGAGAATTTCGATGCATCGGATACGATGATCTTCTTGGTGTGGAACGTACCAACAGAAGACATCGGTGCACCGTCAGCAGTTGGGACCTCAAACCTGTCCATGGCCCATCTTGTGATCAGGATCCAGAACTGGGCCAGCGACACTTCAGAGTGTCGAGAAGTGGAAGAAAGGCTCTGAATCAGCTGTTGCCAAAGGACAAACCCATAATCGAGGTTGATCCCGTTGTACACCCCATACATGATTGACAGGAAAAGACGACTGGCCCCGTCCGATCCTGAGCTCCTCTCAGACAGTCCCTTGAAGAGAACTGTAAATAACCCATTCCACAGGGGCGGTAGGCATGACTTCTTGAACCTTGCGACGGAGGTTAGAACTTCCGTGTAGCCCATGTTGTAGAACATGCGGTATAACATGCCAACCGGAATCGTCTCCGGGTTAACACGTGATGGGTCTGCAGCAAACCCAAGCATGGTGCAGAAGCAGGGACGAGAAATCGACGTCTTGTGTTCCGCCACTTCGAAAAATATCCGGTCGACGCCCTTGTCGTAGTAGGCCGTCGCATAGACCTGAGATAGAGCCACCATTGGCACCGTTTCAATTCTGGACAATGCCGGAGCAAGCTGGGAGAACTTGAGGCATTCGATAACCGGCGACATGTAGGGATCATAGGTTAGTGGGTTCCGATCAATGACAAGGCATTGTTGAGGTCTGATGGGAAGAATCTGAGAAGTAGCATCAACGGATGAAGATTCAGCCATTGTTGCAGGTGTGGAGAAGAAGATGACCGGGAGAGAGTTTTGGGAGTAATTTTGCTTTGGGAATTATGGGGGCAGTAAAGAGGTAAAAGGTGGTGTTGATGGCTTTTTATAGTAGGTGATAGGAGAGAGAAAGATCGTTTCAAATCTCTTATTGAAATACGGAAGGGTTTTAGAGTGACTGATTGGTGACAGTTGGGACGTGCGATGATCACGTAGGAGAGAGAGTGTCAGATTCCTAGGATCACGCCGCCCAATAAGCGCCGGTTCAGAGAGAGAAACCGTTTCCATTTCCACACGCGCCATTAATGCCAGATGGATGACGCTTCAATACTGCACACGCGTCTAATAAGTGTCAGAAAAAGCGTGGCTTCTTCAAATTCACGCGCCCTCCTTTTTACCGTCGTTTGAATATCTATCCTTTGAACTCCCGCCGCGTCAGCAACCTCTTGAACTTATCCCTTTTCTTTTAAACGCCACCTTTTGAATAAAATGCCCACGTGGATTATTGGCAACCACAACTTCAGTATTAACCATCCATTGATTATCCAGCCTGTAAAATAATTAGTAACGGAATTTTTGAAAATCTAGGATTTTCGTGCAAAGAGTGTAAAAGATAAAGAAATAAAGCAACTCTTTTTGGAATGATCTGTGATGTCAATTATGACACGAAACTGATGATCCCGGGCACGAATCTCTTCCTTCAAGGTCAAGAGAGACCTCAAAGTGTTAGTGTGGAATCCCGTTGAATTTCGATCAAACATTTATCAATAAATGTTGAAAGGCTTCTTTAAATAAGGCAAAATTAAGGGTGGTTTCGCTTTGATTCAACAATTCAATTCCTGATATAAGAACGAACGTGAACAAAGTACTTGTGAGACCAGTGTAGTCTGTTGAACAAGTAGGTTTGAGTTAATTTTGTAGTGGCTTGGATTAATATGAAATCTCAGATAAAAATTTAAAACTGGATCCCTTGGGAAGAAATGTCATGGTGTGTAACAATTTCATTGGAACCACGCAAAAAGGAAAAAAAATGAGATTTCATGAAGGTACATTCGTTAATTCATTGGTGAAAACTTGATCAAGTTAATTGGTCACCGTCAATTCGTTGGTGTTGAATTTTGGGTTTCACTCAGCTCGTAGTGGCACGAAGCTAAGATCATAAACACAGATGTTGTGTAACCATAAACCTCAGTGGTAGTTGCTGAGAGTCTCAAGGGTTACAGTGAGGATACGAATGTTATGGAGAAGTATAATGGGGATGGTGAAAGAAGACATAGTACCTCTGCTGCGAACATAAGGACCAACCAGGAGACTCTGAACTCATGTGAGAAAAGAGTGAGGTAGCTCACGATTAGAATAAATGAGTTAGCCTTATTGGGAAGACAAGGTTTGTGTATACCAGGTCATAAATGCTATTATTCAAAATCTTATGAGGCTTGGGACACATACAGCAGCATGCTTCTAGGGACACTTAAGTAAGTCATCAAATATATCCCCATAAACGAATGAGCACACAACAAAAAAAAAATTAAAATATTTTTGGAGTTTTTGAAATTCAGAAGAAAAGAAAAAATTAAAATTAAAAAAAACAAAAAAATAAGACATAAAAATATTATAAAAGAGTTAAAAAAAATATGATTAAAAAAAACCGTTGCAAGAAAAATGAAAAACCGAACCCGAACGTTCGGTTGATTTAGGTTGGAAAAAGTTGAAAAACCGAACCCGAGCGTTCGGTTGGTTTCGGTTCAGGAAAATTTTGAAAAACCGAACCCGAACCTTCAGTTGGTTTCGGTTCACTAAAATTTTGGAAAACCGAACCCGAACCTTCGGTTGGTTTCGGTTCACTAAAATTTTGGAAAACCGAACCCGAACCTTCTGGAGGTTTCGGTTTTGGAAAAATTTTTAAGAAACCAAGGGGTTTAGATATGCAATAAAAAAACTTTTTACATAAAGAAAAACAAATTTTGCACTAGAAATATACAATATGGAGAAACTACCTTTGAAGAAATGAGCGAGTGAAATGGTTGAACCGAACCCGAACGTTCGGTTGGATTCGCTTCTTACGTTTGAGATCGAGAGGTAGTGTGAGGTACTGACTCTGATTCCATCATACCTAGCCCTTGCAAAATTTTATTGAATGAAGCTTCTGGAAGAGCTTTGATGAAGACGTCAGCCAGTTGATCAGTGGTTCTTACGAAGTGAACTTCGACATTTCCATCTTCCACGTGATCTTTGATGAAGTGATACCTCAGTGCTATGTGTTTGGTTTTAGAGTGTTGCACCGGGTTATGACAGATCCTAATTGCACTTTCAGAGTCACAATATAGAGGGATCTTCTTCATATTGAGTCCATAGTCTCGAAGTTGACTCTGGATCCAAATCACTTGTGATGTGCAGGATGCAGCGGCAATGTATTCCGCTTCAGCAGTAGACAGCGACACACATGTTTGTTTCTTGGATTGCCAGCTGACCAACTTCCCATCAAGAAATTGACAGCCACCAGTTGTGCTTTTGCGGTCGAGTCCACATCCTCCAAGGTCAGCATCAGAATAGGCTTGAACGAAGAAGCCAGAGTTAGATGGATACCATAGACCTAAGGAGGCGGTTCGCTTAAGATAGCGTAGGATGTTCTTCACTGCCAGCATGTGAGGTTCGCGTTGGTTAGCCTGAAATCGAGCACAATAACATACAGAGAACATGATATCAGGCCTGCTAGCAGTTAGATACATCAGTGAGCCAATCATTTGACGATAGAGCGTGATGTCGACAGCCGGTTTATCTAGAGAAGGGGTAAGTTTGGTGCCGAATGCCATTGGGACTTTGACTTTTGAGTCTCCCATCATTCCAAACTTCGCTAGGAGAGTCTTTGTGTAAGCTTCCTGATTGATAAAGATGCCTTCGGGTCCCTGTCTTATATTTAAACCAAGGAAAAAATTAATAGGACCCATTGAGCTCATTTCAAACTTAGTCTCCATCAACTTTCTGAATTCAGCTGTTAAGCTGGGATTTGTAGAGCCAAAGATGATGTCATCGACATAAATTTGAACTATCATAAGGTGGTTACCTTCCTTTTTGCGAAAGAAGGTTGGGTCAACCGAACCTTGTTTGAATTTGGACATCTTTAAAAATTTTGTAAGCGTTTCATACCAGGCTCTCGGAGCTTGTTTGAGGCCGTACACAGCTTTATCCAGAATGTAGCAATGATTTGGATACTTTTCGTTCACGAACCCAGGAGGTTGCTCCACATACACAGTTTCTTCAAGTTCTCCATTGAGAAATGCGCACTTGACGTCCATTTGGAAGACCTCAAAGTTTTTGTGAGCAGCATAGGCCAGAAATATTCTAACCGATTCTAGCCTAGCTACTGGAGCGAACGTCTCTTCGTAATCTATTCCTTCCTCCTGACAGTATCCTTTGACAACCAGACGAGCCTTGTTCCTTATGACATTACCTTCCTTGTCCATTTTGTTTCTAAAAACCCATTTGAGACCAACAACTGAAGCATCCGGAGGAGTTGAAATGAGGCGCCAGACTTTGTTCCTTTCAAACTCGTTTAGTTCGTCTTGCATTGCTTGAACCCAATCAGAGTGATCGAGGGCAGTGTTCACTGTCTTCGGTTCAACTTTTGATACAAATGAGTTAAACATACAAAACTCAACCTTTGAGAATAAGGATGTCTGTTTTGCCTTCAGTTGAGATCGGGTCAGAACCTTTTCAGATACATCACCAACTACTTGAAAGATAGGATGATCTCTGGTCCATTTTGTAAGAGGAGGGTAATTCGGATCGAAGGTTGGATCTAGCTCAGCATTGATCATCTCTTCAGGCTCAGATTGGCTATCGAAATCAAGCGTCATATCATCATGCTCCCCCTCAATTGATGAGTCTTGAGAAACACGAGGTTCAGGGGTTTCTTGTGGTGCTGGATTTTCAGGCATTGAAGCACCTTCGTTTGGAGGGGCACCTTCGGTTGGAGAGTTACCTTCGGTTGATGAAGGACCTTCGGTTGAAGTAGTAGAGCTTGGCTCCCCCTGGACATGTGAGCTAGGCTCCCCCTCGACATGAGAACTTGGCTCCCCCTCGACTGAAGCATTGTTGGTTGGAGATTCATTAGTAGGCGATTCTTCTTCATGCATTCTTCTTGCAGCATCTTCGACAATCTGCTTCATATGATCTATTTTGTTGTCGGCTGCACCTGCTTCGGAGAGAGAAGCTTTTTCAGGTTCGTCAAATAGTTCCAGAAAATTTTCGTACAGATTGGCGATTGATACAGTGACTTGGCCAGTTTGAGGAAAGATTTCACTGGCAGTGTCATCTATGGCCTGTAGCTTCTTGACATAGTTATCGTCGAAGGTCACATAGTATGTCTCTTCAATTCTTCTTGATCGTTTGTTTAGGACCCTGTATGCCTTTGAAGTGAGTGAGTAACCCAGAAAGATTCCCTCGTCGGCTTTTACATCAAACTTGTTGCGGTGTTCTTTAGAATTAAAGATGAAACACCTTGAGCCAAAAACGTGGAAAAATTTCACATTGGGCTTCCTGTTGTTTAATATCTCATATGGTGTGAGCGTGAATCGCTTGTTGAGATATGACCTGTTTTGAGTATAACAAGCAGCAGAAATAGCGTCAGCCCAAAAATAAAAAGGTAAGGAAGCGAAACTTAGCATAGTTCGGGCAGCTTCACACAGAGATCGGTTTCGTCTTTCGACTATTCCGTTCTGCTGTGGTGTGTAGGGAGCTGAGAAATTATGGCTAATTCCCTTTTCTGCAAGAAACTCTTCAAACTCCCTGTTCTTGAATTCGAGACCATTGTCGCTCCTGATGTTGCGAACGACCTTCTTGAGCTGGACTTCAATTTGCTTGATAAACACTTTCAGCTTTTGAGTCGCTTCAGATTTGAGCTTTAGAAAGAACACCCATGTAAATCTAGAGAAGTCATCAACGACAACAAGAATGTACTTGCTACCACCGATGCTTTCAATAGATGAAGGACCACACAAATCGATATGGAGCAATTCGAGTGGTTCAACAACTTTTGTGTTAATTATGGATGGGTGACTTTGACGACTCTGCTTTCCCATTTCACATGCAGCACATAAATGCTCTCTGTCAAACTTGAGCAATGGAAGAACCCTAACATGACCTCCAGTGACAAGTCGGTTAATATCTTTGAAATTGAGATGAGAGAGTCTTCTGTGCCACAACCAGCTTTCGTCGGATTGAGCTTTTGATAGCAGACATATTGATGGGTTTCCTTTGATGGGTTTCATGTTCAGCGGAAAGATTTCACCCTTTCGCTCTGACTTCAGAATCACTTTCTTTGTCTTTTTCTCTATGATTTCAGAACCTTCATCATCGAATGAAACTTTGAGACCTGTACCTCCAACAAGCTGAGATACACTGATGAGGTTGTGTTGAAGTCCTTCCACATAGGCCACCTTCCTAATGGTAAAATCACCATTCGTTATCATCCCATATCCCTTTATGGTGCCGAAAGAGTTATTTCCAAACTTAACGTTGCCACCATTTGCAAGAGATCTGTATTCCCTGAGTTCCTCTTTCCTCCCTGTCATGTGACGCGAGCAGCCACTGTCGATGTACCATTCTTCGTCAAACTGCTCGTCACTTATAACCTGCAAAAATTAAGCAGATTTAGGAACCCAAAGTTTCTTGGGTCCATGTGAGGTTTTCATGGGAACATGAATAGTTAGAGAGATGTCAACAAGATATGTTCTTTTAATTAAAGTTGTTTCATCTTTCTTTTTAATGGTGAATACTTTTATTTTGTTAAGATTAGGTTGGTTTCCTGTGGGCTCAGGCTTGGATTCATCGACCTTTCGCTTTCCCTTCTGTTCAGCTGATGAATGAGGTTTTTGAGGAAAAGTGGGATTAGCTTTAGAGCAAGATGGAGATGAATGAGTAGAAGTAGAATGACGAGAAGAGTTAGAACGAAAGAATTTGGATGGGGAGGACTTCCTTGCTGATGACTCTAGGTGACCCTTTTGCTTTTGATCGTTGGTGGGTTTAACCTTTGAGTCTTGTTCTCGTCTGACTTCAGAGCCGAACCTCTGAGTTCGGTTGGAGTTGTTCTTGGAACCGAACCTTTGGTTTCGGTTGAAATCCTTTTCAGAACCGAACCTTTGCTTTCGGTTGGTATTTTCATGCGAACCGAACCTTGACTTTCGGTTTGTATCTTCTTGCGAACCGAACCTTGATTTTCGGTTGGTATCTTCTTGCGAACCGAACCTTGACTTTCGGTTGTTGGAATTATCAGGCTTTCTTACGGGATTGTTTTCATACTTCAGATTCTTGTCTTTGTGTGAATAGTATGCATTCTGGGAGTGCCAGAATTGTTTCCTTTCAGAAAGGTTTTTTCTGTATCTTAGGTTCCTTTCTATCTTTTTATCCCTCATCTGTTTAGGTTGATGATGAACGTTCGCTTTCGCTTTTGATGTCACCTTTGCTGGTTCCTTTTGAACTTTAGGAGTTTTTCTTTGAGCTGAGGGTGCAGAGGGAATGTTTGAAGAAGATTCAGTTTGCCCTGAGAAAGTGGAAGGAGTATCTGATGAAGTTTCACTTCGGGCTGTTGGCGTTGAAGGAATATCTTCTTTTGCTGAACAATCAACCTCTTGAGGAGTATCTTTTGTACCACTTGTGCTTGGTTCACTGAAATTATCAGGCTTGTTCAAGGGTTCAGGTATGTATCTCCCTTTCTTCATCCAAGAGGTTCTTTCAGATAGGCCGACGGTTTCATTTCCATTGTCAATAGGAGCTTCCCAAAAGAACTCATCACAGCCATCAGCATTGTCTTCGTTAACAATAGCCGTGAGTTCAGCTGTTTGATGTTCGGTTACTCCAGTCACTTTGTATACCTGATTCGGAGTGGTCCTGACCTTTTGATACACAACAGCCTTTTCTACTAATTTCGGGGACTTTTGTTGGGACAATCTAGCGAATTCCACTGAATTTTCAGAAATAAGATTTTTGTGGTTTTTAGTTTCGCTTTTAACAAATTCTGAGCAGTCAACCGTATCCTCTACAGAAATTTCACTCATGTTTTCGTCCTCGTTAAGCTCAGATGCATTTTCAACATCGATTTTATTTTCTGAGCTTACTTTGGCATTTAGAGAGTCAAACTTTTGTATGGTTTCGGTTCTCAGTTTAAGTCTGTCATTTTCGTCCAAAAGATTTTTGAGCATGTCTTTATGGTCTTTGGATTTAATGAAGGACTCAATTTTGTCCAGTCCAATCTGATAAGTTGGGTTGACATCATCAGACGAAATCACACTCTCACAATTGTAAGCTTCGGCATCAATTTCATCCTCCTTGAATTCTAGGAATGGTAAAATCATACGGTGGATCTTCTTGCCTATCTCACAGTCTAAGTGAAGCTGAGTAATATTGGAATATAAACGTTTAGCTATTAAACAAAAAAGATTTCGTTGTTTTAACAATTTCAAATTGTCTCTCTGCAAATAAATGTTTTCGTCTTTGACTTTAATTAATTCCGACTCTTTTAACTCAATCCTCATACGCCGCTCCTCACTCTTCGACGCCACCCTGGTTAATTGATCAGTCAAGTTAGAATTGGTGACTCGAGTTTGAGTTAAGCTACTATCTAAATGAGAAATTCTTGTGTTAACGTTTTTTAGTTCTTTCTCATATGAGGATGATGGTACTTTAGATGAAATGAAAACAGATTGTACCTTCTTTATCAGTTCATCAAGCTCATTGAACTGTTGGCTGAGTGGTTTGGCCGTGAAGCACATATCTTCCTGCACCTTCGGTCCATTGCTTCCTCCATCGGTATTGTATCCCCTCATCTGAGATGCGCTTGACACCATGAAGCATTTTCCACCACTGCTTTCCTCCTTAGCCATATAAACCTTTCCATGAGTAGGCTTCCTCACTTCTTCGTCTTCTGAGTCAGTAGACCATACTTCGGTGCTACCGAACTCATCGTCATTAACCGAACCCTGCACAATAAGAGCATTAATAGAAGGGTTAGCGGTAGACTTTTTCTTTCTCAACTCATCCAATCTCTTCTGCAGCATGGCTTCCTCATCCTTTCCGTCATCCTTTTCAGCCATCTTTTTAAGAACACAGTCCTTAGCATAGTGGTTCTTGCCACCACAGTAAAAACAGCTTACTCCAGAATCGCCATCTGCCTTCGGTTCCTTCTTGGACTCCTCAGCCTTCGGTTCATTGTTCGCCTTTTCAGAGCTGTAACTCCCTTGCCAGTTTCGGTTTTTGTTGTTGGGAAATCTCTTCTTTATGAACCTCTTAGGATTGGATACCATCATGGCATAATCCTCAGTTGAGAGGTCATATTCTTCTAAATTGAGCTCTTCATCCTCCATCACAGCTTTACTTTTAGATAGGAGGGCCAACGAACCAAGACTAGAGACAACATTTTTCTCTTGAACCACAATCTTCTCTTGGGACTTTAGAATACCCACCAGTTTTGCCAAAGAGTATGATTTAAATTGTTCATGGGCTTTAACGGTGGAAACAACTGCTCTCCATTCAGATCGCAGTCCGTTCAAGAAAGTAACCTTTTGTTCGATGAGCTTCCTTTCAATGTCGTGTTTGATCATCTTGCTGAGAAGATGATTGAAGCGATCAAACGTCTGGGTCACAGTTTCTTCAGCCCCTTGCCTGAATTCTCCAAACTCAGATAGAAGCAAGGTTTGAATAGAATGTTCAAGATCTTCGTTTGTGGAGTACAGTTCGCGAAGTCTATCCCACACTTCCTTCGCCGTAGTGCATGAGCTGACCAGTCTGAAAGTGTCGGACTGAAGGGCGAATCTGATCAACCTCAGTGCCTTAATATTGCACTGGAATTTGTCTTTTTCATCTTGCGCAATATTCGTCACGTCCTTAAGCAGATCGTTGTATTCTTTTTGCGTCTTAATAACTCTGGATGTCGTGGAATGAGAAAACGGTCCATTGATAATGGCTTCCCATATGAGAAAACCATTGTCCTCCGATCCAATCACGTAATCTTCAAAATGATGTGCCCACACTTCATAGTCATGGGTGTATAAGATTGGAATTTTTGTCGTCGAACCAATGTTGTTGGAAATATTAATAGGGTTTGATTGGGTTGCGTCCATTATGATCGTAATAACCTGTTCAAAGATCAGACTTGTAATAAAGCAGATTAGGGCAAAACAATAAATACTAAGATACGTCAATTAAGATGACGGCTCAATAAATATCGATGATTGCGGAAAACCCTAATGGAAATCTTTTTCACAGAAAAGATGTGTATCGATTACACAGCCTCCTTCTCTGATACCAATTGATGGGATTAAAAAACAACTTTTAATCTATGAAGATCGATTAGATCTTGAACAAGTATATCAATATGAAACAACAAGAACACTATATTAATAACAAGGCAGAACGCAATAATAAGAACAAACAGCTTGAATCAAACGAGTCGAATGATTAAATAAAATCCTTAGAAGAGCTCGATTAAGAACATCAACTGTAAAGGATTGGAAGATTACAAGAATGATTACTGGAAAATATTGTTCTCTTGATAAATCGCTATTTCGATAATCTCTAGAATCTTAACCTAATATGCATGCAAGCATTAACTTATATACAATACATAAAAGACTCTCGGTTGGACAGGCCCAAACAGGAGAATAAAAAGGCTAATCTAACGAGCCCAAAAGACGCAACATAAAACAGAACTTCAGCCCAACAAGGAGCTTTTGTGAAGTCAGCCTAGTACCAAGCTGCATATATATTATTTTCTGTATTACTTTGATGTTGCTATGAAATGTAAGCTATGTAAAATTGTTACTATTGATTCAATGGTTGTTGTACTTTGATTACTATACTTCATATGTTGTGATACTTAACATGACGTCATCCACCCCAGAACGATTCTGCCGTTCCGGTTTTGGGGTGTGACACCATGGGAGTTACAAACCCATGGGTCATGAGAAATGAAGAGTCATGACAATTAGGGTTTACATTTGTAACTCCTAATTATGACACACTATAAAAGAAACCCTATAGCATGCAAAATCAGCACTAGGGTATTCATAATAGGGCATAACCAATTTTTGAGGCTAAGTGAGATTCTCTTAAGTTATTCCAAGTTTTTAGTGTTGTGTGAAGCATTTGAGGCACAACATTTGGACTGCTAGGCTCACAAAGTCTTGAAGGAATCCAAGCAACAACAAGGTGTGCATTTCTACTAGTTTTTATGTTTTATGTAATCCCAATGCCATGCTAGTTAGGAAATAACCTTGAAAAAGAAATTTGCATGTATATAGAGAAAACATAGATTCAAGGTTATTAGGGTTGCATGTACACTTAGGAAGTGTTAGAATGCTCAAAACCCATCAAATTCGTCCCCATATATTTAATTAGTATCTTTTGATCACTAAATTAATTCCAATTAATTCTTGATCAACAATAATTAAAACATATGATTTCATATTAATATATTAGAACTTATAATATATTAATAAATCATATATAACCTCTTCTCTCAAAAGTCCATCCTAACAAATTGTCATTATCATATGCAACCAAAATGGACCATGCTACTCTCGGGTTAAGTACATACCAATAATAGTTATGGGCTTAGACATCTAATCCAATAGTCTCCCACGTGGATAATTCTGATACTATTATTGGAAGTACAACTTCATAACCCGACTAGTAATCGTAGCTCTTATATCCACTTTCGAAATGTGAACAAATCAATGACACGTCCATTACATAAATGATGATATATTCCTCCATTCTAGATATCATATGGACTGAGACATGGATTATAATCATTCTCTCTGTCCATTCGTTGTTTCCCGATTTTCAATTTACGACAACTGACTAATTGAACAAATCAAATTAGTCCAGGCTTGGCCAAGCAATTAGGGGTGTCATCACTAAATCACTGAGGGGCCCACATATATCGCTTTTATCCTTACAAGGTAAAAGGAATGGATAAACTTCGACTCATATGCTTGTACTAACTTCTTGTTGAATCATACACAAAGGCACGCTTTATAACATCAAGTTACTGATGCGTTTTCGTACAATCAATGTATAACCAACTCATAGTCAACATCTCATATCTCTAGGTTTGAAGAATATAAGATATTATCGTCTCATGATTCAATCGTGACTAAACCCATGAAGTGATTCAAATGAGCATGGGTTTAATCCAATACTCGAGTCTTATTCCTGCAGCACTCATGAACACTATCGCTAAGTCTAGCCACCTAGATAGACTGCATACCCATTCATGACAATCTTGCCTCTGTACCTACTTCTAATGTATGATCAACTGTGGATGGTTTGAATAACCTAGTTATTCGGGAAGTCAACACATGCAAAGTGAATCCCAAGAAAAATACTAATCCTATATGGCCCCAACACTTTGAGTGTAAATAAAAAATCCTTTTATCTAAGCACCATATTGATTACTCATTATTCATGTAATGTTTCAAATTGTCAACTTAATAGTTGAATTAAAACAATAGTCATGCCATGCTCCAAGCATGCACACTATGTTTACCTATGGTCCTGCCTTTTATGGAATAGATCTATTGAACACAACTCCAATGATGCTCGTTTCACAATCCCAATCCCTTTTGTAAATGTAAGAATACCAAACTCTTGCCATTTACTGTGATTTGTTAGATTCTAAACTTATATGCAATGATTCTCTTCTAATGACTATGCACAAAAGTCATAAAAGGCTTGGCAACAAACATTACAAAGTACTCTAATGGAGATCAAATCTATGGAAACGAAGTCTTATATTTAAAGTACATTCCTTTGAACATCCTTCTTTGCATTAAGTTTTCTAATATTACACAGATTCATAGAATAATTCAACCTATGGAAACAATTATGTATTACCATTTTTATTATCACTTCTGAACAAGAGTTCCCTCTTTTCAAAATATGTCAATATGGCCCTTTCCAAAGTTTACACTATACATCCAATTTTCCATGAGCAACCAATCTTTGGTAAAGCTCAGATTGTCCTCAGCAAATGCTTAATCATTTTAGTCATATCCTGTTCTACTCCTTTTCCCTCTTAATGCCCTAAGCATTTGGAAAATTTAGAATGGATGTAATCGATCCTATAGCCGAAGCATGCGGGACACAATTCAGGCTATAAAATTTTTTATTTGCCATGTTCTGACAATTCGAACTATGTAGATGGATGCCGTAATCATAATCGAATTTTGAGAATGCAACATATATAGAATTTCCTTATGTTGAACCATTCCAACATAACATTCATATATATCCTAGACTAAAGTTGATTAAAATCCCAATATAAGCTTGTAGAATTGGAATGAAGTATAAAATCCTCTCCCTTAATTATAGCAAAACAACTTTTCAAAGGGAATTGAAAATTTTGTTTTCTATAATTAACATTGTTAACTTGCAACACGTAACACAATAATCATGCTCCCACTAACACGATAATTATAATTTAACTACCATAACACTTTATGCTCCCAACAGCTCTAACATGTTCCCAAAAATCTGTTGGGCTTCTAGAAATCAATACTTTATTGACTTTATTACCAAAGTTCAATTTTATAATACGAGATGCTTTGATAAGACTTTGTCAAAAACATACACCTTTCCTTAGATAGCTCACATGTGTTTCTTAACAATTATGAAGAGGGGTTCCATAATCATAATGTTTAGACCTTTTTCCATTCTAACAAGCCGATGTTAGTGTGTCGGTTAATCACACGCGCTCAACTAATGACTTTGAGAATGCAAATATCATAATTGCTATCTACTTAAAATCTACTTTGTGAAAGAGTTTCATTGCCATCATTTTCATGAATCGGAGAGAAACCTTATAACACTGATTTTATGGTGTACGTGTTCCTATCCATGTGAATTTGTCATAACCATAATCACAAGACAAGGTTAGTGATAAATCCAAACTCATATGGACTGAACTTGCCCAATCTCTTTTTCTTGCCACCCGGCAGCACAAGTGCCTACCAATGCTTTCAGGTTGTTATGCAAACAATTAAGTACTTATAGAACTCACAAGCATAGTCAAATTAAACTGGAATGGGAACAAAAACATAAATATGTCAACACAATGGGTTACAAACCTCAAGTTGTGTGCTAGTGATTAAACAATAGGTTTTATTCTTGATTAGTTCTTGAAACTTTTCCAAGATCTTAGACTCCCACTTTCCTCTTGACATATGATATTCTCTTGTCAAGAACCATTGCTTGACAAAACAAATATTCAAGAGCTAGTGTGGATTCTTATCAAGATAAACACTTCTCACAATTGGTCTTAGTTGGTCTCCGTTTTATCCCAACCATCAAAACTTACCAATTTAAAATGTACAAGAGTAAGAAACATGTTACTCTAGATTTTATAAGTGTTATAAACCTTTTTTTAAAGATTATGTCACTCAAGCTACAATCTTGGAGTATGACTCTATGATTTGTTTTTGGAACGAAGTATGATTTATCTTTTGATTTAACCATTTCAACAATTCATGATTCCTCTCCTTAGCCAAACAAGCATACTAAGGTGTCTTTAGAGGATCAATTGTGATATGGTTTTATAATCACTAAGATAATCAGAAAACAAGATACTCAAGTACTTTCCCATCTCTTCAGATTGGAGAAACTTTTATCTTTCTCCCTAATTTGATTCTTCTTATTCACTCTGCCAATCATTGAAACCTTTCCAATTGTTTAGAATTACACTTAAACTTGTAAGCATAACCATATTTACTAAACTTTAGTAAATCATAATGAATAACCTTATTATCCTTTGTGGTGGACCTAACCAGCACACAACCTAATGTACCCGATCCTTTAGTCCTTCACTCGACTCACATGTACATGTGAACAAGGAATTAGTCTTAATTTACAAAAGATGAAAATTCTCATTCATCATACAATACATGTTGCATGATTCCAAGTTACTATCCAACTGAAATTTGGGTGATGAGAATCTTTCCTTATTTGGTAAACTATGACACTACCACAAATGAAAGAATCAAATCTATTTTCCAATATTGCTATCAATGAAATCATATAAACGACTATTTTTCACAAATGCCATTATAAGGATTCTTAAAATAAATAAAATCAAAACTTTACTTTTATTTTAAAACTCACGGAAAAACATATCCTTACAATGCAAATACATATGAAAAACGTGTTGTTTTCTATTCCTAAGCAATCTATCAAAACTCTTTAAACAGCTGCTCCAAAATTTTGATCACCGAACTATGCGATTGAAATCCATCTTCGCGATCAGAATCAGCATACCCTTTTTTTCCTTTGATTCTTCCAAAACCTCAAAATGTAATTACATTACATCAGGTATTAAGAATCTCCAAAAGAGACTTCATAGAGTTAGATAGTGGACTCTACCTGAAGTAGAGTCAAACCTTTTTTGACTTTACCATCCTTATGATATTTCAGATAAAATGGGCAACTTCACAACTAATGTCCCTTCTCTTGGCAATAGAAACATATGGATTCTTTGGAAATGGTGCACGAGACTAACTCAGAATTAGCCTTTCTCTTTACCATTAGGTCAAATTACTTGATCATGGCCGATCCCTTTCCATTAGGAAGAGAAAGTTTTTCTGGACTTTCAATGTTACCATTATTAATCTTCATGGAAGCATGTTAAGTAGATCTTCCATTCAAATTTTCTTTACCATTGCTCCAAATCATTGTTGATTCAGTAGCATCAAGCAAATGTGTAAGATCATTAAGGGTCATGTCATGCTCTGTCACACAACAATGCTTAAAGAACTCACTATTATGACTTGGGAAGTGATTGAAGAACCTAGCTAACAATCAACTTCCTTAAGCTTTGACACCCAACTCTCCCGGCTTGCAAATATGTAACTTAATCTCCAAGATGTAAGCACATATAGACTTTGCTTGCCAAATAGGGATTGAGTGAACTTGAACTTGTGGGTCCGGGAAAATTATTGGAGGACGTTGAGGAAGTGAAGTATGATGTCTAGTCACATTTAATGCACAACAAAGGGATTGATCTTTCACCTTGATTGCCATTTGGGATATCATCTTCTTCAGGAAAGCTCTATCCAAAAGGATGAGGAAGACCATAGTTGTCTGAACATAGACATCTATGAAGGAGAAATTCAAGTTTAAGTTGATTTAAGTCCTTAACATAACACCCAATATGAAATATTAAGGCTAGGACCCAACAAGCTTTTTTTTAACTTGGAAGGGGGATGCCGTAATCCAAGCTACAAAATATTTGAAGGTAGGTAAATGACGATTTACCAATTTGCACCATGGAAAAAAAATTCTTAAGTTTTAATTGGATTTGAAACTCCTAGATCTTTTGATATTCATTGAACTTTTAATGGCATGTTTAAATCTCGATTGTGCCCTCTCAAGTTTTTGACTGGGATGTCGAGGATCACAAACAAGGTATGAATAACAATGCAAATTGACTTGGTACCCTTAATTTTTTCACCCAATCGATGTGCCGGTTAACCACACGTGCTCCACCGATCTATCATAAAAGTTAAGTCACCCTTTTGCCACACATTGCCACTCCCATGTTAGTGTGTCGGTTAACCACACACGCTCCACTAATGACTTAACAATGGTGCAAAGTGTAATTTCATGGGTTAGCACCAAATTCACATTTTCCTAAGTAACTAAGATTGGGAATTTATAAGTGTTTAGTTACTTAGGGTTTATCATTATACTCTTAATGAAAGGAGAATTATAGTCCTTTCCTACCCGTTCGACTAACGAACCTCCACCAATCGAGGAAGCGGTGGGTGAGAGTGGATACCGATTAAACTACCATTTTATAGGCAGTAACGTTATACCGCCCTTAGAGACTGGCTTCGTGAATGAGGCCTACTAACGGTAAGATTGACTTTACTCTAATACATACATATGTATGTATATATATATATATATATATATATATATATATATATATATATATATATATATATAATCATTAACTTTTAATATTATAATAGTATAAGGGTTGAATTTGGAATTAAAGGATACATGGGGAGGTAACTTTGCAAATTCCAAAACTTGAGGGAAAGTTTTGAAACTTTTAAAAACTCTTAGATTTTAAAAACTAATGAGTTTAAGTAAGGTTTTAAAAATCGTTAATGTAGAGACTCTTGAACATCCATAACTTGAGGACAAGTTACAGAGTTCATAAATCTATTTATGACAAAAAGACTCTTCATGGTTCTTAACCTATGGTTTTAATAACTTTTTTAATGAGACTTTTTATTTAAGTTGATGACAAGTTACTAAACACATAATATGAATAACTTTTAGATTAATTTGTATTTAAAACAACTATCACAAACATGTCTAGCAATATTCATAATCTTGATTAAACTAATATAAACAAGACAATTCTAATCAAACAATTTTTATGTAATTAGCCTAATCATTAAACTAATACAAAACATGAAACTTTTGACAATTACCTTTTGAATTGGATTAGAATGATCATTACCATATCAAAAACAGCTTTTATAAGTCTAAAACAGTTTAAGGTAATGATTCTAGACCAATTCCAGCCTCAAAACTTGAAGATATGTTGTCTGGGGGTCCAACTCGTCGAGTGCATGAATCAACTCGATGAGTTGGATGATTTTATGCATGGACTCGACGAGTCCACTGTCCAGAACAGTAGAAAATCGATTTTTTTCAACATTTTTCAGCAATTTGCATCAAGTATAATTGAAAACAAGCCAAGGATCTTATACCACTGTTGGGCTCTGAGCATTCTAACACTCCTAAGGTGTTCATGCAACCCTAAATACCTTGGATCTATGTTTTCTCTAATTATACATGCAATGGTGTTTCCAACGTATTAAACCTATAACTAGCATATACTTTTTATATACCACACAAGAATGTAGTTAGTATAACATAGCTTATGGTGGAGATTGAAGTCATGATGTATCTAGTCTTAAGAGCATAGCCCCAATAGTGTGGTAGCCTGAAGTGGAATCACAACACATCAAGGACAAAGGTAGGACTTGAAAGAGACTCTCCATGCACTCTAAAACCTTCATGAACTCCAAAAACATGCACATACACTCGGGTTAATATATTAGAACTTATAATACATTAATAAATTATATATAACCTCTTCTCTCAAAAGTCTATCCTAACAAATTGTGATGATGATATGCAACCCAAATGGACCATGCTACTGTCAGGTTAAGTACATACCAATAATAGTTATGGGCTTAGACTTCTAATCCAAAAGAAACTTCATCGACCGTGATGTTTGAGGAACTCATTGTTTTTAAAAAAAATTGCCGTTTGACTTAAAACCAAAAAAGTCAACCTTAAAAGTCAAGTTCAAAAACTAAAAATTAAAAGTCTAATTTGAAAAGTCAAACTAAAAAATTTGAAAGCTTGAACGAAAAAATCAAAGTGTAAAGTCAAAGGTCAAACTTGAAAGTCAAAGTCAAATTTTAAGGTCAAAATTCAAAAATGATAATAAAAAATTAAAAGTCAAAACTTTGGGTTGAAAGTGAAACATTAAAATTTGAAAAATGAATTTTTGGGCTAATGTTGTCCAAATACCGGAATTAAGGTCGAAATAATGACTATATGAACTAAACCGGAAGGATATTTAACATGTGGCATGCTAGATCAAGTGGTAAGGCGTGGGTTGTGTGCATGGGAGACCTGAGTTCGAATCTTGCATACCCTAAAAATTTTGAATATTCGCTGCTCTTGCGAACTAGACCACACGCAAGGAACGCACATGTACGCGGCCGAAAGCTCGCTTGAACCGAAAAAGTGCACGCTACTGACCGCATAACTCGTGGGCCAACCACATGTTGTGCCGAAAATCCAAGAACC
Organism: Lactuca sativa; assembly: GCF_002870075.4. Classification (NCBI taxonomy): domain Eukaryota; kingdom Viridiplantae; phylum Streptophyta; class Magnoliopsida; order Asterales; family Asteraceae; genus Lactuca; species Lactuca sativa. Next base: position 158,231,275 of record NC_056625.2, on the reverse strand, counting down.
ACGAATGAGTTAGGCCGACTTTGGAAGCCCAAAAAGCTGAGGAACCCTAATCCGAGATTACGGCCGCTGCCGAGGTCTGACCGAAAATGTGAAACCTTAGCTGTAAACGAGCGTGAAATCCCAGCCATAGATGAGTCGAGTCATAAACGATTCTACGGTTCACAGCTGTAAACACTTCTTCAACCAAAAAACCCCTCGCAGATTACATCAAAAACACAACGTTTTTCACCTTTTTAAGCCCAAAACTCGTTTTCATGAATAACACGAAGAACAAACCCCCAATATTTTGTCAAAAACTATCTGAAAATGCAAAATCCTTCAAGAAAAGTGCAAAAAATGCTCCATATCTTGCTAAAAAGATTGATACAATCGAAGCTCTGATACCAACTGTAAGTCGTAAATTTTGCTTGATGTATTAATCAAATCCACTTGATGGTGCGGAATCCCAATCAAGTGGATGATGCAAGATCAAATATGGAAGAAGGAGAAGAAGAAGAAGATGAATCTATGATGTATTCAATAATGAGATTGATGCTCCATACATATGAGATTCTCTCTCTCACACACACACACACTCTTCTTCTCTCTCACTTTTTCTCTGTAGAATAACTTTTTTATACACACTTTGCCCGTTGACTTGGGTTCTCTTTCTCTTATGACTCTACTGACACGAGATATATAGGGAACAATGGCTGCAAACACGTTTACAACCGCAAACGAGTTTGCAGCCGCAAACACACCCAACCGTAAACACCACATGAACCGTAAACCCAAGGATGTTTTCGGTTCTAGACCAAAAACTATTAATGCCTAAAAAAGTAAAGTATAAACCACATTTTTTAGACCAACACAGATAGCACCAAACAACACTGTCCCCATAAGGACTCATCTTCATAACCCAAGATTACTACCACCTTCCAAAAGAAAGTAAAAACGACCCTAGCAGAACAAACCTTAAACCATTACAGAAAAGCAGCCTTTTCCTTTCCTGATACCCGAAATCTCAAATTGATCAGAATTCCTGGCTGATCACCCACTCTTAATAACTATCAAACCAATTCCATAAGAATCCTAAACTAAACAAAATACTTCCAACTGAGATTCTTTTGATGATTTTAAGCAACACAATCACTGATCATATACAAATGCAAATCATAACATACCCTGTCTCCAACGACCTACCTTCTCCTGATTCCTAAAACGATGTGGCCTTTTCACAGATAGAACCAACCTAAGACACCACACAACAACTCAAATGCTATCAAAACTAAACCCATTCATTACCCTTGAACCTTGCGATTGATGTCCTTGGCATTTAGATTCCCTAATCCTTATTCCACTGAAACAAAATCCTACACAAAGCACTTACGATACCCGACTCGAGACCATACCCAAAGTCAATTCAACACTCGGCTCACAACTTGAGATTCATGATGAACCCTCATCTGAACGAAAAAAATTTACTCCTAAATAATTTCTAAGACTACCAGTCTCGCACCTGGTCCAACCACCAGGTTCCCAAGCCTCCAAACAACAAAGCTACTCAACCTAAACCCCTCTGCGCCACACAATGATCCCTAACATGATCCTACAACTTAATATCTGATACCTTAACCCAACGGTCTTTACCACGACCCTCCTGATATATCATCATCAAATGGGCCTCGCCTATAGGTCCTACTCATCTAATGCTATACATGCCCGACTCTGAGCCGGACCCCAATAAATATTAAGAATACTCCTCGACAACCCTCACCAATGTGCCTAAGACACAAACTGATTCCTAATTACACTCGACCATTTCTAATAATGGTTTACCTCAAACCGGTGATTGCTACGATCCCATCGCAGTCTTACAACACCTCCAACCGACCATGGTTACCACTCATGGCCTAAACCATCTGAAGAAGTCTGTGACCAAATCATAGACTTGTCTCACTATCACCACTTCACAAGGACCGGAGAATGCTACGGGCCACCCCGCAGTCTTACAACAATTCCACACTAACGGACCGATTGTTACGGGCCACCGCGCAGTTGTACAACACTTCGACACAAACTGAACACTAGTGAATGCTACAGGCCACCCCACGGTTTTACAACACTGCCACCTCGGAACAACTACCACCCAAGTCATGTGCTATTGATAAACAAAATGTTATTCTTGATTAGTTCTTGATACATGTCAAGATCTTTAAGACTCCCACTGCCCTCTTGAATATAAGATTCTCTTGTCATGAATCATTCCTTGACAAATCAAATATTCAAGATTTAGTGTGAATTATTATCAAGACAAACACTTCACACAAATCGCCTTAGTTGGTCTTTGTTTTATTCAAAAACATAACAGCTTACCAATTTCAAATGTACAAGAGTTGAAAACTTTTACTCTACATTTGATAAGTGTTTTAAACCTTTCTTAAGATTATGTCACTCAAGGTTACAATCTTGGACTACGACTCTAAGACTTGTTTTGGGAACGAAGTATGACTCATCTTCTTCATTTAAACTATTTCAGCAATTCACGATTCCCCTTCTTAGCCATACAAATGCACTAAGATGTCTTTAGAGGATCAATTGGGATATGGTTTTTCCATAAACATTAAGATGATCATAAAACACGAAAGTAAAGTACTCTCCCATCTTTTCAGATTGGAGAAAATTTTGTCTTTCTGTTGGGTTTTGAGCATTCTAACACTCCTAAGTGTACATGCAACCCTAAATACCTTGGATCTATGTTTTCTCTATTATACATGCAAATAAGAACTTCCAAGGTATTATCCTAATCTAGCATACAAAACAATACCTATAGCAAGATAGAATACATACCTCTTTGGTGTAGAAAGTCTTCATGAAGCTTGAGTGCTAAGTGCCCCAAGTGTGACACCTCAAATGGTTCACACAACACCAAATACACATGGATTAACTTGAGAGAATTTTACACTTCATCAAAATCGGCTAGCCCTCTCTAGAATAATACTAGTGTCGATTTTGCCAAGAATAATATCTTTATATAGTGTTACAATTAGGGCAACCCTAATTGTCATGACTTTCCATTTCCTTGGATCCATGGGTTCAAATACACCATGAAGCATCCATGGAGCATCATATGGGTTTTGGCCCAACTAGATAATCCATGGAGCATTAGCCCACTATACAAGTATGGATGATTTACACAATCAACCCATATATTTAATTAGTCTTCTTTTGATCACTTAATTAATCCTAGATTAATTCTCGATCAATACTAATTAAATAATCTCATTATTCTTATTATTAATATACTAGAACTTATAATATATTAATAACCATAAGTGTCTTATTTCTCTCATTTAGTCTATCCAAGTGCATGATGCCATGCAACCCAAATGGACCATGCCGGGTGGGGCAAGTCTTACCAATTATAGTTATGGACTTAGACATTAATCCAACAGTCTCCCACTTGGATAAGTCTAAAACTATTATTGTGTATGACTTCAGGAACCAACTGGAAATCATAGCTCTCAAAAGCTTCTGTCGAACTCTGACCTTGTAGATGAACTCTGACCTTTGTCAATGACTTGTCCATTAGATAAGGGATCATATATTCCTCCATTCTAGATATCACATGGACTGAGACATGGATTATAATCATTCTCTTTATCCATTTGTTGTTTCCCGATTTTCGATTTATGACGACTGACTAATTGAACAAATCAAATCAGTCCTGGCCCGGCCGAGCACTTCGATTTGTCATCATCAAATCATCGAGGGGCCCACAGATATCGCTTTTATCCCGAAGGTAAAAGGAATGGATAAACTTCGACTCATATGGCTTGTTCTACTACTTGTTGAATCATACACAAAGGCACGTTTTATAGCACCGAGTTACCAAATGCATTTTCGTGCAATCAATGTACTATCAACTCATAGTAACAACTCATATCTCTAGGTTTGAAGAATATAAGATATTATCGTCTCATGATCACTCGGGATAAAGTCCATGAAGTGATTCCAATGAGTGCGGGTTGAATCCAATACTCAGAACTTATGAGCACTCATGAGTGTTGTAGCCCTTTGTCCAACACCTTAGACCTCTACAAGCCAACCCATGACAGTCTTAATTCATATCTACTTCCAACATATGACCGACTGGGGATGGTTTGAAGAACTTAGTCATTCTGGAAGAATAACCTAGTTTATTCGGGAAGTCAAAACATGCAAAGTGAAACACAATAATAATTGAATCCAATATGGTATCAAAACCTATGAACATAAATAAAACACCTTTTATTTATCACCATATGATTACACATTATTCATTGTATACTGTTTCAGCTATCAACTTTATTCTTGAATTTAAAACAATAGTTGTCCCATGCTCCAAGCATGTACACTATGTTTTCTAAACACTAGTCATGCCACACACCAAGTATGCATACTATGTTTGTCTATGATCTTTACTTTGTGAACTAGATTAATTGAACATAACTTCAATGATTCTCTTTTCACACTCCCAAATCCTTACTGCAAATGCAAGAATTCCAAATTCATGCCATTTACTGAAATTTGTTAGATTCTAAACTTATATGCATTGATACTCTTGTAATGATTATGCACAAAGTCAGAAAGACTTGACAACAATCATTACAAAGTATTCCAAAGGAGATCAGCTCCTTGGAAATATCCTTCTTGCATTAAGTTTCCTTAATCTTACACAGATTGAAAATTCTAACTTTGAAACATTTCCAGATTCCATTTTGACTATCACTTCTGAACAAGAGTTGCCTCCTTCCAGATTATGTCAATATGGTCCTTCCAGAATTATCACTATACTTCCAACTGTCCTTGAGCAACAAATCTTTGGTAAACCTTAGATTGTCCTCGACAATTGTTTAATCCTTTTAATCATATCCAGTTCTAAACCTTTTCCCTTCTTAATGCCCCAGGCATTTGGAAAATTTTAGAAAGGATGAATATAGCACATGTAATCGATCCTATATCCGAAGCGTATGGGACACGATTCATGATGTCTCACATAAAGAACAAACCAGTCTTTTGCTATAACATTTCCATTTCTATTTGCCAAGTTCTCATAATTCAGATTATGAAAATGGATGCCGTAATCATAATCGAATTTTAGAACGCAAATAATGGACCCATATACAGAATTTCCTTATGTTGAGCCATTCCAACATGAAATTCATATATATGCTTGACTAAATGATTAAAACCTCACGATCTAAGCTTATAGATTTGAGATGAAGCATAATTTCCTCTCCCTTAATTATAGCAAAACAACTTTTCCAACCCCTGCAACCTCACGAATTGAAACTTTTTGTTTTCTATAATTAACATTGCTAACTTGCAATACTTATCATAATGATCATGCTCCCACTAACATGATGATTATTAGCATAACACTTATGCTCCCACTAGCTTTGACATGTACTCAGAAATCAGCTGGACTTCTAGAAATCAATACTTCATTGACTTTCTTACCAAAGTTCAGATTTCTGATACTAGATTGTTTTGATAAAACTTTATCAAAAATCATACACCTTCCCTTAGATAGCACACTTGTGTGTCTAAACAGTTATGAAGAGGTATGCCGTAATCATATTGGTTATAACTTTTTGCCACTTCTCACAAGTCCATATTAGTGTGCTGGTTAACCACACGCGCTCCACTAACGACTTTGAGAATGCAAATACCACAATTGCTATCTAGATAAAATCTACTTAGTGAAAGTGTTTCCTCACCATCATTTTCATGAATCGGAGAGAAACCTTATGACACTTAGATTTAATGGTGTATGAGTTCCTACCCATATGAATTTGTCAAAACCATAATCATAAGACAAAGATAATGACAAATCCAAAACCATATGGATTGAACTCAATCTTAACTTCTTGCCACCAGGCAGCTCAAGGGCCTGCCATTGCTTCCAAGTTGTTGTGCAATAAATTGAGAACTCTAAGAACTCATATGCAAAGCCAACTTTAACTGGAATGGGCACAGAATATGTCAACACGATAGGTTATAAACCTCAAGTCGTGTGCTAGTGAAGAACTTCAGGTTCTATTCTTGATTAGTTCTTGAGACTTTCAAGACCTTTAAGACTCCCACTGTCCTCTTGACCTATAAGACTCCCTTGTCAAATATCCAAGAGATAGTGTGGATTCTAATCAAGACAAACACTTCACACATTTGGCCTAAGTTGATCTTTGTTTTATCCAAAACATCACAACTTACCAATTTCAAATGTACAAGAGTAGAAAACTTTTACTCTTACATTTGACAAGTGTTTTAAACCTTCTTTAAGACATGTCACTCAAATGACAATCTTGGAGTATGACTCTAAGACTTGTATTGGAACGAAGTATGGCTCATCTTCTTGATTTAACCACTTCAACAATTCAAGTTCCTCTTCTTAGTCATAAGAATGCACTAAGATTTTCCTTAGAGAACTAATTTTGATATGGTTTCTTAATCATTAAGATGATCACAAAAACTGATACTAAAGTACTCTCCCATCTTTTCAGATTTGAGAAACTTTTATCCTTCTGCCTAATTTGATTCTTCTTATTCGCTCTGCCATACATTGGAACCTTTTTCCAATGTCTCAGAGTTACACTTAAGCTTGTAAGTATAATCATATTTACTGATCTTTAGTAAATAATGAAGAATAGTTTTATCAATCTTTTTGTGGTGGACTTGACCAGTGCACAAGAATGTGTACCCGATCCCTTAGTCCATTACTTGACTCACACATCCATGTGAACGAGTAATTAGTCTTAATTTTTCCAATACTTCAAAGTTCTCATTCATCATGCTATATAACATGCATGATTCCAAGTTCCGGTCCAATTGAAACTTGGTTGATGAGAATCTTTCCTTATTTGGTAAATATAAACATATGGACCCTTTGACAATGGTACACGAGACTATCATAGACTTAGCTTTTCTCTTTACCATTTGGTCAACCGAGTTGACTATGGCCAATCCCTTTCCATTGGGAAGAGAATGCTTTTCTGGATTTCCTGTGTCACTATTGTCAATGTCCATAAAGTTTTAGGAAGTTGATCTTAGCAAACAGATAAGATCATTAAGGGTCTTGTCATAGTTTGTCTCATAGGTGACCCAAAGAAACTCACTATGTGACTTAGAAAGTGATTGAACCACCAACTTTCCTAAGACTTTGACACCCAACTCTCCCGGCTTGTCAATATGTGACTACATCTCCAAGATGTGAACACACCTAGACCTTGCCTTGCCAATTGGGCTTGAGTGACCTTAAACTTTTCAAGAACTTGTGGGTTAGGGAGAATAATTGGAGGAGATGAATGATGTATGATTTCCATGGGACATCATCTTCATTTAGGAAAGCTTGATTCAAGAGATTGGGGAAGATCATAGGTGTCTATTACAGACATCTTTTGGGAGATATTCAAGATAGTTGATTTAAAGTCCTTAATATGACAACCAATATGAAATATTAAGGCTAGGACCCAACAAACTATTTTTATAACTTAGAAGAGGTATGCCGTAATCCAAGCTATAAAATATTTGAAGGTAGGTGAATGACGATTCACCAATTTCCACCAAGATAAACGAAATGTATTATTAGGTTTTAATTGGTTTTGAAACTCCTAGATCTTTGAGATTCATTGAACTGTTCAAAGGCATGTTTCAATCTCGAGTGTGCCCTTTTGGTTTTGTGACTGGGATGCTGAGGATCACAAAACAAGGTGTGAAGTAACCATGCAAATCAGTTGGTACCCTTAATAAATTACCCCTCAATCGATGTGCCGGTTAACCACACACGCTCCATCGATACTATGATAAACATTAAGTTACCCTTTGCCTACCTTGTTAAATACGCGTTAGTGTGCCGGTTAACCACACACGCTCCACTAACCGACTTAAACAAAGTGCAAAGTGTAATTTCATGGATTAGCACCTTATTCACATTTTTCCTAAGTAACTAAGATTGGGTATTATTAAGAGTTTAGTTACTTAGTATTTATCATTAATACTTTTAATGAAGGGAGAATTATAGTACTGTCAAACCCGTTCGGCTAACGACCCTCCACCGGTCAAGCAAGCGGTGGGTGAGAGTGGACACCCATTAAGTTGCCATTTTATAGGCAACAACCTTATACCCACCTTATAGACCAGCTTCGTGAATGAGGCGTATTATCGGTAAGACTGACTTTACTCTTATACATATATATATATATATATATATATATATATATATATATATATATATTATTAACTTATAATATTATAAAGTATAAGGGTTGAATTTTAACTTTTAAAATTCTAAGGGCTAACTTGGAATTAAAGTTTTCATAAGTGAAAACTTTACAAATTCCAAAACTTGAGGGCAAGTTTTGAAACTATTCAAAACTAATTAATTCCATAACTTATGTGTTTAAAGTAGTTTTAATCCAAAAACTCTTCAAGTTCCATAACTTGAGGACAAGTTATGGAAGACTTTAAACTAATAAAAGGAATTAACTTTTCTTTATTTTATAACTTATGGATTTAATTATGGTTACATATTTTATTACTTAATGAAGTGACTCTTGAACCTCCATAACTTAAGGACAAGACTTTTCATCTTTTGTAACCATTGCCAACTTTTATGAGTTTTATGAGTCTTTAATGTGACTTTTCATGTAACTTGAGGAAAATTTACACAAAAACATTTTATACTCAACTCTTAGATTAAAATGGATTGAAAACAACTATTTCAATTAACTTTTCTATTAATCTAAGCAACTCATAAGAACAAGATAATTGAAATCAAACTTTTTCATGTAATTAGTCTAAACCTTAAACTAATACAAAACATGAATCTATTGACAATTATCTTTGAAAATGGATTAGCATGAACATTACCACATCAAAAAAAAAAGTTTATAAGTTCAAAAACAACTTAGGGTAATGTTCCTAGTCCATTTTTAGCCAAAAACGTCGAATATATGCCGTCTGGGGCTCCTACTCGGCGAGTAGGATGATTTTACTCATGGACTCGGCGAGGTCATCAGTGGACTCAGCGAGTCCAGTGCCCAGAAAGCCAGAAAATCGAGTTTTCAGCATTTTTCAGCAATTTGCATCAAGTATAACAGAAAGCACTCCTAAGTGTACATGCAACCCTAAATACCTTGGATCTATGTTTTCTCTATTATACATGCAAATAAGAACTTCCAAGGTATTATCCTAATCTAGCATACAAAACAATAACTATAGCAAGATAGAATACATACCTCTTTGGTGTAGAAAGTCTTCATGAAGCTTGAGTGCCAAGTGCCCCAAGTGTGACACCTCAAATGGTTCACACAACACCAAATACACATGGATTAACTTGAGAGAATTTTACACTTCATGAAAATCGACTAGCCCTCTCTAGAATAATACTAGTGCCGAGTTTGCCAAGAATAATATCTTTATATTGTGTTACAATTAGGGCAACCCTAATTGTCATGACTTTCCATTTCCTTGGATCCATGGGTTCAAATATACCATGAAGCATCCATGGAGCATCATATGGGTTTTGGCCCAACTAGATAATCCATGGAGCATTAGCCCACTATACAAGTATGGATGATTTACACAATCAACCCATATATTTAATTTGTCTTCTTTTGATCACTTAATTAATCCTAGATTAATTCTCAATCAATACTAATTAAATAATCTCATTATTCTTATTATTAATATACTAGAACTTATATTATATTAATAACCATAAGTGTCTTATTTCTCTCATTTAGTCTATCCAAGTGCATGATGCCATGCAACCCAAATGGACCATGCCGGGTCGGGTCAAGTCTTACCAATTATAGTTATGGACTTAGACATTAATCCAACACTTTCTGCCTAATTTGATTATTCTCATTCGTTCTACCATAAATTGGAGCTTTTCCAATGTTTCAGAATTATGCTTAAACCTGTAAGTATAACCATGTTTACTAAACTTTAGTAAATCATGACGAATAGTCTTATCGATCTTTGTGGTGGATCTTGACCATCGCACATGTAGTGTACCTGATTCCCTAGTCCTTCACTTGACTCACATATACATGTGAACAAGGAATTAGTCTTAATTTACCAAAGATGGAAATTCTCATTCATCATGCAATACAACTTGCATGATTCCGAGTTTCTGTCCAATTGAAACTTGGGTGATGAGAATCCTTCCTTATTTGGCAAATAACCGACACTACCACAAACGAAAGAATCAAATTCATATTGCTAACATAGAAGAATACAAATATCAATTTTCACAAATTCCATTGAAAGGAGATGTAATAAAAATAAAACAAAATTTCATTTATTTAAAAAAAAATGCGGAAAAACTTTTCCTTACAATGCAATTACAAATGAAAACTATGTTACAACATATTTCTTAGCAATCTGTCATAACTCTTAAGCAACGGCTCTAAAATCCCGTCACCGAACCACGCGATTGAAATCCATTTTCGCAATCAGATTCAACACACTCTTCCTTTAACCTTCCTTCTGTTTGCATGATCCTACAAAACATCAAAATGCAACCTTGTCACATCATGTATTAAGAATCAACAATTAGGAACTTTAATAGACTTAGACAGTAGACTTACCTGAATCACAGTCAAACTTTTCTATGCTACCTTTTCTCAGATTTTTCAGGTAGTCAGGGCAGCTTCGCAACCAATTCCCTTTTTGTGGCAATAGAAACACATAGACTCTTTGGGAATGCTACACGGGATAATCTCAGACTTAGCGTTTCTCTTTCCTTTGGAAAGAGAAATCTTTTATAGACTTCCAATGTTTCCATTGTCAATGTCCATGGAAGTTTGGGGAGTAGATCTTCCAATCAAATTTGCTTTTCCAGTGCGCCAAATCATTGCTGATTCAGCAACAACAACCAAATAGGTAAGATCAATAAGGGTCAGGCCGTGGTTTGTCACATAGTAGTCCTTATGAAATCACTATATAACTCAGGAAGTGATTGAAGCACCCAGTCAGCTGCCAAATTCCTCGAGACAACGACACCCAATATTCTTGGCCTGTCAATATGTGACTTCATCTCCAAGATGTGAGTACACATAAGCCTTCCATCTTGATGTTTTAATGAAATTAGGGCTTGAGTGACCTTGAATTTTTCAAGTCTTTGACCTTGTGGGTTAGCGAGAATTATTGGAGTAGGTGAAGGAAGTGAAGTATGACATCCACGATCCAACCGCAGGACATCATCTTCAAGAGGAAAGCTTGTTCCAAAGGATTTGGGCAGAGCATAGTTGTCTGAACTAGACATATACAATGGGATAAATTCAAGTTAGTTCATTTAGTCCTTAATGTAACACCCAAATGAAATATTAAGGCTAGGACCCAACACAATATTTTACAATTTGGAAGAGGGACATCGTAATCCAAACTACAAAATATTTGATGGTAGATAATTATGATATACCAATTTCCATCACGAAGAAAAAGAATTTTAGGATTTATGTGAGTTGAAACTCCTAGATCCTTTGAGATTCATTGAAAAATTCAATGGCATGTTTAAATCTCGATTGTGCCCTTCAAGTTTGTGATTGGGATGCCAAGGATCACCAACAAGGTGTGAATAACCATGCAAATTAGCTTGGTACACCCAATGTTACAAGCACCTAATCAATGTGTTGGCTAACCACACACACTCCATTGATCTATGATTAACATCAAGCTAACCTTTGCCATGCACTGGCAGTCCAGATTAGTGTGCCGGTTAGCCACACACACTCCACTAACGACTTAACAAGGTGCAAAGTGCAATTTCATGGGCTAGCACCATGCTCACATTTTCCTAACTAACTAAGATTTAGGAATTTATAAGTGTTTAGTTACTTTATATTTATCATTATACTTTTAATGAAGGGAGAATTAGAGTGCAATCCTACCCGTTCGGCTAACGTCCCTCCACCATTTAAGGAAGCGGTGGGTGAGAGTGGACACCCATTAAACTACCATTTTATAGGCAGTAATCTTATACCCCTCTTATAGACCGGTTTCGTGAATGAGGCATACTAATGGTAAGACTGACTTTACTCTTATACATATATAAAAATATTAAACCTATAATATTATAATAGTATAAGGATTGAATTTTATTTTTTGAAATTCTAGGGTTTGGAACTAAATGTTTCAAAAGTTAGACTTTTATATTTAAAAATTCCAAAACTTGAGGGAAAGTTTTAAACTATTAAAAAACTTTTGGAATCCATAACTTATGAGTTTACTATAGGTTTAAATGAGAAGACTCTTGAAAATCGATAACTTGAGGACAAGTTATGGAACTCATCAAAACATTTAGATCAACTATTGAAAATTACAAAAATGAAACATTGTTGTCTATGATCTAAATTAAACTCATAAGAACAAGACAATTCATATCAAACAAATTTCATGTAGTTAGCCTAGACATATAAAATAATACAAATCATGAAACTTTCACAATTATCTTTTAAATTGGATAACAATGATCATTACCACATCAAAAATAGGTTTATAAGTTCAAAAACAGCTTAGGGTAATGATTCTAGTACAATTCCAGCCAAAAAACTCAAAAATCTACACTCTGGAGCACCAACTCGTTGAGTGCAAGAACAAACTTGGTGAGTTGGTCAGAATTCTGCTTGGACTTAGCAAGTACCCTAGTGGACTTGCGCGAGTCCACTGTCCAAAAAGTTGATTTTTGATTTTTAAAGCATTTCCATGCAAGTAGCATCAAGTATAATTGAAAACAAGCCTAGGCTCTCATAGCACTGTTGGGTTTTGAGCATTCTAACACACATAAGGTGTACATGCAACTATAAATACCTTGGATCTATGTTTTCTCTATTATACATGCAAAGTAGAATTTTTACCCTATCTAACATACAAAACATTAATACTTGGGGTAATAAAACAAGTTAGATAACATAACTTTTCTTTATAGCTTGTTGCTTGGACATTCAAGAGATTAGCACCAATAGTATGAATGCCTCAAATGGAATCACAACAGACCTAGAACAAAGGATAACTTGAGAAGAGATTCCTTGCAAACACAAATTGGCTAGCCCTCTTGTAACACCCGGGTTTCAGGGCTAAGCATTTTCGACAATGTAATAGTCTAGTTCAACTATTGTAACTCTTTTTGAAGTAATAAAGATGAAATATTTGAGTATTATGTGAATTATGTGTATTTATGTGCTTATTATTTAATTATAAATGTATAATTAATAAAGAATAAAAATAAGCATCAAAATTAAAGTGTGAGATAAGGCTAATAACTTTATATAGAGTTTTAGTGGTCGAAACAAGGGTTCCAGGGATATAAAGAACGCTGAAATCCGAGTACTAACGAAGAAGTTATGACCCGTTGAAGTTTCACGACGGAACCGACACGATACCGGGAAGCGTAAATAGTGAATTTATGATAGAGCGAGAGTTAGCCTTAGCGATCTAAATAAAAGTCGTAGAATACATAAATCCGAGAGCGTCCATAAAAAGAACACCCAAATCTGACTTCGTATGTGGAAGTTATGATTTTTCGAAGTTTCGGCTTAGCAGTGTCCAACCCGAAATTCGAATATTAGATCGAGTGGTTTTTAGCCGAAACGACCTATACGAGAATCGAAAATGTTGTTAAGTGTAGCATAACGAGAAAAAGAAGGGAAAAAACGGACGTCGGATGAACAAGTTATGAGAATTTAACAGACCAATCCTGTCCCGGCATGTTAATAATGTAACTTTTAAAAAAAAGTCAAAATTAGCCAAAGAAGTCTAAAAAAAGTTGTAGAGTAGGCTCCCACCTTCGCGTGGATATAAAGAGCGTAAAAACGGAGCTCGTATGCGAAAGTTGTTATTTTTAGTAGTCGAGAAGGAAAATTGCGAAACTGAGATGATGTGGCAACATCCGGACCGTCCATCGTTGATCAGGCCTCGCTTCGGATTACGCCTCATAGCCCCTCGCACATGCCCCGCGTCCGAAGTTAGTACGCCCCACATACCCTCGCCCTTATCTTTTCCGATGTTGCGAGACAGCTGGTCCGAGCTGGTGATCTTATCCGAAGACTATGCCCCACATAGCTTCGGTACGCCCAGCATAATCCGAGAGGCTTCACGCCTATAAATACCTGCGAGGGTCTTCGAATTTTTCACACCAATTTCTTTCTCTCTCTAAATTTCTTTCTCTCTCTAAGGGTTTTAACCCTCCCTAAAGTCTAGGTGAACCCCTAGCACCCGAAGGAAGCCCCGAGGCTCTCGGAGTCCCGAGAAAAAGGGTCTTTTGGTTTCGGAAACGCTGCTCCGAGCAAAGCCCGGTTTTCTTTAAAATCCGCTGTAAGTGAGCTACGCTTACGCAATTTTTAATATAGCTTTCAAATAATTATAGTAATGTTATTAGGCCCTTAAAATAATTATTTGGGCTATTATTATGAGTTATATTGATTGCTATTTAACGCTTATATAATAATAATGATACTCAGACTATTAATTTGTCGCGGTTATCGTTAGATTAAACCCTAGTGGTATTGGTACTAGGTTTTATCGAAGGAAAATTGTTTTGAGAGTATCGAAGCGCTGTCCGAGTGCTGAGTCACCAACTTTCAGGTGAGTGCATAGTTACTTTCAGCTTACACATAGATATGAATTATTTTATATAAATTACGTGTTATGTGTGCATATTATCTGAATACTTGCTATCTATGCTAGATGAACATTTTTATACATGTTTTCAATGATTTAAACTGTATATATGTATTTTATATCTACAAAAATGTTGGGATAAAACATTGGTAGATGTAATAGGTGATGTGTGATAAAATGATGAGAGTCCTCAATGTTGATGTTGTTGATTTTGTCATCTTGCGGAGTACGGATGACGACCGTGGACTCTTCTAGACAGTGAGTGGAACACTAGCAGGCTCGCAACCTGTAGGTGTTTGTGAACGATGTGTTCACCGGTGTACTCCATCCCCCACATGGTTGCCTTTAGCACATTTATTGCTGAGGAATCCCCTTAGTAGTAGTGTCCATCCCAATGACGATCCTTAGGCTAGGTCCCTTATGATAGGTGTTTAGGGACGTAAAGTGAGGATAATGGGAACGGGTAATCGAGTTATTGTTGATTGATGGAATTAATAAACTTATTTATTGTGGGTTGAAAACCCTATGTGCTTACCAGACTCCCAAGCCTGACCCACTTAGTTTCTTGTATTACATGTAGTGGCGAATGAGCATAGATGTGATGTTTTGGATGAGAGATTACGGATAAAGGCTTGTAGATATGAAATAATGTAGTAAGGCTTATATTGTACTGTTTATGCTTTTGATCTGTAACGAACATGACATCCCAAGTCTTTTAATGAAATACATTTCTTTGGAAATGCTTTTGATAAATCTTTATCATATTTTGTTTTGGGACAAATTCTGCAACACTTTTATTTAAAATGTTACTCTGATTTTTAAACAAAGCATAAACAAAATTGGTCTTTTCTGGCCGTGAAAATGGGGATGGCACGCCTCTAGTATTCCACTTAAGTGCCCATTTCATGAGCTATATGGGTTCTTATATAGTGTGGCAAACTATGGTTACACCATGTAAAACCTAATGACTTTTCATATCCCTCATGCTCCATGGGTTAAAACCTCCATGGAGTATCCATGGGTTTAGCCAAACATGAAGAACTATGGATCATAAGGCCACTTTATAAAAATGAATGATTTACCAAATCAACCCCTTATATTTAATCGGTCTCTTTTTTATTATAGAATTAATTACAAATTAATTCTTGATCAATACTAATTAAACAATATGATTTCATATTAATATATTAGAACTTATAATATATTAATAAACCATAAATAACTTCTTCTCAAAAGTCCATCTTATCAAATTGTCTTGATGATATGCAACCCAAATAGACCATGCTACTCTTGGGTCAAGTACATACCAATTATAGTTATCGACTTAGACACTAATCCAACACTAAGGACGAATGCACAAATCTAAATCGCAACAACAGACCACTACCATCAGTATCCTTAAAATCCAATCTACGAACCAATGCAAAAACTCCTGAATTCTTGCGATACCGAATAACCAATTCACTAAACTCTGGCCATAGTCTTTCCACAAAACGCCTCGAAACCGATCTTGACTAAAAATCACGATAACACTGAACACTCCAAACCGTTATAAGGGAAACAACCCTTCACTAAACCACTAATGATTCATGGCATCCAAATGACATATAACATTTCTTGAAGATATAACCCAATCATAAGTTGAGAAATAAACAAAAGATAACATTTACCCAAAATGATACGGAATCCAATCTTTGAAAAGCACGAATAACAACCAAAGAAGGAAAAATATAACATACCAGCAATATTAACTGAAGTAACCCCGAATCCCTCTTCTTGACGAAGTACCTATGATGAAACCTGAGCTGCCCCAACCACTAAGCGGGGGCAATTCTCCCTAATATGACTATGCTGATGAAAATGATGGCATAACTCCACTTCCAATGTGCATTCTTGGCGGTTGTAACCCTTCCATCCGCGCCTGCCGCACATAGACCTGATGCGCACATCCTTATGTTTCCCTTCGTCCCTCGTGCTACCATATCGACCCCTCGGGTATCTGACACTAGATATGGTAGTTTCCAACTGCTCAGATTGTAGAGCTGGACTAGAAGTCTGCTTCTTCTTCCCCAACTTCCTATCTAAACCAATCTCCTGCTCTTGGGTTACCCCGCCCACCCCATAAACTGCCTGAAACACTGATGCCCGAACTTCGAACCTCGAGACCAATCTATAAGTGACACGGTCAATGATGTCGGGTAACTCCTCGCGAAGGGCTCACAAAATCTCTAAGGTAGTCTAATTATGTGGTTGACTCTCTTGAAGACATGTTGCATAACTGACCTCTGATCCTACATGAAGAAAGCTAACAATAGGATCCTCCTTTCTGAAGGATTCTAGGGTTGTACAAACCTTGGGCTCCAGATGAGCCCCCAACAACCCTTCTATAAACGTGGACCAAAAGTCCCCTAGAAGACTATCCACCATCCCTGCTACAAAATTGAATTCTAAGGATACCATCCTTGACTGAACCAAGGATCATAGGAGTTTTCTACAAAATACCACGAGTAATCTCTAACGAGATGAACTCCCGCACCTGCTCGCTAATCAGCTCAACACCTGCACCAGAGCCGGAACCCGAATCAGGGCTAGAACCTGAACCACTTCCCTGAGTTCTCATCACCCAAACTGAAATACGACATGCCGAAGATCAGAACATATGAAAAAATCCTCCTCCCATAAGCTTCTTAGATTCTCCAAGACTCACCTTGATTCAAGAATGGATCTTGTGCGTTCAGTAGTACGGGCCCAATACTACCTTCCACACCTATCCACACTTTCCTCAGGAAACATCTCGAATCCTCTAATTTGTCACACCCCCAAACCGGAACTGCGGAAACGTTCGGGTCGAATGACATTATGTACAGTATCACAACAATTGCATAATAGTAATCAAAGTACAACAACCATTACATTGATAGAGTATAGTTTTACATTCGCTTTCAAAGAGGTGTATACTTGACACCAAAATGTATAGCAAAAGTTAAAAGACATGAGTCTATGAAGCTCTGTCTTCTCAAAACCTGTGGATGCCTGTTTACTGATTTCCTGAGAATACAAGTAGTTTTGAAAAGAGTGTCAACAATTAAGTTGATTAGTTCATAAGCGTGTTTGTAATTTTCATTTGTTCCTTGAAATGTTAGTATGTTTTCTCCAAAAATTATTACATTTTCTGTTGTAATCGTGTTGTAGTCTTAATACCCTAAGACCAAAACGTGTAACTGTTATTGTACTCTGAGATAGTATAATGTAGTTTTAACTGATATAAAACCATGAAGAATATGTTTTCACTTTACTGGAATAGTATTTTGTATTTGTACTTGTATAAAAACCATGTAATTGTAAGTGCCTAGATTCACCAGCTATACTATAAGATAATGTATTATAGTTTTATTATTTAATAAAAAAATGTGAAGTTTTTTACTTATTCATAAACTATCGTAATGTTCAATACAAAATTGTGAGTTATGATAACCACGCTTGATGACCTAAGATGGTCTGAAAACGATGTTCTTCAGGTGTCACAATCGGTACGACATTTGTCACCCAGCTCTGCCGGCCTAACTGTAGCGAACAGTTATGGTGCAGGAGTGTCATTCCCATATAGATCTATACACAAGTGTCACGCTCTCCCTTCATAAAAATGTAGTTATAATTTCAAGACGTGATTCGTACTTAGATAAGTACGTGAAGTGTGTCTAACAAATGCAATATTGATGGTTACATGTAGAATAATGAAAAGTTACTTTGTAATGGATAAACTTTAAGTATATCTCATAAACTTTAACTATTATAGTTTATATGTTTGTTTTCCATAATGTATTCTGAATATGTAAAGTAGTGCATATGATCCATAGACTATACCTATTATTGTTTATATGTTTCTTTTCCGTGTTGTATTCTGAACATTGAAAAGTAATATATATAAGTTCCATAAACTTTATGTATTATAGTTTATATGAATGTGTTCTACTGAAAGGAAAACCTTTGTATTGTTAATAACTCAACAAGTTTATGTCGTAAAATTCGTGATACGGTTGTTCCGTGAAATTCAATATTTATAGCCAAATGGTACCAATATTTATATAATTATGAATGAATAGACAGTCGAATAAATAATTCTACCCCAAGCACATAACCAAACAAGGAACAGGAAATGGAGCAAAAATTATCAATTCTAAGCCTGTTGAACCTTAATTATAATATATATATATATATATATATATATATATATATATATATATATATATATATATATATATATATATATATGTTTTTAATAACGGCAACAATTGACAAAATTATTGAAAAAAATTAGATATTAACACAAAATTTCTTGTGTTACACTTGTATCCCTCCCCCCCCCCCCCTAAAACAATTGAAAATCATGAAAACATAGGGCTATGAACTCACCTCGGGTGCATGTTCTTGGTTGGTTATGATGTGGTTGTGATGATTCTCGGGTTAAAACATGTTTTATCAAATGTATCCTAATAATATTATACACACGATATTGTATTTCAAATTAGTGAAATGAATGATTAATATAGTGTTATATTAACAATAAATAATATATGTTACTTACCAAAATTTGTATTGATTTGGAAGAAGATGATCTTTTGGAGTTGTTAACGTTTAAGTTTGAGAGAAAAGGGGTTTGAATTCGAGAGTGATTTGTATTGTTTTCGTTCATTATGAATAAAAAGAAGGAATTGTTCTAATGTGCATTTTAAATATGAAGTAAAATGGTAGGCGGTCACTTGGTAATTAAGATTAAATCATATCGAAAAGTGTGTCAAAGGGATAAAAGATGGAGATTTTGGCTGAGAAAGGTTTGCGGTCCGAAGTGGACCATGGCTTCGTATGATTTCGGTCTTGACCGAAATCTGTTTTCGGTTCGAGGAGCTGGCACCATGCGAGAGTTCTCGGTGGTGATTTTGGTGTAACTGATTTAGGTGCTCGCATTTGATTCATATTTGAGGTTTTCGGCCAAGTGTTATGGATTTCTAAATTCTAAAGATTAAAAGCACATAAATAATAAAGTTATTTCCCTTATATTAACTCAAATATTTTTATTTATTTGACTTTGGTTTAACTTTCCTTGACTTTTATTGACTTGTATATTAAATTATATTTGTATATACTTGCATGGTTTTCAATATATAAGTATTTATAACTTATATAAATATGATTACGAATGTGTGCATAATAACTTATATAAAGATGCCCTTAAGGCACTCAAGTCCTTATTGTACTAATACTATGATATGGATTTCATTTGTATATACGCTTCTAGTTAGACTTTTACTTGAACTAGGGAAAATGTGTGGATACTTTTTTTTCATTTGATCTTGTTGTTCCTAAATGAATTCAGGTCCCCACTTGGCATTCTAGCGAACCTTTACTATTGGTAGACGTGT
The DNA here is from genome assembly GCF_002870075.4 of Lactuca sativa. Lineage (NCBI taxonomy): Eukaryota > Viridiplantae > Streptophyta > Magnoliopsida > Asterales > Asteraceae > Lactuca > Lactuca sativa. Next base: position 158,211,212 of record NC_056625.2, on the reverse strand, counting down.
TTGTTTTGTTCTCTTGACTTCCTTGCCCATGACCTTCACTGGTTCTTCTACGAAGTCTAGACTCTTATTTCACTCAATTTCTTTTAGTGGGATTACAAGAGTCTCGTCAGACAAACACTTCTTGATATTAGATACGTGAAAAGTGGGATGAATGTTACTGAGTTCATGTGGTAGATTGAGTTTATAAGCAACCGGACCAATTCTAGCAAGAATCTCGACTGGATCGAGTACCTTGGATTTACTTTTCGATGTTTTCCAAAACATATAATTCTCTTCCAGGGTGAGACCTTTCACATGATGTGGTCACCAACCTGGAATTCCAAGGGTTTTCGTTGTTTGTCCGCATAACTCTTTTTTCTGTTAGTAGAAGCTTTCAGTCATTCCCAGATTTCTACAATCTTTTTTGTGGTTTCTCGAATAATCTCGGGACCAGTTAAAGTATTGTTAGGCACTTGATTCCTACCTAGTTGTGTATCACCCACATTAGCCCAACACTGAGGAGATCTGCACTTACGACCTTAGAGGGCTTCAAAAGGAGCAACTTTGATGCTCGTGTGATAGCTATTTTTTACAAGAATTCGACGAGTGGTAAATGGGAATCCCAAGCTTTACCGAAATCTATCACCCAAGCCCTCAACATGTCTTCCAGCGTTTGAATGGTTCTCTCGCTTTGCCCATCAGTCTGAGGATGGTACACTGTGCTCATGTCAAGATTAGTTGCCATGGACTTTTACAGTGATTTCCAAAAGCGCGAGGTAAATCTACTATCTCTTTATTGTATGTCCTTCTTAACTTCTCCATTTTTTCAGTTTCTTTTATTTCCAGGAAGTGTGCGAGTTTGGTTAATCTGTCGACGATCACCCAAATGATGTCATGACCACCCATTATCCTGGGTAACTTGGTTATGAAATCCATAGTTATCTGCTCCCACTTCCACTCGGGCATTTCTGGTGGTTGTAATAAAACCGAGGGCTTCAAATATTCTACATTGACTTTGGCACAAGTCAGACACTTGCCTACGTAGGTAGCAATTTTAGCTTTCATGTTCAGCCACCAATAGAGTTTCCTGAGGTCCAGATACATCTTGTCTGAACCTGGATGAACAGAGTATTGAGTGTTATGGGCTTAATTCATGACAACATCTCTATAGCCACCAAACTACAGTCTCCAAATCCGATCCATGAGATAACGAACTCTGTCACCCTTGATTTCTAAGTTCTTTTCCATCCCTCTGAAGGCTTCACCTATCACTTTTTCGGGTTTCAAGGCGTCCAAATGAGCTCCTTTGATCTGAGCAAACAGGTGTGAATGGATTGTCATAGTTAGACACTTCACTCGGCGGCCCGATTACTATTTTCAACTAAGGGCATCTGCTACTACATAGTCTTTTACAGGATGATAACGAATCTCGCATTCGTAATCATTGAGTAGTTCCACCCATCGTGCTATCTCATTTTAATTTCCTTCTGATCGAATACGTGTTGGAGGCTATTGTGGTCTCTATAGACTGTGCATTTTGTACCATAAAGGTAATTCTTCTAGATCTTCAGAGCGAAAAACCACTGCTCCCAATTCAAGGTCATGTGTAGTATAATTAACCTCGTGGTTCTTAAGTTGTATTGAGGCGTTGGAGATGACCTTTCCTTGCTGCATAAGAACGCATCCTAACCCTTGCTTGGATGCATCGCAGTAAACTACAAAATCTTTCGTCTGTTCTGGGAGTGACAAGATTGGGGCGCTACAGAGGGCTCACTTTAGTGTCTGGAAAGCAGTTTCTTATTTCTCCTCGTAGCCGAAGGTTACACCATTCTGGGTCAATGTGGTGAGGAGTTTTTCAATTTCTGAGAAGTTTTGGATGAACCTTCCTTAATAGCCAGCGAGACCTAGAAATTGACGAATCTGTAACAACGTAATTTTTCAAAACAAATTTTCATTTCTTAAAAACTTAAATTGTTCCAAACCAAACCATAAAAATAAAATGTATCATAATCATAGTACAAAAGGTATCAAATCCCAAGATCAATTATATCCAAATCCACCTGCATGTGTGTACGAGTCATGACGGCGCCTTCCCACGGTCCTCGCTAGTACCTGAAACACATGACACAACAACTGTAAGCATAAATTCATAGCGAGTTCCCCAAATGTACCACTTACACACATACGCCCTTCCAGGCCATGACCTTCCGGTCCATGTGTCTCAAGGGACTTCCGTCCCAACTTAGTAAACCTTCCGGTCCTATCCATGTCGACCTTCCGGTCCATAATTCCCTGACCTTCGGGTCTACATCATAATGCCTTCCGGCCCATATCATAATGCCTTCTAGCCCATATCAAGCATAGCATAAATAACGCATACAAAACAGGCAACTTAACATACAATGTATATATCGTATAGCAAACCAGACCTTCCGGTCACACATAGGTACCCTTCCAGGTATAGTATAGTGAGAAGACTCACCTCGTATGATGTCTAAGTCTCACGTGCTCGGTATTTCTGAATCTCGTAACCTCGACCTAGCCTCGCCTAATCACATCAAATAATCATTCTAAATCATTAACGGATCGCAAGGCTATACTATATTCCTTCTAAAATTCCTCAGAAGGGTAAAATACCATTTTACCCCTCCCTGACCCAATAGACCACATGTTGACTAAAACCCTAAAAGTCAACAAAGTCAACAGCAAGCAGTACGCGGGGCGTACCAGCTCCTGTACGCGGGGCGTACTCTTGCATTCCAGAAACGGGGTACGCAACCCTTTACGTGACGCGTACTAGGATTACGCCCGACGTAATGCCGAGTTTCCTTGTTCAGCCCATTTAGGTCTTAAATGGTTAAGACTTGCATCCAAACTTCAGATCTGACCCCTCTAATATGTCTTAAACCATAAAGTTGGAAACTTTAAGCCTTTTCGTGGCTATAAAGGTCACTTTGTGCTCAAAACACCTTTCCTCTTTCCATAATGAGACTATAACTCATGCATGCCACAAGATCCACATCCAAGAGTTGATTTTTATTACTCCTCAACACACATTACACTAGAAAAGGTCAGATTTAAGCTTATGGAGACTCGATACACATAAAGTCTCCAACTTTGAACCAAAACCCAAAAAATGGTCCAACTAGCAAAACTTATGAAGAACAAGGAAAGCCCTGAGCTTTTTACCTCAGGAAGGATCTCCAACCACTATAGAACTCGGATCTACACTTGTTCTTCAACTTCTAGCTCCAACAATGGTTTTTCTTCTCCTTCTTCACCTTGAAAAGACAACTTCAAGCTCAAAAACTCACGCACCAGCTAAAGCACGAATCTCAGCTCTTCAAGGGCTCTATCTCAAAGGTGTATGGTGGCTAGGGCAAAGGACTACATGTTCCTTTTATAGAGCAAGGCTAAAAATTAGGGTTTTGCATCTGGGCCAGTTACGCCCGACGTAACCTTGGGTACGCCCAGTGTACCCGGATGACCCGCGTACAAATTAAGCGCGCGAGTATGCGTGGCGTACACCCAGTGCGCCCAGCGTACTCACTCACTACATCTTTTACTTTAAGGGACTAACTAGCCAATTCTCCAAAATAGAAGGTTTATAAAGTTAACATGTATTTCGGGCTATTACAATTCTCCCCCTCAAGAACCAGACTTCACCCTCGAAGTCTCATGCTGTGAACAACTCCCGATGCTGCTCCCGCATCTCCGAGTCTGGCTCCCAGGTCAGCTCGGACCCTTTCTGATGTTGCCACTGGACCTGTACCAGGGGCACTTCCTTGTTCCTCAGAACCTTGATCCTCCGATCCAAGATTGTGATTGGCTTCTCAGCATAATTCAGACTCGCGTCCACCTGGATATCCTCTAACGACACTATTTCCGACTCGTCAGCGATACACTTCCTCAGCTGCGACACATGGAAGGTATCATGAATCTCGTCCAACTCCGTAGGTAGCTCCAAGCGATATGCTACCTTGCCCACCCTCGCGATCACTCTAAACGATCCAGTATACCGGGGTCCTAACTTGCCCCTCTTCCTGAATCGGATCACTCCTTTCCACGGAGATACCTTCAGGAGCACGAAATCGCCGACCTGAAATTCGAGTTCGGACCTTCGCCTAGACACGTAACTCCTATGGCGACTCTGAGCGGTCAATAACCTTTGCCGGACCTGTTGTACCTAGTCTATTGTCTAAAGCAGTACCTCTGTACTACCCATCACACGCTGCTCTACCTCGCCCCAGCAAATTGGGGTACGACACCTCCTCCCATACAACAACTCAAAAGGTGGCATACCAATGCTCGAGTGATAGCTGTTGTTATAGGAAAACTCAGCCGAGGCCAAATACGTGTCCCAACTTCCGCCGAAATCCAATACACATGCCCAAAGCATGTCCTCGAGCGTCTGGATCGTCCGCTCGCTCTGCCCGTCGGTCTGTGGGTGTTATGCGGTACTGAAATGCAGCCTCGTACCCAACTCCTCATGAAACTTCTTCCAAAATCTGGAAGTAAAAAGCACATCTCGGTCTTAAACAATCGAGGTCGGAACTCCATGCCGCGATACCACCTCCCTCACGTATAACTCTGCTAACTTTTTAGCAGAAGACCTCTCACTGATAGCAAGGAAGTGAGCGCTTTTCGTCAACCGGTCCACGATCACCCAAATCGCATCGACACCCCTAGCAGTCCTCGGCAATTTGGTGATAAAATCCATGGTGATCTTTTCCCACTTCCAATCGGGAATCTCTAACGGCTTTAACTTACCATGCAGGCATTGGTGCTCGGCCTTAACCTTGCGATAGGTCAAGCACCTCTCCACGAACCATGCAACATCCCTCTTTATACAGGGCCACCAATACTCCTTCTTCAGGTCCAAAAACATCTTAGTGGCCCTGGGATGGATCGAGAACTTCGATTTATGCGCCTCCTCCATCAAGACGGTACACGTTCTGCCCACAAACGGTACCCAAACCCGACCCTGGAAGGTTATAAGTCCTCGACTATCGGTAAAAAACTCTTATACCTGCTCGATCACTCGCTCTCTCTCTTCCGGTTCTCCGGTCTCACGGCCTCCGCCTTGGCCCCTCGGATGGCGTCCCATACCAGAGTCATCACTGTCAATCTCATGCAAATATCTTGAATTAGGGCGCCCTCTACCCTACGACTCAGGGCATCGGCTAACATATTAGCCTTGCCTGGGTGGTACAGGATCTCACAATCATAATCCTTTACTACATCCAACCATCTCCTCTGGCGTATATTTAGGTTGGGCTGATCCATCAAATACTTCAAGCTCTTATGGTCTGTGTATATCGTCCACCGAACCCCATACAAATAGTGACGCCAAATCTTGAGGGCGAACACTACCGCTCCCAATTCCAGATCATGAGTGGGATACCTCGACTCATGAGGCTTAAGCTGCCTCGATGCATATGCTATCATATGCCCCCTCTACATAAGCACCGCCCCCAATCCGGATATCGATACATCACAATATACCACGAAATCCTCCATCCCTTCCGGAAGGGCTAACACTGGGGCTTCGCATAATTTCTGGCGAAGTGTCTCTAACGAGGTCTGCTGCTCCAGACCCCAAGAAAATGCAACACCCTTCCAGGTCAACTTGGTGAGTGGCACGACGATCTTGGAGAAATCCCTGATAAACCTCCGATAGTAGCCTGCCAATCCTAAGAAACTCCTAATCTTAGAAGGTGACCTCGACACTTCCCAACTCATCACAACCTCAATCTTGGCTGGATCAACCAATATCCGTCGCTGGTTGACAAGATGCCCCAGGAACTGGACCTCCCGTAACCAAAAATCACACTTGGAGAATTTGGCGTAAAGCCTCTCCGATCTCAGAACTCCGAGGATTTCCCTCAAATGCTCCTCACGCTGCTCTCTGGATTTTGAATATACCAATATATCATCGATGAAAACAATCACTGATCGATCCAACATCGGTCTGCACACCCTGTTCATGAGATCCTTGAACACGGTAGGTGCATTGGTGAGCCCAAATGGCATCACCACGAACTCATAATGCCCATAACGAGTTCTGAACTCTGTCTTCTGGATATCTTCATCCCGAACCCTCATTTGATGATAACCCGACCTCAAGTCTATCTTGGACAACCAAGACGTTCCCTGCAATTGATCGAATAAATTATCGATCCTCGGCAACGGATAACGGTTCTTGACTGTCAACTTGTTCAACTCCCGGTAATCAATACATATCCGGTGTGAACCATCCTTCTTCTTGACAAAAAGGATCAGCGCTCCCTAAGGTGAGCTACTTGGTCTAATAAACCCCTTTCCAAACAGCTCCTGAAGCTGCGAGGATGACTCCTACATCTCGGATGGTGCAAGGCAATAGGGTGCCTTGGAAACAGTTGCCGCCCCGGGCACCAAGTCGATACGAAACTCCACCTGCCTCTCGGGAGGCACACCTGGCAAATCCTCAGGGAAAACGTCAGGGAACTCCCACACAATTCGGACCTCATCAAACAAATTTGGCCTCCCATCGGCCACTCGTGTGTCCATCACATAAGCCAAAAATCCCACACAACCCTGCTATAAACTCAACCTCGCCCTAGCAGCCGAACAAAATGCTGACTCAGGACAGGTACCCTCACCGTACACCGTAAGTACTCCCCCACTCGGGTCTCGTATTGTCACCAACTGACGCTCGCAATCTATAACAACTCCAAATCGGCTCAACCAATCATTGCCCACTATGACACACACGTCTCCCATCGCAATCGGGACCAGATCTATGGGGAACTCCACACTGAAGATCTCAAGGATACATCCTCTAATCACATACGTGGCATACACTGCTCGCTTGTTACCTATAGAAACTCGCAGAGGTCGACTCATGGCCTCTCGACAAATACTGATATGATGACTAAAGGCTAACGATACAAAAGAACGACTTGCTCCCGAGACAAATAACACTAAAGCCGGCACATAATTCACAAGAAAAGTACCTACGCATAACATAATCTAAGTATAATATCTTAGACTTAAATAAGTAGAGAGAAGAATACATATTGGCCACAACGTCAGGTGCTGTGCCGACCTCCTCCACTGTCAACTGGAAAGCTCTCCCACGTGCATTCGGAGCCTCAGCCTTCACCGATCGAACCTCAGTAACCCTAGCAGCAGGTGCAGATCCCTACGCTGTCCGCTGATGCAACTGCGGACACTCGGCCTTCCGATGGCTAGTCTGGATGCAATGAAAGCAAACCATAAATCCCTTAGGGAAATCCTTGGCGATATGCCCTCCTTGCCACGTATGTAGCAAGCACCCAATCGACAAGCTCCCTCATGACGTTTGTCGCACTTCCCGCAAGTGCGGCCCTTCTGACCTCCAGTCCTCGAATCAGCGGGCTTGGCTCGCTTGGCTTCCGACTGAGACTGAGCCGGCCGCCGATCCATCCTCTGGGACTCGGCCTCCTCCCTGGCCTGAGTCTCTAACTCGATCTGCCGCTTCCAGGAATTTGCCTGAAGCTCAGCAAAGGTACGGTATGTCAATTTCGACACGAACTCTCAAATGTCCCTCCTCAAAATGCCCAAATACCGGCTCATCCGTGCCTGCTCAGTAGACACCTTCTCAGGGCAAAACATCGCCCTCTCATGAAACTTCTGGGTGACCACAATAACCGAATCATTAACCTGCTTGAGGGTCAAGAACTCCTGAACCAACCATTCCCTCTCCACCGGGGGAACATACTCATCCCTGAACATGGAGGTGAACCTTTCCAAGGTCACCTCAGAAATATCAGCCAGAGTGAAGCTTGCCGTCACGAACTTCCACCAATCCTTCGCTCCCAAGAGAAGCTGGTTCAAAGTGAACCGAACCCTCAAGTGTTCCGGACAAGAACACATATAGAAACATCCCTCGATGTCAGAGATCCACCTCATCGCCGCTATCAGGTCCTGTGTCCCATCAAACTCTGGTGGCTTCGTGTTGCTGAACTCCCGAAGCAACGAGTCACCTCCCTGAGGTCTGGCAGCCGCAATAGTTACGGTAGCTACAGAAGCTGCAGCCTCAATCACTGTTGCATACCACTCATCAAAGGTCTCAAGCAGTGTGGTCTTGATATCCCGGATGGCAGCAGCCACCTCCTCATGAATCAATCGACGGATCTCCTCGTCATTGACCCCACTGCTCTAGGGTGTGTATTGTGTCCTAACCATGATACCTTAGAAATACGACATAAAAATCAGAGACTCGATCGAGTATACTCGCACTCGATATCACAACCCTACTCGTCCTCCAATACCCAAAGGATTCTAACCTGGGCTGCTCACTGATCCGGTGTCTTCAGTAGTACGAGCCCTATACTACTGACCACACTGTATCAACATTCACCCCAACTCCTCCTCCTTGGATCCCGGATCATGAGTACTCTACTCTCGCTATGCATTGGCTACCTACTCGCTCTCAAGGCATCTCATAGCAGCAGGATTCTCCTATGCTAAGACATCACAAATCAGGCCACTCTAGTCCTAATATGAATACCAAGTCTACTCTAGCATGCATAACATAACATAGCATCACATAACACATAATCTAAGGGTATTCTGGGGATTCTCAAATCCTCAGTTTGAGTTCAGATACGCCCAAAGGTGCATCCGAGTCCCTCAAACCAAGGCTTTGATACCAACTTGTAACAACGTAATTTTTCAAAACAATTTTTCATTTCTCAAAAACATAAATTGTTCCAAACCAAACCATAAAAATCCAATGTATCATAATCATAGTACAAAACATATCAAATCCCAAGATCAATTATATCAAAATCCGCCTGCGTGTGTGTGTACGAGTCATGTCGGCGCCTTCCAACGGTCCTCGCTAGTATTCGAAACACATAACACAACAACTGTCAGTATAAATGCTTAGTGAGTTCCCCAAATATACCACTTACACACATACGCCCTTCCAGGCCATGACCTTCCAGTCCATGTATCTCAGGGGACTTCCATCCCAACCCGGTAAACCTTCCTATCCTACCCATGTCAACCTTCCGGTCCATAACTCCCTGACATTCCGGTCTACATCATAATGCCTTCTGGCCCATATCATAATGCCTTCCGGCCCATATCAAGCATAGCATACATAACGCATACAAAACAGGCAACTTAACATACAATGCATATATCGTATAGCATACCAGACCTTCCGGTCACACATATGTACCCTTCCAGGTACAGTATAGTGAGAAGACTCACCTCGTATGATGTCTAAGTCTCACGTTCTTGATATTTCTGAATCTTGTAACCTCAACCTAGCCTCGCCTAATCACATCAAATAATAATTCTAAATCATTAACGGCTCGCAAGGCTATAATATATTCCTTTTAAAATTCCTCAGAAGGGTAAAAGACCAATTTACCCCTCCCTAACCCAATAGAACACATGTTGACTAAAACCCTAAAAGTCAACAAAGTCAACAGCAAGCAGTACGCGGGGCGTACCAGCTCCTGTACGCGGGGCATACTCTTGCATTCCAGAAACGGGGCACGCAACCCCTTCTGCGGCGCGTACTGGGATTACGCCCAACGTAATGCCCACTTTCCTTGTTTAGCCCATTCAGGTCTTAAACGCTTAAGACTTGCATCCAAGCTTCAGATCTGACCCCTCTAATATGTCTTAAACCATAAAGTTGGAAACTTTAAGCCTTTGCATGGCTGTAAAGGTCACTTTGTGCTCAAAAAACCTTTCCTCTTTCCATAATGAGACTATAACTCATGCATGCCACAAGATCCACATCCAAGAGTTGATTTTTATGACTCCTCAACACATATTACACTAGAAAAGGTAAGATTTAAGCTTATGGAGACTCTTTACACATAAAGTCTCCAACAAGCAAAACTTAGGAAGAACAAGGATAGCTCTGAGCTTTTTACCTCAGGAAGGATATCCAACCACTGTAGAACTCGGATCTACACTTGTTCTGCAACTTCTAGCTCCAACAATAGCTCCTTCTTCTCCTTCTTCACCTTGAAAAGACAACTTCAAGCACAAAAACTCACACACTAGCCAATGCACGAATCTCAACTCTCCAAGGGCTCTCTCTCAAGGGTATATGGTGGCTAGGGAAAAGGACTACATGTTCCTTTTATAGAGCAAGGCGAAAAATTAGGGTTTTGCATCTGCGCCGGTTACACCCGGCGTAACCTTGGGTACGCCCAGCGTACCCGGATGACCCACGTACAAATTAAGCACGCGAGTACGCACGGCGTACAACCAGTACGCCTAGCGTACTCACTCACTACATCTTTCACTTTAAGGGACTAACTAGCCAATTCTCCAAAATAGAAGGGTTATAAAGCTAACCTGGATTTCAGGCTGTTACAGAATATCTGTTAGTGTTCGTGGGGTCGCCCAGTTATCGATAGTTTTGAACTTGGAGGGATCAAGATGTATCCCTTCCTTGCTGACTACATGACCTACGAGGTCCACCTTTCGAATCCAAAATTCGCACTTCAAGAACTTTGCATACAATTTCTCTGCCCTTAAGGTTTGCAAGACTTATTGTAAGTGTTGGCTGTGTTCTTCCTTACTTCAGGAATAGACTAGTATATTGTCGATGAAAACTATAAAGAACTTGCTAAGTAAGATCGACACACATAGTTCATCTGGTCCATGAATACTGTGGGCGCATTCGTTACACCAAAGGGCATCAATACAAATTCATAGTGACCATTGCAAGTTCTAAAAGCGGTCTTTGGAATATCGTCCTCCTGGACTCGTAGTTGATGGTATCCTGATCTCAAGTCAATCTTGGAGAAGAAATTTCCCCATGAAGTTGATCAAAGAGGGTGTCTATTTGGAGTAGAAGGTATTGGTTCTTAATGGTAAGCTTGTTTAGTTCACGGTAATCTATCCATATTCGGAACGATCCATCCTTCTTTTTCATGAATAGGACCGGTGCTCCCCAGGGCGAGAAGCTTGGTCTTATGAATCCTTTGGTTAGAAGTTTGTTCATTAGGATGGATAGTTCCTGCATCTCTGACGGTGCTAAATGGTACGGGGATTTGGCTACTGGGGTAGCTCTGGGAATCAAGTCGATTCAGAATTCGACTTGGTGTTCCGGAGGAACTCCTGGGAGATCTTCGGGGATTACATCGGGGAAATCACAATCTTCAGGGATATCCTTGATGTTTTTCACTTCTTGTGTCTTATCCACCACGTGAGCTAAGAAGGTAATATAATCTTTGGGAAGATACTTCTTGGCCTTGACGCAAGAAACGATTTGGAGGTTCAAATCGGGTTTGTCGCCAAAGATAACGAGGGATTCACTACTTGGCAGATTAAGATGAATGGATTTTTCATAATATAGGATATCAAAAAATTGAAGTCTTAACCAATCCATGTCGATGATAATGTCGAATCTTTTAATTGACACCGTAATAAGGTCAATTTTGAAGGAATAGTTGTTTAGAGTAAGTGTGCATCCTATGTATATGTCGTTTTTGCTCTCGGTCTTTCCGTTTTCCATCTCTATGGTAAATGTGTCTTTTAGTGATTGGAGATTTTTTTTAGTAGATGTTTGAATTTATGGCTTGCGAAGCTTTTCGCTGCACCACTATAAAAAAGAATGCATGCGTAAGAATTATTGAGAAGAAACGTACTGATAACCACGGTAGGATCTACCATGGCTTCTTCGTGATCAATTACCAAAATTCTTCCTACCCCACCAACATTCCTTGTCTTCGGGAAGTCTCTCTTGAAGTTCCCGGTTTCGCAACACCCATAACAAGCTTGACTTACTCCTATGGTGGGGACTTGGGAGATGGGTTGTGCTAGCGCTTTACTGAAACAGGCAGTTTGCCCGTTCTTGTTGTAGCTTTTGCAGTGCATTTCCTTGCAAAATATCATATGATGGAAGTTGCACTTATTACACTTTGGCAAAGTTCCAACATATCGACTTGGGGGTGCTGGAGTAGCAGTAACAGTGGCAGGAATAGTAACAGTGATAACAGCGGGAACAGTAGCAACATGTACCGCCACAGTTTGTTGTGTCTTTGAAGGTTCATGTAATGATTTCCCCTTTCGTTTGTTCCAGAACTTCTTTTTGTTGCCTCCTTCTTTGGGTTTTTTAGAAATGGCTGGCATGGAGCCTTGACCAACTCCATGATTTACGAGTGCCTATGCCAGACGTTTGGCACTATCGAAAGTAAGTGGATTGGTAGCTATAATGTTTCCTTGAGTCGGGGGAGTTAACCCCCAGATGTACCTTTCTACTTTCTTACTCTCCAAGGTGACCATCTCGGGACACAGAAGAGCCAGCTCATTGAATCTGGTAGTATAAGTAGCAATATCAGAGTCCTTCATCGTCAGACCCGAGAGTTCCTACTCTAACTTTTGTATTTCACCTCCATGATAATATTCTGCCAGGATCAGAAGTTTTAAGTCTTCCCAGTTCATTGCATTGGCTAATGGGAGAGACAATAACTTGGCATAACCATTCCACCAAGAGAGGGCTCTGTCCAAGAAGGTGTGCTACAAATTTTACTTTGCTAGCTTCAGGAAACGCACAGATTTCAAACATTGATTCGATTTTCTCGAACCAACGTGTTAGAGCAATGACACCTCTGGTGCCATCGAAGGATTTGGGTTTGGCGTTCGTGAAGTGTCAGAAGAACACTCGTTTAGGTGTGCAAGACTTTCCCCGTGATGAGAGTTGTGGGCACCACCACTAGATCCACTAGTACCACTGACGATAATTTGTGTCATGGTGGCAACCACAACGGCTATTACTGCTGCTTGGAAGACAACAGGTTCATACTGTGGAGGTGGTGGTCATGGTGGAGTTGGTGGATTGTTGTTGAAAAACCTATTTGATTTATGTGGCAACATCATTTTCTATAAATTTTAGAGAGGAAATGATGATAAGTCATCTATAGTAGTTACAAGTTAGGTGATATTGAACATGATATATTTTACTTGTAAACGTAACATATCCTGACTTTCGTAGTGTTATATTTTTCGATTTATAATAGAAGTATACTAATATAAGTCAACGATCACTAATTTCATTTATATTGTAAGGAATTTGTGTAATGTATTCCGTAGCAGGTCCTCCTATAATCACTTAGTGTATACGAATTATACATAATCAAGACCAAATAGACCTTCGATTAAGTGGTTCTACTCTAAATCCACAACCAAACTAGGAACAGGAAGTAAAGCTAAGTCACAAATTCTAAGTCTACAAAAGCTTAATTATATATAACTCTTATGTATACACTTAGTAATTATAGATCTACCAGTATAAGTTGTTTGTTTTCACATAATTGATCCTAGTAAGAAAGACCATCTTGAATATTGTTGTTCCAGTGCTAAATGTCATAAAATACTCCTATAGTATTTTAACTTTATGTTTGGTTCTAGAGTTCTTCTGGTATATAGATTTGGTAAGTTTTAGGCTTGTTGCAACACCACGATCACTCCCAAACACATGTTAGTCATACCTCAAATAAATATAGTTGATCAGGATATATTTATCCCAAATATAATTACATAACTGTCTAGGTTTAACTGTAGTGTCCAACATCTAAATATGTTTATGTAGTTCTCACTGTGATATTGTTTCTGGTATGTATGCATTTTAGTATACTTCTTAGGAAATACTTAGATTATAAAAGTATACTTCTAGTCAGATCGCATCAGCTCCATTGTATTTATAATTGTATATCTTTTGTGGTTTGATATACTTAGTTCACTATAAGCAATGCTCTGATACCAATACTGTCACACCCCCTAACTGGATGGGTGGAAACGTTCGGGGGTAGATGACTTCATGTCAATATCACAACAATTGCATAATAGTAATCAAAGTACAACAACTATTACATTAATAAAGTATAGTTTTACATTCGTGTTCAAATTAATGCATACTTGACACCAAAATGTATAGCAAAAGTTAAAAGACATGAGTATATGAAGCTCCGTCTTCTTAGAACCTCTGTATACCTGTCTAGTGATTTCATGAGAATAAAAGTAGTTTTGAAAAGAGTGTCAACAATTATGTTGGTGAGTTTAGAAGCATGTTTGTAATTGTAATATGTGATTTGTTCCTTGAAATGTAAGTATGTTTTCTCAGAAAATCATATATTTTCTGTTGGAATCATGTTGTAGTCTTAATACCCTAAGACCAAAACGTGTAACTGTTATTGTACTATGAGATAGTATAATGTAGTTTTAACACATATAAAACCATTAATAGTATGTTTTCTCGGTACTGGAATAGTATTATGTATTTGTACTTGTATAAAAACCGTGTAATTGTAAGTGCCTGGATTCACCAACTGTACTGTAAGATACTATATTATAGTTTTATTACTTAATAAAACTATGTGAAGTCGTTTACTTATTTATACACTAATCGTAATGCTTAATACCAAATTGTGAGTTATGATAACCACGCTTGATGTCCTAAGATGGCCTGAACACGACGTTCTTCAGGCATTGCAACCGGTACTACATTTGTCACCCCAGCCCTACCGACCTAACTATAGTGAACCGTTAAGGTCCAGGAGTGTCATCCCCGTATAGATCTATACACAGGTGACACGCTCTCCCTTCAGGAGACTGTAGTTATAAGTTCAAGACTTGGTTGATACTTAGACAAGTACGTAAAGTGTGTCTCACAAATGCTATATTGATAGTTACGTGTAGAATAATGAAAAGTTATTTTGTATTGGATAAACTGTAAGTATATCTCATAAACTATACCTATTATAGTTTATATTTTTTTCCATAATGTATTATGAATATGTAAAGTAGTGCATATGATCCATAGTCTATACCTATTATATTTTATATGTTTGTTTTCCGTATTGTATTATGAACTTTGAAAAGTAATATGTATGTTCCATAAAATATACGTATTATAGTTTATATGTATTTGTTTTACTCAAACAAAAACCTTTGTATTGTTAATAACTCAACAAGTTTAAGTCGTATAATTCGTGATACGGTTGTTCCGTGAAATTAATGTTTATACCCAAATGGTAAGCAAATAGTTCAATATACATACATACATATATATACATACATATATATATATATATATATATATATTTAACAAGTTTTAAATGGTTTTATACTTATATAAAAATAATATTTATATAATTATGATTAAATAGGCAGTCGAAGAAATTATTCTACCCCAAGCCCACAACCAAACAAGGAACAACAAAATGGAGCAAAACTTATCAATTCTAAGCCTGTTAAACATTAATTATATATATATATATATATATATATATATATATGTGTGTGTGTGTGTGTGTGTGTGTGTGTGATTTTAATAACAGCAACAATTGACAAAAACATTGAAAACGATTAGATATTAACACAAAATTTCTTGTGTTACACTTGTATCCCCCCCTAAAGTAGTGAAAAATCATGAAAATGTAGGGTATGAACTCACCTCAGGTGTGTGTTCTTGGTTGGTTATGAAGTGGTTGTGATGATACCCGGGTTAAAACACATTTTCTCAAAAGTATCCTAATAATATTATACACACGATATTGTTTTTAAATTTAGTGAAATGAATGATTAATAAAGTGTTATATCTACACCAAATAATATATGTTACTTACCAAAACTTTTATCTATTTGGAAGAAGATCATCTTTTGGAGTTGTTAACCTTTAATTTTGAGAGAAAAAGGCGTTTGAATTTTAGATTGATTGGTATTGTTTTCGTTCACCGTGAATAAAATAAACGAATGGTTCTATTATACATTTTAAATATGAAGTAAAAAGGTAGGTGGTCACTTGTTAATTGAGATTAAATCATCTTGAAAAGTGTGTCAAAGGGATAAAAGTTGGAGATTTCGGCCGAGAAAGGGTTTGCGGTCAAGCTGTTTGCGGTCCGAAGTGGACCATGGCTTCGCATAGTTTCGGTCTTAACTGAAATCAGTTTTCGGTCCAAGGAGGTGTTACCATGCGAGAGTTCTCGGTGGTGATTTATGTGGAGCTTATTTCAGTGCTCGCATTTGATTCATATTTGATGTTTTCGGCCAAGTGTTATAGATTTCTAAATTCTAAAGATTAAAAACTCATATATAATAAAGTTATTTCCCTTATATTAAATCAAATATTTTTATTTATTTGACTTTGGTTTAACTTTCCTTGACTTTAATTATAACGTATATAAGTATCATTATCAAGGTATGCATAATAACTTATATAAACATGCCCTTAAGGCACTTAAGTTCTTATTGTATTAATACTATGATATGGATTTCACTTGTATTTGATTGTAGTTATACTTTTATTTGAATAAGTTTGACTTGAAATAACGGGTTGTTACATCATTCACCCTCTCCAACTGATGCACCAAAAACTCACTAACCGGACTACCAAACCCACTGAAGCGTTTCCTAGGCTCTCCTAGGTTACCGACCTCACCCAACCCTCAGTTGCTTAAGGACTCCCACCAATGTCAAATAGTTTCCTCATTAATATAGCCACATGAAACAAAGATAAGATAATCCTTCGAGTAAAAGAGTCAACCTTAGAATGATTCGACTCAGACGAGAGCTATGCAATATAGTCGAATCTGTCACTCTGAGATTATTTAACCTGTGCCACACATGGCTTAACATATTCACTTAGCAGCTGATTCACATCACTAAGGGCCCCACAAAGCATAAGGAAAGCAACATTCAGGCAACAGAAAATCTAACCAGCATACTCTAATCAAGCCATCCAATCCACTTATCAGATCCACATACTAGCATTTAATACTAAAGCTCATATAGTCAGGCATATAAAAGACATCTCTCCTATCATGAAATACTGAGCAGATCCTTAGCCCTAATCTAGCATGCAATTCTCATAATCATTGCATATATCATAATAAATATGTATTTTTATTTTGGGAACCAGTTACTTGAGCTCGGATGATTGCATGCATGACACCCCTTTCTTTGATTAGAAATTGCCTGTTAATTAAATGTTTATTTTAAAAAATTCACCAAACCCTTAGTTTGAGTTCAAACACACCCGAGAGTGTGCCTGAATCCCTCAAACCAAGGCTCTGATACAAACTTGTAACATCCCAAAATCAAGGGCAAAAATGTTATATTGATTATATTCAAAACTTTAGAGTAATCTCTTCCAAACGTTCCAAAATATTTCAATACTAAACATTTATCAGAGTTCATTCCTAAGATCACGTAATGCAGAAAACATGAGTGGATGCGCTGCGATCAAGCTGGGCCCGTCCTTATCGAACCGAAAGTACCTGAAACCATAAACCACAGACTTTAAGCACAAAGCATAGTGACTTCCCCAAATACCACATACCACATATAATCATAGATTATCACACAAATACATATGGGTGCCATAGGCTCCCCTAGGGTGTCTATGTATTATGTCATGGGTTCCCCCATGGGCTTTACCTGGAATGCCATGGGCTTTCCCCTCATGGTCTGACGACCAATAGTCATGGGCTCCCCCGGGGTCTTCCATGCAAGCATCACAAAGACAAATATCATACAATCTACACTACTTAACTAATTAAGTGCTAGAGTTCAGACTCTGGTCTTACATACAGTTCACCAGGAGACGCCTCCTGGTCTTTCATAAAAACCACCACGCATTATCCCCGAGTCTTCCTAAAATACATAAACCAAATTGGGCCGGCATTGGTGCCTTCCACCCGTAGAATAGTGAAGACACTCACTGAAAGAAATCCTTAGCTGATGCCCTAACAACACCTCTAAACTGCTAAATCAAAACAACACCCAATTAATAATTGGGTTCCAATCCTTAACCACAACATCATACCAGGGGTAAAAAGACCATTTTATCCCTAACCTGGCCTTATCCAAATCCATGACCCAAACTACAATCTGAAAGACCCAAAGGCCCGCTAATCAACTAATGGCCCAATTTTCCAAACTATGCCCAAACCCATACATGGCCTTGCCTTAAGGTCGAATCATTCTTTCTAATTCAAACACCTTGTATCCCGATGGCCCGTTAACAAATGAAGCCCAGTGTACCAGCAACTACTAGATCCAAACAACCCCACTAATTGCCTAATTTTGCAAATTGGGCCGAAACCCATATGGTCTTTATCCTAAGCCCATAAATCTGTTGATTACATTTCAGATTACCTCAAGTACCTCTTGATACAAACTTGTTCATACACATAAATCGAAAGTCAAAGTCAACGGTCTAAGTTAACCCAAATCGCCGAGTTGTCCTTCAACTAATCGAATTTCTCCATCAACTGTACAGATCGGAAAAAACCAAGTTAACTCGCTGAGTTCTCCCAAGAACCCACAACTTAATTCATTAAGATACCTTCATCGAATCCAAGAGCTCCAAAGCTCAGATCTCGACCAAAATGAGACCAAGAAGGGTAAATTTTCCAACTTTACCCCTAGTAACCAACTAAATGGGCCCAAACTCAAACCCTACACTTAAAAGAGTGAGAGCTTAATCATTGAGCACATAATCATCAAAGAAAAAACCCCAAAATCAAGATTTGACCCCATAAGGCTAGATGGCCATGCAAATTTTCAAACTTTACACTTAAGAATGACTATGAGGATCTCAAAAGCTTAAAAAGCGCTAAATGATAGACTTAATGAATGCATAAAGACCTTAAATCCATAAAGTCGACACCTTTATGCCAAAAGATCTCATGTAGACCTTAGATGTGAAAGAATAATCATTTGGGACGTCCTAATCCCCAACATCGACCCATATATGGCTAAAAAGCATAAACTCTAACCTAAGAAGAGATCTAACCAACTAATATGCAAGGTAAGAACTTGATGCCTCCGATACTTGGAAAATAATACAGAGATTTTGGATCCAAGACTTCTTCTTCAAGCCAAGCAACTCCTAATTCCATAGATCCTTCAACAAGCACCAAAAATTAACTTTCAAGTCTCTCCACAAGCTCTAACACTCAACAATGGAAGATAAGGCTTGATTTTAGGGTTTCTGGACAGAGAAGGTTGGTAAGGAGGCTAGCCACGAAACTTAAGGCGTTTAAATAAGGTGCAACACCCTAAAAAATTTAGGGTTTCTCAATCAGAGTCCATCTTGGAACCTGAAAGTGAACCTCTAGCAATCCTAAGTCCAAATGTCAATTCCATAGTCAGATGGTGGTCCGAAGTGAAGATCGTTATGAAATCAGTTCATGTCCGGACTTGAAGATATGTTGGTGATGTGGAGATTGAGAGTGAAGGCATTCTGGAATGGATGAATATATCTAGAACGTTTTTTGTTCCGAAATCAGTATTTTGTCTTAATGCATTTAATGTAATTTGTCTTTTGTTTGATTTAACCTGTCATAGGACTTAGCATTATTTATCAAACTCATATATTCAGAGTGATAATTGTAACTCTTTTATCCAGTCCTTTGATTTTAATTGGTTAGTATCATTTTTCATGTGCTCGTATTCTCTCAAACATTCTTCTTGTTCTTCATTTATTATCTTTACCTTGATCTTTATTCTCATTCAACATTTATGGCTTGAACATGTGTTGAATACTTTATCTCAGACTTGACCGGTCTATCCAGACTTGACTAGAACATTTATTGGCGAACATACATTGATCTTAAGCATTCGCTCAAGGTTTGAGTTTTCAAACCTTGTCCCTGCGCATCAGATCGTTCTTGTTCTCACAATTGGTATCAAAGCTTGAGTGGTTGTCCTTTGAATCCAGAAGATCAGATTATAGCTGGTTTGACATTAGCTTGGTGTTTCAAACATTTCTGTGTTAAGGATAAATGTAATTCTATATACCACTTTTTCTTAAAGATATCTCAATTTCAATGGCTGCTACTAATCCTCAACAAATGAATTGAATGTAAATCACAAATAGCATGGGTGGCCCTACACATTCCCCATTGCTAGTTGTGGAAGAATATGACCACTGGAAAGCTAGAACAAAAAGATTTTTATTAGCCAAAGAGAAATGTGAAGCTATTTGGAGATCTATCAAAGAAGTCCCTCATGTTCCTGTAAGAAAATTTGTAAGAGATGCTATTGCTCAGCTTATTGGTCAAGATGAGACTTGTCTGACTCCTCTACAACTGATGATATTAAGAAGTTGCATACTGATCAAGTCGCCTTCTCTGAAATGGTGTTTGGTGTTCCTCCTTCGCTCTTTGAACACATTAAGTTGTGTAAATCAGCAAAAGAGATTTGGGACACTCTCCAAGACCTTATTGAAGGTTCGGAAAACATGAAAGACAAGCGTCTCAATTTGGTTGTCAATGAATTTGACACATTCACTACCACTCCTAGTGAATCAGTGGCCTAAGCCTCTAACCGTTACCGAATAGTTGTCAGAAACATGACTGTGCATGGGATTGTCCAAACTCCCTTGGAGTACAATCTCAAGTTCATTGACAACCTTGATAAAGGATGAGGAAATGTGAAATCTTGTCTTCAAAGTAATGGCTCCTTCCTTGAAAGAGTTAAAGCTCTATCAACTTTTTGATGAACTTCAAGGACACAAATCCAGTGTTTCTCAGACCATAAGGGAACTCTCTGGAGGTCCTCTTGCTTTTGTCTGCTCCTATGAACCAACCATTCCAAACTCTTCCACCTCGGATCCTTTCAAACCCACTATTCCATCAGTTCAATCTTCCTTACCTGTTTTACCCACACAAACATATCATGTTGATGACTCTGAAGCTATAGATTTTGAATTCCATTTCCAACAAGAATTTGTTCTATTCTCCATGAAATACAAACGTCCCTTCAATCCTTCTTTCAAAACATACCAAAATCGATTCCATGATCCTCACCAAAATAATCCTCAACCCTACTCTCCTCCAGAATCTCAACCACCTTCGGAAAATCCTCCCTCATACAAACCGAACATCTCAAAATCAAACTCTACTTCGGAACCACCACAAAATCCAAAATAGATAAGCCTAAAATTGTGTGCCACAAGTGTGGACATGCAAACCACTTTGTAAAAGATTGCTTGGTTGAAACTCCACAAAAGCCAAAGATCAAGGACTCTACATACTGCGACCGAAGATCTCAAGAGATGGCAGAAAGTGAAAAAAGTTGTTGTAACTACTATATCAAGGGATGTAGAAGGATATTGGTCATCAGGAGATGATGATGACATGGTGACTGGAAGGAACATGTGATTTATGGCGAGACCAACTGTTGGATGTGATGAGGGATATTGGTCCTATGGGTCTGAAGATGAAGATGATATTGTTGTACCACACTACTGCTACATGACCACGAACGATCCACTTGGTCGAAGCATCGTTCAGTAGGTAAAATCTATGATTAATGAAAATAACTTTGCTTTGTCTATTTGTTAACCTTACCTAACCCATATCCAAACAGATATGAGCACCATCTATAAAGCCTATGAGTCAGCCATAGAAGCCAGTGAGAAGAAGGAGTGTGAATTAAATCGTCTTAGGTTACGTTTTAAGGATAACAAGTAAAAAATCGAGTCTATAGAGCATGAGATTGTAATGTCAAACGATGAATGTATCATTTTAAAAGACAAATGTGAAATCACCTATTCCAAAAGAAATTTCATGATTTCTGATAAGAAACGTCTCAATGCTAAGATAGATGCTTTGCATAATTCTATTGATATACTTGAATCAAATCTACAAATGACTCATAACTTTCGTCATCCGTGGTTAAAAGCTCCTAGTCTCGGAAGCGAGTTTCGGAAACCAATTGCTCGTCCCTTGAAGGAATTTCAAATTTTGACATTTATGGGTGAGGTTCCGAAACATCAAAAATTCGGACACCCCTGTTTCTCCCTTGTCACCCCTTCCTGAGACCACATACCACTTTACGTCCCTAATTCGTGAGTTTCAAACCATAGTTGTTAAGAGTCCTGATTCCACGCAGTTTCCACCTCTGATAAGCCTGCACCTGAATCGGACCTCTACCACTCAAAAGTATGTTGTTCAAAATCCGAACCCAAACCCTCCTAACAACTGTGTTATTGAGGAAGTCTTGCCAGAATCAACTTCGTCTGAACCATTAGAGTGTGTTTGGGCATACCTAGATAGTGAAGTAGATGAGACAATTGTTGGGTTTTGAGCATTCTAACACTCCTAAGTGTACATGCAACCCTAAATACCTTGGATCTATGTTTTCTCTATTAAACATGCAAATAAGAACTTCCAAGGTATTATCCTAATCTAGCATACTAACCAATGAATGTAACAAGATAGAATACATACCTTTTGATGTAGCTTGATGTCTTCAAGCTTTAAGAGCTTAGCCCCAATAGTGTGAAAGCCTCAAGTGGAATCACAATCACCAAAACACTTAGAATAGCTTGAGAGAATTCTACAACTCATGAAATCGGCTAGCCCTTTCACTACAATATCTAGTGGCCGATTTGGTCAAGAATAAGATGCTTATATAGTTAGGATTACACCATGTAAACCCTAATTGACATGGCCTTTCATTTCCATGATCCATGGGTACAAATACACCATGGAGCATCCATGAACCATCCTATGGGTTTTAGCCCAACTTGATTATCCATGGAGCATTAGCCCACTATACAAGTATGGATGATTTACACAATCAACCCATATATTTAATTAGTCTTCTTTTGATCACTTAATTAATCCTAGATTAATTCTTGATCAATACTAATTAAATAATCTTATTATTCTTATTATTAATATACTAGAACTTATAATATATTAATAACCATAAGTGTCTTATTTCTCTCATTATAGTCTATCCAAGTGCATGATGGTATGCAACCCAAATGGACCATGCCGGGTCGGGTCAAGTCTCACCAATTATAGTTATGGACTTATACATTAATCCAACAGTCTCCCACTTGGATAAGTCTAAAACTATTATTGCGTATGACTTCAGGAACCAACCGGCAATCGTAGCTCTCAAAAGCTTCTGTCGAACTCTGACCTTTGTCAATGACTTGTCCATTAGATAAGGGATCATATATTCCTCCATTCTAGATATCATATGGACTGAGACATGGATTATAATCATTCTCTCTGTCCATTTGTTGTTTCCCTATTTGCGATTTATGACGACTGACTAATTGAACAAATCAAATCAGTCCTGGCCCGGCCGAGCACTTCCATTTGTCATCATCAAATCATCGAGGCACCCACAGATATCGCTTTTATCCCGAAGGTAAAAGGAACGGATAAACTTCGACTCATATGGCTTGTTCTACTACTTGTTGAATCATACACAAAGGCACGTTTTATAACATCGAGTTACCGTATGCGTTTACGTGCAATCAATGTACTATCAACTCATAGTAACAACTCATATCTCTAGGTTTGAAGAATATAAGATATTATCGTCTCATGATCACTCGTGATAAAATCCATGAAGTGATTCCAATGAGCGGGGGTTGAATCCAATACTCAGAACTTATGAGCACTCATGATTGTTGTAGCCTTGTCCAACACCTTAGACCTCTACAACCCATCATGACAGTCTTAATTCATGTCTACTTCCAACATATGACCGACTGTGGATGGTTTGAATAACTTAGTCATTCCGGAAGAATCACCCAGTTTATTCGGGAAGTCAAAACATGCAAAATGAAACACAATAATAATTGAATCCAATATGGTATCAACCCTTTGAACATAAATAAAACACCTTTTATTTATGACCATATGATTACACATTATTCATTGTATACTGTTTCAACTATCAACTTTATTCTTGAATTTAAAACAATAGTTGGCCCATGCTCCAAGCATGTACACTATGTTTTCTTAAACACTAGTCATGCCACACACCAAGTATGCATACTATGTTTGTCTATGATATTTACTTTGTGAACTAGATCAATTGAACATAACTTCAATGATTCTCTTTTCACACTCCCAAATCCTTACTACAAATGCAAGAATTCCAAATTCATGCCATTTACTGAAATCTGTTAGATTCTAAACTTATATGCATTGA
The DNA here is from genome assembly GCF_002870075.4 of Lactuca sativa. Taxonomy (NCBI): domain Eukaryota; kingdom Viridiplantae; phylum Streptophyta; class Magnoliopsida; order Asterales; family Asteraceae; genus Lactuca; species Lactuca sativa. Next base: position 158,187,266 of record NC_056625.2, on the reverse strand, counting down.
TCCTCTTGTAATGATTATGCACAAAGTCATAAAGACTTGACAACAAACATTACAGAGCATTCCAAAGGAGACCAGTTCCTTGGAAACATCCTTCTTGCATTAAGTTTCCTTAATCTTACACAGGTTGAAAAATCTTAACTTTGAAACATTTCCAGATTCCATTCTGACTTATCACTTCTGAACAAGAGTTGCCTCCTTACAGATTATGTCAATATGGTCCTTCCAGAATTATGACTATACTTCCAACTGTCCTTGAGCACCTAATCTTTGGTAAACCTTAGATTGTTCTCGACAATTGTTTAATCCTTTTAGTCATATCCAGTTCTAAACCTTTTCCCTTCTTAATGCCGTAGGCATTTGGAAAATTTTAGAAAGGATGAATATAGCACATGTAATCGATCCTATATCCGAAGCATATGGGACACGATTCATGATGTCTTACATAAAGACTAAACCAGTCTTTTGCTATAATATTTCCATTTCAATTTGCCAAGTTCTCATAATTCAGATTATGAAAAGGGATGCCGTAATCATAATCGAATTTTAGAACGCAAATAATGGACCCATATACAGAATTTCCTTATGTTGAGCCATTCCAACATGAAATTCATATATATATATATATATATATATATATATATATATATATATATATATATATATATATATATATATATATATATATATATATATCCTTGACTAAATGATTAAAACCTCACGATCTAAGCTTATAGATTTGAGATGAAGTATAATTTCCTCTCCCTTAATTATAGCAAAACAACTTTTTCCCAATTGAAACTTTTTTTTTCTATAATTAACATTGCTAACTTGCAATACTTATCATAATTATCATGCTCCCACTAACATGATGATTATTAGGATAACACTTATGCTCCCACTAGCTTTGACATGTACTCAGAAATCAGCTGGACAGTCTGAAATTTAGATTCATACACCCTTGTAGATAGCTCAGCTGTGTGTCTAAGCAATTTCAAGAACCATGAAAAGGGATACCATAATCATAGTCTCAATTGCTTAGGCATTTTCCATTTCTCACAAGTCCATGTTAGTGTGCCGGTTAACCACACGCGCTCCACTAACGACTTTTGAAAATGCAAATAACACAATTGATATCTACGTAAAATCTACTTAGTGAAAGCGTTTCCTCACCATCATTTTCATGAATCGGAGAGAAACCTTATGACACTTAGATTTATATGGTGTATGAGTTCCTACCCATATGAATTTGTCAAAACCATAATCACAAGACAAAGATAATGACAAATCCAAAACCATATGGATTAAACTCAATCTTAACTTCTTGCCACCTGGCAGCTCAAGGGCCTGCCGTTGCTTCCAAGTTGTTGTGCAACAAATTGAGAACTCTAAGAACTCATATGCAAAGCCAACTTTAACTGGAATGGGCACAGAATATGTCAACACGATAGGTTATAAACCTCAAGTCGTGTGCTAGTGAAGAACTTCAGGTTCTATTCTTGATTAGTTCTTGAGACTTTCAAGGCCTTTAAGACTCCCACTGTCCTCTTGACCTATAAGACTCCCTTGTCAAATATCCAAGAGATAGTGTGGATTCTAATCAAGACAAACACTTCACACAATTGGCCTAAGTTGGTCTTTGTTTTATCCAAAACATCACAACTTACCAATTTCAAATGTACAAGAGTAGAAAACTTTTACTCTTACATTTGACAAGTGTTTTGAACCTTCTTTAAGACATGTCACTCAAGTTACAATCTTGGAGTATGACTCTAAGACTTGTATTGGAATGAAGTATGACTCATCTTCTTGATTTAACCATTTCAACAAATCAAGTTCCTCTTCTTAGTCATAAGAATGCACTAAGATTTCCTTTGAGAAATAATTTTGATATGGTTTCTTAATCATTAAGATGATCACAAAACTGATACTAAAGTACTCTCCCATCTTTTCAGATTTGAGAAACTTTTATCCTTCTGCCTAATTTGATTCTTCTTATTCGCTCTTCCATACATTGAAACCTTTTCCAATGTCTCAGAGTTACACTTAAGCTTATAAGTATAATCATATTTACTGAACTTAAGTAAATCATGACGAATAGTCTTATCAAACTTTTGTGGTGGACTTAATCAGTGCACAAGAATGTGTACTCGATTCTTTAGTCCTTTACTTGACTCACACATCCATGTGAACAAGTAATTAGTCTTAATTTTTCCAAAACATGAAAGTTCTCATTCATCATGCTATACAACTTGCATGATTCCAAGTTTCGGTCCAATTGAAACTTGGGTGATGAGAATCTTTACTTATTTGGTAAATCTAGACATTACCACTAATGAAAGAATCAATTTCATACTTCCAATCTTGCTATTAATGGAATCTTATAAGCAACAAAAATTTCCACAGATGCCATTGTAAGGATATTTTAAAATAAATAAAATCAAAAATTTTCCTTTTATTTTAAAAACTTTGCGGAAAAACTTATCCTTACAATCCAAATGAAAACTTGTTGTTATCTATTCCTAGGAAATATCTCATAACTCCTAAGAAGTAGCTCAGGAATCCGATCTTCAAACTATGCGATAGAAATCCATCTACGCGATCAGATTCAACATATTCTTTCTTTAAGTTTCTTCACCTTTTTCTTTGATTCTTAAAACTTCACCATGTGACCCAGTCACATCATGTATCAAGAATCTCAGAATAGAAACTTAACAGAGTTAGATAGTGGAATTTACTTGAAGTAGAGTCAAACTTATTGACTTTAACATCCTTAGGTAAATTTGGCAGCTTCGCAACCAATGCCCCTTCCTTTCGCAATATAAACATATGGACCCTTTGATAATGGTACATGAGACTAGCACATACTTAGCTTTTCTCTTTACCATATGGTCAACCGAGTTGACTATGGCCGATCCCTTTCCATTGGGAAGAGAATGCTTTCCGGGATTTCCTGTGTCACTATTGTCAATGTCCATCAAGTTTTAAGGAAGTTGATCTTAACAAATAGATAAGATCATTAAGGGTCCTGTCATAGTCTGTTTCATAGGTGTCCCAAAGGAACTCACTATGTGACTTAGAAAGTGATTGAACCACTGACTTTCTCAAGACTTTGACACCCAACTCTCCCAGCTTGTCAATATGTAACTACATCTCCAAGACGTGACCACACTTAGACCTTGCCTTGCCAATACGGCCTGAGTGACCTTAAACTTTTTCAAGAACTTGTGGGTTGGGGAGAATAATTGGAGGAGGAGAAATAAGTATGATATCCATGGGACATCATCTTCATTAGGAAACCTTGTTTCAAAAGATTTAGGAAGATCATAGGTGCCTAAACCAGACAACTTTTGGGAGATATTCAAGATAGTTGATTTAAAGTCCTTAATATAACACCCAATAAGAAATATTAAGGCTAGGACCCAACAAACTATTTTATAACTTAGAAGAGGTATGCCGTAATCCAAGCTATAAAATATTTGAAGGTAGGTGAATGACGATTCACCAATTTCCACCAAGATAAACGAAATGTATTATTAGGTTTTAATTGGTTTTGAAACTCCTAGATCTTTGAGATTCATTGAACTGTTCAAAGGCATGTTTCAATCTCGAGTGTGCCCTTCAGGTTTTGTGACTGGGATGCCGAGGATCACAAAACAAGGTGTAAAGTAACCATGCAAATTACTTGGTACCCTTAAGTGTTTACCCCTCAATCGATGTGCCGGTTAACCAAACACGCTCCATCGATACTATGATAAACTTTAAGTTACCCTTTACCTACCTTGTTAAGTCCAAGTTAGTATGCCGGTTAACCACACACGCTCCACTAACGACTTAGACAAAGTGTAAAGTGTAATTTCATGGGTTAGCACCTTATTCACATTTTTCCTAAGTAACTAAGATTGGGTATTATTAAGAGTTTAGTTACTTGGTATTTATCCTTAATACTTTTAATGAATGGAGAATTATAGTCCTGTCAAACCCGTTCGGCTAACGACCCTCCACCAGTCAAGCAAGCGGTGGGTGAGAGTGGACACCCATTAAGTTGCCATTTTATAGGCAACAACCTTATACCCACCTTATAGACCGGCTTCGTGAATGAGGCGTACTAGCGGTAAGACTGACTTTACTCTTATACATATATATATTATTAACTTATAATATTATAAAGTATAAGGGTTGAATTTTAACTTTTAAAATTCTAAGGGCTAACTTGGAATTAAAGTATTCATAAGGAAAACTTTTCAAATTCCAAAACTTGAGGGCAAGTTTTGAAACTATTCAAAACTAATTAATTCCATAACTTATGTGTTTAAAGTAGTTTTAATCCAAAAACTCTTCAAGTTCCATAACTTGAGGACAAAGTTATGGAAGACTTTAAACTAATGAAAGAACTAACTTTTTCTTTATTTTATAACTTATGGATTTAATTATGGTTACATATTTTTCTTTTAGTGAAGTGACTCTTGAACTTCCATAACTTGAGGACAAGTTATGGAGTCATAAAAATTATTCAATGACACAAGACGCTTCATTTTGTAACCATTGCCAACTCTTATGAATTTTATGAGTCTTTAATGTGACTCTTCATGTAACTTGAGGACAAGTTACACAAACACATTTTATACTCAACTCTTAGATTAAAATGGATTGAAAACAACTATTTCAATTAACTTTTCTATTAATCTAAGCAACTCATAAGTACAAGATAATTCAAATCAAACTTTTTCATGTAATTAGTCTAAACCTTAAACTAATACAAAACATGAATCTATTGACAATTATATTTGAAAATGGATTAGCATGAACATTACCACATCAAAAACAAGTTTATAAGTTCAAAAACAACTTAGGGTAATGTTCCTAGTCCATTTCTAGCCAAAAAACTCGAAAATATGCTGTCTGGGGGTCCAACTCGTCGAGTGCATGAACCAACTCGGCGAGTTGGATCGAATTGATCACATTTTAGGCATGGACTCGCCGAGTCCTCTGATGGACTCGCTGAGTCTGATGATCAGACAGCACCAAATTCGTTTTTCCAGCTTCATTGCAGGTATAACAAGAAAACAAACCTGGCTCTGATACCACTGTTGGGTTTTGAGCATTCTAACACTCCTAAGTGTACATGCAACCCTAAATACCTTGGATCTATGTTTTCTCTATTAAACATGCAAATAAGAACTTCCAAGGTATTATCCTAATCTAGCATACAAACCAATGAATGTAACAAGATAGAATACATACCTTTTGATGTAGCTTGATTTCTTCAAGCTTTAAGAGCTTAGCCCCAATAGTGTGGAAGCCTCAACTAGAATCACAAACACCAAAACACTTAGAATAGCTTGAGAGAATTCTACAACTCATGAAATCGGCTAGCCCTTTCACTACAATATCTAGTGGCCGATTTGGTCAAGAATAAGATGCTTATATACTTAGGGTTACACCATGTAAACCCTAATTGACATGGCCTTTCATTTCCATGATCCATGGGTACAAATACACCATGGAGCATCCATGAACCATCCTATGGATTTTAGCCCAACTTGATTATCCATGGAGCATTAGCCCACTATACAAGTATGGATGATTTACACAATCAACCCATATATTTAATTAGTCTTCTTTTCATCACTTAATTAATCCTAGATTAATTCTTGATCAATACTAATTAAATAATCTTATTATTCTTATTATTAATATACTAGAACTTATAATATATTAATAACCATAAGTGTCTTATTTCTCTCATTATAGTCTATCCAGGTGCATGATGGTATGCAACCCAAATGGACCATGCCGGGTCGGGTCAAGTCTCATCAATTATAGTTATGGACTTAGACATTAATCCAACAACAATTTCATGTGATTCTGAACCACATGTAATTTCAAAAAGAAATCTGGTTCCCATTAAGCCCGTGTTCAATAATCCCTTAGTAGGGGAAACTTCGAAATCCTTGTCTCAAATCAAAAGAAAGCAAATGTTGAATAGGAAGGATATAGTAGACCATAAGATGGAAGCTCGAAATGCACAAAAAAGGAAGTTAAGACTAGAAAAAAATTCAAGATTCCTTGAAAACTCCAAAAAGAGTGTATCTAGGAATTTTCATTCATCAACCCATAGTCAAAAGTCCTTCACACCAACTAAGATCCTCAATAGACCTTCTAACTCTCTCAGTCATGTAGAACCAAAGAAAATGGTCAGTACCAATAAGCCCAAATCCTGTGTGAATACCATGTCCGTACAAAACACTTCTCTTCTGATAGTTTCATTCGCTTTCATTGCTAAATCTGATGGCACAATTTTTGAAATCAGGTTTTCAAAAATAAATGTGTCATCAAGCAAATCAAAAGTTGATGAGAAATCAAATTTTTCAAAATCCTAAAATCAGCGATTTGTGTGGAAAGTCAAATCTCACATTGATATAACAACACATCTGATGATCATAGTTGCTCCCGCCACATTTCAAGTTCAATGTCCGAAGAAAACACTTTTGAATCTTCAAGTCATTAAGTATGACTACTGGATAGATGAAAAGACATTAGCATTTTGTCTATTTCCTACAAACTCAAAGTACATTTCCATGAAACACATTGTTGTTCCAAATTCACAATCAAAGACCGAAGTCCGTGCCTATGTCCCTAAATCTAACTCAGAGCCTAAAAACTCCACCACTCACTAGTATTGCAGGAACTTTGTGATTCAGAGCAAGAAACAATATGGTATATCGATAGTGCTTGCTCCATGCACATGACGGGGCAAAAAGATTTTCTGCGAGATCTAAAGCTTTCTCCTAATGTTGGTTATGTGAGCTATGGAAACAACTTAAATTCTCAAATTCGTGGTTATGGAATTATCACAAATGGAAATTTCTCTATCTCAAATGTAGCTTATGTAGCTAATCTGAACCATAATTTGATAAGTGTTGCTCGGCTCACTAATTCAAATCCACATGTCGAGTTTTGCAAGAAGCATAAGTATGTAATGACTAAAGACTGAAAAGAGTGTTTAATCAAGCCAAATCGCAAAAAGAACATGTACCCACTCAACATCAACATAATTGTTGGCAAACCGCAACTCTGCCTTCTCTCTAAATTCGTACCTGACATCAGTTGGTTATGGCACCGAAGGCTCGTTCATCTGAACTTTCGGTACATGAGTGATCTCGTATTCAGTGAAATTGTGAGAGGAGAATCCGAAGTGATAATGGTTCGGAATTCACTAATTCCATCATTGAAAAACTTCTCACCGAGAAAGGAATTGACCACAACTTTTCAGCTCGTTACACCCCATAGCAGAACGATGTAGTTGAAAGACACAATCGAACTCTTGTTGAAGCTGCTTGGTCCATGCTAAACTTTGCAAATCTACCACTCTACATCTGAGCAGAAGCCGTATCAACTGCCTGCTTCAGTCAAAATCATAGTATCATCAATCGACACCTCAACATGACTCCTTATGAAGCGATGAATTGTCGAAAGCTTTATATTTTGTCTCTCCATGTCTTCCGATGTCAACGTTTCATCAATAACAATCATGATCAGCTTACAAAGTTCCAACCCAAAGCTTATCAAGCAATCTTTCTTGGGTACTCTTCAAAGTCAAAGGCGTATCGAGTTCTCAGCCGTTGAACTCGAGTTATTGAAGAAAATTTTGATGTCACCTTTGATGAAAACTTCATTTGGAATTCTACTCCCTCGCATGTTACAACTCACATTATGCAGTCCGATGCTCCAACCTCAGAATGTCCAAATGTTCAGATAATTCATGAATTTGTTTTCGAAACGCTGTTTGGACCTTCCAAAACAACACTTGATTCGGAATCTCAATCAAGTCAACCTTCATCATCCGTTCCTACCTCGCAACCTGTTTTCGATCCTCTACCCTCTCTTTCTCCATTTGATTTTGAACCATTTCAACTTTCTCAGGTTGAGGGGGAGAATTGTCAACCCTCACTTGAATCAAATGTAGGTGTTTTCCAAGATGCAACTGTTGATTTTGACGACTCCAATTCTATCAACAGTGACGAGAACAAACATTTCTTTGAGTTTCCTTCTGATGATGATGTCAACCTCTCTGGTTTAGAAGTTTAGTGGGAGCATCAACATCAAAATCAAACTATTCAGGGGGGAGGAACATAATTCTACTATTGATATTGGATCATCTGCTGCTTAAGAACTTCCTAGGTTACACGCTTGGACCAAGGATCATCCTCATAACCAAGTTATTGGAAGCCCTAATGCTGGTGTACAAACTCGCTCCGCTGCAAGTGTTCAAAATGAATGTCATTTTTCGGAATTTATCTCCATGGTAGAACCCAAATCCATCAAGGAAGCATTAGAGCATGCTGATTGGATTATAGCCATCGAAGAAGAATTGGTTGAATTCGATAGAAATGAAGTATGGTCTCTTGTCCCTCCTCCTCCAAATCACCCTATTGTTGGTATTAGATGGGTGTTTCGCAACAATTTGGATGATGTAGGAGTTACTATTCAAAATAAAGCAAGATTGGTGGCTAAAGGATTTACTCAGATCGAAGGCCTCAACTAGTATGAGACTTTTGCTCTTGTTGCACGTCTTTAAGCCATCATAATCTTTCGTGCTTATGCTGCTCGAAAAGGATTCAAGGGTAACCAAATGGATGTTAAGAGTGCTTTTCTTAATGGTGAACTTGACACTGAAGTGTATCTTCAACAACCTTCAGGTTTTGTTAATCTTTCATATCTGAACTACTGCTACAAGCTCCCAAAAGTTGTCTATGACCTAAAGCAAGCTCCTCGCGCATGGTACGAGACCCTCATAGATTTTGTCAAACGTTCAGGTTTAACTAGGAGTTTTAGATCCCACTCTATTTTGAAGATCCAATGGTAAGCATCTTATGTTGGTCCAAATTTACATTGACGACATCATTTTTGGGTCTACGGATTCATCAATGGTAGCTGAATTTGCAAAACATATGATCAATTGATTCCAAATAAGCATGAATCGGGATTTAAGCTTCTTTCTTGGTCTCCAAGTCAAACAGAGTAGCAGAGGAATTTTCATTTACCAAGAGAAGTACATTTCAGAGCTCCTCAAGAAGTATACAATGGACACTTGTGCCTCAGCCAAGGTACCAATAGGCTTCGGACACAAGATATTTTCCGACTCTTCAGGTGTACCAGTTGATGAAAAGAAGTACAGAGGAATGATTAGATCTCTGCTTTATCTCACAACAAGTCGTCCGGACATCATGTTTGTGTGCCAGAGTTCAAGTCAACCCAAAAATGTCACATCTCTTGGTTGTGAAACAAATTTTCTGATACCTCAAATGTACAAAGTGTCTCGGAATCTGGTACCCAGCAAATGAGAGCTTCCTTCTTCAAGCATATTCAGATTTAAACTATGGTGGTCTTCAACTTGATAGAAAAAGCACATAAGGTTGCTTTCAATTTTTAGGTGGCCCTTTGGTTAGTTGGTCATATAAGAAATAGAACTGCATTGCTCTCTCTACAGCCGAAGCAGCTACATTGCTGCTGCTAGCTGTACTTCTGAAGTTCTATGGATGAAGTCTCAGCTCTTGGATTATGGTTATCATTTTCAACGCATCCCTATCTATTGTGATTCTCAAACTGCTATTGCAATCTAACACAATCCAATTCAGCACTCCATAATGAAGCACTTGACATACGGTACCATTTTATAAAAGATCATGTTTTAAATGTTAACATTATTTCATTTTTGTTCCATCTGACGATGAAATTGCTGATGTCTTTACTAAGGCATTGGACGAAACCAAGTTCAATGGTTTTCTGAACAAGATGGGCATGATGATGCTAGATCCTTAGTTCTTTCAAGAGACTTGATCTCTTTGATGGAAGTATTTGATAGAAAATTGGTTCCGATGTCAAAAGTGTTTTTCTTTTCGGAACTATTCTCTCTCAAAATACAAAGGATCATTTTACTTGTCTTTATTTCTAACCATCACTTGAATCTTAAGTTGTACAACTCATCCTAATCATTTGTTGTTCTAAGTCCCCATAGTTATCTTGATCACATTGTGCATCTCGAAATATACTTCATAATGGCATCTCGGAATTCCACTTTGGAAAGGTATTGTGTTCCATACTTCGAAATTTTTCAAAATTTCACTCCAGAAGTGTTCTCAAATCTTGATCTAGAATGTCTTACAAATCCTTTTCCGGAAATTCTTTCAATCTTTTACTCTGGAAATTAAAATCATCATTTCGAAATTTTGCTCAGGAATTGCAAAATTTTTGATTCCGGTATCGCTAACAATTTTTGACTCCGGAATCGCAAACTATTTTCTTGACTCCGGAAATTCAAGCTTCACTCCGGACTGATCTCACATCAGACCTCTTTTTAATTTTTTTTTTCAATCCAAAATTCAACTTATTATCCTCCGGATCTCAAACTATCTGGAATCGATCTTTAGGAAACCCAAGAGTCAATAAGGTGAAATGTTTTCTTTGTAACGGTAACCTATAAGGATCTTGATCTTCCTTAAAATTAGTTCCATAATTGCACGTCTCAAAGAAGCAACCATCAAATCGCCGTTTGCGTTTTCTATTTGTAGCTACAAACCAACCCTACCTTTCCGTTCATACGTCAATTCACCCCTAAAAACAGTTACTCATTTATTTATACCTGGATTGACTTCGGATCCTCATCAATACTTTTCTTAACCCGACCCGTTTCACTTACCTATATAAACCCTTCAAAGCCCTCTTTTACCTCTTTACGCGCTCAAACCCTCCAAAACTTCAAAATTCTCTGTGTTCATCGTGTTCATGAAGCTTTCATAACAACTCATCAATGGTGTCACAATCTTCAACTAAACAACCACCTTCCTCTTCTTCATCACCAAAGAAGATAGCCCCAAAGAAGAAATCATCCAAAGGATCAGCATCCTCTCAATCACCTAAACCATTCCTTAGGGATACAACCCAACTTTTCTCGATGAATCCTCTAGATTTCGATGAATCCATTAGGGTGATGATCGAGTTCATCGCAAACCATCCCATATCAATCCCACTCACAAAAATCCCAGACCCCCTCTACCACTTAGTCTCTTGGACACTACTTTCACTCGAATCAAAATCGATAATGGTGTTCTAGAAACCAAAATCACTGGAGATAGGATCGTGCCAATCCAAATATTGACATTTCTCAAGGCTATCGGTGTGAAAGAAAACCCCAAGGGTTTTACGGTACAAGAACCTACTGCAAAAGAGTTTCAAATGTTCTTGAATCAGATTGGGTACAATTAGGACTACAAGGAAAAGAACTTCAAGAAATCATTCGTTTCCGAACTGTGGACTGTACTGATGCACTTCATAATTCAAGGGCTATCTGGAATCATGGTGATACGGATACTCTCAGCAAGGACTGGTTGTATGTGGTATATAATATCTATTACGGATGTCACAATGTTGTTCACCTTCCGGATGTGCTATGGTAGGACTTCCGGAAATTTTCTATCAAAAGGAAGACCAACGAGATCTCAAGCCCTTGGTTCTGGGGTTTGACAATTCAGCAACTCTGCAAGGAACGTTCAGAACCCATTGCGACCTGCACCGTTCCGAAGGAGGTATACTTAACCTTTAAAACTGTTAAACATTATAGAGTTCCAGAACAATCTTCTTTTAGTCATGTTAGACGACTTCCGGACCATATGTTGGCCTTAATCGCTTCCGATTCCATTTATGTGAAACAACATTTTGAGATTTCGGTTGTGTTTGACCTAACACAACCTACCCTAGTCTCTGTTGAGCCCACTCCGAAAGTGGCCAATTTTTCCGTGTCCGGACCGAAGACTAAAAAGTCTGCCAAAAGGGAGAGTTCTATTTCAAAGCTAAATCCTAAAAAGAAATCCAAACTCAATTCCTCCTCTCAATAGGAAGGAACTCATGACATTCAGGCTGATTTTTGCCTTCCGAACACCCTTCCCATCCACTCATCCAAGTTACTCCTCGATGTTTTAAAAACACACGCACACACTCATTGGGAGTCTGCACAAAATCTACCATCACCTTCTCAAAAAGGTGATGTTGGTGTTGTATATAGTTCCTTGCCCCTGGAACAAACCCATCTGCCAATTTTTCTATCCAAACTTCTTCTACAGACACACAGTCCGGAACCCTTGTTCCGAACCTCAAGCATTCTGAGGCTAGAGTTGTCCCTCCAACCTCTGATGCCGCAACTGGTATGATACCCGGTAAGCGTACAAGAGGACCAATAATTAATGATCCTTTGTTGAAGATTTTGTAAACAAAGCACACTCAAGGCATCTGGAAATTACAAGATCCCAAGTGGAAGCCACTCTCATCTCCATGCAGAATCGGGCCATTCAAAGCAACCTTTCCTATGTCGTTCCTACATATGAGCTTGCAGATCTAGAATTTACATCCAAAGAAATTCCATAGTCTCCTCCTCATGCTTCTAATCCTTCAGCTTCGGATGATGAAATTTTCAAAGAGATGATCCTTACAATAAATGTTGCACACGTTGCTGATGCTATCGTGTTTCCCTTAGTTCAACATCATCTTAAGCCGTCTTCATCGAAGCCTGGTTTTTATTTTGGATCCTCATCCTCCCATAAAGATGAATCTAAATCAACATAAAAGCTTCATGATGATGCCACCAACAAACCCCATCCTTCTGTCACTCCACTCAATCCGGAATCTCCGAAAGCCAATCCTCAACCTTGAAGCTCAAACAACGGAGCCTCAGCAGGAAACAATATAGATGAATTTGCCCTTTTGGATATTCAATCCAATGTTTCAGACACAATGTACAAGTTAACCACTCTTGAGACCTCAGTGGCTGAGCTCAACACCAAGATTGATGAAAAGGTGTCCGGACTGGATTCAAAGTTAGATGCTATTCTCTAGTCCTTATCTCATCAGTCCGAACCCTTTGTGGCTGAAAGAGAAGCTTAATTAGATCAACTGATCTCCATCTGGCTCAATCATTCCATTGAAGAAGTTGAAGCTAAGTATGATGCTTCAATTGAGCATTATCTCGACACCATTACCACAATGCGAAAGGTCCATCATGACTTTGTAGCTGCTACCAACGATTTCATCAAGCAGACTGACGTTCTCCATGAAAGGCAAATTCAGAGGCTGGTGAAGGAAATTAGGAAAAAGGATGAATTGAACTTGATCATCCAACAAGTCCTCATCAAACTACTCCACTCCACTTGGAACATTGTTGACATTCCAAATCGCAAGTTTGATGAGATGCTTGCTATCCTTGGACATCTATTCGATCATCTCTCCTTCCAAGCACCCACTTCTAAAACATATGACGCTATTACTCGTCAACTTAACGCCGGTCTTCAAAAGCTGTTTGACAAGTTTGCTGATCTGAAGGATTCTTTATCACTTGCACCGGTTCAAAAGGTCACCGATGCAAGAGGGGGAGAAGGTCCTAGTCAACCATGGAAACCTACCTCGGTTTTTCAACTTCGCGATGAAAATCGTAATTCCTATGATGAAGTCCAAGTTCTTTTCGGACTTCTAGGAAATCTGATGATGATGAAGAAAAATATGTCACCAAGGGAGTACTTGACATTTAAGCTCCACGTAAGCTTTTTCCTAAGAAAATGACTGAGGAAAAGAAAAGAATTTGGTTACTAGTTTCGTGGCCATCTTCTTTGCTAGATGTTCTTCAACGTAGAAACAAAACGTCCAAGGCCAAATCCTTCCTCACTGCTCAAGCCCTTCCGAGCAACACCTTCCATGTTACCACTTATTCCAGAGCCAAAAATCAATCCAATAGATGAAGGTTCTCCTCTCTGGACTCCAGACAACATTCCGAAAGAACCTCTTCCATCCTCCTCTCCCAAGGTCACTGTGGATGAGAACATGTTGCATGTGATATCAGTCCTAAACAATAGCAAAGACAAAGGCAAGAAGCCTATCACAGAATTCGGACCTCCACCAAAGCAAAGACTTGGATGGTCTCAAGAAGAAATAAACAAGGCTTTAGAGGGCATCATCCAGATCCAAGCGCTCAAAGACAATCCTGATCCGATGCGTGACATTTCTCCTCTCTTCCGTGAAGGCATTTTTAAGGATGTTGATTTAGTACCCTTTATGTACTATGACATTCCTTCAGATGATTTCGAACAACTTGATCTTCCTCTATCTCTCCCTTCAACAAATTTTACATCAACTTTGCCCCTCTCCATCGCAATGACAATTCGGAGGTCACCATCCAGACAGAGCGTGAAAGGTTAAAAACCTTCTATGCCAAGAATGCACTTCCCCTAAAGGAATTATGGACGAGGAAGGAGATTACCATGAGTTCTGGGTACGGAAGAAAGGTCCTCACCAAGTTTGAACTTAACTGTCCACTCTTCCGATACCATGCTGTCAGAAACAAACCATCTTATCAAACCATCATTGATGCTGACTTCCCGACGATGAATCCGTATGAAATTCTTACTTTAGCTGCTCACTTCCAAGGACTCTAAAATGATGATATCAGCATGGGTGCGTTCCATACAGCTCTGAGCTTCCTCAAAGACTATAATGAGGAATTTAGTCAACGTGACTATGAGTTGGCTGATCTATTTGGAACAGAAGATTTTGTTGCCAAAATTGACTTTGTGCTTCTTGAAGCTGAACTTCTGGCTGAAGGCCTATTGATGATCCGGTTCTAGGGTTTGTATACAAAACCAAGAAGAAAAACAAGAAGGAATTTTTTCCAAGTCCTTGACAAACACCTGGTTCCTACAATAGCACTCAAAAAGTTCATCAGCCGTGCGACCAAATCTGAAGCTCCAGAACATGTAACAGCAAAGTTTGTGAGTCAGCTATCCTTGTACATTGAAGTTCGAGAATGGGTGTTCAGAGCCTACACATTCATCAAGGAAGAAGATTTCTAAGCTGACTTGATTGCTAAGTTCACTTAGGCGAGATCATTGGAACCTGAAAGTGAAGATTGGTCCGGAATCAATTCATGTCCGGACTTGAAGATATGTTGGTGATGTGGAGATTAAGAGTGAAGGCATTCCGGAATGGATGTTTATATCCAGAATGTTTGTTGTTCCGAAATCAATATTTTGTCTTAATGCATTTAATGTAAATTTTCTTTTGTTTCATTTAACTTTTCATATGACTTAGTTTTATTTGTCAAACACGGATATTCAGAGTGTCAAATGTAACTCTTTTATCCAGTCCTTTGATTGTAATTGGTTAGTATCATGTTTCATGTACTACCATTTATAGGAGCATTCAATTTTAAATCAATGACAAATTATTCAAATCTTTTAGCAATATCCAAGTTACTTCATCTTTCTGAATATTCTCTAAAACATTCTTCTTGCTCTTCATTTATTATCTTTACCTTGATCTTTATTCTCATTCATAATTTATGACTTGAACATTTGTTGAATACTTTATCTCAGACTTGACTAGTCTATCCAAACTTGACTGGAACATTTATTGGCAAGCAGAGATTGATCTTAAGTATTCACTCAAGGTTTGAGTTTTCAAACCTTGTCCCAGCGCATCAGATCGTTCTTGTTCTCATAGTCCAAATCACCAAGTTCCCTTCACTAACTCGTGGAGTTGGTTCATAAAAACACGCGTCCCAAAAGCCTCCAACACGTCGAGTCTCCCACCATCAACCCGTCGTGTTGGTCCCTATGATAGGGAATTTATTTTCACAATTAATCTTCTACATTCCGGGTGTTACATATCTATAAGATAATTATAATTAGTGATTATTCCATATCGATTCTTGAATATATATATATATATATATATATTATCTGATATATATAGTAATTATGATTACCTGGATAACAAAATATTAGGGCAGAGTCCCTACTAAGTACAATGCATATCCTAAGATTTGGACAACATTACTTTTAAATAGTAAGTTATCCTAGAAAATAGGCCAAAATACTATCTAGGTATAATATTTTTGTAGTATGTCAAGTAACATAACGATTAAGCGTATTGCCGTTGATTAGGACTAGGCAAAGGTTCTATCTGTATATTATCCCATCGTTTCATGTTTACATATATAAACTAGTAGTATATTTACAAAGTGTATTTTGATAAATTAGGTTAATACACATGTATCCCCCCCCCCTTCATAAAATATTTTAAAATTATTAAAGTGGGCCGTCAACTCACCCTAGTAGCGTGATCATGATGATTTCGGCTACATCATCTGAAGGTTTACGCCATCAGAAGAGTGATAGAATGTCGAAACTGACTTTTTAGAGAGAACGAAAATGAGTTTTGAGTTGTGGGATTTGAGAAGTGAAGGCCTCTATTTATGGGACTTATGTGCGCGACACACCTTATGCGCTTCGTACATTCAATTTGTGGCTCCAACCAAAACTTACCACGTGTCATACTTCTAGTGCAAGAAGTGTATTTCGCACACACTTCTAAATTTTCTAAAAAAATCATATCTTCCTTGTATGAAAGTTGTTTCTTACCTTCTTTTTTATATTTTTGTAGCTATCCTTGCGTATGCGTTGTCAAATTTTTTTTTTTTAGCTCGTACTTTCCAAATACACTAAGCATTATTCATAGTAGTATGACTTTTTGGTCACTAATTTTCTACCCTAGTAACCTTCTTCTACTTATAAGTCATAGCATATCTGATCATAATTTCGGTAATATGAAAAAAGTTATTTCTTCCATTTGTATATGCTAATATCTAGTGATGGTTGTTTACGGTAAATTACTCACTTGTGACATCTGACACCGCAGATGGTACAAAAGGGAAGAAAGAAGGAATTCTCATATGCCACAAGTGTTACGAGGAAAATCATTTTGCAAGAGATTGTATGGCTAATGTTGTGAAGGAAAAACCATTCCACCCTAGAATGGCCTAGGGTATTGAAGACAAGGAGAAAGCGATCGAAAAAGATTTTGTGGCACAAGTGAGAAGAGACCATCAAGTATGGTCTTCGGGAGATGAAGATGATGAAATTGATAACAAGAAGAAGCGAGGCAAACTGTTTCTTGTTACAAAATGAATGATTACACCGGGGATTGATCCATAGGGTGAAAAAAAAACTTTTATTTCATGAAAAAGGATGGAATCATCAACATCGTTTAGCAGGTAAAATTTATGATATAACAAAATAATTATAGCATGAATGACTATGAATCTCATCTAGAAAACCTCTCTCAAACATTTGCTTACGTCCTTACAGATTATAACAAAGCATTAGATAAAAAGAAAATAATGACCCAAGAGTTGTACCACTTGTAAGGAAGACTATAAGACAAGAAGCTTAAGGTTACTATGTTAGAAGCATAATTGAAACTGGAAAAAAGATGCTAGTTTGCTTAGTGAGACTCGGTTAGATTTTGCTTTTAATCAACGGGATTAAGGCCGAGCTAAAATTCTATGTTTGAATCAGTTAATAGAAAATCTCTTTAAGGAAAGTGGGGCAATCAAAAATCTTGTCAATAATGGATCTGTAGGCAATACCTACAATTGGGGTTGGTCTAATGGATAGAATACCGGAGAGAAATCTCCACCCCGCTTTGATGCTGAACACCCTTATGTCACACCTGGTAGGACCTTTCATTTTCGAATCAATGACAAGAACTACCCTGAAGACATCCAATGTAAATTTTCAAAACTTCATGATATAAGAAACAACTATGTTTTTTGAAGACATTTTCCCAAAAACATTGGACTCTCTGAGGATTGTTACTCTACACTAATCATTGGAATAATTTGTCCTGGATCAGAATCTGAAGTGAATGAAGAGATCATTCCAGAAGGTACAAATATGTCCCTAAAATCTTATGTTCATGAGGAGATAGTCTTAGAAGGACCATACATACCTTAAAAGAAAATGACCGTAAAGTTATGACTACTAACCCTCTATGGTATCTCACTATTCGGCTCTAACAAAAGTCTCATCAAAAACTTTTATTAAGTCAACCACAAAGATTCAAGCTCTTCCACAAGCAATAAGAATGTACGAGTTTGAAATTGGACAGTATCCTAGATTTTATGAACTCTACAGTTCTAATGACTCTTCACCAAGACCTATACCGAAGTTAAGACTTTCAAAAGAAAATGACTCAAATTGAACGAGTCTGACATTTTTGCCACCAAAGGATGAAGCAAAGTAGGCCTTAAAAGTTGAAATCAAATCTCACATTGAGAAAAGGCAAGGTGAGTCAAATATCAAGGTTATAGAAAATAAAAGCTCACAATTTTCAAAAGACTCTACAGTTTAAAAACCTTTTCAAAACAAATATGCGCAAAATAATTATGTCAACACTAACTCTTAGCAAAAGTTAAAAAGGGATCAAAATGTCAGAAGTCCCAATAGATCATCTAGTCCTAAGTAACTTCATAGCCCCAAAGCTGTGAAAAATAACAACACGTCCATTGTTACTCCTACTAACAAAAATCCTAATAAAAAATTCAATAAATTCATGACTGATGACACCGCAGTTGTCAATCAAAAGAACAAAGAAAATTCTGCAATGAAATGAAATCTTGAGAAACACATTGATTACCTTCCAAAATCTAATCCTAGGCAAACATTATGGATATATTAAAAGAAAATCAAATTTTGCCCATATCCACCCGTTAGAAAAAATGCCTCTCAGTCTAAGAAAGTAGACTTTATCACAAAAAAGATTTGGAATATAAAAGAGGTCAAGAACACCACATCGTCAAAATTTGCAAAATAACATACCAATATTATATCCAACACTACATTTTTTTTTATAAATTTGTTAAGACATCACATTATGTTGTTGTGGGACCTAAAGAAGTTTGGGTGCCAAAATTAACTAATTATTTATGCAGGAAATGTGCAAGGAGGATCAAGAAATAGAGTGGTTAAATTATAGCGCTTGATCCTTCCACATGACAGGAAGGTTGGAATACCTTATTGACTTTAAGGGAGTCACCAATGGTGGTAACATATGTTTTGGAAATGATGCCAATGGAACAATTCGGGGAAATGGTTCCTTGACAACTGGAAACCTCCCGATTCAAAGGGTTGCCTATGTTCAATGTTTAAAACAGAATCTTATAAGTGTTAGGAAAATCTGTAAGGCTGGTCATCATGTTGAATTCAATGATGAGTAAAACTACATCATGAAGAAAGATACATCAAGATGTCTAATCAAATCAAAGGCTGATGGAACACTGTTCCCTTTAGACATATCTCTAGTCATCGATAAATCATAAATACGTTTTCTGTCAAAAGAACTCTCCGAAATCAATTGGATATGGCATCAAAAACTTTCTCACCTAAATTTTGGATACATCAATAACTTGATTACTAGAGAAATGGTGCATGGATTGCCTCTCCTAAAATTTAACAATGGAACTTTATGCTCTGCTTGTTAGTGTAGAAAACAAACTAATAGAAGTCATTTCTGGATCTTAGATTCATCCACAGCTGAATCTTTGGAGTTACTACACATTGATATGTACGGTCGATCCACAGTCGGCAGTCTACATCACAAGAGGTACATCTTGGTCATAGTTGATGATTTCACTTGTTTCACTTCAGTGTTCTTCTTAAGGTTGAATTTATATACACCGCAGACTTTGATCAACTTCATCAATGAAATAGAGTAATAGATCAAGCTTCCCATAAGGAAGACCAGAAGTGAAAAAGGAACAAAATCACTTACTAACTTCTAAATGACTTCTTGATGTGTAACGGAATCAATCACAACTTCTTGGCACGATACACACTGTAGAAGAATTGCGTTGTACAAAAAGGGAACATAACTATTGTAGAAGCTGCCAGATCAATGCTCAACTTTGCAAACCGGCCTCTCTACTTCTGGGCAGAAGCACTTGCAACATCGTGCTTTGTAAAAAACAAAAGAATCATAACCAAACGCATTAACTAGACTCCATATGAATGTTTGAACAATCATAAACCTAATGTTCATTTCTTTCATACTTTTGGTTGCAGGCAATTTATAGTTCACAACAAGGAGCACTTCAACAAATTTGCGCCTAATTCGACCGAAGGAATATTTATGGGATATTATACAAACAAATTCGGATACAGAGGTTTGATCCGAAGAACAAGGGTAATAGAAGAAAATTTTTACGTGAAATTTGATGATTTCTATATTCCAATTCAGTATGGACCTCTCATCATAGTCGAAGTAAACTATGATACTCACATTGACCCTTCGGAGAATGCGAGACTATATAAGATTCTGCTCTCACCTGCTACAAAATTTCAACAAATTGAAGACTCTACACCATCTATCGTTGAAGACTCCTTACGTGTAACTTCCACTTTGTTGGTCGATAAAGGAAAACATGTCATTTAATCGACCAGTTATCACAACCACCGAAGTTCCAGTCTTGGAGAAAGGTGATCGAGTCAATCAAAATCAACCGTATGTCTTCGAAGAGTCAAAATAATATGATGAAGATGTTGAATAAGTACAAACTAGAGATGAATTTCCCATAATTCCAACTTTTCTGGTCTAGGAGGAACCATCAACTTCGCAAGGGGAACCATCATCAGTAGCTGAGAAACCAATTCCTATAGTTCAAGATCTATCTGTAGGATGTTCAAAAGCCGAGGAGGAACAAGTTCAATATATTCAAAGAGAAATTCATCCCAAATTTTAAGATATTCTATCCAATACAGATGATGAACACTGTCAATCACGTCAACACATCTAGACAAGAGATCATCCGCCTAGCCAAATAATAGCAAGTCCTTCTATACGTATTAGAACTCGTTCTTCCAAATACCTAACCAAACATCGTCACTATTTAGCATTCATGTCTTTTACTTAGCCTAGAACCATCAACCATGATCTTCTGGATCATAATTGGATCATTGCAATGCGAGAGGAGCTTGTAGAGTTTGAGAGAAAAAGACTTTGTAAAGTAGTTCTGAAGCCGAAGGGACACACCATATTTTCAACCCGCTGGGTATTTCGCAACAAATTGGTTCATACAGGTGTAGTAGTGAGGAACAAAACCCAACTTGTAGCAAAAGGTTATAGTAAAATGGAAGGAATTGACTGTTATGGAAAATATGCTCTACTTACTAGATAAGAGGCCATACACATTTTTCTAGGCTATAGGGTGTACAAAAATGTAAAAGTACATCAACTGGATGTAAAAAATACATTACTTAATAGCGAACTTAAAGAAGATGTATACTTACAACAACTTCCAGCTTTTGAGAATCTTGATCTTCCTCATTTGTTCTATAAGTTGGAGAAAGTTGTATATAGATGGAAGCAGGCAACCAAGGCTTTGTTTGAAACTCTTTCTATGTTTCTTATTTAGTGTGGATACATGCGTGGGGTCATTGATCCTACCCTCTATCAATATTTGAGTAAAAAGCATTTAATGCTTCTTCAAGTCTATGTGGATGGCTTCATTTTCGATTCAACTAATAAAGTTATGGAAGACGAATTTTCCAAGCTCATGACAAGCAAGTTTCATGTTTGCATGAAGAGATTGGTTAATTTCTTTCCTGTTCTTGAAATAAAGCAAGTCCCACAAGGAATCTTAATTCATTAGGAAAAGTATACCACCAAATTGATAAAGAAATATTCAATGGATACTTGTTCTTCAGCAAAGGTCCCTATGGATTTTGGTTATAAGATCTCTATCGATCCAACCAGAGAATTAGATTATTCAAAAGGTATAATGAGGAATGAAAGGTTCTCTACTGTACCTATCTGGTAGTCGACCGAATATTGTCTTCAGAATGGGATTGTGTGCCAGATACAAAGAAGATCCCAAGGTGTCTCATCTAAACGTAGGCAAATAGATATTCAGATACCTTAAAAGGAAAAGAAAAACTTTAAGACTATGGTACCCATCGAGGAATGACTTTAGCCTGCAAGACTTTACAGACTTACATCATACGGGATGTAGATTAGACTATAAGAGTACCTCTGTAGGATGCCAACTCCTCAGTGGAAGACTGGTCCGCTGGTCATCAAGAAAACGAACTTACATCTCCCTCTCCATCGCAAAGTTAGAGTACATTACAAAAAGTAAATTCTCCTCACAAGTGTTGTGGATGATAAATGCAACTCATGGATTACAGCTATCGAATTCTTCAAATACCAACTTACTGTGTTTCACAGAGTGTCATTTCCATTTTTAGCAATCCTATTCGGCACTCCACGACAAAACACATTGAATTACATTATCACCTCATCAAGGATCATATCCTCAAAGGTAACATCATACTTATCTTTGTTCCCACACATGATGAAGTTATCCTCAAAGGTAACACCAAGCTAAATGGATTTTTAGGGACGTTAAGAATGATTAACCTTGCTCATTAGTTTTTCTTGAAAAGGTAGATGGAAAGGAGTTCGAAGTTTTTCCATCTAACAAATACATATGCTACATTCATCTTGTTACCGCAATATCTTTGAAGCACACTTATTTGTCTATGTTTTATTTTTATCCTTTTCGTCTAACTATTTAGCACATATTTCATAAATGCCTCCTCGGTAAATTTTGTTCGCCGAAGACTATTTATGATCAAGTTACTATGCAGTGCCAAAACATACCACAATCTTAAATTCCCAGTCATACTGTAATGATCAAGTTACTATGATGATTCAAATATAGTTCTCACTAAGAAGAAGTTCCTCAACACAATTATTCTTGGAATTCCTACAAAGACTGTGTTCAAGAGTCCCTCAAATGATGATGCATTCCAGTCACTTTACAAAATGGGCTACCATGTGAAATTGAAGGGTATTGCAGAGTTCAAAAAAAGGGGAATTACCAACTATTTCGTAGTTCCTTTTCCATTACATTATTCGATGCGTTTTAGGTGAAACCGGTGGTACGGAAGTTATGGGCAAGCAGGTCTTGGACATCCTATGAAGTACTTTCACCGGCGAGCCAGTTTATTATGGCATCATCCGTTAGGATGATTTCATTGCTTATGTCAGAGGAGAATCGCCATGGCAAGGACTCATTGAAGTAACATCTTCAAGGTTTTGGTCCCTCTACATCAAGGATCCGCAATTACAAGCCGAAGTTAGCTTGGGCAAAGACATCAACTACTTCATTTGCAGAGAAGTTAAGAGGTATTATCTTCCTAAGGATCAATTTATGTTATGTCCCATTAGACAACTCAGATTGCACATATTGACTTAACATGGACTTATCGATCATCCAGTCTCGGTCCCTATGGAGATTATGAATGATACAACACCATATCGTTCTACCCCTCCTAGCCCCACACCATAACCCACTAGTCCTGGTCCTAAACTGTAGTTCTCTAGAGAAAGACTACGAAGTCTAAGAGAAAGTCTGCAATCAAGATCATCACAAAAGGTGTCGGGGCCTCAAAGAAATCAAGCGTCACTACCGCACAACCTATGTACATTGAGGAGCCAAGACCCAATACCGAAGAAAAAGCTCATACTACCGACCTTGAAGAAAACGAAGACCCCATACAAGCTTAAACTCCCATCATCATTGAAGAACCAGTGAATGTAAATACCGAAGAGCCTAAGCAATCAAACTAAGAAGATTTATTCAGGAAAAGATAGTTGAAATTTCCCACCCCACTTGGCCAAAAGCGATGCATGGTAGATACCAGAGTCTTTCAAAAGTATCAAGTAGCCATTCAATTCAATGTTGAATTACCTGAATGAACCCCATCAATCGACATTGCTACAAAGAGTAATGATTTCAAATCAGGAACATGGAGACAATACCCAGCCAGGATTCAAAGTGGATTCTGGAGTCTAGAAACATCCCAAGATATTCTTGATCAAGCACTTGCATGCTTTTACCCATGAGGAGTTAAACTCCATTCTTCTTTCTATTACACATACACATCAAACAGTAACTGCACCACATGGTCCTTTTTTAGAGACCCTATCAAGAATGGAACCGAGGCGAAACTTGGTTCAAGCGTAAGCTGACCGGGGAAGTTCCAGCAAATTTATATCTCTAACATTACTTAAAAGATGATTAGCCATGGAGACCACCATTGTGCAAGGATCCGTGAACCCGAGCATACCCTGGTGGTTACTAGTTTTAATTGTTATCTTTTAGTTAGGACAAATATCAACCAAACACGAATTCAAAGAAGAAGAAGCTTGAAGCCTTCAAGCAAGCCCTTTGAGTACGAAAAGTAAGACAAACTTAACAACAACAACAAAAGGATGATGCAAATCGTCAAGTTGTAGTCTACTCAGAAATCTTTCATCTCAACACATGCAAATCGTCAAGTTGTAGTCTACTAAGAAATATTTCATCTCAACACAGAGAAAGTTGATGGTCTGGAGAGAACTTGAAAATAGGTAGAGGTTATGTAGGAAACAATGAGAAAGGCTCGTGAAGTTTGAGGAAACCACGAAGGAGGTTCAACACCTATTTCTAAGCTAACCTATGTAGGAGATTCCAACAATGGTGGCACCAAAGCCTAGCTAAGTGAAGAACCAATCTTGGGATTCAATTTTGACGATGAAGAAGACAAGGTGCAAAAGCAAGGGAATGATTATGACTTCTTGATGTTTCCAAAAGAGGAAGAATCAAGTGGATCTCATCACTCTACTTCCAAGTATAAGCCCAAAAAGACGAAGAAGCCAGATGTGAATAGAAAAGAATCCTAGAACTCAAAGGAACAATTGATCAAATCTTCACTACAGTCACAATTTCATAGCCACAACAACCCCTTCTCCGGCTACACTGCTAACCTAGGAGGAAAGAATTCTAGCGATTAAAATAAGAGAAAAGTTCACGGCAGATCATTTTGTGGTTTGAATTGAAATGAGAATTCATCGATATGATGTACAAAGACAAGAAGATCGTCAGCAACTCTTCGAGAAGGCTGAGGAGATACTGAAAGAAGTTAATGAACTGAAAGATCAATTGGTAAAGGTGATCGCAGAGCAAGAAGTGAAGAAAAAGTATCTAATTAATAAAACCCAAAAAATTTATGAAGAACGGTATTCCAAACTATAATCAACAAGAAGAGGCTTAAGAGGAACATTCCAGGAAAGGGAAAAAATCCATGACAACCAAGTCGTTACTGAGAATATCCTCAATTCCATCAAAAATGTCACACCCCTAACCAACGGTGGAAACATTAGGCAGGGCGCCGTTACAATGTTGAATCACAGTCATTAAACATACATTGAACAGCACAAAATAAAATGTTACATAAATATCACTTCCATTTATACATAAAACATTACAACGGAAAATGTTTTGGATGTACTAGAATTTCTAATGCTAAAGGTATCTTGACAGTTTGACATTACTATGATGATAATAGGTTTTCATTAGATTAGTCGATCAATCTTTTTTTTCCGGAGGTGCAATCTTGGTTTCCTAGGAATACATGTGGTTTTGAAAGGTCAACATAATGTTGGTGAGTTCAGCATTTTTCTATATTATAATTAGAAAATACTTTTTGTTATGTTGTAAAAGTGTTTCGATTATTTTAAAACAGTGTTCTACTAACATATGTACTAGGGATTCGATAATTCTCGTTCATCTTGAATACAACTAGTGTATACATATATGAGGGGTATAATTTAGGAAATAAGTGCTTTTGACAGCGGGCTAACCATGAATGACCTCAATGTACATTGGTTTAATCAGCCTTTTCTTATATAACAATATACTTATGACATAAATGGAGTTCAATTTTTTATTATATAATTATAATTAATATATATTTATATTTAAATAGATATTATTTGTAAAGGCAACTGGCGGAGTTGTAACATAACCATTATTCGACTTGAGTAACTGCATAACGTACTACAGTTATTCGCTTGGAGTCATGTGTATTGATGGCATAATATACCACTATTATCTATTCTAGAGTAATGATGGCATAATATACTAGTATTACTCGTTAGAGTTGAGCATAGTGGTGACATAATATACCACAATTATCTATTTGATTTAAGCATAGTGACAACATAATATACCAATATTATGCGTTTGATTTAAGCGTAATGATGACATAATATATTATTATTGTCAATTTGAATTGAGCGTAGTGACGACATAACATACTACTATTATCCTCGTTTGAGTTGGGTGTAATGGCGACATAACTTATTACTATTATTCGCTTGAGTCTAACATAGTGACAACATAATATACTACTATTATTCGTTAGAGTCGACCATGGTCACTACACAATATATTATTGTTATCCATTTGATTTGGGTGTAGTGACGGTGTAATATATTACTATTATCCATTTGAGTCTAACGTAGTGTTGACATAATATACGGCTATTATCCATTTGAGTCGAACGTAGTCTCGGTATAGTATAATATTATTATCCATATGAGTCGAGCATAGTGACAACATAATATATTATTATTATTAGTCTAGTGTAGTTATGATAAGGAATGATATTATTCCTATGAATTAGGCAGAGTAACAACTAGATATAATTTTTTCTTTGAGAGTTGGCCAGAGTAGCTACTAGGTGTAATTATTTTATAGAGAGTTGGCGAGAGTAACGACTAGGTCTATCAGCTTTTCCTAGCAACTGGCCAACATAAACACTAAGCCAAATATTTACTATGGTAAGAGTTATTCCATAGCTTTAACGCGTGTTTTCTTGCCTCGATTCTTGTCATGCAGCATCCTCACGTCGTGAGAAAATCTTTCTAACATCGTGAGCTTTTGGGTTATCGTTTCATAGACTTCTAGCTTCAAAAGCTGGCGGTTTGACTACTTATGTCGTGATTTTTTATGCTCACGTCGTGAGTGCAGTCAAATTAGGGTTTTCTGATAGCGACATCTTCGGAAGGCCATAACTTTTGCAAATGAACTCTGTTTTTGACGTTCTTTACATCCACGCGTAGATATTTACGAGTAATACAACTCTCTTTTAGACTCAATTAGCTAATTATAAGTCTATTTTAAATTCCTCTTATTATAGAAATTTATAGTGTTCGGTTTATCATAACTTCTTCATGCGAAGTCAGATTTAGACGTTCTCTATATTTCTGGAATCGTATGGTTGTATACTTTGAGTTGTATCATAAAAGTTCATACTTGTATTAGAATTTATCACGAATTACATAGTAAGTTTATTACATTACCAGTTTAACAAAATCACATTACATGATTGGTATAATCACATGTGATTGTTATTAACCTATTTTGACTGGTGTTACATATTCTGAACAATAATGAAGATGATGTCAACTTCATCGATTTTATAAACGGTGATGATGCTGACATATACGGTTCAGAAGTTCAGATGGAGCATTATCCTAAAATTCAAATTGCTCACGGGGAGCAACACAAACCCGTTGTTGATATCGGATCATCCGCTGCACAAGAACTTACGAGATTACATATTTGGATAGAGGATCATCCTCCGAATCAAATAATTGAAAAACTCAATGGTGGAGTTCAAACTCGTTATGCTTCTAACAATCAAAATGAGTGTCACTTCTCCAAACTTGTAT
This sequence comes from Lactuca sativa, assembly GCF_002870075.4. Classification (NCBI taxonomy): domain Eukaryota; kingdom Viridiplantae; phylum Streptophyta; class Magnoliopsida; order Asterales; family Asteraceae; genus Lactuca; species Lactuca sativa. The sequence continues at coordinate 158,159,828 of NC_056625.2, read as the reverse complement.
CAATTATTGAACCTAAATCCCTCAAGTAAGCCTTAGAACGTTCTAATTAGATTACAACCTTGCAAGAAGAGTTATCAGAATTTGACAAAATTCAACTGTGGACTTTTGTCCATCCTCGTCAGAATCATCCTATTTTTGGTACATGGTGGGACTTCCAAAAATAAAGTCAATGATGTTCGAGTTATAATACGAAACAAATCAAGATTGGTAGCCATATGATTTACTCAAACCTATGGACTTGACTACAACGAAACCTTTGCTCCTGTTGCCTGTCTTGAAGCTATCCAAATCTTTCTTCAACATCCTCTTGGGGTTGTAAGTCCTTATCCAGACTACTACTACAAACTTCAAAAATTTGTCTATGGCCTCAACAAAGATCCTCGCACATGATACACCACACTTAATGATTTTATGAAGCGCTCTAGTTTACAAGAGGAATTCTTGATCCCATATTATTATGAAGAATAAACGGGAAGAATTTCATGCTAGTGTATATCTATCTCTATGATATCATCTTTGGATCAATTTTGCTAAACTGATGGTTAATTGATCCTAAATGAGTATGAATCGTGAATTCAGTTTTTTCCTATACTGCAAGTTAAACAGACCAATAGAGGAATCTTCATTAATCAATAAAAATACATTTCCTAACCTCTAAAGAAATGTTCAATGGACACTTATCCATCTGCAAAGGTTCCAACGGGTTTCAGAAAAAACTTCTTCTCGGACCCATCTAGTGTTGGCATTGATAAGAAAAAGTATAGCGTAGTGATTGGCTCATTACTCTATCTCAGTACAAGTTGTCCCGATATCATGTTCTCTACATGTTTTCGAGCTAGATTACAGGTTAATCCGAAGATGTCTCGTCTTCTGGCAATCAAACAAGTTTTCTGACATATCAAAGGAATATAGAACCTCAAAATTTTTTCTCCTAAAAATGAAAGTTTCCTACTTCAAGCTTATTCAGACTCAAACTATGGAGGGATTCAACTTGATAAAAAAAAGCACATTCGGTCATTGACAATTTTTGGGTGGATGATTGGCTAGCTGGTAATCTAAAAAAAATAACTGCATTGGTCTTTCAATAGCCAAAACAGAATTGATTGTTGTTGCAAGTTGCACCTCACAAGTTCTGTTGAAGAAATCTAAACTTTTGTACTATAGTTATCGATTTCAACAAATTTTGATCTATTGTGACTCTCAAAGTGCTATTGCGATCTCTCACAATCCAATTCAACTCTCCATGACCAAATACATAGATATTCGGTACCATTTTATTAAAGATCATGTTTTGGAAGGTGACATTGAGCTAATTTTTGTTACGTCTAATGATAAAATTGCTGCTGTCTTTACTAAGGAATTAGATGAAACCAAATTCAATGATTTTGTTAAGAAAGGGGGAATGATGATGTTTGATCCTCAATTCATTCAAGAAGTTTTTATTCCTATATGGAAACATCGTAAAGTCAAATACTTATTAACCAAAACATTTTAAGTCAGAATTATTTCTTCTCCATAATAACATGATCATTATATGTCTTTTTGTGCAATCTTTCCTTCTAGTATTATGTTTTTCAGATTACCACCTCATTAAAGTTCCATCCAATTGAAGTTTTTTCAACAATCTGAGAATGTATCTCCTTGGTATATATTACATTTCAAAATCTTGATGATGAATCGACCCCAATTTTCCGATATGAATTAGTAATGTGTCCTGGCACTTATCTTAGTCCGAGTTCTGATTCTTCATCATTTAGAATTTCATAGATCCAAGCTTCTCAAAATTTGACCTCTAAGAACTTCTCTCGTTGATGTCTCTGATATTTATTTAGAGTTTGTTCCATATCTGAACATATATCAAGTATCAATGATGTTTTGGAATCTCTTCATAAGTATATTAAGTCATCTCCACCTCAAAACTTTAAAACTATGAGATTCTATTAAATCTTCATTAAAATAATTTTTAGGTTATCATTTAAGTGTTAATTCCAAAATCTTTTCTGATGATTATCTTAATGGTGATTTTCTTTCATAATTATCCCTTTAAGTCACAATAAACTTGATTTTGGCACACATACTAATTAAGTACCGAGTGATTCTGAATTGAATCGATGGTTTCCGAATTTGAACAAACAAACATCTCATCTGTTGGTTTTGAATTGTCATATTGTATGGATTTTAGGCCTATGCATTTTATGCAACCCGATTTCGTTTTTTAGGTGTCATCGTTCCACTCTTCGACCTGACCAAAAACCCCCACATATAAACGGATTTTGAATACTAATTGTTCCGATTTTTGACACTTTTGGCTATCGTCTTTGATGAGTTATAAAATAACTCTTTGATCGATTAGATCTTTGTAACATGTAAGTAATGAACGTAAAGATAGTAAAAACGAAAAACAAGTATGAATCAGAATGTGTCGAATGATTAGATTACTCGATCCTCAGCAGAGCTCGACTAAGAACTTCCACTGTAGAGGATTGTAGGGTTACAAAAATAAGAACGATGAATATGCTGAACAATACTTTTTCTAATCGTTTCTAATCATCATGTTCTAGGATGCATGCAAGCATCTATTTATACTAAACCCTACAAAACTCACGGATGGACAGGCCCATACCGGAGATAAACATTGGACTAGCTAACGAGCCCAATAGACGCAACACAACATTAGACCTAACAATCTCCCCCTTTGCGTAAAATTGGAGCGATACTATCGTTTCTTCTTGCTTGGGCCAGCAGCGGGAGCCTTCTTTATTGTGTCGAACAAATGTGTGATAAGTGGAAGGATTGTCTGTCTGAAGCGAATGTACCATTGAATCATATCATCAAAGTACTTGATATCATCCGTTGTGTTCTGCTTGCATCGATGGATGATCCCTAAAACGTGTTCCAAACAGGCAGTGGTGTAGAGATGTTTGTCTGCCAAGGCAAAAAGACATTTCTGTCCTTCGTTCCTGGTAAACATGATGGAGTTTCTCTTTGGGTCAATCTTCCCCATCTGCATCATGTTGAGATCACTGGCAGAGCCAAGAGGAGATATGGTGGGCTTCTTCTTGAATACGCCCGCTATCTCCTGATCCATCAGAGCAACTTCCATGACATAGCATACAAGCATCCTCTTAAAGTGGTCAATGATCGGACCATATTCAGCTTCGTTTGTAAGGAGGATGTTGTGCAAGATAATCCAGTCATGGGGATTAAGGTTAGGCAGATCTGCAAGCGAGATGGCATGTTCGGTCTTGGCAGATCCCCGTAGTACCTTGAACCGAATGTTGGTGAAGTTGCCTTCCCTGAATGGCTTTAGGACCCGCACATTAACGATTTTCTGAGCGCTCCAAGTTTGGTATTGTGGTTGAGCTGCCCTCATATAAAATTCGACTAAGTCCCGATCAACCTGTGGATGAGGATGGGGGAACTCAGCAATGTTGTCAATGTTGGATTAATGTCTAAGTCCATAACTATATTTGGTATGTACTTGACCCAACCCGACATGGTCCATTTGGGTTGCACTTCACCGACACAATTTATATGGATAATCTTTTGAGAATAGTATGTTTATGATTAATATTAATATATTATATGTTCTAATATATTAATATGGAATCATATTATTTAATTAGTATTGATCAAGAATTAATTTATAATTAATTAAGTGATCAAAAAGGAACTAATTAAATATGGACTCTTATATATATGGAATGGGCCAAGTTCATTTAGGTTGGGCTAAGCTTTCATGGATAGTCCATGGAGTGTTTAACCCATGGATCCTAGGAAATGAAAGGTCATGGGTGTTAGGGTTTAACCCTAATCCTCCATACTATATAAAGATGTCTTTGGTTGGTGAAATTGGCACTAGTGTGGATACACTAAGAGGGCTAGCCGATTTTACTAAGAGAGAACCAAGTATTCATATTCTCTAAAGTTTTCCAAGGTGTCTTGGTGATTTGTGATTCCACTTGAGGCTTCCACACTATTGGGGCTAAGCTCTTAAAGCTTGAAGACATCAAGCTACATCAAAAGGTATGTCCTCTAACTAGTACTTTGTAGATTAAGAACATCATAATATGCTAGTTAGGATTAAAGCCTTGGAAAGTTCTTATTTGCATGTATAATAGAGAAAACATAGATCCAAGGTTTATAGGGTTGCATGTACACCATAGGAGTGTTAGAATGCTAAAAACCCAACAGTGGTATCAGAGCCACGGGTTGTTTTCTGTTATATTGATGCAAATATTTTATTTTCAAAGTTGAAAAAAAAAGGAAAAAAAAACATGAAGTTCGTTGATTAAAAGTTTTATGGAGTTACAAAAAATTTGGTGTTAATGTTTTAAAGGATTCCATAACTTAAGAATAAGTTATGGATCACCAAAAGTTTTTTGTGTTACTTTGTTTTATGAGTGAATTTAGATTAATGAATAAAATTATGTGATAGTTGGTTTTAATCCAAATTAATCTAAGAATTGATTCTAAAATGTGTTTTTGTAACTTGTCCTCAAGTTATATGAAAAGTCACATTTAAGAATCATAAAACTCATAAAAATTGGCAAAGGTTACAAAAATGAAGAGTCTAGTTCTAATTAAATGGTTTTATGACTCCATAACTTGTCCTCAAGTTATGGAGGACCAAGAGTCTCTTCATTTAATAAAATAAAATAAAATAAAAAAAAAGGTGTAACCTTAATTAATTCCATAAGTTATAAAATAAAGAAAAGTTAATTCTTTTATTAGTTTAAAGTCTTCCATAACTTGTCCTCAAGTTATGGAACTTGAAGAGTTTTTGGATTAAAACTACTTTAAACACATAAGTTATGGAATTAATTAGTTTTGAATAGTTTCAAAACTTGCCCTCAAGTTTTGGAATTTGTAAAGTTTTCACTTATGAATACTTTAATTCCAAGTTAGCCCTTAGAATTTTAAAAGTTAAAATTCAACCCTTATACTTTATAATATTATAAGTTAATAATATATATATATATATATATATGTATAAGAGTAAAGTCAGTCTTACCGCTAGTACGCCTCATTCACGAAGCCGGTCTATAAGGTGGGTATAAGGTTGTTGCCTATAAAATGGCAACTTAATGGGTGTCCACTCTCACCCACCGCTTGCTTGACTGGTGGAGGGTCGTTAGCCGAACGGGTTTGACAAGACTATAATTCTCATTCATTAAAAGTATTAATGATAATACTAAGTAACTAAACTCTTAATAATACCCAATCTTAGTTACTTAGGAAAAATGTGAATAAGGTGCTAACCCATGAAATTACACTTTACACTTTGTCTAAGTCGTTAGTGGAGCGTGTGTGGTTAACCGGCACACTAACTTGGACTTAACAAGGTAGGTAAAGGGTGACTTAATATTTATCATAGTATCGATGGAGCGTGTGTGGTTAACCGGCACATCGATTGAGGGGTAATTTATTAAGGGTACCAAGTGATTTGCATGGTTACTTCACACCTTGTTTTGTGATCCTCGGCATCCCAGTCACAAAACCTGAAGGGCACAGTCGAGATTGAAACATGCCTTTGAACAGTTCAATGAATCTCAATGATCTAGGAGTTTCAAAACCAATTAAAACCTAATAATACATTTCGTTTATCTTGGTGGAAATTGGTGAATCGTCATTCACCTACCTTCAAATATTTTATAGCTTGGATTACGGCATACCTCTTCTAAGTTATAAAATAGTTTGTTGGGTCCTAGCCTTAATATTTCATATTGGGTGTCATATTAAGGACTTTAAATCAACTATCTTGAATATCTCCCAAAAGATGTCTGGTATAGACACCTATGATCTTCCCAAATCTTTTGAAACAAGGTTTCCTAATGAAGATGATGTCCCATGGAAATCATACTTCATTCACCTCCTCCAATTATTCTCCCTAACCCACAAGTTCTTGAAAAAGTTTAAGGTCACTCAGGCCCTATTGGCAAGGCAAGGTCTAGGTGTGAGCACATCTTGGAGATGTAGTCACATATTGACAAGCCGGGAGAGTTGGGTGTCAAAGTCTTGAGAAAGTTGGTGGTTCAATCACTTTCTAAGTCACATAGTGAGTTCCTTTGGGACACCTATGAAACAGACTATGTCAAGACCCTTAATGATCTTATCTATTTGTTAAGATCAACTTCCTTAATACTTTATGGACATTGACAGTGATGATATTGGATATCTAGTAAAGCTCTCTCTTCCCGATGGAAAGGGATCGGCCATAGTCAACTCGGTTGACCAAATGGTAAAGAGAAAAGCTAAGTCTACGATAGTCTCGTGTACCATTATCAGAGGGTCCATATGTTTATATTGCCAAAGAAAGGGCATTGGTTGCGAAGCTGCCAAATTTACCTAAGGATGTTAAAGTCAATAAGTTTGACTCTACTTCAGGTAAAGTCCACTATCTAACTCTGTTAAGTTTCTATTCTGAGATTCTTGATACATGATGTGACTGGGTCACATGGTGATGTTTTAAGAATGAAAGAAAAGTGAAGAAACTTAAAGAAAGAATATGCTGAATCTGATGGCGTAGATGGATTTCTATCGCGTAGTTTGAAGATCGGATTCTTGAGCTACTTCTTAGGAGTTATGAGATATTGCTTAGGAATAGATAACAACAAGTTTTCATATGGATTGTAAGGATAAGTTTTTCCGCAAAGTTTTAAAATAAAAGGAAAATTTTTGATTTTATTTATTTTAAAATATCCTTACAATGGCATTTGAGGAAAAATTGTTGCTTTTATGATTCCATTAATAGCAAGAGTGGAAATATGAAATTGATTCTTTCATTTGTGGTAATGTCTAAATTTACCAAATAAGGAAAGATTCTCATCACCCAAGTTTCAATTGGACCGAAACTTGGAATCATGCAAGTTGTATAGCATGATGAATGAGACTTTCAAGTTTTGGAAAAATTAAGACTAATTACTCGGCCACATGGATGTGTGAGTCAAGTAAAGGACTAAGGGATCGAGTACACATTCTTGTGCACTGATTAAGTCCACCACAAAAGATTGATAAGACTATTCGTTATAGTTTACTAAAGCTCAGTAAATATGATTATACTTACAAGCTTAAGTGTAACTCTGAGACATTGGAAAAAAGGTTCCAATGTAAGGCAGAGCGAATAAGAAGAATCAAATAAGGCAGAAGGATAAAAGTTTCTCAAATCTGAAAAGATGGGAGAGTACTTTAGTATCAGTTTTGTGATCATCTTAATGATTAAGAAACCATATCACAATTAGTTCTCTAAGGAAATCTTAGTGCATTCTTATGACTAAGAAGAGGAACTTGAATTGTTGAAATGGTTAAATCAAGAAGATGAGTCATACTTCGTTCCAATACAAGTCTTAGAGTCATACTCCAAGATTGTCATTTGAGTGACATGTCTTAAAGAAGGTTTAAAACACTTGTCAAATGTAAGAGTAAAAGTTTTCTACTCTTGTACATTTGAAATTGGTAAGTTGTGATGTTTTGGATAAAACAAAGACCAACTTAGGCCAATTGGGTAAAGTGTTTTTCTTGATTAGAATCCGCACTATCTCTTGGATGTTTGACAAGGGAGTCTTATATGTCAAGAGGACAGTGGGAGTCTTAAAGGTCTTGAAAGTCTCAAGAAATAATCAAGAATAAAACCTAAAGTTCTTCTCTAGCACACAATTTGAGGTTTATAATCTATTGTGTTGACATATTCTGTGCCCATTCCAGTTAAAGTTGGTTTTGCATATGAGTTCTTAGAGTTCTCAATTTGTTGCACAACAACTTGGAAGCAATGGCAGGCCCTTGAGCTGCCAGGTGGCAAGAAGTTAAGATTGAGTTCGGTCCATATGAGTTTGGATTTGTCATTATCTTTGTCTTGTGATTATGGTTTTGACAAATTCATATGGGTAGGAACTCATACACCATATAAATCTAAGTGTCATAAGGTTTCTCTCCGATTCATGAAAATGATGGTGAGGAAACGCTTTCACTAAGTAGATTTTACGAAGATATCAATTGTGTTATTTGCATTTTCAAAAGTCGTTAGTGGAGCGCGTGTGGTTAACCGGCACACTAACATGGACTTGTGAGAAATGGCAAATGCCTAAGCAATTGAGACCATGATTACGGTATCCCTTTTCATGGTTCTTGAAATTGCTTAGACACACAGGTGAGCTATCTACGGAAAGGGTGTATGAATCTAAATTACAGACTGTCCAGCTGATTTCTGAGTACATGTCAAAGCTAGTGGGAGCATAAGTGTTATGCTAATAATCATCATGTTAGTGGGAGCATGATAATTATGATAAGTATTGCAAGTTAGCAATGTTAATTATAGAAAACAAAAGTTTCAATTGGGAAAAAGTTGTTTTGCTATAATTAAGGGAGAGGAAATTATGCTTCATCTCAAATCTATAAGCTTAGATCGTGAGGTTTTAATCATTTAGTCAAGGATATATATGAATTTCATGTTGGAATGGCTCAACATAAGGAAATTCTATATATGGGTCCATTATTTGCGGTCTAAAATTCGATTATGATTACGGCATCCCTTTTCATAATCTGAATTATGAGAACTTGGCAAATTGAAATGGAAATATTATAGCAAAAGACTGGTTTAGTCTTTATGTAAGAAATCATGAATCGTGTCCCATATGCTTCGGATATAGGATCGATTACATGTGCTATATTCATCCGTTCTAAAATTTTCCAAATGCCTGGGGCATTAAGAAGGGAAAAGGTTTAGAACTGGATATGACTAAAAGGATTAAACAATTGTCGAGGACAATCTAAGGTTTACCAAAGATTGGTTACTCAAGGACAATTGGAAGTATAGTGATAATTCTGGAAGGACCATGTTGACATAATCTGTAAGGAGGCAACTCTTGTTCAGAAGTGATAGTCAAAATGGAATCTGGAAATGTTTCAAAGTTAGAATTTTCAATCTGTGTAAGATTAAGGAAACTTAATGCAAGAAGGATATTTCCAAGGAGTTGATCTCCTTTGGAATACTCTGTAATGGTTGTTGTCAAGTCCTTCTGACTTTGTGCATAATCATTACAAGAGGTTCAATGCATGTAAGTTTAGAATCTAACAGATTTCAGTAAATGGCATGAATTTGGAATTCTTGCATTTGCAGTAAGGATTTGGGAGTGTGAAAAGAGAATCATTGAAGCTATGTTCAATTGATCTAGTTCACAAAGTAAAGATCATAGACAAACATAGTATGCATACTTGGTGTGTGGCATGACTAGTGTTTAAGAAAACATAGTGTACATGCTTGGAGCATGGGACAACTATTGTTTTAAATTCAAGAATAAAGTTGATAGCTGAAACAGTATACAATGAATAATGTGTAATCATATGGTGATAAATAAAAGGTGTTTTATTTATGTTCAAAGGGTTGATACCATATTGGATTCAATTATTATTGTGTTTCACTTTGCATGTTTTGACTTCCCGAATAAACTGGGTTATTCTTCCGGAATGACTAAGTTATTCAAACCATCCACAGTCGGTCATATTTTGGAAGTAGATATGAATTAAGACTGTCATGATGGGTTGTAGAGGTCTAAGGTGTTGGACAAGGCTACAACAATCATGAGTGCTCATAAGTTCTGAGTATTGGATTCAACCCGCGCTCATTGGAATCACTTCATGGATTTTATCACGAGTGATCATGAGACGATAATATCTTATATTCTTCAAACCTAGAGATATGAGTTGTTACTATGAGTTGGTTGTACATTGATTGCACGAAAACGCATTTGGTAACTCGGTGCTATAAAACGTGCCTTTGTGTATGATTCAACAAGTAGTAGAACAAGCCATATGAGTCAAAGTTTATCCATTCCTTTTACCTTCGGGATAAAAGCGATATCTGTGGGCCCCTCGATGATTTGATGATGACAAATGGAAGTGCTCGGCCGGGCCAGGACTGATTTGATTCGTTCAATTAGTCAGTCGTCATAAATCGCAAATCGGGAAACAACAAATGGACAGAGAGAATGATTATAATCCATGTCTCAGTCCATATGATATCTAGAATGGAGGAATATATGATCCCTTATCTAATGGACAAGTCACTGACAAAGGTCAGAGTTCATCTACAAGGTCAGAGTACGACAGAAGCTTTTGAGAGCTACGATTGCCAGTTAGGTTTGAAGTCATACGCAATAATAGTTTTAGACTTATCCAAGTGGGAGACTGTTGGATTAATGTCTAAGTCCATAACTATATTTGGTATGTACTTGACCCAACCCGGCATGGTCCATTTGGGTTGCACTTCACCGACACAATTTATATGGATAATCTTTTGAGAATAGTATGTTTATGATTAATATTAATATATTATATGTTCTAATATATTAATATGGAATCATATTATTTAATTAGTATTCATCAAGAATTAATTTATAATTAATTAAGTGATCAAAAAGGAACTAATTAAATATGGACTCTTATATATATGGAATGGGCCAAGTTCATTTAGGTTGGGCTAAGCTTTCATGGATAGTCCATGGAGTGTTTAACCCATGGATCCTAGGAAATGAAAGGTCATGGGTGTTAGGGTTTAACCCTAATCCTCCATACTATATAAAGATGTCTTTGGTTGGTGAAATTGGCACTAGTGTGGATACACTAAGAGGGCTAGCCGATTTTACTAAGAGAGAACCAAGTATTCATATTCTCTAAAGTTTTCCAAGGTGTCTTGGTGATTTGTGATTCCACTTGAGGCTTCCACACTATTGGGGCTAAGCTCTTAAAGCTTGAAGACATCAAGCTACATCAAAAGGTATGTCCTCTAACTAGTACTTTGTAGATTAAGAACATCATAATATGCTAGTTAGGATTAAAGCCTTGGAAAGTTCTTATTTGCATGTATAATAGAGAAAACATAGATCCAAGGTTTATAGGGTTGCATGTACACCATAGGAGTGTTAGAATGCTAAAAACCCAACAGTCAAAGGCGTGAAAACAAACGCCTTTCGGGTCAGTGGCTTCTCAAGAGTCCAAGGAGGAAAAAGAGTTTTCCTGCTCTCGAGAAGATCGTGGGCTTCTTTCTGTCTTCTTTCAGCTTCTTTAGCCTCTCTAGCCACACGAGCACTGATGTCACCCTCTTTATCTCGACCTTGTCGTTTCAGAAGGTTCGCAATTGTCTCCTTATCATCTTCATCACTCTCCTCAGCAATCTTCTTGCTTTTTTCTTTCACACCGGAACCTGAGGCTTGGCCTACTGGAGGAGGTTCGGTTGTGTGAGTTGCTGAAGTAGGAGGTGGTTGAGACACTAGTTCTTTTTCTCCCCCTTGTTTCGGAATAAACACGAAATCAAGGAGCCCTTCAATTTTGCTCAGTAGAGAGAGGGCGGGAGCAAGCTTCTCTACAAGGTCACGCCTCACAGAATAATTGAGGATCAGGTCACGTGCTTCAAGGATGTTTGAGATAGCTGAGTGGACATCCGAAACACACGATTTAACCACCTGTCTTTCAGATCGAAGAGAGTCAATCTCCTATTGAGAGTTGGAGAGTTGAGTACTCTTGACTTTCAGAGCGGTAGTCTTACTTGCGAGAGCATCCATGAGAGAGTTCTCAGCAGCTAAGTCTTCTTGAAGCTTGGAGAGACGCTCCTCAATGGTTGTTCTGAAAGCTGAGTTGTAATCAGAAATTGTTTGACGAAGTGAAGCGAACGACTTCAGCTCTGATGCGAGTGAGTTAGCCAGCTGGTTGACAATGGGTTCCAGCTTTGTCGTGGTGGCTTCAGCGTTTTCCTGTAAAGATTTCAACAAGGAAGAAGCATCGGTGAATAGTTTATCGACTTTTTCAGTCGCTGCCTCACAAGCTTTGGTTGAGGCGTCAATGGTTGTAGTGGCGGAATCAAGAGAAACTTGATGAGCTTTGGAAAAAGCATCAACAATTTTCTGAATGGCAGCTTCAGATATTGAGGACTGTGATGTGGAAGATGAGGCGATGAGCGAATCGATTTTATCATGCAACTCCTTAAGATGTTTGTTTGTGACAGGAGCATCGTCATCATCATCACTTTGAACTTGAAACAAACTGTAATAGACCGAATCGAAGGTCATGTCCTCCCCGCTAAGGAGTGGTTCTTCATCCTCTTATGCATGAGCAGGAGAAGATGGTGGTGGTGAAGCTTGAGGCTCGGTAGTAGTAGTAGTAGGTTCGGGTTGGGTGGTGTGTTCGGTTGTTGGTGTGGGTTGGGGTGCTGAGGTGGAGTTGGGTGCGTCAGTATGAACCCCCGTATCAGATACGTTGGTTCTTATGTCCGCAGTGGTGGTGGTTATTGCTTTGGTAAATATAGTTGGTGGTACTGGGATGGAGGTGGATGGTATTTGAGTGGTGGAGGTTATGGGGGGAATGGAAAAAGGAATTGTAACTGGTGGAGAGGAAATAGGAGAAGTAGAAATATGAATCTCTGGTGTAGGCGATCGTGGTGGAGTGTTACCACGTTGAGATCCATCAGAATCAGAACCCTCTTCCTCAGACTCTCTTGAGGACGAAGCGATGATTAGCTTTCGCCTTGGTTGGGTTTTTCGCTTCTTTATTGGAGGGGATTGGGCGGCTCTGGTGGTTTTCCTCTTCTTGGGAGATGGGCCTTTTGCTCCCTTTGCAACCTGCTTGCCCTTATCAGCCTTCTTTCCTCTGGGGCAGGCTTGTCAGCATCATGAATCGAATTGAGCATTTCTGGAACTCCTTGTATGTTTTAATAATTCGGCTTTCAGTAGGAACATCACCATACATTGTTTCAGGGATAGAGCCGTTGAAGGGAAATTTTGATGCGTCAGAGACAATGATCTTCGTGGTATGGAAAGTACCAATCGAAGACATTGGAGCACCAGCGACAATGGGGACGTGGTACTTGTCCATCACCCATTTAGTGACAAGAGTCCAGAACCGGGCATATGAAATCTATGAATGTCGAGAAGTGGAAGAAACACTCTGAATGAGTTGTTGCTATAGGACCGACCCGTAGTCGATGTTGATACCATTGTAGATCCCGTACATGATTGAAAGGAACAGTCGACTTGCCCCATCGGATCCAGCACTTCTTTCAGATAAGCCCTTGAAAAGCACAGTAAACATCCCATTCCACTGAGGGGGCAGGCATGATTTCTTGAATTTCGTGACCGTTGTGAGCACCTCAGTGTACCCCATGTTGTAGAACATGTTGAATAGATGACCCATCAGAATGGTTTCAGGATTAACCCTCGACGAATCAGGTTCAAACCCTAACAGCGTACAAAACCTCTGCTTGGAAATCGATGCCTTGTGCTCGAAGACATCGAAGAAAATCCTGTCGATAACCTTGTCGTAGTGAGCTGTGGCAAAGATCTGTGACAGGAACTCCATGGGAACAGCTTCAGCCCTGGTAAGAGCAGGAGCGATTGGCAAGTATTTCAGGCATTCGATGATGGGAAACATGAACGCGTCGTATGCCTGAGGAGTAAGATCAATGATCAAACTCTACTGGGGACGAATAGGCAAGATGTGAGAAGTTGCGTGAACTGATGAAGTATCCGCCATTGTTGTGATGAAGATGGGAGAGATGATGAACAGTAGAGGTTGGAGGATTTTCTTGCTCTCTGAGAATATAGGTGCAGTAAAGAGGTAAACAGTGGTTTACATTGCCTTTTATACTGTGGCTAATGGAGAGAGAAGAATGTTTCCCAAATCTTTGATTGAAAAATGAAGAGTTTTTCGGAGGCGATTGACGCGTGACAGTTGGTGTTGCCGATGATTACGCAGGAGAGAGAGTGTCAGTCCCTAATTACACGCCTTCGCATCAGGCGCCGTTTGGAGATGAAACGGTTCCAATTCGCATGCTTTGCCTTCTTGCGCCGTTTGAAATCAAATTGATTAGACTCCCGCCTGAATCATCATTTTGTCATCTTATCCCTTTAGAGTTTAACGGCGTCTTTAAAATAAAATCGCCCACGTGGATCAATATCAACCACAACATTTTATAACAACCAATCCAATTAAAATGTCTTGAAATTAATGAAACCAGAATTTTGGAAAATCAAAAAGATTTTTGTGCTGAGTGTGGAAAAGAAAAAGAAATAAAGCAACACTTTTGAGGGATTAGGTGATGTCAATAAAGACATGAAACAATTGATCCCGGGCACGAATCTCTTCCTTCAAAGTCAAGAGAGGCCTTAAAGTGTTTGGGTGGTTTCCCATTGAATAACGATCAGACACTTATGAAGAAGTGTTGAAAGGATTCTTTTAATTAGGTTTATATGGGTGGTTTTCGCTTTGATTCATAATTCCCGATCTTAATATAAGATAGAAATCGAACGAAGTACTTGTGAGACCAATGTAGTCTGTTGAACAAGTAGGTTGGAGATAATTTAAGTGGCAAGGTAAACTAATGTATGCGAAATCTCCAAAAAAAATTAAAATTGGATCCCAAGGGAAGAAATGTTATTGGATTTAACAATTTCATAGGAATCACTCAAAAGAAAAATAGAGATTTCATGTTGTACCCCCATGGATAAGTCTGTCAATTCATTAGTGAAAGCTAGAGCAAGTTAATTGTTCACCGTTAATGCATAGTAGGTATTGAATTGTGGGTTTCACTTAGCACGTAATGACACGAAGCTAAGATCATGAACACAAAAAATTGTGCAACCATAAACCTCAGTGGTAATGTTTGAGAGTCTCAAGGGTTACGTTTGTGAAGCGAATGAGATGGAGAAAAAGTAATGTAGATGGTGTAAAGTTTGAGTGCCCTCAGCATCTTCAAGGATCTGCACCTACTGCCAGAGCTACTATGACTCGACCGGTGAAGGCCGAGGCCCCGAGGGCTCGTGGGAGAGCCTTTCAGCTGACTGCGGAGGAGGTCCGCGCTGCGCCCGATGTTGTGGCAGGTATGTTGTATTGCATGTATTTATTTTGATGTCGAGATGTTATGCTTATGTTATGATATGCGTAGGTACTTTCCTTGTGAACTCTGTGCCTGCTTTAGTGTTATTTGACTCGGGTGCGAGTAGGTCCTTTGTATCCTTAGCTTTTAGTCAGCATATCAGCGTTAGTCGTGAGTCGTTGAGTCGGCCTCTGAGAGTTTCTATAGCTGATGAGAGATTGATTTGTGCCATGAAGGTTCTCCGGGGATGTGTGTTAGAGATTTTCGAGGTTGAGTTTCCGATTGACCTGATTCCTATTGCGATGGGTGATGTCTGTGTCATTGTGGGCATGGACTGGTTGAGCCGATTCGGCACTGTCATCGACTGTGAGCATCAGCTGGTGACTATACGAGACCCTGGTGGGGGAGTTCTTTCGGTGTACGGCGAGGGTACCCGTTCGGGATCAGCTTTTTGTTCGGCCGCTAAGGCGAGGCAGTGTCTATAGCAGGGCTGTAAGGGTTTTGTGGCGTCTGTGATGGATACGCGGGAGGTTTCTGAGAGACCGAGATCAGTTGAGGAGGTCCCAGTGGTGCGTGAGTTTCCAGATGTGTTCCCCGAGGAGCTGTCGGGAGTACCTCCTGTGAGGCAAGTAGAGTTTGGTATCGATCTGGTTCCGGGGGCCGCGCCTATCGCTAAGGTGCCTTATCGTCTTACACCTCCAGAGATGCAAGAGTTGTCCTCGCAGCTTCAGGAGTTACTGGGGAAGGGATTCATCTGGCCGAGCAGCTCGCCGTGGGGAGCACCTATTCTGTTCGTCAAGAAGAAGGATGGTTCACACCGGATGTGCATTGATTACCGGGAGTTGAACAAGTTGACGGTCAAGAACCGTTACCCATTACCGAGGATCGATGATTTATTCGATCAGTTGCAGGGAGCATCTTGGTTTTCCAAGATCGATCTGAGGTCGGGGTACCATCAGGTGAGAGTGGGGGATGACGACGTCCAGAAGACAGCGTTTAGGACGCGATATGGGCATTATGAGTTTGTGGTGATGCCTTTCGGGCTCACCAATGCCCCGGCTGTGTTCATGGATCTCATGAACAGGGTATGCAGGCCGATGGTGGATCGGTTAGTGATTGTATTTATCGACGATATTCTTGTGTATTCGAGATCTAGAGAGCAGCATGAAGAACATTTGAGAGAGGTCCTTGGGGTTTTGAGATCGGAGAAGCTTTATGCAAAGTTCTCCAAGTGTGACTTCTGGTTGCGGGAGGTCCAATTCCTAGGACATGTTGTTAATCAGGAAGGGATATTGGTCGATCCGGCCAAGGTTGAGGCGTCATGAGTTGGGAGGTGCCGAAGTCACCTTCTGAGATCAGGAGTTTCCTTGAATTGGCAGGGTATTATCGGAGATTCATTAAGGACTTCTCCAAAGTTGCAGTGCCACTCACTAGATTGACCCGAAAGGGGGTTGCATTCTCATGGGGACCCGAGCAGCAGACCTCCTTTGAGACACTTTGCCAAAGGTTGTGCGAAGCTCCGGTATTAGCCCTCCCGGAAGGGATGGAGGATTTTGTAGTATATTGCGATGCATCGATTTCGGGGCTGGGTGCAGTGAGGGGTCATGTGATAGCTTATGCGTCGAGGAAGCTGAAGCCTCATGAGGTGAGATATCCCACGCATGATTTAGAGTTGGGGGCAGTAGTGTTCGCTCTCAAGATCTGGCGTCACTACTTGTATGGGGTTCGATGTACGATATACACGGACCATAAGAGCTTGAAGTATTTGATGGATCAACCCAACCTAAATATGCGTCAGAGGAGGTGGTTGGATGTGGTTAAGGATTATGATTGTGAGATCCTGTACCACCCAGGCAAGGCTAATGTGGTAGCCGATGCATTGAGCCGCAGGGCGGAGAGCACTCCACTGCGAGATGTATGTTTGAGATTGACTGTAATAGCTCCAGTATTGGATGCTATTCGTGGGGCACAGGCCGAGGCTGTGCGACCAGAGATGCAGAAGAGAGAGCGGGTTGTCGGTTTGGTTTCAGAGTTCGTTACGGATGGACGAGGGCTTATGACGTTTCAGGGTCGGATTTGGGTACCGTTCGTGGGTGGTACGCGTATTACTTTGATGGAAGAGGCTCATCAATCGAAATTCTCGATCCATCCCGGGGCTACGAAGATGTATTTGGATTTGAGGAAAGAGTATTGGTGGCCCTGTATGAAGAGGGACGTCGCATGGTTCATGGACAGGTGCTTGACCTGCCGTAGGGTTAAGGCCGAGCACCAGAGACCGCATGGCAAGTTGTAGCCATTGGAGGTTCCCGAGTGGAAGTGGGAACAGATCACCATGGATTTCATCACCAAATTGCCGAGGAATGTCAGAGGAGTCGATGCAATTTGGGTGATTGTGGATAGGTTGACGAAGAGCGCTCACTTCCTTGCCATCAGTGAGAGTTCTTCAGCGGAGAAGTTGGCGGAGATATATGTGAGAGAAGTGGTATCTCGGCATGGGGTGCCGATCTCGATTGTTTCAGACCGTGATGTGCGCTTCACTTCCAGATTCTGGAAGAAATTCCACGAGGAGCTGGGTACTAAATTGCATTTTAGTACCGCATACCATCCCTAGACAGACGGTCAGAGCGAGCGAACGATTCAGACGCTGGAGGACATGCTTCGAGCATGTGTGTTAGATTTCGGGAGTAGCTGGGATGCGTATTTACCCTTGGCAGAGTTTTCCTACAACAACAGCCATCATTCGAGCATTGGTATGCCACCCTTTGAGCTGTTGTATGGTAGGAGGTGTCGGACTCCCATTTGCTGGGGAGAGGTGGGGCAGAGAGTGATGGGCAGTACAGAGATCGTGCTTCAGACGACAGAGCAGATTCAGCAGGTTAGACAGAGGTTATTGACCGCCCAGAGCCGATAGAAGAGTTATGCAGACAGACGCCGATCCGAGCTTGAGTTTCAAGTCGGCGACTTCGTTCTCCTGAAGGTCTCTCCTTGGAAAGGAGTGATTCGATTCAGGAAGAGGGGCAAGTTGGGACCCCGGTATATTGGGCCATTTCGTGTGATTGCGAGGATAGGCCGGGTAGCCTATCGTTTGGAGTTGCCAGCAGAGTTGGGGCAGATCCACGACACTTTTCATGTGTCGCAATTGAGGAAGTGTATAGCCGACGAGTCGGCAGTGGTTCCATTAGAGGATATTCAGGTGGATGCGAGCCTGAATTATGCCAAGAGACCAGTGGCCATCAGGGATCGGAAGATCAAGGTTCTGAGGAACAAGGAGGTACCTCTGGTGTTGGTTCAGTGGCAACACCGGAAGGGATCGGAAATGACTTGGGAGCCGGAGCGTGAGATACAGGAGCAGCATCCGGAGCTATTTTCAGAGTGAGATTCGAGGGCGAAGTCTAGTCCTAGTGGGGGAGATTTGTAACAGCCCGGAACTTCAGGTATTGTTATATTTATGATTTTGGGTGTTTTAAGAGGGGACTCGGCGAGTTGGAGCCTAGACTCGCCGAGTAGGATCGCGGATCTGGTCGCGGGTTCGCGACTGGACTCGACGAGTCCGGATATGGACTTGGCGAGTCTGCGCTGTTTAGCGAAAACCCTAACCGTTCAGGTTTGGGACGTATATGAGGGACCTTATGGCCGTCATTGTTTACCCTAGTCCTCTGAGAGAAACCCTAATTCGATTGTGAGCATCTGGAGCAAGGTAGAAGACCATTGTTGATTTTGGAAGTATTGTCTTGCAAGGAAGAGGAGGCTTGGTTAAGGGAACAACAAGAGAAGCCACGTTCTGAGGATTGGTGACACAGAGAGCACGTTATTCAGGTAATATTTCGAGTTGCACTCTTCTATGTTGATGTGTATATGGATTTAGGGTTTATTGAACCCTTTTGTGGCTAGATTGAATGTTACCTTAGTCCCCCAAACGATTGGAACCCTATATTGGGATCTTTAGAAGTCCAGAATGTTCCATGCCTGAGCATTTCGGGAATCAATGGAGGTTTTGGATTGGAATCCTTATGCCTTAGGTCAAAATGTAAATTATGAGTCATGGGGTGTATTATGAGCACCGAAATGAGGACCTTACGTGATGAATCAGTCTAGGAAGGCCAGACCTATGAATGGTCGGAGCAGTTCTGACCTTAGAAAGCAGTTTGAGCGGTTGCATGGCATGGACTCGCCGAGTCCGATGAACAGACTCGGCGAGTAGCTTGAAGATTAACTGGGACTCGTCGAGTTGTTCTTCAGACTCGGCGAGTTGAGTCGGGGTGGCCCCGCGATTCTTCCAGGAGAAACTCGTCGAGTCAAGGAGGATACTCAACGAGTAGAAAGGGAATCTTAGAGAATTGGTGAGGACGTCTAGACTCGCCGAGTCGCCCTAGCACTCGCCGAGTCAGGTCAAGTTGACCGTTGACCGTTGACCGTTGACCAGAGTTGACCTATGTTTGATCTCTTAGGGATAGCCAAACTTAGAAGATAAAAGTGTTAATAAGAGATGTATGATGTTATAGGGAGATTGTAGCTCGGCGGATCGGGTACGAGTGACTTCGGGATTTGCTAGGTTTCGACATTCACGAGGTGAGTCTTCTCACTATACTGTACCCGGAAGGGTTTGACTGTGTGACCGGAAGGTCGGATATGATATGAGATATATGTGCTATATGTGATAAGTTAATTGTTATACGTGCTATGTATGTTATGGGCCGGAAGGCATTATGTTATGGGCCGGAAGGCATTATGTTATGGGCCGGAAGGCGAATATGTTATGGGCCGGAAGGCGTTGTGTTGAGGACCGTAAGGTTGGCATGGGTAGGACTGGAAGGTTTACCCAGCAGGGACGGAAGTCCCCTGAGACACATGGACCGGAAGGTCAGGGCCTGGAAAGGCGTATGTGCGTAAGTTGTATTCTGGTGAACTCACTAAGCATTTATGCTTACAGTTGTTATGTATGTGTTTCAGGTACTAGCGAGGACCGTGGGGAGGCGCCGGCGTGATCTGTACACACTGAAAGATTTTTTGTGATCTTGGGATTTAGATGATTTGTATTTTGACATGACACTTGAAATGTTTATGCCTTGTTTTGAATGAAAATACTATATTTTGAAATGAAAAATTTGTTTGAAAATTTACGGTGTTACACTTCAATTGCTTTGGCTGTCGGTGGATGTTGGCTTTTTGCTTTTGCTTTCTGTCAGCTGGTTCACTTTTAACAGATGATGTTTCGCTTGTAGGAATGACTTCTTATACAAGAACTTCTTTTGTTACACTAGTACTTGGCACATCGAAGTTGTCAGGCTTGTTTAGTGGCTCTGGCACATATCTGCCTTTGGTTTTCCAGGACGTTCGCTCTGACAGACCAACGGTTTCGTCATCATTATCTATAGGAGCAGACCAGAAAAACTCATCACAGCCATCTGCATTATATTCGTTTACTATGGCGGTGAGTTCAGCTGTCTAATGATCGGTTACTCCTGTGACCTTATACACCTGATTTGGTGTTTTTCTCACCTTTTGGTACACAACGGCCTTTTCTTCAAGAATCGGGGACTTATTTTCGGACAGACGAGCAAACTCCACAGAATTTTCAAAAATAAGATTTTTGTGGTTTTCGGGTTCGCTCTTGACAAACTCAGAACAGTCAACTTCATCCTCTACAGAAATTACGCTCATATCATCATCCTCATTAAGCTCAGACGCGTTTTCAACATCAATTTTATTTTCTGAGCTCAAGTTGGCATTCAATGAGTCAAATTTTGGTATTGTTTCGGTCCTTAGTTTCAGTTTATCGTTTTCATCCAAAAGGTTTTTCAGCATGTCCTTATGGTCCTTGGACTTTATAAAAGATTTGATTTTGTCCAGACCATACATATAAGTCGGATTCACATCATCAGATGAAACTACGCTTTCGAAATTATATGCTTCAGCATCGATTTCATCTTCCTTAAACTCAAGGAAGGGCAAAATCATGCGTTGAATTTTCTGCCCTATTTCTCAGTTCAGATGAAGTTGAGTGATGTTAGCATAAAGACGTTTAGCAATTAAACAAAAAACATTTCTCTGTTTCAGAAGTTTTAAATTGTCTCTTTGTAAATAAATGTTTTCGTCCTTAGATTTAATTAGCTCCGACTCCTTCAGCTCTATCCACATCCTCCGTTCCTCACTCTTGGATGACACCCTGCTTATTTGGTCAGTTAGGTTAGAATTGGTGACTCGTGTTTGAGTTAAACTGCTATCTAGATTTGAGATTCTTGAATTTAAGCTTTTTAATTCTTTTACATATGAATTTTGTGGGACTTTGAATGAAACAAAAACGGATTGTGCCTTCTTGATCAATTCATCAAGCTCATTGATCTGCACACTGAGAGGTTTTGCTGTGAAGCATAAGTCCTCTCGCTCCTTGGTGTCCTCTTTCCCACAATCTGTATTGTATCCCCTCATTTGAGATACATCTGTCACCATCAAACACTTCCCACTGCTTTCATCACCTCTTGCAACATACGCCTTTCCATGAGATGGCTTCCTGACTTCATCATCCTCTGAGTCGCTTGACCAGACCTGCACGCCACCGAACTCATCATCCACTGCCAAACCCTGCACAATTAAAGCACTCATCGAAGGGTTAGTAGCAGCTTTCTTTCTCTTGATCTCTTCCAGTTTTTTCATCAACACAGCTTCTTCATCTTTCTGCTCATCCTTCTCTTCCATTTTCTTCAGGACACAGTCTTTGGCATAATGGTTCTTTCCTCCACAGTAATAGCAGTTCACACCAGAATCTCCCTCAACCTTCGCCTCTTTCTTTGGTTCTTCTGTCTTCGGTTCCTCCTTAACCTTTTCAGAATTGTAGCTTCCCTGCCAATTTCGATTCTTATTGGTAGGGAACCTTTTCTTAATGAACCTCTTTGGATTCGACACCATCATTGCATACTCTTCAGAAGTAAGATCATAGTCTTCTAAGTTGAGATCTTCATCTTCTACCACACTTTTGCTTTTAGACAGGACTGCCAAGGATCCCAAACTTGAGACCACATTTTTCTCTTGCAAGACAATCTTTTCTTGGGATTTCAGAATCCCCACCATCTTTGCCAATGAATAAGATTTAAATTGCTCATGAGCTTTTACAGTGGACACAACCGCTCTCCACTCGAATCTAAGGCCATTAAAAAAGGTTACTTTTTGTTTAATCAGCTTCCTTTCTATATCGTGTTTGATCATCTTGCTAAGAAGGTGATTGAAGCGATCAAACGTCTGAGTAACAGTTTCATCAGAATTCTGTTTAAATTCACCAAACTCAGACAAAAGCAAGGTTTGAATAGAATGCTCCAAATCTTCATCTGTAGAGTATAGCTCTCGCAGCCTATCCCAGATTTCTTTAGCGGTGCTGCATGAACTCACCAGCCTGAATGTATCTGATTGAACAGCGAGTCAAATCAGTCTCAATGCTTTAATGTTGCACTGAAACTTTTCCTTTTCGTCTTGAGCAACATCCTTTACATCCTTTAACAGATCATTATACTCTTTCTGAGTTTTAATGATTTTTGATGTTCCTGAGTGAGCAAATGGTCCAGATACGATTGCTTCCCAAATAAGGTATCCATTGTCTTCAGATCTGATGACATAGTCTTCAAAATGATGCCCCCAGACTTCGTAATCCTGGGTGTAAAGAATAGGAATCTTCGTTGTTGATCCAATGTTGTTTGAGATGTTGATGGGATTAGATTGTGACTCGTCCATGGTTGATCGTTTAACCTGTTTGAAAGATCAAACTTGTAATATGTAATATTAGGGCAAAACAAATAAATGTTGACTTACGTCAATTATGGAATGACGGCTCAATAAATATTAGTTAATGCGGAATAACCCTAATCACAAACTCTTTCACAGAAAAGATGTGTATGAATTACACAGCCTCCCGCTCTGATACCAATTGATGAGTTATAAAATAACTCTTTGATCGATTAGATCTTTGTAACAGGTAAGTAATGAACGTAAAGATAATAAAAAAGAAACACAAGTATGAATCAGAATGTGTCAAATGATTAGATTACTCGATCCTCAGCAGAGCTCGACTAAGAACTTCCACTGTAGAGGATTCTAGGGTTACAAAAATAAGAACGATGAATATGCTGAACAATACTTTTTCTAATCGTTTCTAATCATCATGTTCTAGGATGCATGCAAGCATCTATTTAAACTGAACCCTACAAAACTCACAGATGGACAGGCCCATACCGGAGATAAACATTGGACTAGCTAACGAGCCCAATAGACGCAACAAAACATTAGACCTAACTGTAACGACCCAATTTTCACGTCCAAAAATTTCGTTTTAAAACATTACTTTATAGAACATTAATAATTAAAAACATTGTTTGATCAAACCATAACACAACGTGAACCAGGTCTAAAAGCCAAATCATACAACCAATCAAAATATCAGAGTATAAATCCTAGAGAAGCTCGTAAATGCGGAAACCAGTGAGTGTGTGTGTGACATGCTGCTACCGCGCCGGCTCCTTTCCCTTGGCTGAGGAGGTACCTGAAACCAAAACTGTAAACCGTAAGCACGAAGCTTAGTGAGTTCCCCCACTGTACCACATACCATATAATCTCATAACATACATATATTGTCAAGCATATTTGGGTGCCCGACCTACCCCTTCGGCCCTCTCAACCGGACATTGCCTAGCATATCTGGGTATTGGCCTCCCCTTCGGTCCTCTCGACCGGATACTGTCTAGCATATCTGGGTGCTGGCCTCCCCTTCGGTCCTCTCGACCGGATACTGGGGAACTATTCCTCCCCTCTACTACTACCACATTACAAGGATCATAAAATCAGAATCTATCAAACATGGCTGGGTATAACTGTTGGATAAGGTGTCTAAGTCCATAACTATTTCGGGCTTGTACTTGACCCGACCCGGCATGGTCCATTTGGGTTGCATGGCACCATGTAATTGGATAGACTAAATGAGAGAAATAACACTTGGAGATTATTAATATATTATAAGTTCTAATATATTAATAATATTATTTGATTAGTTTGATCAAAGAATTAATTTGGAATTAATTAAGTGATCAAAGGATAACTAATTAAATATATGGGTTGATTATGTAAATCATCTATATCTTATATAGTGGGCTAAGAGGCTCCATGGATTATCAAGTTGGGTTCTACCCATAGGATGCTCCATGGATGCTCCATGGGAGTTACAAACCCATGGGTCATGGAAATGAAGAGTCATGACACATTAGGGTTTACATGGTGTAACCCTAGATGTGTCAACACTATATAAGAGTCCCATTCTCCACAAAATTGGCCATACATATGAACACAAGTTGAACACTAAGAAACTAGAGGGCTTGGCCGATTTTGAGAAGTGTGTGTTATCTCAAAGGTCTTTCCAAGAGCATTTGGTGTTGTGTGAAGCATTTGAGGCATCACACTTGGGGTGCTAGGCTCACAAGGTTTCAAGGAATACAAGCAAAAACAAGGTAAGTTATTCTATCTATGATTCAAGTTAAAATTGTTCCCCATGTATGCTAGATAGGAATATAACCTTGGAATTCAACTTTGCATGATAATTAGACAAACATAGATCCAAGGTTATTAGGGTTGCATGTACACTTAGGAAGTGTTAGAATGCTCAAAACCCATCAGTGGTATCAGAGCCTAGGCTTGTTTGTTTGTTATTTGTGCTTAAAAGTTGAAGAAAGTCGAAAATTCTGCTGTCTGACTGATGGACTCGGCGAGTCCATGGGGAGGACTCGTCGAGTTCATGTGTATCTTCAACCTACTCGGCGAGTAGGTTTATGCACTCGGCGAGTAGGGTCGACAGAGTGCAGAATTTCGACTTGAGTTGCTGGAAATGGATTAGAATCATTACCCTAAAATGTTTTGGTACTTGAAAACTTATTTTAGAAGGTGTAATGTCTTTTCTAACTCATTTACAACAACTAGTTATCAAAATTACAAAGATTAAATGTGATTTTGAAAGTGTTCATATTCATATTCTTGTTCTTATGATCTTTAGATGATCATAGGAATTATTTGTAACCTATGTGGTAGATTAATTCATGATCATAATGTGCTTTAATGGAGTCCATAACTTGTCATCAAGTTATGGAAAACCAAAAGTCTCTTGGATTAAAAACCATTAAAAGAACACAAGAGTTGGGAAAAATGAAAAGTCCTCATTTTATTACTCTATTAAACTCATAAGTTACAAGAAATGAAAAGTTTTGAAAGTTTACAAAACTTGCCCTCAAGTTTTGGAACAAGTAAAGTTAAGTTAAAACTTTAGTTCCAACCACTAGAATTTTAAAAGTTAAAATTCAACCCTTATACTTATATTATTATGATTTAATAATTATATATATATGTATAAGAACAAAGTCGTCTTACCGCTAGTACGCCTCATTCACGAAGCCGGTCTATAAGGTGGGTATAAGGTTGTTGCATATAAAATGGTGACTTAATGGGTGTCCACTCTCACCCACCGCTTGCTTGATCGGTGGAGGGTCGTTAGCCGAACGGGTAAGACAAGGACTTATTAATTCTCATTCAAAGTATGATGAATATTATAAAGTAACTAAATGTTTTATTAAATTCCCAATCTTAGTTACTTTAGGAAAAATGTGAATAAGGTGCTATTCCATGAAATTACACTTTACACTTTGATTAAGTCGTTGGTGGAGCGTGTGTGGTTAACCGACACACTAACTTGGACTTAACAAGGTAGGTAAAGGGTGACTTAGGGTTTATTATAGTATCGATGGAGCGTGTGTGGTTAACCGGCACATCAATTGAGTGATAAACTTTAAGGGTACCAAGTGATTTGCATGGTTACTTCACACCTCGTTTTGTGATCCTCGGTATCCCAGTCACAAAACTTGGAGGGCACACTCGAGATTGAAACATGCCTTTGAAAAGTTCATTGAATCTCAAAGAATCTAGGAATTTCTAAGAACCATTCAAAAACCTAATACTAAAATATTGCGGTTTTCGTGGTGGAAATTGGTGAATCGTCATTCACCTACCTTTCAAATATGATATAGCTTAGATTACGGCATACCTCTTCTAAGTTATATTATATTGTGATTGGATCCTAGCCTTAATATTACATTTGGGTGTTTTATTAAGGACTCTCTTATCTAAACTAATCTTGTCCTCTTTTCTTCAGATGTCTTTCAACAATGCTTCTGGCTCTAATCCTAATGGCTCCTTTTCCCTTATGAACTTGTGTGGGAAAGTCACCTTTGATGGATCCAACTTCAATGAGTGGATCAGAAACATCAGGATGATTACCCGCTACGAGGATAAAGAATATGTCCTTGACAAGGAGCTTAAGGAGATTGATGAGTCCACTGCAACTCCTAAGGAGATCGCTGAATTTCGGGCACATGAAAGGGATGCTACGAAAGTGGCTTGCATCATGATGGCCACGATGACAGCAGAACTCCAAAAGTCTTATGAGGATTTCTACCCCTATGACATGCACCAAGATTTGATGGAAAGATACCATCAAAGTGCACGACAAGAGAGGTATGAAATCATCTGCTCCATGATAACAACCATGATGAAGGACGGGGAATCCGTCACGAGCCACATGCAGAAAATGCAAAGGTATGTGGATCGTTTGCTGAAGCTTAATGTGAACTTCCCGGAGGATCTTGCAATAGATATTATTTTGCATTCCTTACCATCGTGCTATGATCAATTCCGCATGACATATCACATGAACAAGGAAGAAGTCACCCTCAGCAAACTTCAGGGACTTCTCAAGACCGCAGAATCAGGTCTTAAGGGGAAGTCGGTTGCTATCACTCCTACTCAAAACTCTACTCCGGTTTTGGCAATCGGGAAAAGTCGAGGGAGGAAGAGAAAGAGCTCTTCTAAGGGTACCAAGGTTCGGACCCTTGATGGCTCTTCTTCAAGTGGAACCAAGAAAGGTTTCATTACTCCTTCTTCTGACCCAAAAGAGGCTGAATGCTTCTATTGCCATGAAAAGGCTCATTGGAAGCGGAACTGCCCAAAATACCAGCAAGATGTGAAGGATGGGAAAGTTAAACCCAACCATGCAGGTATTTACACTATCATTTCTAATAACTCATCCCATTCTAATTCTTGGGTCCTTGATACCGGTTGTGGTATTCATATTTGTTGTGACTTGCAGGGACTAAGAAGAAGTGAGGATGTGGAGCAAGGAAGGATAAACTTGATCATGGGGAATAGGAAAGCTATACCTGTTACCAAGATTGGAGTTTATACTTTATCGCTAAGTAGTGGGTTTAGTTTAGATTTGAATAAGTGTTGTTATTCGCCAGGAATGGCAAGAAATATTATTTCCTTTCATGCTTTGTACAAACAAGGGTTTACCTTTTCATTTAATAATGAAGTTGGTTCTATTGATGCTTTCTTTAATAATGTTCTTTATTTTAAAGCATTACCTTGTGATGGTGTGTATGAAGCTGTGTCTGTTGTAGATAACTTAGGAAATAATGTTTTGTGTATTGATTCTACTAATAATAACTTGGATAAAGCATCTTTATGGCATTGTCGTCTTGGACATATAAGCAAGAAACGCATAGGCCAACTCCAAAAGGATGGAGTCTTGGAGTCGTTTGACCTAAAGTCAGATGATAGTTGCGAATCATGCTTACTTGGAAAAATGACAAAGTCGCCCTTCACAGGTTCGTGTGAGAGGGGTGAAGGTTTGTTGGACCTTATACACACGGATGTGTGTGGACCATTCAGACATGCCACAAGGGATGCTAATCGTTATTATTTGACTTTTACTGATGATTATAGTAGATATGGATATGTCTACTTGATCAAGCATAAGTCAGAGACTTTCGAGAGGCTTAAGGAATTTAAACAGGAAGTCGAGAATCAATTGGGCAGGAACATTAAGACGCTTCAATCCGATCGTGGTGGTGAGTATCTTAGTTCAGAGTTCCTCGACTATCTAAGGGAATGTGGGATAGTCTCACAATTGACACCTCCCAGGACACCACAGTTGAATGGTGTGGCTGAGAGGCGTAATCGAACCTTGTTAGATATGGTTCGTTCCATGATGAGTCGAGCTTCGCTACCAATCTCATTTTGGGGGTATGCCTTAGAGACTGCCGCCCATATTCTTAATCTAGTCCCTACAAAGAAAGTTGCCAAAACTCCTCACGAGATGTGGACTGGTAAAGTACCTAAACTAGACCACATCAAGATTTGGGGTTGCGAGGCTTTCGTGAGACGCGAGACTCATGATAAGCTCGAACCTCGAAGCGAGAGGTGTATTTTCATCGGTTACCCACAGCGATCCTTTGGTTACCTCTTCTACAGACCTAGTGACAATGTGGTTTTTGTAGCAAGAAGAGGAGTCTTTCGAGAAAGAGAGTTTATAAGCCAAGGAGACAGTGGAAGGCAAATTTATCTTGAAGAAATTCAAGAATCAAGCGGTGAAGGAACTTCAAACTCTGGCCCTCAACTTGAGGAGGAAACTCCTGTTGAGCCAATTGACAAATTTGTACCTCTGAGAAGTTCCACGAGAGTTAGGAGTGCACCTGAGCATTACTATGGGTTCCATATTACTGCAGAAGGTGAGACACTTATTAGTGATGGGACACTAGTAAGTCAAGATGACCCTAACAGCTACAAGGAAGCCATGGCAGGCCCCGAGTCTGCTAAATGGAAAGAGGCTATGGATAGCGAGATACAATCCATGTATGACAATCAAGTTGGGAACTTGGTTGAAAATGTACCAGGTCGTAAGACAGTAGGGTGCAAATGGGTCTTCAAGAAGAAGACTGAAATGGATGGTAAAGTACACACTTATAAGGCTAGACTGGTTGCAAAGGGCTTCTCTCAAATTCCTGGAGTGGACTATGATGAGACCTTTTCTCCGGTAGCCAAGATTAAGTCTATTCGGGTTCTGTTAGCCATAGCTGCATTTCATGATTATGAAATATGGCAGATGGATGTCAAAACCGCTTTCCTTAATGGAAAGTTGGCTGAAGATGTTTACATGAGTCAGCCAGAGGGTTTTGTCAGCAACGAGTACCCTAATAGAGTGTGTAAGCTTGAGAAATCCATTTATGGATTGAAGCAAGCACCTCGCAGATGGAATCTTTGCTTTGATGAAAATGTCAAGGAATTTGGCTTTGCTAGGAGTGAAGATGAATCTTGTGTGTATGTCAAGGCTAGTGGGAGTATAGTTAGCTTTTTGGTATTGTATGTGGATGACATACTACTCATAGGAAACGACATTCCAACCCTGCAGGAAGTTAAGTCCTAGCTTGGGAAGTGTTTCGCTATGAAGGACCTTGGTGAAGCTGCCTATATTCTAGGGATAAGAATCTTGAGAGATCGGAGTAAAAGACTAATTGGACTTAGTCAGAGTACCTACTTGGATAAGGTGCTGAAGAGATTCAGCATGCAGGATTCCAAGAAAGGAGAGTTACCCATCCAGAGTAACACCAGATTGAGTAAGACACAAAGCCCTAGCACTGAGGCTGAGATAGCAGAAATAAGTCGAACACCTTACGCTTCGGCTGTAGGATCGATCATGTATGCTATGACGTGTACTCGACCCGATATAGCTTTTGCCTTGAGCATGGTTAGCAGGTATCAGGCGAACCCTGGCAAGGCACACTGGACTGCGGTAAAGAATATCCTCAAGTACCTACGAAGGACTAAGGACTGGGTTCTTACCCTCGGTGGGAGTGATGACTTGAGAGTTGTAGGGTATAGTGATGCTAGCTTCCAGACTGATAGGGATAATTTCCGCTCTCAGTCGGGCTGGGTCTTTACACTAAACGGAGGAGCAATTTCTTGGAAGAGTTCCAAGCAAGAGACAGTGGCTGATTCTACTTGTGAATCAGAGTATATTGCAGCTAGCGAGGCAGCAAAGGAGGCGATATGGGTGAAGAACTTCATTGGAGATCTTGGAGTTGTACCAGCTATTAAAGAGCCAATGGAAATTTTCTGTGATAGTGAAAGTGCTGTTGCCTTAGCCAAGGAACCAAGGGATCATCGGAGATCCAGACACATCGACAGAAAATACCATTTCATTAGACATCGGATCGAAGAAGGACACCTCGTGGCAAAGAGGGTATCATCAGATGAGAATCCGGCAGATCCCCTCACAAAGGGACTGACTCGGGTTAAGCATCTTCAGCATGCTCGGAGCATAGGGCTGAAAGATGATATTAGATTTAGTAGTTAGATAATCTCGAAATTTGTAAAGTGTAATTGACAATTGATGATGAATAAAAGTGTTTTATTTATGAGTAAAGTGTTGCTATCTCTTGTCGATCGTTTACTATATTTCTTTTGCATGTTTTGACTTCCAGAATAATTTTGTTTGGTATAACATATTATTCAAACCTCCACAGTCGGTCATATGTTGGAAGTAGATATGAATCAAGACTGTTATGTTTGGTTGTAGAGGTCTTGGACAAGGCTACAACAATCATGAGTGCTCATAAGTTCTGAGCATTGGACTCAACCCACGCTCATTGGAATCACTTCATGGAATTCTATCTCGAGTGATCGTGAGACGGTAATATCATATAAGTCTTCAAACCTAGAGATATGATTTGTTACTTACAAGTTGGTTATGCATTGACTGTACGAAACCGCATTGGTAACTCAATGTTATAAAACGTACTTTTGTGTGTAATTCAATGAGTGGTAGAACAAACATATGAGTCGAAGTTTATCTGTTCCTTCTTGGATTAGAAGCTGATATATGGGCCCCTCGATGATTTCGTTTTGACCCATGTACCGGGCCCGGTCAGAACTAAGTTGATGTGTTCAATTAAGTTCTATGTCAAACAAATCGGAAATCGGGAAACAAATGCTGGACAATAAGCAAGACAATGTTCCATGTATTTGTTCGGCTGATATCTAGAACAGAGGATTATATGATCACTTATCTTAAATGGCGTACCATCGTCTTCTCAGTTCCGAGAGACCTTGAAAGAGCTACGATTGCCGGTCGGTTCCTGAAGTACTAGAGATATAGTTATTAGACTTATCCAAGTGGGAGACTGTTGGATAAGGTGTCTAAGTACATAACTATTTCGGGCTTGTACTTGACCCGACCCGACATGGTCCATTTGGGTTGCATGGCACCATGTAATTAGATAGACTAAATGAGAGAAATAACACTTGGAGATTATTAATATATTATAAGTTCTAATATATTAATAATATTATTTGATTAGTTTGATCAAGAATTAATTTGGAATTAATTAAGTGATCAAAGAATAACTAATTAAATACATGGGTTGATTATGTAAATCATTCATATCTTGTATAGTGGGCTAAGAGGCTCCATGGATTATCAAGTTGGGTTCTACCCATAGGATGCTCCATGGATGCTCCATGGGAGTTACAAACCCATGGGTCATGGAAATGAAGAGTCATGACACATTAGGGTTTACATGGTGTAACCCTAGATGTGTCAACACTATATAAGAGTCCCATTCTCCACAAAATTGGCTACACAAGTTGGACACTAAGAAACTAGAGGGCTTGGCCGATTTTGAGAAGTGTGTGTTATCTCAAGAGTCTTTCCAAGAGCATTTGGTGTTGTGTGAAGCATTTGAGGCATCACACTTGGGGTGCTAGGCTCACAAGGTTTCAAGGAACACAAGCAACAACAAGGTAAGTTATTCTATCTATGATTCAAGTTAAAATTGTTCCCCATGTATGCTAGATAGGAATATAACCTTGGAATTCAACTTTGCATGATAATTAGACAAACATAGATCCAAGGTTATTAGGGTTGCATGTACACTTAGGAAGTGTTAGAATGCTCAAAACCCATCACAATCATGAGTCATCCCACATTATTTATATCCCAATCAGGTGTTCGGGTCATGCTTCGAAGCCTAATGCTTTCATCATACAAGACGGTACAGAGAGGATCAAACACAATCGTCGACCTAGATCAATCCACGTGTCTCCTATGTGTTACTATGAATGAGCCAATATTATATTGAAAGCTTCAGAACTCCGAACCTCGTGCAACTTCTATCCTGATTACCACTTGACATGGATTCCTTCTCAACTAGGATTTGGAACTCTCCTTGGTTGCGCATCTAATTTTATTCCTAGAAACCCAAAGGCTCTCTCTTACTTGGATATAACTACACCTTGCCAACATTACTAAAAATAGTAAAGAATAAATTCGTTTATTGGAACTGACTGATCACCAACACAACATCCCACTTACCGAATGGTCTATGGAATCCTAACCATCTTAAACAAATATGATTTCAAAATTTCTTTGACACTTCTGTTTTATGTACAAGCTCATGCGGTCGCCATCATCATCCACTTGTTACTGCTCCTTCCCTAGCAACGGTAGCGATCCGAGCCAAAAGTCCTTCCATAAATGATCGTGATCCCTACTGAGAGATGCAACACTACTGAATCGTGACTTCATTGTTGAACTAATCATACTAATCCATCTACTGATCTTCCAAGAGATACCCCTGAATTGTTTCCATTAATGGCCAACAACAAACCACCTGACGATCTAAGTCCATCTCAATAAGACATATCCCACTCATAACTCTCGACACGTAAAAATAGCATATAACAATCCTTGATATTATCAACCAGGAAATAACAGAGAAAGCACATGATTCAACATATATATATATATATATATATATATATATATACAAACACACACACACACATATAATCAGGCATGAAGAAAACAAAAGATAACATACCCGCGATAGCATCTGATGAAACTTTGGCCTTCCATAACTGAAGCAGCAATGCACGAATCCCCGCTACTGGGTTTCCCACCTACACTCAAGACCATCAATGATTCTCAAAGTAACTGGAGCAGGTGAAGTCACTTCTCCACCTATCAACCTCGTATAATTAGCCTTCTTGTGACCCAACAAGTTTTCATGAAAACACATGGAACCGATCCATGGGGGAAATCCCTACTAAAATGTTCCATTAGACCACAACTGAAGCACCCCTTCCTGTCTCCCGACAGGCACCCTCATGGGTCCTCCCACACAAGGCACATGTCCCTGTCCCTCATGGCGTCCCAAATGCGAATCCTGAGTCTTGGGACTCTTTGGCTAGCCCACTACGATCTGATTCTGCTCTGGCTTCCTCTTCTTGAGGTTCTCCAAATGAATCTCCTGCTCTCGGGCTCTAGTTATCATGTTCTCCAAAGTCAAAAAAGCTGAAAATATAACAAACTCTCGGATATCGTCTCACAACATATCATGGTTTCTTGTCTTCTTCATCTCATCGTTCGCGACAAACTGTGGAACCAACATGGCTCTCTCCCGGAACTTAGTAGTGATCTCTGCGACAGTCTCAGTCGTCTGATGAAGATCCTGAAACTCCCATTGCCAACTATTGCACCACAATGACTGGGGCAAACTCCACCCAAAACCCGATAACAAACTTATCCCAAATTATCGTGTCAATGGCTTCGCTTCCCAAATGTGAAATATGCCTCCTCCAACCAATCTAGAGATCTACCTTTCATAAGACAGGAAGAAAATCTAACCTTCGACCCCTCCAGGTAGTAACTCGTCCGGAAAATGTTCACCATATCCGCTAACCACCTCCTACTAGAAAAGGGATCCTTGTCCCCCAAGTACTCGGGAGCTCAACAAGTAGGAAACTCACAGGAGGAAAGAGTATGAGCTCTCACAATAGCCATAATTCCAGTGCAGAACGCGCCCAAATGCTCATCCAAAGTCTCTTTTATCCCTTCTTTGACTAAACCGAAGATCACAAGAATCTGCTCCAAAATACCATAGGTGATCTCCGACGAGATGAACTCCTGCATCTGATTATCAGTCGGCTCAATGCCAGAACTTGAGCCCAAACCCGATCCTCCCCCATGAGTGCTCATCACCATACTGAAAAGAAAACTTACAACAATTTAAACATACCCAAGAATCCTCATCAATAGGCTTCCTAGATTCTCTGTGACTCCCTGCGACTCGAGTATGGATCCTAGGCTTTCAGAAGTACGGGCCCAATACTACCTTCCACACCTATCCATACTTTCCTTAAGAGTTTTCCCAAATTCTATAAGTCACTGTCTCAAATTGGTACTCCAAGTACCTACTAAACTAAGCAACCAAACTCAGTAAAGAACTGCTTAGGCTCTGCTTGGTTCCAACCTCTCCCAACCATTAGCTCCTGAGGAACTTCCACTAATATCAGCTAACTACTTCATGAATATAATCACATACCCCAAAGCTTAGGTAATCCTTCGAGTAACAGAATCAACCTAAAATGGTTAGACTCAAATGAGAGTTGAACAATAGATTCAATTTCATCACTCTCAGATTATTTAACCTTTACAACGTGTGACTTGACATATTTACTTAGCATTTAACTCAAATCATTAAGAGTTCCACAAAGCACACAACAATCAAAATTTGTGTAGTAACACTCCAAACTATAGAACAAAGGACATCCCAAGCTCACTTACTACTATCCATGCTAAGAACCTCCACTCTCACTGTCGGTTGCCTTATGCATGCAAGTCATACACAATACAATATCAAATAGAGTTTCGAATAAAAGACTATACCCTAGGACCACAACCAAACAAGGAACATGAAATAAGGTTAAATCTGTCATTATAGGGCTATATGATCCTAATCGTATACATTTTTTAAAACAAACACTTAGAAACTACTGATACCAACACATATTCCCAATCTAGAATAACATCTGATGCATCCTAGGCTACAAGGCATCATATATCAGACCAATTTATCATGCAAATCCTGAATGTATCCCTAGCCTTATGCTAGCATGCAAATATTCATATCGTATAACATATCAACATATTTGGGTATTCTGGGAATCACTTACTTAGACTCGGTTGATTGCACTCATCAAACCCTTTTTTCTTTACAAAAAGTCTTTTTAGAAATTTGCATTCTTTTAAAAGATTACCAATCCCTTAGTTTGAATTCTTTCCCACCAGAGAGTGTGCCTGGATCCCTCAAACAAAGACTCTAATACCCACTTGCAATATCCCAAAAATTATAAGGTAAAAATTTCATTTGTAATTGAACCAGATTCAAGCCAGACCCTTCTCCTTCGAACCGGAAGTAGCTGAAACCATAACCATAAAACTATAAGCACAAAGCTTAGTGATTTCCTCAAAATACCATAAACCATGCATATCATTGGGCCTAGCCCACACCTTCGGCCTATGGGCCTAGCCCTTCCAAGTCAGTGGGCCCAACCCAACATACAAATCCAAGAGTCAAAGAGACAACTAGCATCCTATAAAACTTACATTAAGCCTAGACCTACCTAATCCATGGGCCTAGCCCAACATACCACACAAGAGTCACAAAGACAACTAGCATAATAGATCCTTGTGGGTTGGAATTGGTGCCTCAACCAATAGGTACAGTGAGGAGAATCACCTTAATATGAACAAGTAGTGGAATATGTATGTACTCCTAATATCAGTTCTAACTTTCACATATTCATTAAGTAGTGTCCAATGTCAATTACAACTCAAACTACCCAAAATACCCGCAAGTCAAACACGGTCAAATCCTGGTCAACACATCTGAGTACACCGAGCATTCTCAGTTTATATGCTTGGCATGCACGATTTTGACCAGAAACGCATTAGTTGACGACGAATGCCCAGGGTTCACAACTAAGACTTCGTCCTTCTTGTTAAGAGCATAATCCTTAAGCTCTTTTGCACATATTCCAGATCTAGCCTTAAAATAACGTCCTTAATAATAAAATTTCAAACTTTATGGCCTTGCATGGCCATTAAGTGCCCAAATACAAAAAATTTAACTACATAACCCATTAAGACCTTATAACTCATACATGGAAGAAAACTAACAACCAAGATCACATCTTTAGGGTTATAGATGCTCGAAAACATTTGAAAGGACATATTATATGGATTAGAGTAATCCTTAATCATAATACCAAGCTTATGGAACCAAAAGAACACAATTTTTTGTCTAAGAAGATCTAATAAAATTTTCACCAAGTTCATAGCTTTTTACTTCAAAAGGTGTCAAATGATGTTGTTATTTTGGATCCAAAGTGTTCCACTCCTCCGAGATGATCTTCTCTTCTTTCTCCATCCTTCAAGATAACCAAAACACACTCTTAGACTCAAAATGTTCTCTAATGGATTAGTGTTTGCAAATGTAGATGTTAGGGTTGGAAGCTGATGAAGGAGTAGGGGTTTGGGACTTAAGGAAGGTTAAATATGGTCTAAACCCTAAATACTAGGGTTTAGGATTCTAGCAAGAATGCCCAACGTTCCTGGGGGAAGGCATAGCGTTTTTGAGATTTTCCCCATAATTATGAAAATGCCATTATGGACGAAGTTGCAACAAATTCTCATAGTAAGGGGTTAAATGGTAAATACCTAAATATCTGTAAGATACATTAAGTTCAAAACCTTCGTAACTTCTAACGGTCATAACTTCTTCGTTCCAACTTTGTTTTTGATGACCTTTATATCCTACGAAAGGTATTGGGGAGCTTTACAACCCTATCTAATTATTTTATACTTAAAGCACACCTAACTAAAACCCTTAATTCATAAAAGAATTCTGAAACACCATTTTTCCCATTTTACCCTTGTGCACCAAAGCACAAACTGAATTCTTGGATCATATAATCTACATTACCTTCATCCAAAGGGGTCTAAAACCACTCTTTCCCCGCCCTAAGCCTTATAATACTTGATCTTTGGGTCACGGTACCAAATTATGAAATGAAATGAAACACAGTATTACAACTTGTATGCATGTATGTGTATTGTGGTATATGGAATATTGGCGACACTCACGAAGCCTAGCGCTTACCTAATTTTTAGTAAATGTTTTTTAGGAGCTTCATTAGTTCATAAGAAGGGCAATGTTCTACTGTATGTACGTGCATTCAAAATCATGTTTTCGCATAATGTAATAAATACTCTTATGTAAATGAATATTTTAAATAAATAAAAATGAAAAATTTTCCTTCAAAATTTCGGATGTTACAAGTTGGTATCAGAGCCCTGATTTGAGGGAATTATATGAACACATGTGCAATTCCAGACTCAAACTATGGATCAGAATAACTTACCAAATCTTTTATTTTTAACAAAAAGAAATATATTAAAAAAATAATGTGATGCGTACAATTAGCCAAAGCTCAGAAAGGAAAGTGATTCACAAAATATCCTTATTTGTTATGTTTAATAATATAAGAAATGTTAGAATACATGCTAGTATGTAGGCTAGGGATCTTTACAGGTATTTAGACCCTTGAAAAATGAGTATGTAATCGGGCATATCTATAGGAGAGCGTAGTCACATAGAAATATTAGGATAATTCTTTCAATGATTATAACTAAGTATCAAAAGTAGTATAAGGGCCCATACTACCGGAAATAGAAGGTTTATATTTGAATCAAGAAGAATCAAAAGGTTACTAAGAAGCCACAAAGGATTGATTGTTACCCAAAAATAGATTGTAGATTCGTATTAATTTGGCCCCATCTGTGTCTCCAGAATGGTAATGATAACAAAAGGAAGCGGTTCGAGTTCTGGATCAAAAGGATAAGGAACTAGCGAGACCGAAATTCGCGATTGGATAAAAGAAGCAGTTGTTGGATTAGTGTCTAAGTCCATAATTATAATTGGCATGTACTTGACCCGAGAGTAGCATGGTCCATTTGGGTTGCATATCATCAGGACAATTTGATAGGATAGACTTTTGAGAAGAAGTTATTTATTGTTTATTAATATATTATAAGTTCTAATATATTAATATGAAATCATATAGTTTAATTAGTATTGATCAAGAATTAATTTGGAATTAATTATGTGATAAAAAAGAGACTAATTAAATATAAGGGGTTGATTTGGTAAATCATTCATTCTTACTAAGTGGGCTTATGATCCATAGTTCTTCATGTTGGGCTAAACCCATGTGGTAACCCATGGATAGTCCATGGATGTTTTAACCCATAGAGCATGAGGGATATGAAAAGTCATTAGGGTTTACATGCTGTAACCCTATTTTTCCAGACTATATAAGAACTATTCATCAAGAATTAATTTGGAATTAATTATGTGATCAAAAAGAGACTAATTAAATATAAGGGGTTGATTTGGTAAATCATTCATTCTTATTAAGTGTGCTTATGATCCATAGTTCTTCATGTTGGGCTAAACCCATGTGGTAACCCATGGATAGTCCATGGATGTTTTAACCCATAGAGCATGAGGGATATGAAAATTCATTAGGGTTTACATGTTGTAACCCTATTTTTCCAGACTATATAAGAACCCCTCTATCTCATGAAATCGACATTTAAGTGGAATACTAGAGGTCTACCCAATTTGTGTTTGCAAGGAATATCTTCTCAAGTTATCCTTTGTTCTAGGTGTGTTGTAATTCTATTTGAGGCATTCATACTATTGGTGCTAAGCTCTTGAAAGTTCAAGCAACAAGCAACAAATAAAAGGTATGTTATCTCACTTGTTTTATTACCCAAGTATCAAAGTTTTGTATGCTAGTTAGGGTAATACCTTGAAAAGTTCAAGTTTGCATGTATATAGAAAACATAGATCCAAGGTATTTAGGGTTCCATGTAAAACTTAGGAGTGTTAGAATGCTCAAAACCCAATAGTGGTATTACAGCCTAGGCTTGTTTTTAGTTATATTTGATGCTACTTGTGTTAAATGCTTAAAAAATCATTTTTCTTTCTTTCTGGACAGTGGACTTGCCGTGTCCACTGGGGACACGCCGAGTCCAAGCACAATTCTGACCAACTCGCCAATTTGGTTCATACACTCGATGAGTTGGTGCTCCAGAATGCAGTTTTTCGAAGTTTTTAGCTGGAATTAGACTAGGATCATTACCCTAAGCTGATTTTGAACTTATAAACCTATTTTTGATGTGGTAATGATCATGCTTATACAATTTATAAGATAATTGTCAACGTTTCATGTTTTGTATTAGTTTATATGGTTCGGCTAATTACATGAAATTTGTTAGACGTGAATTGTCTTGTTCTTATGAGTTTAATTTAGATCATTGACAAAATTGTTTGATTTTTGTAAGTTACAATAGTTGATGTAAATGTTTTGATGAATTCCATAACTTGTCCTTAAATTATGGAAAATGGAAATTTTTTCTTTTAAAGAGACTATTAAACTTAGAGGTTATGAACTTGAAGAGTCTTTTTCCCATAAATGATTTTATGAACTTCATAACTTGTCCTCAAGTTATGGATTCTCAACAGTCTTTTCATTTAAACCTATATTAAACTCATAAGTTATGGATTCCAAAAGTTTTTGAATAGTTCAAAACTAGCCCTGAAGTTTTGGAATTTGTAAATGTAAAAGTCTAACTTTTGAAACATTTAAATCCAAACCCTAGAATTTTAATGTTTAAAATTCTACCCTTATACTATTATAATATTATAGGTTTATTATTTATATTTTTGTATAAGAACAAGGTCAATCTTGCCGTTAGTAGGTCTCATTCACGAAGCTGATCTACGAGAGGGGTATAAGGTTACTGCCTATATAATGACAATTTAATGGCTTTCCACTCTCACCCACCGCTTCGTTGACTAGTGGAGGGTCGTTAGCCTAACGGGTAGGATAGGACTCTAATTCTCCCTTCATTAAAAGTATACTGATAAATATAAAGTAACTAAACAGTTATAAATTCCCAAATGTTAGTTACATAGGAAAATGTGAATATGATTCTAACCCATGAGATTGCACTTTGCACCTTGTTAAGTCGTTGGTGGAGCGTGTGTGGTTAACGAGTCAAATCTCTGTGACTTTTCGCACCTAGACATTACAAAAGAATCATTGCATGATAGGTTAGAATCTAAGAATTTCTAGCAGTGACAAGAATTTGGAATTATTACACTTGCAATAAGTATTTAGGATTTTGAAATGAGAATCATTGAAATGTTTTTCAATTGATCTATTTCACAAAGTAAGGACCATAGACAAACATATTGTGCATGCTTGGAGCACGGCAAAACTATTGTAAAGACAAACATAGTGTGCATGCTTGGAGCATGACATAATTATTGCTCTAATTCAAGTATTAATTTGATAAATCGAAACATTATAAAATGAATAATGAGTAATCAATATGGCACTAAAATGTTTTGGTGCCATATAAGATTAGTATTATTCTTGTGTTTCACTTTTCATGTTCTGACTTCCCAAATAACTAGGTTTTTCAAACCATCCACAGTCGATTATACTTTGGAAGTAAGTATTGAGGCAAGACTGTCATGAATGGGTCTGTAGTTTGTCTAGGAGAAGGTGGCTACAATGTTCATGAGTAATCCTGTAATAAGACTCGAGTAATGGATTCAACCTTCTCTCATCTAAATCACTTCATGGATTTTATCACGATTGATTGTGAGATGATAATATCATATATTCTTGAAATGGAGACATGTGAGTTATAGTTGCAAGTCGGTTGCACATTGACATATGTAAACGCACCAGTAACTTGGATGTTATAAAACATATCATTGTGTGTAATTTGATGAGTATGTACAAGTAAGCATTTGGGTTGAAGTTTATCCATTCCATTTACCCCATGTGGATAAAATCGATATTTGTGGACCCCTCGATGATTTAATGATGACATTAGGCTTTGACTGATTTGATTTGCTCAATTAGTCGGTCGTTATAAATCGAAAATTAGGAAACAATAGATGGATAGAGAGAATGATTATAATCCATGTCTCAGTCCATATGATATCTAGAATAGAGGAATATATGATCCCTTATCTAAAGGACAAGACATTGACTAGGTCAGAGTTCGACAATGGTTTTTATGAGCTACGATTGCTAGTCGGGTTGGAGTCATGCTTGGAATAACAGTTATTAGACTTATCCAAGTGGGAGACTGTTGGATTAGTGTCTAAGTGCATAACTATAATTGGCATATACTTGACCCGAGAATAACATGGTCCATTTGGGTTGCATATCATCAGGACAATTTGATTGGATGGACTTTTGAGAAGAAGTTATTTATGGTTTATTAATATATTGTAAGTTATAATATATTAATATGAAATCATATTGTTTAATTAGTATTGATCAAGAATTAATTTAGAATTAATTATGTGATCAAAAAGAGACTAATTAAATATAAGGGGTTGATTTAGTAAATCATTCATTCTTATAAAGTAGGCTTATGATCCATAGTTCTTCATGTTAGGCTAATTAGTATGAAATGATATTGTTTAATTAGTATTGAACAAGAATTATTTGGGAAGATAAAGCTTTTCTGGACTTCTACTGTTACCATTGTCAATGTCCATGGAAGTTAGGGAAGTAAATCTTCCAATCAAATTTGCTTTACCAGTGCTCCAAATCATTGTTGATTCAGTAGCAACAAGCAAATAGGTATGATCAATAA
Organism: Lactuca sativa; assembly: GCF_002870075.4. Classification (NCBI taxonomy): domain Eukaryota; kingdom Viridiplantae; phylum Streptophyta; class Magnoliopsida; order Asterales; family Asteraceae; genus Lactuca; species Lactuca sativa. The sequence goes on along the minus strand of NC_056625.2, from coordinate 158,118,522 downwards.
GGGTCATGTCGTGATCTTTCATCAGTGAGTGACTAAAGAACTTAGTCAACAGCCAACTTCTTCGAGACTTCGACACCCAACTCTCCCAGCTTGTCAATATGTGACTTCATCTCCAAGATGTGAGCACATATAGACATTACTTGCGAATAGGGATTGAGTGACCTTGAACTTTTCAAGAACTTGTGGGTTAGAGAGAATTATTGGAGGAGGTGGAGGGAGTGAAGTATGATTTAAAATCCCTTTAATGCGATATAGGGATTAATCTTTCACCTTGATCACCATGTGGGATATCATCTTCATTAAGAAAGCTTTATCCAAAAGGATATGGAAGACCATAATTGTCTGAACTAGACATCTATGAGGGAGAAATTCAAGCAAGTTGATTTAAGTCCTTAAAATAACACTCAATATTCAATATTAAGGCTAGGACCCAACACAATATATTATAAATTGGAAGAGGGATGTCGTAATCCAAGCTACAAAATATTTGAATGTAGGTAAATGCCAATTTACCAATTTCCACCATGAAAAATGAAATTTAACATTAGGTTTTAGAGGAATTGAAACTCCTAGATCTTTTGAGATTCATTAAACTATTCAATGGTATCTTTAAATCTTGATTGTGCCATTCAAGTTTGTGACTGGGATGCCGAGGATCACAAACAAGGAGTGAATAACCATGCAAATTAACTTGGTACACTTAATGTTACAACCACCTAATCAATGTGCCGGTTAACCACACACGCTCCATTATTCTGTGATTAACATCAAGCTACCCTTTTCCACACACACTCCAGTGAATAACCATGCAAATTACTGTGCCGGTTAATCACACACGCTCAATTAACGACTTAACAAGGTGCAAAGTGCAATTTAATTTGTTAGCCCCAAATTCACATTTTCCTAAAGTAATTAAGATTGGGAATTTAATAAAGTTTAGTTACTTTATATTTATCACTATACTTTTAATGAAGGGGGAATTAATGTTGTGTCCTACCCGTTTGGCTAATGACCCTCCACCAGTCAAGGAAGCGGTGGGTGAGAGTGGACACCCATTAAACCACCATTTTATTGGCAGTTACCTTATACCCCTTATAGACCGGCTTCGTAAATGAGGCCTACTAATGGTAAGACTGGCTCACTCTTATATATATATATATATATATATATATATATATATATATATATATATATATATATATATATTAAACCTATAATATTATAATAGTATAAGGGTTGAATTTTAAACTTTTAAAATTCTAAGGATTGGAATTAAAGTATACATGGGGGTAACTTTACAAATTCCAAAAGTTATGGACAAGTTTTGAAAAATTCAAAAACTTTTGGTTTCCATAACCTATGAGTTTAAAGTAGTTTAATGAAAAACTATTCAAATTCGATAACTTGAGGACAATTTATGAAAGAATTTAAAAACATTTAAAAAAAATGAGACTCTACATTTTCATAACTTATAGGAATTTTATGAGTTTTTAAAATTCATAAATGAGATTTTTCATATAACTTGAGGACAAGTTACAGAAACACATAGTATGAACAACTTTTAGATTAATTTGAATCGAAAACAAATTAACACATAATTTTTCTATTAATCAAAAGTAACCCATAAGAACAAGATAATTCATATCATCAATTTTCAAGAAATTAGCATAAGCATATAACCTAATACAATCTTGAAATTATGACACTTATCTTGGTTTTGGATGCACAAAATTATTGCCATAGAAACAAAATCAAAATTTATGAACTAGAACATTTTGTGGTAATGATTCTAATCCAAAACACGACAAAAAGTTAAAAAAAATTTGCTTTCTAGACAACTAACTCGTCAAGTTTCTTACTGCACTCGACGAGTGCAAGGCCATCTTCAACCTACTCGGTGAGTCACCCAGTGGACTCGGCGAGTTCACTGGGCAGAAGGCAAAATTTTCGATTTTCTTGCTTTGAAAACTCATAAAACGTCAAGTATAATAGAAAACAACCCATAACTCTAACACCACTGTTGGGTTTTAGTATACTACAACCTATGGTGCACATACAACCCTAAAAGCTTTGGATCTATGTTTTATCTAATTATACATGCAATATTGTTTCCAAAGCTTTAAACCTATAACTAGCATACAAATGACATAAATAATATGAAATACTAGTTAGGATGACATACCTCTTATGTAGCTTGAAACCTTGTTGTATTTGGCCTTTAAAACCTTAGCCCCAATAGTGTGGAAGCCTCAAATGGAATCACAACACATCATGGAAAATGTTGGAACTTTAGAGAGAATTCCATGCACCCAAAAACACCCATGAACTCCAAGAATACACATGTTGGCGTTTTTTAGGTTAAGAACATGTATTTATATGTTGGATTTCAAGGGTCATGGGTTTAACCCAAAACTATGCCCATGGGTTTATGATCCACGGTACATGTGTCCGAACTCTTTATGTATCCATACATAAACTTGGTCCAACATGGATCATAAGCCTATCACATATAAATATAAATATAACCAATTACCATAATTAGTCCCCATTGATTTAATTAGTCTATTTTTGTAACATCCCGCTTAAAATAAGAAGATTAAATAATTAAGTTGGAGCTCGAGAAGTAAATTTTATTAGTTGTTTATATTAATATTGCCCAAAATCGAATAATAAATAATAAAATGTTGGTTTCGTGAAGTCAAATGGCAAGATTTGAATCTCTGTGGGTTAAAGTGTAATTTGGGGACTTAATTGATAAAGATTTTCATAAGTCAAGGGGCGTTTGGTATTAGTTGGGCTTAATGTGTAAGGATTTATGGGGGCAGGGGCTAAATGGTAAATTTTGGACTTGGGATGAAAAGAATTTGTCATGGAGGGGCATTTGGTAACATTTGGATTTAAGTTGAAAGGAAAAGGCGAATGAGGGGCTGTTTCTGCCATTATGGGTTGTAGTTTGTAGGAACGGGGTATAACGCCTCTTGATCTCTCCGTGACCCTAACCCTAATCGGGTAGTGTAGCCGCCACCCTTATACATCCCTCTCATCTTCAACTGCCGCCACCTCCCTCCATGGAAGCCGACGAAGCTGCTGCCCAGATGATGGAGGCAGAGATGTCGATGAGGACCACCAGCAGGTCCCCTCCCCGGTTGTTGTTGCTGTCATTCAAGTATCCGTTGACGTGACGGAGTTCCTCCACCAATAGCCGCTGTTGTTTCCTTGCTACCATCGTCGTAACCCACGGTGTTGGGTTTATTTTCCGGTCAAGATGCATGTGCCGCCGTTGAAGACAAGGCCATTGATGTATGATGTGGCTGCAAACAATTAGAGGAGGAAAGCGTGAGGTTGTCGTTGTTGTTATTCCCGGACGGACCGTTCGTCTCCCTTGTCTGTGGCACCGCCGCTCCCTACCATTGCTAAGAGTGTTTGTGTATATGTTTCAGTCGTGTATCAGGCTTGGCGGTGCTTTGATGGTTACTGATTTCCATATGGATGCTTGAAGGATAGAAACACCCGAAGATAAACCACCATGGCCGCTGGCCATGGTCGGTGCCGCCACTAGTAAGTTGTTATCGCTGTTGTTGCCGCCAGGTGGATGGCTGGAGTATATTTTGATATCGGATGTGGGTGTGTGTGTTTGTGAGGCTGAAAAGCTAAGGCTGCCACCCTCTACCACCACCGGCCGCCACGATGCGGCTGTGTGTGTAATTACTATGTGTTTTAGTGGGTGTGTGTGTTAGGAGGGTAATATTGTAATCCGTAACCAAAGTGAAATAATGAAAAGAAGAACCTAACCACCACCGTAGAGTGGTGTCGCCGCCTCCTGCCGCCACCGGCCGTCGTGTCGGGTAGCGGTGTATTTTGATTACGTTTGGACCTCGTTGGGGGATCTTTGGACAATGTGGAATCAAGGAAACCCTAATAGGCCGAAAGAAGCCATAGTAGGCCCAATGGAAACCTAGTGGGCCAATAAGGCCAATGTGACCTAAATGCCCAACCAATGGACTAATGGGCTAGTATTGGGTTGGAAAACCTTAATTAGGGTTTGGAAAACCCTAATTTTGGGATTATGGGCTTGGACTTATCGGGACCCAATTTTTGGCCATTGGAAGGGAATTAGGTAATAAGCACAATCACATCATATGGCTTATTTAGTAAAGTGAGGGACTTAATGGATTAAGTCCTTAATGAGTTAAGTGAGAAACACTTAACCCTAATTGTCATTTATGTGAAACCCTAATCTGACATGGGCTTCGTGATGGGCCTTCCTATTGAGCTTTGACTATTGGATTATTAATGGACCATCCAAGAATGATCATATGGACTACAATATATTGATGAGCTTTAGGGTAAGGCCCATATGAGGGGTTAGGCCCAATTTGGAAAATTAGGCCATAGATGGGCCAAAGTGGGGCCTTTATGATTATGTGATATTAGGCCATGGGTGTTGGATGGGAATAACTGGATGGGCCTTAAGGAAAGATCGTGAAGAGGTCTGGGCCCATTTGGAAAATTGGGCCATATATTGGGCTTTGGCCCATTACTTGATTATTGGGTTTTGTAGTGTGAGTTGGACCTTGGGCTTCGAACCCAATTATTAATTGGGTATTGTTTGCTGTTGACAGTTTGGGAAGCTGTCAACCAGCAGCAGGAGTTTTAGCCGTGGGACCTCAATAGTGTCAGGTCAGTTATCCTCACTATATCAACAAGGTCTAAGGCAGCAATGTCGGCCCTTATTGGTTTTGTATTCGAGTTTATTGCATGATATGCTTATTGATATGCATGCTGGTAATTGGGATGGTGATATGTTTAATGACCTGCTAGTTAGGGTGTTGTTATGCTGTTATGATTGTTATATCGGAATCCTGGTATATAGGATGATGCTTTGTTAGTGACCTGGTTAGGTCGGTATCCTAGTTATAGGATGTTACTATGATTGGTGATCTGTTAGATTGGTATGATTGTTATATATATACATATATATATATATATATATATATATATATATATATATATATATATATATAAGTGTATGATATTTATGTACACATGCTTGTTTGATTTGGGGTTGGGTTGAGGCAGTCTTGCTCTGTGTTGGAAGCCAACATACCTAGGGCGGTTCGGATAACCTGAAGGCCCTACAAAGGGATTCAGTTAGACTGAAGGCCCGACGAGCGGTCCGAATAGGTTGTAGGCCCTGCGAGGCAATCCAGACATGCCGAAGGCTCGTAGAGCAGTCCAGATAGACTGAAGGCCTGTGAGGCGGTCCAGTCAGGGTGATGACTCATTATGCATGTTCTTCTGCATTGGTTATATGATATGGTTATGTTTGTATGGCGTTGGTATTTTGGGGAAACTGCTTCGGGCATACAGTTGTTGATTTTGTTTCAGGCACTTCTGATGATTGCGGGAAGGCGAAGGCGTGATCGTGCACCTCCTCATATTTTCATGATTGATTTTTAGGATAGTCTGATGTCTGAACTATTTTGAAAAAACAAAACTGTAATAACTTAATGGTTTTAAAATGTATTAAAAACTTTAAATTTGGCTTGAATTTTAACGGTGCTACAATTTTGATCACTAAATTAATTCCAAATTAATTATTGATCAATACTAATTAAAACAAATGTTTTCATATTAATATATTATAACTTATAATATATTAATAAATCATATATATAAGCTTCTGTCAAGAATCCATCCAAACAAATTGTCCTGATGATATGCAACCCAAATGGACCATGGTACTCTCGGGTCAAGTACATACCAATAATAGTTATGGGCTTAGATATCTAATCAAACAGAGACCTATCATTCGAAGAATTATTTGGTCTTAGTAATATGTAATGGTATTCGCAAGCTAGTTAGGGAAAGGTGGCAGGGACTTCTTATGTAGCTGATGGCGGAGAGTGGGATGGAGATTACCCTAGGGCAAGCCTAGGATAAGATTAGCACAGAAAGCAGTAGTAGTGAAAGGGACTTGGTGGAGTCAAGGCAGTTCTTGAGGAAAGTACATATATATATGGAAGGTATTATGGTCCCGTACTACTGAAAGTAGAGGATCCGTACTCGAATCAAGGAATGTTGACATGAAACCAGGGAATGTGTATTGTGTGAGATCCATAAAGTTATGATGAGTATTCTGATAATTGTTATGGTATATTTCCGAGTATGGTGACGCTACGTGGTAGACCCGATGGTAGTTTTGGTGTCGGCGATGGATCAGGCTCGGACTCTGATTCTTGGAAGCCTGATGATCAAATGAAGGAGTTCATTTCATCTGAGATTACGCGCAATATCATTTACCAGACGCCAGTGATCATTAGTGCGGTCAAGAAGGGCATTTTGGAGACTCTTGGTGAGAGGCTAAGCATAGTCTATGCTGTGATAGCTCCCATGATGGGGACGCATACGTCGACGTTTCGGGAGTTCATAGCTCGTGGAGCTCTAGATTATGAGGGGGCTAAGGACTCCATTGGTAGCAGCAGATGGTTGATAGTTTTTTCCAATGCTTTTCATACTTGCCATTGTCCCGAGAGGGACATGGTCCGAATTGCTTCCTTCCTCTTGAAGGATAGGGCACGTGATTGGTGGGAAGAGGTTGGTAGTGAGTTGGGTAATAAATCCGTAAACGCTATGTCGTGGGGTGACTTTTCGACCAGATTCCGGGCGATGTTGCCCTAGTGAGTAAGGCGCAACAGTTGGCACAAGAGTTTTTGGATCTCTGCCAGACTACTAAGACTATGGCAGAGATCACTACCAAGTCTCGGGAGCTCAGTATGTTGCAGATGAGGAAATGAAGAAGGTAAGGTATCATGATATACAACGGAATGGTATTAGGGAGATCATGAGTATCTCGGGGTGTGAGACCCTGAAGGATTTGTAGCACATTTGGTAGAGGAGACCAGATCAGGTGCATATATTGGAGGGTCCTGAGAAGAGATCCAAGATTCTGGATCAACTTTTGAGAGGCTAGCAGGGTCGGATTTAGTGCAACACATGCGGGAAACTGCACGATGGAGTTTTTCATCCTAAGGGTATGGGTAAGTGTATCCCTGGGTTTGTTTCTCTGCTTGTGTTTGGGTTATATCTTCAAGTGATTTCATATGCAATTTGCATGCCGTGAATTATTAGTGGTCAGCGAAAGGTCATTTCCTTATTTATGGGTTAGGAGTGTTCAGTGTCATCTTGTTTTAAAGTCGAGATCGGGTCAGGGGTATTATGTGGAAGGTTTGCGGTTAGGGTTCCGCAGAATGGTTATTCAACATCCTCAGAATTCGGTGATTTTAGTAACTATTATTGATTGGTTGATGGAAGCGCCAAGGGAAGTGACTCGTTCTTGAAGTATTGGTGGGTGCATCTGTCTTTTTGTCTTCAATATTCGAGTGTGGTATCATTTCAAGCATCTGGAGTTATCAGTATTGCTCAGAATCAGAAACTATTCATCTAGTCTTCAGAGGTTGTATGGTCTTTTAAGTTTGGCTAGTAATGGATCGCTAGCATTAGTAAGAACCGGTTGTCAATAGGTCGATCATTGAAAGGTAGGAAGGATTAGATATCCTTCAATTTCTCATACACCGTGGAGACTTAGTGTAACAGCCCGGATTCCTAGGTATTATTTATTTATTTATTTTGGTAATTGGTGAGCTGACTCGGCGAGTTGGAGCCTAGACTCGCCGAGTATGTTCGGGGATTTGGATGCAGGTTCGCTTCCGGACTCGACGAGTCCAAGAGTGGACTCGGCGTGTCAACGCTGTTTAATGAAACCCTAATTTCTCGGGTTTGAGGTGTATTTAAAGGGCCTCATGGCCGTCATTTGCACACATCAGTCCCACAGTGAAACCCTAGATCGTCGGATCATCCATGAGGAGGTGGCTGCTGCCATCAGAGCCGAGATTCCGGAGATGTTTGGGTCTATTAAGACCACACTGATCGAGACGTTTGATGAGCGTCACGCTGCTTTGACTGATGTTGCTGTTGCTGCAGCCACCGCAGCTGTTGCTGCTGCGAGACCCTAGGGTGGTGATTCGTTTCTGTATCAAGAGTTCAACAACATGAAACCACCGGAGTTCGATGGTACACAGGATCCGATCGCCGCTATGAGGTGGATCTCAGACATGGAGGGGTGTTTCTATACGTGCTCGTGTCCGGAGCACTTGAGGGTGCGATTCGCACTCAACCAGCTTCGCTTGGGGGCGAAGGACTGGTGGAAATTCTTGACCGCGAGCTATTCTACAGTTGAGCTGACTGCAGTGACCTGGGAGAGGTTTACTGTGATGTTTCTTGACGAGTATGTTACCCAGGTGGAGAGGGAACGTTTAGCTCAGGAGTTTCTGACCCTCAAGCAGGGGACTGAGTCGGTGATAGTGGTTACGAGGATGTTTCATGAGCGGGCGCTGTTTTGCCCGGAGTTGGTGTCCACTGAGCAGGCTCGCATGAGCCGTTATCTGAGTATCTTGAGGAGGGACATTCGTGAGTTCGTGGCGGATTCGACAAATATAACATTTGCCGAGCTCTAGGCAAATGCCAGGAAAAAGGAGATCGAGCTTGAGACACAGGTGAGGGAGGAGACTGACTTGTAGAGGGGTGATCAACGACCGATGCAGTCGCAGCCGGCCGCCAAGCGGGCAAAACCCATTGATTCGAGGACAGGCAGTTCGAGGGGCCGCACTTGTGGTAAGTGCGGCAAGAGCCATGACGGGCCGTGCAAGACTGGGGTATGCTACAAATGCGGGAAGGAAGGACATTTTGCTAGGGACTGTCCGAAGGGGTTCTCGGTTTGCTTCCATTGCAACCAGACCGGCCATCGGAAGGCCGAGTGCCCCCAGCATCAGAGATCAGCGCAGGGATCTGCACCTGTGGTTCGAGCAGGCAAGACCCGGCCAGTGAAGGCCGAAGCACCGAAGGCTAGGGGGAGAGCCTTCCAGCTGACTGCGGAGGAGGTCCGCGCAGCACCTGACGTCGTGGCGGGTACTTTTCTTGTGAGTTCTGTACCTGCATTGGTTTTATTTGACTCGGGTGCGAGTCGGTCTTTCATTTCTTTGGCTTTTAGTCGGCACATTAGTATTCCGAGGGAGGCATTGAGTCGACCTCTGCGGGTTTCCATAGCAGATGAGCGTGAGGTATGTGCTACCGAGGTGATACGTGGATGCATGCTGGAGATCTTTGGGGTGGAGTTCCCGATCGATTTGATTCCGATCGCTATGGGGGATGTTTGTGTCATAGTAGGAATGGATTGGTTGAGCTGTTTTGGGGCTGTCATAGATTGCGAGCATCAATTGGTGACGATCCGAGATCCTAATGGGGGAGCGCTGACGGTTTACGGCGAGGGGACTCATGGTGGTTCGGTTTTCTATTCGGCCGCTAGAGCAAGGCGGAGTTTGCAGCAGGGCTGCAAGGGATTCGTAGCCTATGTGACAGATGTGCGAGAGGCTGCTGGGAGGCCAAGTTCAGTGGATGAGGGGCCGATAGTGCGTGAGTTCCCGGACATGTTTCCCGAGGAGTTGCCGGGTGTGCCTCCCGAGAGGCAGGTGGAGTTTCGTATCGATTTGGTTCCTGGGGCTGCACCTATCGCCAAGGCGCCGTATCGGCTAGCACCGCCGAAGATGCAGGAGTTACCCTCACAGCTGCAAGAGCTGTTGGGGAAAGGGTTCATCCGTCCCCGTAGCTCTCCCTGGGGAGCGCCAATCCTTTTTGTCAAGAAAAAGGATGGTTCACACCGGATGTGCATTGATTACCAGGAGTTGAACAAGTTGACGGTCAAGAACCGTTATCCGTTACCTAGGATCGACGATCTATTCGAGCAGTTGCATGGGGCGTCTTGGTTCTCCAAGATTGACTTGAGATCGGGATATCAACAGATGAGAGTTCGGGATGAGGGTATCCAGAAGACGGCGTTTAGGACTCGTTACGGGCATTACGAGTTCGTGGTGATGCCATTTGGGCTCACCAATGCACCAGCGACATTCATGGATCTCATGAACAGGGTGTGTAGGCCGATGTTGGATCGTTCAGTCATTGTATTCATTGATGACATTCTGGTATATTTGAGGACCAGAGAGCAGCATGAGGAGCATTTGAGGGAGCTCCTCGGAGTTCTGAGAGCGGAGAGGCTTTTTGCCAAATTCTCCAAGTGTGATTTTTGGTTACGGGAGGTCCAGTTCCTAGGGCATCTCGTTAACCACGATGGGATTTTGGTTGACCCGGCCAAGATTGAGGCTGTGATGAGTTGGGAGGTGCTGAGGTCACCTACGGAGATCAAGACCTTCTTAGGGTTGGTAGGCTACTATCGGAGATTTATCAGAGATTTCTCCAAGATCGCCGTGCCACTTACCAAGTTGACCCGGAAGGGTGTTACTTTCTCATGGGGTCCAGAGCAGCAGACCTCGTTTGAGACCCTTCGCCAGAGATTGTGCGAAGCCCCTGTGCTCGCACTACCGGAAGGGATGGAGGATTTCGTGGTGTACTGTGACGCATCGATATCAGGGTTGGGAGCGGTGTTGATGCAGAGAGGGCATGTGATCGCGTATGCATCGAGGCAGTTGAAGCCTCATGAGACGAGATATCCCACCCACGATCTGGAGTTCGGGGCTGTGGTGTTCGCCCTCAAGATCTGGCGTCACTATCTGTATGGGGTTCGGTGTACGATATACACGGACCACAAGAATTTGAAGTACTTGATGGATCAGCCCAAACCTGAACATGCGGCAGAGGAGATGGTTGGACGTGGTAAAGGATTATGTTTGCGAGATCCTGTACCACCCGGGCAAGGCTATTATGGTAGCTGACGCCCTGAGTCATAGGGAAGAGGGTGCCCTGATGCTAGATATTTATATGAGGTTGACGGTGATGACTCCAGTATTGGATGCCATCCGAGGGGCCCAGGCCGAGGCGGTGAGACCGGAGAACCGTAAGAGAGAGAGAGAGAGATATCGAGCAGGTGTCGGAGTTTGTTACCGATAGCCATGGGCTTATGACCTTCCAGGGACGGATTTGGGTACCGTTTGTGGGAGGGACACGTACCATTTTGATGGAGGAGGCGCATCGATCGAAGTTCTCGATCCATCCTGGGGCTACCAAGATGTATTTGGACCTAAAGAAGAAGTATTGGTGGCCCTGTATGAAGAGGGATGTTGCTTCGTTCGTCGAGAGGTGCCAAACTTGTCGCCAAGTTAAGGCCGAGCACCAGCGTCCGCACGGTAAGCTGCAGCCGTTGGAGATTCCCGAGTGGAAGTGGGAACAAATTACCATGGATTTCATCACCAAATTGCCAAGGACTGTGAGAGGAGTCGATCTAATTTGGGTGATTGTGGACAGGTTGACGAAGAGTGCTCATTTTCTTGCTATCAGTGAGAGCTCTTCTGCTGAGAGGTTGGTAGAGTTGTATGTGAGGGAGGTGGTATCGCGGCATGGGGTTCCCTTGTCGATCGTTTCGGATCGAGACGTGCGATTTACTTCCAGATTTTGGAAGAAGTTCCATGAAGAGTTAGGTACGAGGCTGCATTTCAGTACCGCTTACCACCCGCAGACGGACGGACAGAGTGAGCGGACAATTCAGACGCTTGAGGATATGCTCCGAGCATGCGTTTTGGATTTTGGAGGGAGTTGGGACACCTATCTACCCTTGGCAGAATTTTCATACAACAACAGCCATCATTCGAGCATCGGTATGCCACCTTTTGAGCTGTTGTATGGGAGGAGATGTCCTACCCCTATTTGTTGGGGTGAGGTAGGGCAATGCGTGATGGGTAGTACGGAGATAGTGCTTCAGAAAACTGAGCAGATCCAGCAGGTCAGGCAGAGGTTGTCGACCGCTTAGAGTCACCAGAAAAGTTATGCAGATAGACGTCGAACCGAGCTCGAGTTCCAGGTCGGTGATTATGTTCTCCTGAAGGTATCTCCTTGGAAAGGAGTGATCCGATTCAGGAAGAGGGGCAAGCTAGGACCCCGATATATTGGACCATTTCGGGAGATCGAGAGGGTGGGCAGGGTAGCATATCGCTTGGAGCTACCCGCAGAATTGGAGCGGATTCATAATACCTTCCATGTGTCTCAGTTGAGGAAGTGTATAGCCGACGAGTCGGCGGTAGTGCCGTTAGAGGACATTTGGGTGGATGCGAGCCTGAACTACGCGGAGAGACCAGTTGCGATTGTGGATCGAAAGATCAAGGTTCTACGGAACAAGGAGGTGCCCTTGGTTTTGGTTCAGTGGCAACATCGGAAGGGGTTCGAGATGACTTGGGAACCGAAGCGTGAGATGTGTGAGTAGCATTCGGAGTTATTTGCAGAGCGAGACTTCGAGGGCGAAGTCTAGTTCTAGTGGGGGAGAATTGTAACAGCCCCGATTCCCAGGTATTATTTATTTATTTATTTTGGTAATTGGTGAGGGGACTCGGCGAGCTAGAGCTTAGACTCGCCGAGTATGTTCGCGGATTTGGACGCGGGTTCGCGTCCGGACTCGATGAGTCCAAGAGTGGACTCGGCGAGTCCACGCTGTTTAATGAAACCCTAATTTCTTGGGTTTGAGGCGTATTTAAAGGGCCTTATGGCCGTCAGTTGCACTCATCAGTCCCCAGAGTGAAACCCTAGATCGTTTGAGTGATTCAAGTGAGGGAAGGAGCCATTATTGATCTTCGAGTTGTTGTCTAGCAAGGAAAGAGGAGATCTAGCCAAGAGGAAGCAAGAGAGGGGTGGATTCTTGAAGATTTGAGGTCTGGAACATCACATCTTAGGTACAATCTCGAATCATTTCCTATTGTTGTGATGTTCATGTAGATTTAGGGCTTTTCGACCCATTTGTGGCTAGATCTGGTGTCCTCATGGTCCCATAGCGAGTTAAGGTCTTGGATCTGGACCGATAGAGGTCCAGAGCACCTCATTGCCAAAGCTTTATGTGCATCCATGGAGGTTTTGGCTTGGGATCAATGTATTTGAGGCTAAAACACCATTCATGAGCTATTCAATGCTTGATGATCATCAAGACTTGGAATTTACGTGGTCAATAAGCTTTAGGAGACTGGATCTAGGAGTTAGTGAAGCGGATTTGACCTTAGAAGGTCATTTGGGGATGTGTATGGAATGCACTCGCCGAGTCCATTTCCCAGACTCGGCGAGTTGGTGCAAGTTGTTCGTCGATTACGAACCAGGGGTTGAGTAACCGAGTCGGGTGAGTGACTCGGTGAGTCGGAAGAGATACAGAGGGATCGGGTTCCCGTAGGAACTCGGCGAGTCCACGCTAGACTCGGTGAGTCGGGTTGACCTTTGACCGTTGACCGTTGACCAGTGTTGACTGGTTTGACTTCGTGGTATTAGTCAGCCAGAGTCAAGTAGTATTAAGTAGAAATACACTTGTGTTGTAGGAGGACGATAGCTTGGGAGATCGAGCACTAGTGGTCGAGAGCTTTACGAGTTACCGAGACACGCAAGGTGAGTCTTCTCACTATACGTTACCTTGAGTCATATTATGAGTTGACCAGAGGGTCTTATCTGCTACGTATGAGATTATGTGGTATTTATGAGATTGTATGCTATGTGTTATTTGTATGTTGTATGACTATAAATACCGGACCGGAGGGTCCAACGATTCAGAACAGGCCAGAGAGCCCAATGAGCTATGACTGGACCAGAGGGTCCGACGAGCTACGGGACTGGAGGGTCCTGCTGAGACATCTTGACTAGAGGGTCGGGTTAGCCTTGAGTGGCGTATTTATGGTATGTGGTATTTTGGGGAACTCACTAAGCATTTATGCTTACAATTGTTATGTTTGATGTCTCAGGTACCAGCGAGGACCGTGGGAAGGCGACGGCTTGACACGTACACACACACTGATGGAGATTTCTATGTGTAGAGATCTTGGGATTTGTTTTTGAAAACATAATTGATTATAGATTTTGATTTGTGATGTGATACATTATGTGGTTTTAAAAATGAAAAATTATTTTGAAATTTACATTGTTACACTTAGTCTGTTCGAAGATGGGGAGAACCATTCAGGTACCCATGACAAAAGCAAGAGTGAAATTGGGATAAGCTCGTATCCCCATCAAGAATGGAAAAGGTGGCCCGAGCGACTGCCTGTATGGAGGATAATGTGAATTAGAAGATTGAGAAACTTCACGACTTTAGGACTACATCTTATTGATGTGTAGCCAACGATGGGGAACCAGGTGGAGGATCCCAGTCGACACGTGAGTTCAGTGTGGGGTTTTAGACTGTGTGTTTACTCGACTTTGGAAATGTTTGGATTGGTAATCAGCGGTAAGACCATGGTCAGCGCTTGAGTTAACATGGATGGTGTTGTAAAACTGCGGGATAGTCGTAGCATTCGCCAATGGCTAGATAGCGTGGGGGAATGTGGTAAGACTGTGAGGTGACCCATAGCATTAGTCAACATATAGTGTAGAAGTGTTGTAAGACTGCGATGTTGCTCGTAGTATTTACTAGTTAGCACGTAGTGTAGAACTGTTGTAAGAATGCGGTGTGGCCTGTAGAATTCACTAGTTAGCAGGTAGAGTAGAAATGTTTTAACACTGCGGGGGTGGCTGGTAGCATTCCTTATATAGCCGTTGGAATAGTGGTATAGTAAGACTGTGGGGGTGGCCCGTAACATTCTCTAGTGGTAAGTTAGTATGGGAGTGTTGTAAGAGTGTGGGGTGGCCGGTTGCATTCACTGGCCCTTATTCGATAGAAAGATTGTGATGTAGAAGGATTTATAGGTTGGGTAGCCTTGTCATTTGGAATTTCGAAACCTGGTGGTGGGCCATGTGCGAGACTAGTAGTCTCAGCATTGGTTTGGGAACCTTTGTATCTTATTCTAGCACGGGTTGTCGTTATCAGAAGGTCTTGGGTAAAATACAAGTGCAGATCTATGGATCTCAGTTTACGAGTTGAATATTGGGTTGGATTTTTGGGTAAGAACTCAAATCGGGTAACGCGAGTGTTTGGTGCAGCATTTTCATTCATGTTGGTTAAGGATCGGGATATCTATGTGCCGAGGGCATCGATAGAATGGTTTAAGGGTAATGGATAGATTCAATTCTAATGATGGAACAAGCTCTCGTGAATGTGTCTTCGTTTGGTTCCATTAGTAAGAGCATCACGATAAGTCACTGTAATATTACTGAATGGGAACTCAAATGTGTCTTGGTTTGGTTCCATCAGAGTAGACTATTTGAGCATGTTGCACAACTCTCATCTGAGTCTAACTGTTACAGGGACGAGTCTCTTACTCGAAGGGTTATCTGAGCCTACTGTCAAGTATAATTGTTTTGCAGGGATATTAGGATTGCAATTCAGTTTTCTAGTCACAACCTCAAGTTATCAGGAGTTGAGCAGCCAGTTGGGAGATAAGTGGACTGGTTTCAACAATAATGATTCAATATGGACGGTCTATCAGGGTGTCAGACCATCTCGAGACTTCATATTTTAGATTGATAAATATGATCAAGATGCAAGGAATTCCTTGATCTTCGGGTTTTAAAACCCTGTGAAGGTTGGTTTCAGTTGCTTTGTGAATGATGTGGTATGTTCGGGGTTGTGGCCATATTGCTCAAGTTGTTTGGTGTGACAAGAATGGTAAGCAATGATTTTGAGAACAAAATCTAATTTACGTGGGGGAGAATTATAACTTTCCGTTTAAATTAAATAAATAGATAAATTAATAAGTGAATAGTAGCCCTAAATTTAGAATAATTTAGCAAGGCATTGGTTTCGGGGGTTAAATGTTATAATTTGGACATTGGGGGTTAAGAGTTTAATTTCTAGACTAGTTTGTAAATAATTTTGAAGGTTGAGGGCGGTTTGGTAAGTTATGGACATAATTTGAAAAGGATTACAGAAGTCAGTGTATGATTGGTAATTTTTGGACCTATTAAGAAAGGACTTTTGGAGGTAGGGGCTAAAGGGTAAATTTTGGATTTAAATTGAAAAACATTTTTGGAGCAGGGACCAAAAGTGTCATATGTATATATAAGTTTGGGATTTGGAAACAGGGTGTAACACCGAAATTTTCAAAACAAATTTCTCAATTAAATTCGCTTATTTCTTTAACACATGTCATAAAAATCTCATTTTTATTTAAATTACAAATCATGACTCTTTTGTTCAATCAATTAATAAACCAGGATCCTCCAAAACAAATACTTCCTCTGGTGTGTACAATCGAGCTGGTGTCGTCCTGTGATTCTGAGGAAACCTGAAACACATAACACAAAACACTATAAGCACGAAGCTTAGTGAGTTCCCCAAAATACCACTCTAACACATATTAGCCACTCAAGGCTATAACTCTATTGACCTTCTGGTCAGTGTGTCTCAATGGGACCCTCCAGTCCCAACTCTGTATGGACCCTCTGGCCCTAACTTTATGGACCCAAAGGTCCTAACTCTGGTAACTCTGAATCATGCATATCACATATCACAACAAATCTCATAACATAAATAGCATACAAATACACTGGCACATAACTATAATCCTAACTCTGTGGACCCTCTGGTCCAAGCTCTGTGGACCTTCTGGCCCTAACTCTGATATACACACAGCATAAATCACATAGAAATAATGCAGTGCCACACACCGCATAGATAGCATACAATAACTCTGTCACTTAAGTTTGTTACCACTCTAAGTAAAGTATAGTAAGAAGACTCACCTCGGATGTCTCTGGTAATCTCGCATGCGGATACACTGATCTAGCCTCTGCCTAAATACATAAACAATTATCTCAATCAATAACGGCTCTCCAGGCTAGACTAATCCCTTCCATGTCCTCTAAGAAGGATAAAAGACCATTTTACCCTTCAAATGGTCCACATGACCAATTGTTGACCAAACCCTAAAAGTCAACAAATGTCAACTCAAGTCAACGGTCAACACTGACCAGACTCGTCGACTACAGAAGGGTGACTCGGCGAGTCCATGCGTGTCTTTTGACTCTTCCATGGCCTCACTCGACTCATCGAGTGAACCTTCCACTCGATGGGTTTCCACTGGATTCGAATCGCGGACAACCCGACTCAACTCGCCGAGTCTCCCTTGCTCCCATGCAAACACTCGTCTGATCTTTTGAGGTCAGATCTGTTCCTCTAATCCATAGATCTGGCTTCCCTACGACCAATAACCACATAAAGGTTGAGGCATGACATACATGCAAAGCTCACAAGGCTTTCCTTGGAGAAATGGCTCCAAGAATGACATCAAAGTCTCATTCTCTCCATGAATGACCATAAAGCATATAAAATAAGGCCCTATAGACCTCTATGGGTCCAGATCTGGGATCTCTCACACAAAGGGAGCCTATACTCATCACTACAAGCCATAGGAATGTGTAAAAACCCTAAAACCACCAATCTCACCCAAAACAGAAAAGGGAAAACGATTTAATACCTCTACAATGAAGATATAAGCTAGGAACTCGGAATCAACAACTCCCTTGACCTCCCCTTGCTGGAAATGACTTCTCCCTTGCCAAATCACATCAAGAAATGCTTAGAATGGTTTTATCTCTCTCAATCTTCGCTCCAGCTCTCTAGGGTAACTCTCTCTAGACTGGTAGCCGCACAACAAGGCTATAAGGTCCTTTAAATAGGTCTCAAACCCGGGCAATTATGTGACATCCCCAAAATCACGGCCAGAAAAGACCGATTTTGTTTATGCTTTATAAAAATCAGAGTACTTCATTTTATAAAAATGTTGTGGAATTTGTTCCCAGAAAAACACGATAAATACGTTATTAAAACATTTTCGAAGAAACGTATTTATTTCATTTTAAAACGTTTGGGATGTCATTGTTAATACAGAAACATAAGCATAAACAGAACTTACAATTATTTACACTAGTGATCTACATCTCTTTAAATCCCTCAGTGTAATGTCACTTCATATCGTCACCTGTGATGTAAATAAACTGAGTGGGTCAGGTTGGGAAACCTGGTGAGTACATAGGGTTTTCAACCCACAATAATATAGTTATTATGTTTAAACAATCAAACAATCAACCCAATTACCCATCCCCGTTATCTTCTTTTAGTCTTCCTAAAAGATATTATCTCAAGGGTCATCTCCTATATCATATTTACTTTTCATCTCCTTACATCGTATTTCCTTATATGATTGTTCCTACGAACTTTACCTAAGGATCATCGCCCACATTGCATAGACAATACTAATCTGGGGATTACTCCCTCAATATGTGTCTAGCAAGAGTTAAGGTATCATCGCATGATTACGCAACCACAACATCACCTGGACTTGTAAATCATGATAAGGGTTAGTCTATCATCGCATGAATACGTAGCCACAACATCGCCTGGACTCGTACTTCATAATAAGGGTTAGACTATCATCGCATGAATACGTAGCCACAACATCGCCTGGACTCGTACTTCATAATAAGGGTTAGACTATCATCGCATGAATACGTAGCCACAACATCCCCTGGACACGTACTTCATAATAAGGGTTAGACTATCATCGCATGAATACGTAGTTTCAACATCGCCTGAACTCGTAATTCATCACCTACAGGTTACTAGCCTGCTGGTGTTTCCACGGGGTTGTCTATAATAGTCCGTGGTCGCCATCTATAGTCTAGTAGATGACTACATCTCCAAATTGTCGGACAAGGTTGTTGTATCCTACATCACCGATTCATAATCACCTATCTATCCTCACCTAATTATCATCATCTTCCTATCATCACCTATCTCTCATTATTTTATTTCATCACTCACCAACTATTTCATCTACCCATGTTTTATCCCAACATATTCGTAGATATAAAATAAATATACAGTTTAAATCATTTAAAACATGTATAAATCATTCATCCAGCATAGATAACAAGTATTATTTATTCTAAATAATCTTTTGTCGAAAAGTCGTTTTCGACCCCTATTGCCTCTAATTTGAGTAGCCCGGATCTACGGGCGTTACAATTATCTCCCCCTTAGGAAGATTACGTCCCGGAATCATCAACGAAACAGGGTCGTATAATGACTCCATACATCATCTCTTCATCCTAGGTAATAATTATAACTTCTACATTCCTTCAAGTCTATCTCTCAGACTTATTGACTGTATGTAGTACTTGATCGTGCACCTGCTCTCTTCCTCAGGCTAGACTCCAAATTATGATCTTCAAGTCAAAATCTCGATCCTTACTGGATACGATCTTGAGATGACTTCTTTTATTACTACTATGGATCGATGTGTCATATTCTAATGACCTATCATCGTATGTTGCAACACTTAGACTTAGGTCTCTTAGAGTTAAACTCTAAAATAGACTATGCCTTCCTTCATGTTCTAATGTGATATAATCACACTTTAACATTAGGCATTTCTAGCTACCAACTTCTTTAACAACGAGTGCGATACTTCTATTGATCGCTTTAATTTCAACCGTTTGGTTTAAGTCGGACGCTACATCAAACTTGGTTCTCTGAACCACACAACATACTCATCGTAGTCGGACTCGATTCGATATGACCACAAGGGTCGGAATATCAACAATCTTCATAGTCATTACCGAAACAATGGTAACGACATTCTTGAATAAAACGAAATCAATTTCTAGCTTCTCGGTAACCTTGTGACTTTCCCTGATCCAAGTGTGAGTCCTGTGCTTCCGGTAGTATAGGCCTCTACTACCATTCACACCTACTCATACTCGTCCCAAGTACTGTCTCGCAGCTTCCCAAGTCACCATGCAGCAAATCACACAACCATTCGACACATCAGATAACAAAACGAAGGTTTTATATTAATTCTTGAAACGATTACATAGGTGTTCAAGTTCACCCTAGACTATGCCTCTACTAGGCTACATCATAAAATACTATGGCTACTACATAACTTGATCTTCTGATATGAAGTCCTCATCCGTGATTCCTCGTACGGTTTTCTGCTTCGTCAAGGATCATGTGAAATGCCCTTGGTTTCGGCGGTGCATTTGGTCTTGCAGCTTCGTTTTTCTTTGGACAGTTCTTTGAAATATGCCCATCATTTCCACATTCGTAGCACTTCTTGTTGCCGAATGTACAATCTCTGGAATAGTGACCGGTCCTACCACACTTATAACACGTCACTTCACCATCGCATCTTCCGAAGTGCTTCTTTTTGCACTTCTCACACCACTTGGCTTCATTCCTTCGGTCGTCCAGGTTAGACTTCGAGAACTTTCCCTTATTATCAGGTCTTGAGGATCCTTCCAACTTCCTCTTCTCACCAACTGCAACTTTCTCCAGACCCTTTTCTCTTATTTGGGTCTCATCATTCTTGGCTGCCCAGATGGCGGCTTTCAAAGTGGTTGCTTGTTTGACCATTGGACCAAAGTCTGCTGGTAATCCATGGGCAAACTTATTGACCTTGGAGAGTTCAGTTGGAACTAGATAAGGAACAAGCTTCATTTTCTCCGTAAAACTTGCAGCATACTCGATGACACTCATCTTTCCCTTCTTTAGATTCTGAAACTCGTTGTTGATCTCTAGTAGATCCTGCTCAGAGCAGTACTGCATTTTTAGCTGCACCAGAAAATCCTCCCATGACATCTTGTTCGCTTCTCCTTTGGGCATTGAATCAGCTAGTAGCTTCCACCAGCTTAGTACTCCAGATTTCAACAGAGGAACCGCGAGAGCGGTCTTTTGCCTGTTGCTACACTCACAACTTTCAAACATCGTCTCCATCTCGGAGATCCAGTTTATGACATCCATCGACGTCGGGCTTCCAGATAGACTCGGTGGTTTGGACGCCATGAAATCCTTGTATTTGCATCCGCGTCCATCATTTCCTCCATCCTGGTGGTTTTGCCTAACTATCGGTGGGTTGGCTTGACCAACAGTCCCACTGTAGTTTCCCTCCTCAGTCTGCCCCTCGTTCAACTCGGGCCGTTCGATCTGAATGGTCGCTTCCTCTCGATTTTGCTGGAGCAAACGCCTGGTTTCCTCCATTTGACGATCCAACATCGCTTGGATTATCGCTTGCACTCCGGCCATTGTGACTGGCTCAGCAGCGACTTCCATCACCGGTATTTGCTCAGTCACTGGGGGTTGGTTTCTGTTCCCATTTGCATTCACGTTTCCGCTACGGGTTCTTACCATCTTGATCTATACACCTAATGAGGTGAATCTAGACCTGTACTTAGGATTGACGTTTAAATCATCCTTATCACTCCGAAACGTTTACATGCTAGTTCTAATACCGTAGTCGTACGTTTAGAATCCTAAACACATAAGGTTTCCAGATCCGGTCGGCAACAGACCATAGATCCGATCAAAGCATAACAAATCATTTAGCACATAAAAGCAATTTAGGCATCATTCCTAAAATAAGCTAGTGCTCACACCTCACAATCATCGCTTAGCATTCTAAGTTTAAGTCTATAAATAAATCCATATTCCTAGTTCGCTTAAACTAATGCTCTGATACCAACTGTGACATCCCCAAAATCACGGCCAGAAAAGACCGATTTTGTTTATGCTTTATAAAAATCAAAGTACTTCATTTTATAAAAATGTTGCGGAATTTGTTCCTAGAAAAACACGATAAATACGTTATTAAAACATTTTCGAAGAAACGTATTTATTTCATTTTAAAACGTTTGGGATGTCATTGTTAATATAGAAACATAAGCATAAACAGAGCTTACAATTATTTACACTAGTGATCTACATCTCTTTAAATCCCTCAGTGTAATGTCACTTCATATCGTCACCTGTGATGTAAATAAACTGAGTGGGTCAGGTTGGGAAACCTGGTGAGTACATAGGGTTTTCAACCCACAATAATATAGTTATTATGTTTAAACAATCAAACAATCAACCAAATTACCCATCCCCGTTATCTTCTTTTAGTCTTCCTAAAAGATATTATCTCAAGGGTCATCTCCTATATCATATTTACTTTTCATCTCCTTACATCGTATTTCCTTATATGATTGTTCCTACGAACTTTACCTAAGGATCATCGCCCACATTGCATAGACAATACTAATCCGGGGATTACTCCCTTAATATGTGTCTAGCAAGAGTTAAGGTATCATCGCATGATTACGCAGCCACAACATCACCTGGACTTGTAAATCATGATAAGGGTTAGTCTATCATCGCATGAATACGTAGCCACAACATCGCCTGGACTCGTACTTCATAATAATGGTTAGACTATCATCGCATGAATACGTAGCCACAACATCGTCTGGACTCGTACTTCATAATAAGGGTTAGACTATCATCGCATGAATACGTAGCCACAACATCGCCTGGACACGTACTTCATAATAAGGGTTAGACTATCATCGCATGAATACGTAGTTTCAACATCGCCTGAACTCGTAATTCATCACCTACAGGTTACTAGCCTGCTGGTGTTTCCACGGGGTTGTCTATAATAGTCCGTGGTCGCCATCTATAGTCTAATAGATGACTACATCTCCAAATTGTCGGACAAGGTTGTAGTATCCTACATCACCGATTCATAATCACCTATCTATCCTCACCTAATTATCATCATCTTCCTATCATCACCTATCTCTCATTATTTTATTTCATCACTCACCAACTATTTCATCTACCCATGTTTTATCCCAACATATTCGTAGATATAAAATAAATATACAGTTTAAATCATTTAAAACATGTATAAATCATTCATCCAGCATAGATAACAAGTATTCAAACAATATGCACACATAGCACGTAATTTATATTAAAATACTTCATATCTATGTGTAAGATGAAAGGGACCATGCACTCACCTGAGTAGGTGGTGACTCAACACTCGGACAGCGCTTCGATACTCTCAAAACGATATTCCTTCGATAAAACCTAGTATCGATACCACTAGGGTTTAGTTTAACGATAACCGCGACAAATTAATTAGTCTGACTATTATTAAGCGTTAATAACGCTCAATATAACTCATAATAATAGCCTAAATAATTATTTTAAGGACCTAATAACATTCTTATAATTATATGAAAGCTATATTAAAAATTGCGTAAGCGTAGCACACTTACAGCGAATTTTATCGAAAACCGGAACTTAAATGGGAGCAGCGTTTCGAAACCGAAAAACTCCTTTTTCTCAGGACTCCGGGAGCCTCGGGGCGTCCCTAGGGTGCTAGGGGTTTAACTAGGGCTTAGGGGGGTTTATAGCACTTAGAGAGAGAAAATATGTAGAGAGAGAAGTGAAAAATGGTGTGAAGAATGAAGAAATCTCGGCCCCTTTTTATAGCCCTGCGAGGCCTCGGTACGCTGGGCGTACCTTGGACCTACGCGGGGCGTAGTCATCGGATAAGAGTGCCAGCGAGGGTCCAGCTGTCTAACACTCGGAGTTGATCAGGGCGAGGGTATGCGGCGCGTACTGGCTTCGGACGCGGGGCGTAAGCGAGGGCGACGTGTTCTTCATCCGAGGCGAGATCTGATCAGCGATGGACGGCCCACAATGCGCCACGTCATCAGCTCCTTATCAGCCTTCGCAAATTGCATTCTCGACTTCTAAAAATCATAACTTTCGCATACGAGCTCCGTTTTCGACGTTCTTTATATCCACGCGAAGGTGGGAACGTACTCTAAAACTTTTGTTTAGACTTCGTCGGCTAATTTTGGCTCGATTTTAAATTTTATATTATTAACGGGCCGGGACACGATTTGGTCCGTTAAATCCTCATAACTTCTTCATCCGACATCCGTTTTCGCCCATCTTTTTCTCGTTACGCTACTCTCAACGAGATCTTCGATTCTCGTTTAGGTCGTGTCAGCTAAAAACCGCTCGATCTAATATTCGAATTTCGGGCTGTACACTGCTATTCCGAAACTTCGAAAAATCATAACTTATTCATACGAAGTCAGATTTGGGCGTTCTTTTTATCGATGTTCTTAGTTTAACATATTCTATGACTTTTGTTTAGATTGCTAAAGCTAAATCTCACTCTATCATAAATTCACTATTTACGCTTCCCGGTGTCGTGCCGGTTTTGCCGTAAAACTTCGACGGGCCATAACTTCTTCGTTATAACTCGGATTTCGGCGTTCCTTATATGTACGGAAACCTTGTGACATACTCTACAACTTGGTTAAGATTATTTATTCTAAATAATCTTTTGTCGAAAAGTCGTTTTCGACCCCTATTGCCTCTAATTTGACTAGCCCGGATCTACGGGCGTTACAAATTAGGGTTTTCCTTAACAACACTTACTTGGCGAGTCCAGATACCCGACTCGTTGAGTCCCTTCATTAAACAGATCACCAAGCCGCGATCCTACTCGACGATTTGAGGCATCAACTCGCCGAGTCTCTTCATATTCCAATATAAAATACTCAAATTTCCATGCCTGGATATCCGGATGTTACAATTCTCCCCAATTAGATTTCGCCCTCGAAATCACTCCTTAACCACTCATATATTGAAACTAGTAACCCGAAAGGCACTACTGAAAAGATTTTCATACTATACTGATATCTTTCTCCATGGACACGCGAAACCACATAAAACTTCCAAACCAAATCTTAAACCAACTCTTTCATCTCTAAAACACTCCTTCCTAACACCCAAAACTCTAGTGGCTTGACCTACCGCCCGACCGCCTACTCGAGCGATCGCTATGATATTCGCTCCTCAAATATCAACCCGCTTCTCACTGGCTCTCTGATTCTCATAAGACGACATCCAACAACGGACTATCGCTCCTTCAAACCCATCATGCTAAATCGTACGAATCACGCCCCACAACTAAAAGCGTTCACACTCCATTGGGGCACATCTATTAAACTGCTATCAGAAACCAACCAAACAAAGAATCCCAACACTTTGCCCTTAGACACAAAAGCATAACCATGCTCTCTCAGAAGTGTCCTGAAACATGACATTCATAAATTTCAGCTCCAAATTCCATATACTCTTTTTTTTAACACCACATGAGGTCTGACCGTCGTCTATCTGCATAACCCTTCTGACAGCTCTGGGCTGTCAGCAACCTCTGTCTGACCTGCTGAATCTGCTCGGTCGTCCGAAGCACCATCTCTGTACTACCCATCACACGCTGCCCTACCTCTCCGAAGCAAATGAGAGTCCAACACCTTCTCCCATACAATAGCTCAAAGGGTGGCATACCAATGCTTGAATGATGGTTGTTGTATAGGAAAACTCAACAAAGGGTAAGTACATGTCCCAACTCCCTCCAAAATCCAATACACATGCCCGAAGCATGTCCTTGAACATCTGAATCGTCCGCTCACTATGCCCATCTCTCCGCAGAAGAGCTCCCAATGACTTCCCCTTCGCATCAACTATCTCGGCCCTGTGACACACAAGTCACAAAAATCTCAAATTAAAACTACAATCAAACCGGAAATCGACTTAGCCCTGACAGAGACGGAGAGCCTAGTCTCGCCCCTGGTTCAACCAGCAGGCTCCAAAAACTCAATACTAAGGCTACTCAAGCCTATAAAGTCTTCTGCATCATACACTGATCGGAGAACACTCCAACATCACACTCTCTTGCCGTCTAGTGAGTAATAAGGCTCCCTGCAACATCACGACAACCTCTAACTAGTGAGTACTACGGCTCCCCGTAGAACCATAACACCAACTGTCTAGTGAGTACTACGGCTCCCCGTAGTACCATGACTCCTTCTCTCTGACTTGTGAGTACTACGGCTCCCCGTAGCATCACAACACCCTCTGACTAGTGAATACTACGGCTCCCCGTAGCTTCACCCCTTACTCTCATTCTCATCTCAATGCCACACTACGTCCACTAACTCATGCTCCGTACACTATCATAGATAACTACACACACTTGTCCCACATATACAGCACAAACTCTAGCGAAAACCTCTATAACAAAATACCTACCTCTGCGGACATCCATTTTCTTAAATAATCCCTCTTGATGTCAATACCCGAAGGGCTCCCACTAGAACCGTAGATACATGATACACCACTGGTCGTCTCAAACTCAAGATTCTAAATAACTTTGAAATCAGGACATTATACCCGGGTACCACGGAACACCATTACAGAACATCACGATGTATTGCCTCAACCACTGATCTCCTACTCCTAGCACCATACAGATACAATAATACATTTACTCTGAACCCCATAAATAATTCTTCATTTTACCCAATATGCAACTTCAGTGTATCCAAACACTCAATTGGAATACAAAGAAAGCGTTAACGCTTCAGAAGACGCTGATGATCCTCCGAAACCCTTTCCCCAACTGCTCAATAAATCAAAGCAAGAATACACATACCGGCCCAGGAGTTGGCTGCTCGATAATCTTCTATCCACCCGAAAAGGGGCATATACAATCCATACTTCGACCCTGAAGTTCTCAACTACCCATACCATCATTACGAGTCTTCCACTTGAAACGGCCTTGAACACCACCAGATTCCTGACCATTGGCCACCTGCCGTGGAGACACCCCTCATTTCTCAGACACATACCACATGCATTAACTCACTCTGCACCTTTCCTTGATCACCAATGACCCTGGTCTCATGAATTCGAGTCGCAGGTTTCTATATCCAACCCCTAACCGATCTTGAACAAATCTCTGGTTCCCTCAATAAAATACCCGGTTTTCCCCCACTTAGGGTTCGAACCATCACCAGTTGACGCATCAACACTCTACCTTACAGACAGTTTCCTCCAGAAACATCGCACCTAAGCTTGGAAGGTGCCATACAACGCCCAATGATCTCCCCACGTATAGATCAAGAAAACTCAAATACCCTAAATCTCTGAAGAAATCCTTAGGGACTTCTCATCACGACTGTCTCTAGCCATTCAAAGTCTCATCCCATCCCAATATTGAACACCCCAACTGTTCAGTACCATCAGTGACTCTTAGAATGAAACAATAAATCATCATACTCCTCCTCCTCGACTTCTCAACCCCCGCTCCAATATGTGAATCATCACGAGAATAGGGACTCCATTACCATACTCAATGTCCATCATAGACAAAAGAGCCACCGCTCTGATATACTTGGTTGGATTACCCGCTGATACCACTACCACACGCCCTACTATACTCAATTAGGGTGTAATGTGGTCCTTGACCATCTCAGTCCCAACTGACTACCTGCTCATGGTAGATCATTTCCTCGCAGCACACATGCTGCCTGATACTCAGGTGGAAAAATCGACATCAATGTCAACCTATAGGGTTTACTCCTAAACCCAAAACTGAAATCTCATGCCTCTCCTACTTCCCATAGGAAGTATAAATAGCACCCAACAAGTCACAGAAGGTGACATCTCTTCCATCGGCTGATTGGTCACTCAGACCGCAATCCCTCATAAAAACCTCCTCTATTAATCCCTGAGTCTTGCGACTACATCTGACATCTTACCAAGGTACTCTGAAATGCTCTCGACCTCCCCCTCAAGGGATGCCTTTTCGAACTCAATCATGGCCCTCAGGCCTTAAAGCCCATCGCGTCCAACTCCACCAATCAATCCTGATCGGACCACTAGGGAATCACAAGCATTCTATGCTAAGAACCATGATACTCAGCCCCTGACATCTCTTCTCAATCTGCCGCAATGCATGACACTCGAATCTATAACATCACCCCTCAACCTGCTAAGATGCATGGTACTTAAACCATGGAATCACTTCCCAATCTGCTCCGATGTATGGTACTCGAACCATAACATCACTTCCTAATCTGCTCCGATGTATGCTACTCGAACCATAACATCACTCCTCAATCTGCTACGATGCATGGTACTCGAACCATAACACCACTCCTCAATTTGCTACAATGCATGGTACTCAAACCATGACATCACTCCTCAATCTGCTACTTAGAACCTTCAAAATACTCCCTGTATCGAGTATGGGTCCTCTGCTTTTGGTAGTAAGGGCCCATACTAAATAGCACATCTACCCATACTTTCCACACGGACAATCCCAGAGCTCCTAAGTAGCTGCTCAACCTTCTCGTTCACTAATTCCATCATGTGTGCTCACTGCTCAACGAAATGCTATACTCTGTCAGCGCACTCATCTAGCCAAGGTTACTACCTAGGCTCTTTCTTGGCTCTACCACTTCTCCGCCATCAGCTGCTGAAGAACTCCTAATGATGCCAGCCATCTACCTCCTGAATATCGTCATATTCACTTAGTAGCTGACTCCCATCATCGATAGCTCCACAAAGCACGAAGCAAGCAACATTCGGGCATCGAAGCATCTCCTTCAGCACGTAAAACCTCCCATGGTTATTATCCACTTGCTTTCCTCACACTCGAAGGATATCACCGAACTCTTACATCTTCGCCCCACATGGCCTCTGGCTACCCTCTCAGCAGACTCCTCATATGCTCATATAGATACCTCTCTTAGATTACTCCTCTACTCGAATCCCCTAAAGGATTCCTGCTGAATACTCTCACTTATCTCACACTCAAAAAGACAAATCAGGCCACTCTAGTCCTAAAATATGAAATACCTAGCCTTTCTCTAGCATGCATAATATCTCATAAAATGTATCATAAATATCTCATAACAAAGTAAGGGTATTTTGGGAAATCACCGTTCGGGCTCTGGCTGATTGTACACACTACTCTTTCTTGCTTTCTCTTTGAACTCTTATTCACTTTTAGAAAATCATTTCTTTGAAAACTTTTCTTATTTCCTCAGTTTTAGTCCAGATTTACCCGAAGGTGCATCCGAATCCCTCAAACCAAGGCTCTGATACCAACTTGTAACATCGAAATTTTCAAAACAAAATTTTCAATTAAATTCGCTTTTTTCTTTAATACATTTCATAAAAATCTCATTTTTTTTTAAATTACAAATCATGACTCTTTTGTTCAATCAATTAATAAACCAGGATCCTCCAAAACAAATGCTTCCTCTAGTGTGTATAATCGAGCCGGTGTCGTCCTGTGATTCTGAGGAAACCTGAAACACATAACAAGAAACACTGTAAGCACGAAGCTTAGTGAGTTCCCCAACATACCACTCTAACATATATTAGCCACTCAAGGCTATAACTCTATTGACCTTTTGGTAAGTGTGTCTCAGTGGGACCCTCCATTCCCAACTCTCTATGGACCCTCTCGCCATAACTCTATGGACCGAAAGGTCCTAACTCTGTTAACTCTGAATCATGCATATCACGTATCACGACAAATCTCATAAAATAAATAGCATATAAATACAATGGCACATAACTCTAATCCTAAATCTGTGGACCCTCTCGTCCTAGCACTGTGGACCTTCCGGTCCTAACTCTGATATACACACAACATAAATCACATAGAAATAATGCAGTGCCACACATCGCATAGATAGCATACAATAACTCTGTCACTTAACTCTGTTACCACTCTAGGTAAAGTATAGTGAGAAGACTCACCTCAGATGTCTATGGTAATCTCGCACGCGGATACACTGATCTAGCCTCTGCCTAAATACATAAACAATTATCTCAATCAATAACGGTTCTCCAGGCTAGACTAATCCCTTCCATGTCCTCTAAGAAGGATAAAAGACCATTTTACCCTTCGAATGGTCCACATGACCAATTATTGACCAAACCCTAAAAGTCAACAAAAGTCAACTTAAGTCAACGGTCAACACTGACCAGACTCGTCGACTACACAAGGGTGAGTCAGCAAGTCCATGCGTGTCTTTTGAATCTTCCGCAGCCTCACTCGACTCGTCGAGTGAACCTTCCACTCGACGGGTTTCCACTGGATTCGAATCGCGGACAACCCGACTCGACTCGTCGAGTCTCCCCATGGACTCGGTGAGTTGCTCCCATGCCAAGACTCGTTTGACCTTCTGAGGTCAGATCTGTTCCTCTAATCCATAGATCTGGCTTCCCTACGACCAATAACCACATAAAGGTCGAGGCTTGACATACATGCAAAGCTCACAAGGCTTTCCTTGGAGAAATGGCTCCAAGAATGACATCAAAGTCTGATTCTCTTCATGAATCAACATAAAGCATATAAAATAAGGCCCTATGGACCTCTATGGGTCTAGATCTGGGATCTCTCACACAAAGGGACCACATACTCATCACTACAAGCCATAGGAAGGTGTAAAAACCCTAAAATCACTAATCACACCCAAAACAGAAAAGGGAAAACGATTTGATACCTCTACAATGAAGATATAAGCTCAGGAACTCTGAATCAACAACTCCCTTGACCTTCCCTTGCTGGTAATGACTTCTCCCTTGCAAAATCACACCAAGAAATGCTTAGAATGGTTTTATCTCTCTCACTCTTCGCTCCA
Source organism: Lactuca sativa (assembly GCF_002870075.4). Lineage (NCBI taxonomy): Eukaryota > Viridiplantae > Streptophyta > Magnoliopsida > Asterales > Asteraceae > Lactuca > Lactuca sativa. The sequence continues at coordinate 158,088,261 of NC_056625.2, read as the reverse complement.
GCTCTCTAGGGTACCTCTCTCTGGACTGGTAGCCGTACAAGAGGGCTATAAGGTCCTTTAAATAGGTCTCAAACCCGGGCAATTAGGGTTCTCCTTAACAACACTGACTCGGCGAGTCCAAATACTCGACTCGTCGAGTCCCTTCATTAAACAGATCACCAAGCCGCGATCCTAGTCGACAAGTTGAGGCATCAACTCACCGAGTCTCTTCATATTCCAATATAGAATACTCAAATTTCCATGCCTGGATATTCGGATGTTGCACGGGGCTTAAACTCGTCAACCCATCCTTCCATCGTCGCAAGCTCATTGGAAAAACCCTAACCCTAGCGTATTATCTACAACCGCCACCATGTGGGCCTCCTCAGCCGCCACCTCTCTTCTTTGTTCGTTTTCCAACCAAAAAAGGTTGCCAAGTGGCTACCTTGCCATTGGAACGCCACCACAAAACTAATGTCGAAGGCGTCATGGACAGCTGGAAGAGCCACCGAGATCGGAGTTCGATGTTGGGTTCATCGTGCGTGGGTCGACAACGACTGGGAAGCCAACGGTAAGGTAAACCGTAACCCACATTCAATCTCTCTCTCTCTATCTCTCTCTCTCTCACTCTCTCTCTCTTTCATTTCTGTGGATATGACGTTGTAATCGTTTTTACTGCCGTCGTTGGCCCTTGGGCCGCTTCTTTTATCTTTTCTAGCGACATCTGCCGCCTAGGCAGTGGCTGTATGGGTGTGTGTTCGAGTGTATAGTTTTCCTTCGTAATTTGTGATGTAGAGTGTGTATTATTTAATTAGCCGGAAACCCACCACCACCATGATGTAGTGGCTGCCAGCGCATGGGTGGTTGTATGTGTATCATTAGGTGTGTGTGAGTGTGTTTCCTCTATGTTGGGATGTTGATTCGGTGATTTTGTGACAACTCGAAATTTCTATTATGTACAAACATATCAAGTCAATAGAAGTTTGAACAGTTGTTAATCTTCAGACTTTTTAGAATAAGTTTGAGTATTTCAGGATTGACACTATAGACAGAGGATGCACTATGGTTATTGTGCAACACTGTTATTCCAAAACTCGAAGAAATTAGAGTTTATTGCCTGAATAAAATATTTTCAGCCAAAAACCCTAAATTTGGGAGTATATATATGAGAATTTGTCATTATTTAAACTTTTTCCAAAAACTCAAGATCCAAACCCATTTCTCTCTCAAGTATCATCCAAAAGATTTTCAAGATCTTCAAACTAGTAAGTGATTCTAGCTTTCTTAAGTGATTATATAGCTGAATCTGGTGTTTTAACACTCTTCTAACCATGAAATCATTCCAAAAGGTTGATTCTTCGTTTTTCACCAAGAACACCAAGAACACACACTAGTGTTCTTGGACTTTTAGCTCATTTCAAGCTTCAATATAGTAATTACCTCTATCCTAGAGTCTTATAAAGCATGTTATACATCTTTACATCAAGAAATAGTCCCAAGAACACCAAGAACAAGGTGTTTACGGTTCAAGATGTTCTTGAACCGTAAACACCAAGTAAAGGTGCTAAAGTGTGCCTAGTCCCTTCGTATGCCTTAGTAACTAACATGGATTCATTCCATGATGAGCTAAGGACTTGAAAACCCCCAATATACCATAACCTATGAGTTTACGGTAGTAAACGCAAAGGAAAATGGTTTAGGAACCATAAACTCCAAATAGGAGTGAAATGGTGCCCTGGTTCCTTCCATAGACACATACTTCAAGTAGAAAAGCTTCTAGGGACTTTTAAGGCTTCAAACAATCAAATGGTCAAAAGAGGAGGAGCTTACAGCTGTAAACTCACGGGTTTACAACCATAAACTCTTTTGTTAGTGACAACAAAACCGTAAACTCCATAATGGAGTTTTCCTTGAACCCTAAGCAGAGCAACCTTGTCCTACAACACTTAGATGCAATCCTTGGGACTTATAACACATATATAAGGTGTTTAGCATGTCCTCGGGTGTCTTAACTTTGTTTCTTAGTTGTTTAAAGACTAATTGGATACATATATGTGAAATTATATGTTAACTAGGATCATAGAGTGTGTTCAAGTCTCCACCTGACACCCTGCAATTGTACATCTTCAGTTCATCCGTACCACTCACTACAGGTGAGTTCATACCCCTTAATCAATGGTTTAAATGTTTTTAAATGCTTTTATGGGGGGGGGGGGAATACAATTTGAATACTTATAGTTATTATATCAATCACATGTGATTAATAACTACCAAACCAGTAGTTTGCTTACTGTTCAAACTGTTTACCAACCTGTTTTGCTTCAAACTGTTTTACAAACTCTTTTACTTGTCAAATACTTTTACTTAAACTCTTTTAAACTTATTATCAAATGCATGCCTATGTATGTATAGTTATATAAGTAATGTTTAAAGGGCTTAGGAAGGCCAGCTCGCTTTAGTCTTGAGGGCTTAGCAGATATAGTCTTGCCAATCTTGGTCCGTAGAGAGGCCCGAAATGAGATTCAAGGCAGGACAGCCCTACATCAGATTTCAGAAATAGTCGCCTATGCTAGAATGCATATCCTCCACACCATTCATCTAGGAGATGCACACGAGAGATCAGTGAGAAACCATGAAACCCTGCTGCAAGCACTGGCCGAATCACAAGCCGAAGTCATAGAGCTCCGAGTACGCCAGATGGTGTGCGAAAGACACCTACGTGACATGGAACGTCAATTGGCTGAACTAAGAGTTCACCAGAGGGATGAACGTCGCCAGTAGTAGACGGTTTACTTATTTTCCTTATAAAGAGGAATCGTATTTTTCTGTCTATGCCTGATGTGGCATTTTCTATGAAATTATCTTGTACCGTAAGTACTTTAGTTAGGTCTTTATGCTGTCAGGAACTATCTTCTGTGGATATGATGTAAGACCTTTCCAAGGTCATTTTCCAGAATCTTTACACCGTGAATATCAAAGATATTGACAGCCGACTATCTTCTGTGTCATTTTTCATTCAAGTACTCTTAATCATACCTTCATTGGAGTCTATCTGAAACATGCTTTAGTCAAGTCATTGGACTATGGTGATTTATCTCCAGAGACATTTCCAAGTCTCTTTCAGTGGTTGGATCTTGTTATTCACCAATCCCGGTACCTCAGCTCGAACGTCAAACATCTTGAGACCATTCTACGAACTTACTTCTACTCATTACTAGGACTGCATCATAGGGATGTAGGTCAAACCTTCGTAATCATACCTCCAATCTGTACTAGGACTGCATCATAGGGATGTAGGTCAAACTCACGAGAACATACTTCTATTCTTTTCTTAAACAGTCAAATTAAGTCTAGGTTCAACCATGCTCGCTCACAAATTCATTTCTTTCCGTGAAACAGAATCATGTCGCCAAAGAAAGACGAGCAACCCATCAACCAAGCGCCAACCCTCCAGATTGATGCAGCTACTTTTCAAGCTGAAGTCTCGACTGCCGTGTCAGCTATTCTGACCCACCTTAACGCTAACAATGCGAATGTTAGCAGGATTATTAACAACAATTCCAATCCGAGTAACAATCAAACACCGCAACGAGCAGCAAACTACCATGACACCCCGAGTTCCGAGATGAAGAGTAACAAATGGAGGTTTTGGGATAGAAAGAAGGACAAATCGCGTAAAGGAACGAACAAGAAACAACCACGGGTAACGACCTTCACAGCTACTACATCTGCACCTCCTACTACCATCCCTTTGGAAATACCAGTTGTCCCTAACCCAGCCCGACAATATGCTGGAAATCTCCCAAATTGCATCAATTGTAATTATCACCACCTTGGACCTTGTCGGGGGGAGCAGTGCTCAAACTGCAACAAAAAGAGGCACACCAAACGTTACTGCAAGAGCCTATCAAGACCGATCAACAACTCACCCAACGCCGAAAAAGGAAAGAACCCGCGTCCCCATAACTCCTACTCGACGTTTCACTTCCACCATCAATGTGGGTGCTGTCCATATATGTCACCAATGCGGTGAAATTGGACACCTCCAGAAGGATTGCCCGATAACGCAGAACTCTGGCGCAAACGGGAAGATTCTCAGGATCACAGCTGCAGGAGAGCCTGCTCCGGAACCACGTTAATGTAATTAATGCGTTTCGTTGTAACAGACTTATAAACTATCTAGAACTGGTGCAACTAGAGTCTTACCTTTTGCGAGATCATGTCTGTATAGGAATTCTTGTGCTGCGCATACTTGCCTTTTGTAGTATATCTTATTCGCAGCAATAATCTTGTGGTAAATCTAAAGTACTATAACTCTGTTCATGGTTGCACGGTTGTGTTTTGTCTGTAATCGTCTTATATCCAAATCTAATGTCCTTAAGTTTCAGTATGATTCCAACATTATCATACGACTTGATTAAATTTGATTCTCACGAAAACAGCTTCATACGTACATCTATTTCTTGTAGATCACTTTTCCAGCGAATCTGTCATATCAGAACACCGAAAAACTCATGTCGGGAGTGCATCTTAGTTATTTTCTTTCCGAAGAAATCCCCGAAGTACCACTCGTGCTGTACGTCAAGTTCAATCCAGGAATTCATACAGATGACTTATCACTAAGGAAGGTATACGTAAGAGTTATATATAATCAAGCTTCTACAGGTTTAGAATTGATGATTCCACTTTAACTTCTTTTTTTACCCGATGGGATGTGAGCTTAAAGAAGAATTAGTTATTCGACTACCTTTTCAATCTTAATTATATACGACTCGTATACCCGAAGTTGTGATTGTGAAACCATGTATGAATTCTAATATGAACTTCAGGACGGAGAACTGCTGAAGCATACGAGTAATCACATCGTCATGTGAACAAACTTAGTACCCAGTACGACTCGCGTAAACAGATCACCCTATAGTTTAAACACCCACGGAGATACCAGAACAGTGCAAACAACTAAGCGAACCACACAGAATTAGAATTAGAAGACTAGGTTTCTCACCCTAGAGAACCCCAATCATTCTTTCAGAGATCGACGGATTGCATCGTATGTACCTCGGATATCGAGGGCTCCGTCAAGATTTTTCATTGCAAATCATTATCTCTGCCTCGCATAGATGAAATGGTTGAGCAAACACAAGGAAAGAATTTCTTTCAAAAATGGATCTAAGATCCGAATATCACCAGTTCGAGTGTTAGGGAAGGATGTCTGGAAGAGTATCTTCCGAACTCGATGCGGACACTTCGAGTCCGTAGTGATACCCTTCGGATAGGACCAATATGCCCATAGTTTTCATGAGCTAAATGAATAGGGTTACGTCTTTCTTACTGGGATCAATCATCATTTCTCCATGTAATGACTTACTTATCTACCCTCGTAGTAAATAGAAAGCCCATGGTAACATTCCTACAGAGGAACTTTTAGCAAAGTTCTCTAGGCACGAGTTTTGAAATTGAAGAGTCAAATTTCTAGGACACACTGTTAGCAATGTGGGAAATTTTGAGTACTCTTTCAATTTGTCAAAAACCATTGAGCATTTATCGACACCAGAGACGCCGGCAGTTTTTCACCAAATTCTAGGTCTTACCGACCTACCGCCTTAGTTCATTCAGAACTCCTCGCAAGCTACAGAAACTCGTACGACTTTGACCTAGCAAGGGGTGGCCTTTGACAGGGAAGTTATGCAAGAAAAGGAACCTTTGAGATTCCGAGGGAGTGACCAAGTTCTTTAGGATAATTCACTCTGGGAATGGCTTAATACACTTCGTAAAGCGTGGAAAGCTAAATCTAAGTTAGACAGGACCTCCAAGATTCCTATCAGAATCGGTCCTGTGCTTCGCACAATCTAGACCTACTCCGAAAACTCAGTAATGTACATTCTACTCTTCGCATCTCGATCGTGAAACCATACCTTTCTGTTAGGACTCTTGAAAGTCCACTCGTCGAGATCCTCGCCTTCGTACTAGAACCGTAGTGACCCTTGACCGAGAGGTCAAGCGGACGAAGAAACGCCGTCGCCAGTTAGTGAAGGTTCGTTGGAATACCAACCGAGAGCCCGATTTCACTTAAGTGCGCTAGAACCAATCGATTAGGAAGTTTCCTCCTCACGTCTCGATCATTTGTGCATACTTCCTTGCCTAAATTCTAATTTCGGGATGAAATTCCCTTTAACAGGGGGATGATGTGACAACCCGAAATTTCCATTCTAATCTAACCATTTCAACCCAATAGAAGTAGAGCAGTTATAGTGAAAATTCAGACTTATGGAATAAGTTTGGCAGTTTTCATGGTTTTACACCTAAGGAGTTATTAGGAGAGTGGATGCACTAGGATTTTGTGCAACACTGTAATTCCATTACTCTAGGTCTTTAGAATCCATTCCGAGAATAGAAATATTTTCTGCCAAAAATCTCAGGACTATAAATAGAATTCTGAACCAAATTGGTTCATTAGTTGAATTCCAATTAGAGAAAAGCCAATTTCTCTCTCACGGATCTTCAGGTTTTCATCCCAGATTGTGAGTCTACTTCCCTAGATGTGTTTTAATACTTGTTATATGCTTAATAACATTATTTACATGTCCAAAACACAAGATCCGGGAGCTTACGGCCCAAGAACGTTCTTGGGGTGTATACTCCAAAACAAGGCCTAAAGGCCATCTAGTCCCAATTCCTTGTTAGGTATCTAGCTTAGGATGTTATGTATGAACATATGAGACTAGAAATTAATCAAAACCACTTAGTTTAAGGAGTTTACGGCCAAGGAACATCTCTTGGGCCGTAAACTCCAAGTGAAGGCACAAATGAGTGCCTAATGTTCCCTTAGCCTTAAAACAAAAACCTAGAAGCCTTAAACTCATGATCTATGCCAACAAAACCATTAGAAATCATGGCTAGAAGGGAGTTTACGGCCAAGAAGCTCCTTAGGCCGTAAACTCCATGTTTTAGGTTCCAAAATGCCTTCAAACTTTCCCTAAGGCTTAGACTTTATTTTGGCATGTACTCCTAAATGATTAGAACCTAGAAAACTCATGGAAACACAAGTGTGGAAGATTTTATGGCCAAGAGTATTTCGTGGGCCGTAAACTCCTTTAAAGGGGTCAAATGACACCCTAAATCTTTCCTTAAGCCAAGAGACTATTTGGGCAAGTACCTAGATGAGTTTTGGACTAGTTAAAATACTTAGAACACCAATAGTGAGGGAGTTTACGGCCCAAAAGGTTCCATGGCCGTAAACTCCATAAAATGGTACCATTTAGTGCCATAAACCCTCCTAAAGCCAAGTATTAAAGCCTATAATTGTTCCTAGTTATTATAGAGACTTGAAAGCACCATAAGAACCCTCCCAAGGGAGTTTACGGCTGTAAACTCCAAGGGAATATAGTCTATGTGTAGTGACAAAGAACATGGTTTGGCATGCGAAATTAAAGCTTGCATAATTGAACCTGGTGATTTGGGTGTTTAAGAGATATATTGAATGTATATGGTGTTACACAAAAAGGATCTAGATCTAGACTACATAATTAACACACACTTACACACTCACTTTTACATCTCTCAAGCACACCTCTACAAGTGGTATGAACCCACTATTTATAGAGGTGTTTACATGTCTCTCTCTCACTCTCTAACAAATGTGTCTAAAGGCTAAAGCACCACATGCAAGTGGGTTTTACAAAAGTCAAACATTTACAAAGTCATGAATGAATAACTTTGCAACCCCAACATTCTCCCCCTCAAAGTTAGGAATGAATGACCCACTTTAAATCTTCCAAAATTAAGCACTACGCGGTTCGAGCCTCAAAGGTGACACATGTCGAAACAAACTTAAATCTTCAATTCTTCCATGACTCTTCAATTTGGGCTCTAGGATGTGAGACCATACAAACCAAGCAGCAACGAATGATTAACTCAAAATAATCACTCAAAAGTTACCCATAAAAACACACCCCAAAAATCTTCAATAAAACCAAAACCATTTCGAATACATCACTTCCGAACTTCCAATTGCATCATCTCGTAATCTTCAAAACTTCAAGATCACTTCGGTCTTCAAATCCGAGTAATATGAAAAATTCAAGTTCGAATTTTCATATAAAACTTCTCCCCCTTTTTATAATCGAAATTTGATTATAAAACTCCAAGGAAAAAGAACGTGCTCTATTTGAAAATTTTCATGTCAAAACTCCCCCTTAACATGTGGCATAAACATTGTGCTTCAATCCGAAAAATCCAAAAAAATATTGAATTTTTAGCTTCGTTCACGGATCGCCTTTGACAAAATTTCTCAAAAATGGGTAGAAATCGTCAATTTCAAAATTCTGCAGTGACCCGTTGCGCCAAAAACAGCCAAATATGCGAAACACACTCCCATTTGCGAAACTAGGTAGAATGTGTAAATTCGCACAAACTGCAGGGACCAGATTTGAAAATTCTGCAATTTCAGCATTTTATGACCCCATTTGAGAAGTTGGGTATAACCTGTCAAAAATGCGAAACTACATGTATTTGTTTTGACAATTTCTGCATGTTCTTCAAACTTGCGAAGTTGGATTATTTTTGTAATTTCTTGAAAAGAGCAGGGACCAAATGTGAAACTGTTAGCCTTCTTCCCCAATTCGCATTTTACTGTAATAGCTTTCGCATTTTCATTCAATGTCCTTCGCATCCCTTCGCATGTTTCACTCACCAGAATGCGAATCATAATGAGATGAATTCGCATTTTGATTCCAATACAAAACTCCAAATGCTAATTAAACACTAGATGCACACTGCAGTTACAAATGCGAACCCGATTTTTGTCTCTGTAACAAAATGCGAACATTAAATTGATTATCACACATACAGATCTTCAACTTTAATATTGCCAAATGCGAATCCAAAATTGTTACAATCAGCAACCCAAAACCAAGCTTCCTTACTCCTTGCGAACATAAACAAGCACAAAATTTGCGAACAGTACTCCCCAATTCTCAAAATCTCTTCTTACAGTTCTTCCAAAATCATCACAAATCCATCTTTACTTCGCATTTTTCTTCACGAATCATCCCTCAATCATCCATCCAATAGCGAATCCAAAATCCAATTTTCTTTTACAGATCATCTACTCCAATCATAATGCGAACAATACTCAATCAAAATCTACTCCAATCGCAGCAATCGTTCTCATTCTTTTCATTACAGGAACCCCAAAATCAACATTGTTTTTCAATTCCAAACTTGCGAACTCACGGATCTTTGAAATCGATTTTAACAAAGAAACACATCTTCAAGAAGAAATCGAATTTTAACTTTCAGATTTCGATTTTGTCTTTTGATCGATTATCAGTGCTTTAGTCGACAAACAACAAAACCGATTATCTCAATTCGATTTTTCTTTTCATCTGATTTCGTATCTCTGATCCAAAACCGAATCATCTACTCCAAATCACGATTTCAAATCCTTGAATCAACTCCAGCATGTCGGATTTGAAAATTTCACCATTTGACTTTTTAAAGTCAACAAAACATAAACAAGAAATCGATGAATCTAATGGCTAATTTTTAGATCAAAATGTGATTTTATCACTGTTCTTCATCACGAATCATGTGTTCTTGATCAATTTCATTCAAATCAAAGAACCAAATTCGAAATTCTTCACTCTAACTTGATCATTATCGATTTCGGGAATTAGAGAAAATCGATTCACAAGTTGAAATCAACAATCAAAACCAATCGATTTTAGAGATAAAGAATTAAAAGATGATGAACACACAAATGCGATCGATTAAGAAGAATTAACAGATGCGTATGAGTTATACGGTACAACCATTGGAAGCGAATGACCAATTCAGTGATATGCTTTAAAAACCATACGACTGGAATCAAATTTGGGGTCACTCTTAATATTGATGAACAGTAACAAGTTCTTTTGATTTGGGCTTTCATTCGAGTAGTATGAATAGTAACTGAAATATTGATTTTGGGCTTTGAAATCGGATCATATGAACAGTAACGAATTAGCGATTCAAGAAATTTGATCTGAATTTTGATCTTAAAACTCAATTCAAACAAACACTTGTAATTTGAGAATCAATTAGAACAAAAGAATATGAGATTGGATCGGGCTTTGATCAACAAAAAATTATTGGATCACAACAAATGGGTTTTTCAACAAAAGTTTAGATCCAACGAGTTAAATGATCACAAATCCAAAACGTTACGCACGATTTCAACGCAATTAAGAGAGATCATAGAGAGAGACTCACCAAAATTGATCAAATTGCGACAAAATTTGCCAAACCGAGAATCGTTCTTCAAAAATCACCTTGATCTTGAAGACCCGCTCTGATACCAATTGTAGTGACAAAGAACATGGTTTGGCATGCGGAATTAAAGCTTGCACAATTGAACATGGTGATTTGGGTGTTTAAGAGATATATTGAATGTATATGGCGTTAGACAAAAAGGATCTAGATCTAGACTACATAATTAACACACACTTACACACTCACTTTTACATCTCTCAAGCACACCTCTACAAGTGGTATAAACCCACTATTTATAAAGGTGTTTACATGTCTCTCTCTCACTCTCTAACAAATGGGTCTAAAGGCTAAAGCACCACATGTAAGTGGGTTTTACAAAAGTCAAACATTTACAAAGTCATGAATGAATAACTTTGCAACCCCAACACTATGGGCCGTAAACTCCCCATAGGAGTCAATATGGTACCTTAAACACTTGTTAAGCCTAGAAATAATTCCCCACTAGAGTTGTAGAAATTCTAAGCACCATTTCATGACTTGGTTGAGAGTTTACGGCCAGGAGCATACTCCCCTGGGCCGTAAACTCCAATGAATATGGTCTTTTGACCTTAAACTTCCATTAGGGGCATTGCACTCCTTTGGTGCAACCCATTAGCCTCCTAGCACTTGACCAAAAGTGTTGTCCTCGCGTTTAAATGTTTATACTTGTATAATTAGTGATTAAATCTCTAATTATTTATATACATATGTCTTCATATGTAATTAGGATCATTGTGTGTGTCTAAGTCTTCACTTGACACCAAGCACTTGTCCGATCCTTCCGTACGATAACAGCCCGTTCAATTCCAGTCACTTACTGAAGGTGAGTTCATACCCCTTAACTAATGTTTTAAACTATTTTAAATGTTTTATGGGGGGGGATACAAGTAGAATCATGCTACTAATTATGTCAATCACATGTGATTAGTAAGTAGGATTATATTACTTATTACATCAAATCTCATGTGATTAATATACAACATTCAACTGATTTGGCTACTCATTAGCCATTTTACGAAACAGATTCCTTCAAATGATTTTTTTTATAAACATTTTATATGTTTTAAACTCCTTATTACATTGTACCTCTTACTCTGTATATCATATTTCAAACTTATTTACAACTGTGTTTCAAACAAATGTTTCCTTATACTTAAACTGTTTTATCAAACTTATGCCTTCAAAATGTTTTATAGATTGACATCAAGTTGATCTTTTCTTAAAATAATATTTATATTTCAAATGTCCTACAAAACTTATTTATGCTTTTATATTATAAATTGCATGCCTCTATATGTATAGTTATATAAGAAATGTTTAAAAGACTTAGGAAGGCTATCCACCCTATTTCCTTTTCGCGCCTTGAGATGTGGTCTGGTGGGATATCGGATACTCGTCCGAAGGTCGTTTAAATATTAGTTATATATCATGTGTACATATAAAGTCATAAAAGGTCATTCCAGTTCATCCTATGCCCTTGGGTACCAAGGGTATACATCCATGTCCATACGTACCACTTAGATTACTAGTAAGCTACCATATGTGTAGTTTAGGAAGATACTAGAACCATTACTAGAACGCGATATCATACAATGAGTCAGTTCATTCATGAGTCAATACTTTCTAGAACATTACTGTACATTACATATACAAATATACTATGAGAACATATACAACTATACTAGAACGATTACATTACTCTACTTTCTAGATAGAGAGAACACACATTATAGCTAGCACACGTAGAAACTTACAGTACTCTACTATAATATTTACATGATCACACTTATAGGGGTACTTTTGCATAGATATATCAGGAGGAGTCCTATTACATTTTATATGTATCGACTCTGTTATCAAATCCTCATTCTTACCTTTACCTTGTGATACAATCACATATTCGACGAGATAGAATGGATTTATTATCCTAGTACCAAAGGATACGATTGTGGGATTGACCATTCCTAGAATCTCTGGTAGCTACAGAGGTAAAAGCACATCCACGGATGTCAAACGGTTGGTACCATTACAGGTATACTTTAAAGGATTAACTATTCCTATACCCAGCTGTTATCAACAGAGATAAGAGTACGTCTACGGATGTCTTAAAGTTAACAATGATAGTTACCCTAGTACCAAAGGGTAATATTCAGGTTAGTTATATTATTACCTTTATTTTGTGACTCATTCACATAACCAATGAGGTGAATTATATTTAGGTATCCTAGTACCAAAGGATACAATTTTCTTATAATGATAGTTATACTTTGGAAAATACTTACTCTTACAAGAGACACACACACAGAACAATTAGGTCTTGGTAGATGACACCTTCATATACTAGAAGGAATCACAGGGATTCTAGGGTTTTTCAAACACTTACAATTCATATACACTTTCAAATTCTTACAATACATAGACTTACAAATTCTTACATACAAATTAAAACACTAGATACTTATGATCTCACTAGCTTCAAAGCTGATACTCACTTTCAAAATTACTTGTATCCTCAGGTCATCATAGGCAGGTACCGATGCAAGGAGAAAGGAAGATGGAGCTTGTTCAATACTTATCTTTCATTTTGATTTATGCTTTAGTGTTTATCAAAATTTGACAGAACATATTTGTATAATAATTATATTATTAATGCAATGGATGATGTTGTTGCTTCTTTACTACTTTACATTGTTGTTGATATTATACATGACGTCCTCCGCCCCAGAACGTTTCCGCTGTTCTTGGTTTTGGGGTGTGACATCACCAGCTTTAAGCTGATACTCACTTTCAAAATAAGTTGTATTTTCAGCTCAGTAATAGACAGGTACAGGTGCCAGGCTTTTTAGAATATGAAGTTCGTTCAAGACTCGCCTTGTATTTTGATATGTATATTTTGGTGTCTATATAACTTGAAAGCACACACATGTATGAAATTATATATTTAATGCAATGGATGATGTTGTTACTTGTTTAGTACTATTCATTGTTGTGATACTGTACATGACGTCCTCCGACCAAGAACGTTTCCGCCGTTCTTGGTTTTGAGGTGTGAAAGATTGGTATCAGAGCATTGTCTATAGTGAATTGAGTATATCAACCCATAAAAGATATACTAACTATAAATACAATGGGATTAAAATACTCCGACTAAGAGTTTATACCTTAAATATTAAAAGATTTAATCATGTATAAGTGCCTGCATTCATACTAAAACCAGTGTCATAACTAGTTGGTTTGGAGAAGAACCGGAGAATGATCATCCTATCCCCATGGATGATCACCATGATGAAGACCTTTCGTATGATGCTAACTCCGAACCAGAAGTTGAGAACCTACCCCGAGCAGCTCCCTTTCCAATTCCTAACCCTCGTCCGACTTTTCATGGCCCGACCCTGAGTGAGAGGAATGCTTGGAAATATGGAGCCAAGGACAAGTTCAGTCTATGCTATTTGATGGCGACCGAAGCTTTTACGACTTGAGCAATGAGGTCTTAGCAGATATAGTCTTGCCAATCTTGGTCTGTAGAGAGGCCCGAAATGAGATTCAAGGCAGGACAGCCCTACATCAGATTTCAGAAATAGTCGCCTATGCTAGAATGCATACCCTCCACACCATTCATCTAGGAGATGCACACGAGAGATCAGAGAGAAACCATGAAACCTTGCTGCAAGCACTGGCCGAATCACGAGCCGAAGTCATAGAACTCCGAGTACGCCAGATGGTGTGCAAAAGACACCTACGTGACATGGAACGTCAATTGGCTGAACTAAGAGTTCACCAGAGGGATGAACATTGCCAGTAGTAGACGCTTTACTTTATTTCCTTATAAAGAGGAATCGTATTTTTCTGTCTATGCCTGATGTGGCATTTTCTATGTAATTATCTTGTACCGTAAGTACTTTAGTTAGGTCTTTATGCTGTCAGGAACTATCTTCTGTGGATATGATGTAAGACCTTTACAAGGTCATTTTCCAGAATCTTTACACCGTGAATATCAAAGATATTGACAGCCGACTATCTTCTGTGTCATTCTTTATTCAAGTACTCTTAATCATACCTTCATTGGAGTCTATCTGAAACATGCTTTAGTCAATTTATTGGACTATGGTGATTTATCTCCAGAGACATTTCCAAGTCGCTTTCAGTGGTTGGATCTTGTTATTCACCAATCCCGGTACCTCAGCTCGAACGTCAAACGTCTTGAGACCATTCTACGAACTTACTTCTACTCATTACTAGGACTGCATCATAGGGATGTAGGTCAAACCTTCGTAATCATACCTCCAGTCTGTACTAGGACTGCATCATAGGGATGTAGGTCAAACTCACGAGAACATACTTCTATTCTTTTCTTAAACAGTCAAGTTAAGTCTAGGTTCAACCATGCTTGCTCACAAATTCATTTCTTGCCGTGAAACAGAATCATGTCGCCAAAGAAAGACGAGCAACCCATCAACCAAGCGCCAACCCTCCAGATTGATGCAGCTACCTTTCAAGCTGCAGTCTCGACTGCCGTGTCAGCTATTCTGACCCAACTTAATGCTAACAATGTGAATGTTAGCGGGATTATTCACAACAATTCCAATCCGAGTAACAATCAAACACCACAACGAGCAGCAAGCTACCTCGACACCCCGAGTTCCGAGACGAAGAGTAACAAACGGTGGTTTTGGGATAGAAAGAAGGACAAATCGCGTAAAGGAATGAACAAGAAACAACCATGGGTAACGACCTTCACAGCTACTACATCTGCACCTCCTACTACCATCCCTTCGGAAATACCAATTGTCCCTAACCCAGCCCGACAATATGCTGGAAATCTCCCAAATTGCATCAAATGTAATTATCACCACCTTGGACCTTGTCGGGGGGAGCAGTGCTCAAACTGCAACAAAAAGAGGCACACCAAACGTTACCGCAAGAGCCTATCAAGACCGATCAACAACTCACCCAACACCGAGGGGAACCAGACTTGCTATCACTGTGGTGAGTTTGTGCACTATAAAAGAGATTGCCCGAAAAAGGAAAGAACCCGCGTCCCCATAACTCCTACTCGACGTTTCACATCCACCATCAATGTGGGTGCTGTCCATATATGTCACCAATGCGGTGAAATTGGACACCTCCAGAAGGATTGCCCGATAACGCAGAACTCTGGGGCAGACGGGAAGATTCTCCAGATCACAGCTGCAGGAGAGCCTGCTCCGGAACCACGTTAATGTAATTAAGGCGTTTCGTTGTAACAAACTTATAAACTATCTAGTACTGGTGCAACTAGAGTCTTACCTTTTGCGAGATCATGTTTGTAGTATATCTTATTCGCAGCAATAGTCTTGTGGTAAATCTAAACTACTATAACTCTGTTCATGGTTGCACGGTTGTGTTTTGTCTGTAATCGTCTTATATCCAAATCTAATGTCTTTAAGTTTCAGTATGATTCCGACATTATCATACGACTCGATTAAATTTGATTCTCACGAAAACAACTTCATACGTACATCTCTTTCTTCTAGATCACTTTTCCAGCGAAGCCGTCATATCAGAACACCGAAGAACTCATGCCAGGAGTGCCTCTTAGTTATTTTCTTTCCGAAGAAATCCCCGAAGTACCACTCGTGCGGTACGTCAAGTTCAATCCAGGAATTCATACGAATGATTTATCACTAAGGAAGGTATACGTAAGAGTTATATATAATCAAGCTTCTACAGGTTTAGAATTGACGATTCCACTTTAACTTCTTTTTTTCCCCGCTGGGATGTGAGCTTAAAGAAGAATCAGTTATTCGACTACCTTTTCAATTTTAATTATATACGACTCGTATACCCGAAGTTGTGATTGTGAAACCATGTATGAATTCTAATATGAACTTCAGGATGGAGAACTGCTTAATCCTACGAGTAATCACATCGTCATGTGAACAAACTTAGAACCCAGTACGACTCCCGTAAGCAGATCACCCTATAGTTTAAACATCCACGGAGATACCAGAACAGTGCAAACAACTAAGCGAACCACACAGAATTAGAATTAGAAGACTAGGTTTCTCACCCTAGAGAACCCCGGTCATATTCTTCCAGAGATCGACGGATTGCATCGTATGTACCTCGGATATCGAGGGCTCCGTCAAGATTTTTCATTGGAAATCATTATCTCTGCCTCGCATAGATGAAATGGTTGAGCAAACGCAAGGAAATAATTTCTTTCAAAAATGGATCTAAGATCTGAATATCACCAGTTCGAGTGTTAGGGAAGGATGTCTGGAAGACTATCTTCCGAACTCGATGCGGACACTTCGAGTCCGTAGTGATACCCTTCGGATAGGACCAATACGCCCATAGTTTTCATGAGCTAAATGAATAGGGTTACGTCTTACTTACTGGGATCAGTCATCATTTCTCCATGTAATGACTTACTTATCTACCCTCGTACTAAGAAGAAAGCCCATGGTAACATTCCTACAGAGGAACTTTTAGCAAAGTTCTCTAGGCACGAGTTTTGAAATTGAAGAGTCAAATTTCTAGGACACACTGTTAGTAATGTGGGAAATTTTGAGTACTCTTTCAATTTGTCAAAAACCATTGAGCATTTATTGACACCAGAGATGCCGGCAGTTTTTCGCCAAATTCTAGGTCTTACCGACCTACCGCCTTAGTTCATTCAGAACTCCTCGCAAGCTACAGAAACTCGTACGACTTTGACCCAGCAAGGGGTGGCCTTTGACTGGGAAGTTACGCAAGAAAAGGAACCTTTGAGATTCCGAGGGAGTGACCAAGTTCTTTAGGATAACTCACTCTGGGAATGGCTTAATACGCTTCGTAAAGCGTGGAAAGCTAAATCCAAGTTAGACAGGACCTCCGAGATTCTTATCAGAATCGGTCCTCTGCCTCGCACAATCTAGACCTTCTCCGCGAACTCAGTAACGTACATTCTACACTTCGCATCTCGATCGTGAAACCATACATTTCCGTTAGGACTCTTGCAAGTCCACTCATCGAGATCCTCGCCTTCGTATTAGAACCATAGTGACCCTCGACTGAGAGGTCAAGCGGACGAAGAAACGCCATCGCTAGTTAGTGAAGGTTCGTTGGAATACCAACCGAGAGCCCGATTTCACTTAAGTGCTCTAGAACCAATCGATTAGGAAGTTTCCTCCTCACGTCTTGATCATTCATGCATACTTCCTTGCCTAAATTCTAATTTCGGGATGAAATTCCCTTTAACAGGGGGAGGATGTGACAACCCGAAATTTCCATTCTAATCAAACTATTTCAACCCAATAGAAGTAGAGCAGTTATAGTGAAAATTCAGACTTATGGAATAAGTTTGGCAGTTTTCAGGGTTTTACACCTAAGGAGTTATTAGGAGAGTGGATGCACTAGGATTTTGTGCAACACTGTAATTCCATTACTCTAGGTCTTTAGAATCCATTCCGAGAATAGAAATATTTTCTGCCAAAAATCTCAGGACTATAAATAGAATTCTGAACCAAATTGGTTCATTAGTTGAATTCCAATTAGAGAAAAGCCAATTTCTCTCTCACGGATCTTCAGGTTTTCATCCCAGATTATGAGTCTACTTCCCTAGATGTGTTTTAATACTTGTTATATGCTTAATAACATTATTTACATGTCCAAAACACAAGATCCGGGAGCTTATGGCCCAAGAACATTCTCGGGGTGTAAACTCCAAAACAAGGCCTAAAGGCCATCTAGTCCCAATTCCTTGTTAGGTATCTAGCTTAGGATGTTATGTATGAACATATGAGACTAGAAATCAATCAAAACCATTTAGTTTCAGGAGTTTACGGCCAAGGAACATCTCTTGGGCCGTAAACTCCAAGTGAAGGCACAAATGAGTGCCTAATGTTCCCTTAGCCTTAAAACAAAAACCGAGAAGCCTTAAACTCATGATTTATGCCAACAAAACCATTAGAAATTATCGCTAGAAGGGAGTTTACGGCCAAGAAGCTCCTTAGGCCGTAAACTCCATGTTTTAGGTTGCAAAATGCCTTCAAACTTTCCCTAAGGCTTAGACTTTATTTTGGCATGTACTCCTAAATGATTAGAACCTAGAAAACTCATGGAAACACAAGTGTGGAAGAGTTTACGGCTAAGAGTATTTCTTGGGCCGTAAACTCCTTTAAAGGGGTCAAAGGTCACCCTCAATCTTTCCTTAAGCCAAGAGACTATTTGGGCAAGTACCTAGATGAGTTTTGGACTAGTTAAAATACTTATAACACCAATAGTGAGGGAGTTTACGGCCCAAAAGGTTCCATGGCCGTAAACTCCATAAATTCGTACCATTTAGTGCCATAAACCCTCCTAAAGCCAAGTATTAAAGCCTAGAATTGTTCCTAGTTATTATAGAGACTTGAAACACCATAAGAACCCTCCCAAGGGAGTTTACGGCCGTAAACTCCAAGGGAATATGGTCTATGGGCCGTAAACTCCCCATAGGAGTCAATATGGTACCTTAAACACTTGTTAAGCCTAGAAACAATTCCCCACTAGAGTTGTAGAAATTCTAAGCACCATTTCATGACTTGGTTGAGAGTTTACGGCCAGGAGCTTACTCCGGTGGGCCGTAAACTCCAATGAATATGGTCTTTTGACCTTAAACTTCCATTAGGGGCATTGCACTCCTTTGGTGCAACCCATTAGCCTCCTAGCACTTGACCAAAAGTGTTGTCCTCGCGTTTAAATGTTTATACTTGTATAATTAGTGATTAAATCTCTAATTATTTATATACATATGTCTTCATATGTAATTAGGATCATTGTGTGTGTCTAAGTCTTCACTTGACACCAAGCACTTGTCCGATCCTTCCGTACGATAACAGCCCGTTCAATTCCAGTCACTTACTGCAGTTGAGTTTATACCCCTTAACTAATGTTTTAAACTATTTTAAATGTTTCATGGGGGGATACAAGTAGAATCATGCTACTTATTATGTCAATCACATGTGATTAGTAAGTAGGATTATATTACTTTTTACATCAATCATATGTGATTAATATACATCATTCAACATATTTGGCTACTCATTAGCCATTTTACCAAACAGTTTTCTTCAAATGATTTTTTTTATAAACATTTTATATGTTTTAAACTCCTTATTACACTATACCTCTTACTCTGTATATCATATTTCAAACTTATTTACAACTGTGTTTCAAACAAATGTTTCCTTATACTTAAACTGTTTTATCAAACTTATGCCTTCAAATTGTTTTATAGATTGACATCAAGTCGATCTTTTCTTAAAATAATATTTATATTTCAAATGTCTTACAAAACTTATTTATGCTTTTATATTATAAATTGCATGCCTCTATATGTATAGTTATATAAGAAATGTTTAAAAGACTAAGGAAGGCTATCCACCCTATTTCCTTTTCGCGCCTTGAGATGTGGTCTGGTGGGATATCGGATACTCGTCCGAAGGTCGTTTAAATATTAGTTATATATCATGTGTACATATAAAGTCATAAAAGGTCCTTCCAGTTCATCTTATGCCCTTGGGTAGCAAGGGTATACATCCATGTCCATACATACCACTTAGATTACTAGTAAGCTACCATATGGGTAGTTTAGGAAGATACTAGAACCATTACTAGAACGCAATATCATACAATGAGTCAGTTCATTCATTAGTCAATACTTTCTAGAACATTACTGTACATTACATATACAACTATACTATGAGAACATATACAACTATACTAGGACGAGAACATATACAACTATACTAGAACGATTACATTACTATACTTGCTAGATAGAGAGAACACACATTACAGCTAGCACACGTAGAACCTTACAGTACTCTACTATAATATTTACATGATCACACTTATAGGAGTACTTTTGCATAGATATATCAGGAGGAGTACTATTACATTTTATATGTATCGACTTTGTTATCAAATCCTCATTCTTACCTTTACCTTGTGATACAATCACATATTTCATGAGATAGAATGGGTTTATTATCCTAGTACCAAAGGATACGATTGTGGGATTGACCATTCCTAGAATCTCTGGTAGCTACAGAGGTAAAAGCATATCCACGGATGTCAAACGGTTGGTACCATTACATATATACTTTAAGGGATTAACTATTCCTATACCCAGCTGTTAGCAACAGAGGTAAGAGTACGTCTACGGATGTCTTAAAGTTAACATTGATAGTTACCCTAGTACCAAAGGGTAATATTCAGGTTAGTTATATTATTACCTTTATCTTGTGACTCATTCACATAACCAATGAGGTGAATTATATTTAGGTATCCTAGTACCAAAGGATACAATTTTATTATAATGATAGTTATACTTTGGAAAATACTTACTCTTACAAGAGACACACACACAGAACATTTAGGTCTTGGTAGAAGACACCTTCATATACTAGAAGGAATCATAGGGATTCTAGGGTTTTTCAAACACTTATAATTCATATACACTTTCAAATTCTTACAATACATAGACTTACAAATTCTTACATACAAATTAAGACACTAAATACTTATGATCTCACCATCTTCAAAGCTGATACTCGCTTTCAAAATTACTTGTATCCCCAGGTCATCATAGATAGGTACCGATGCAAGGAGAAAGGAAGATGGAGCTTGTTCTAGACTTATCTTTCATTTTGATTTATGCTTTAGTGTTTATCAAAATTTGACAGAACATATTTATATAATAATTATATTATTAATGCAATGGATGATGTTGTTGCTTTTTTACTACTTTACATTGTTGTTGATATTATACATGACGTCCTCCGCCCCAGAACGTTTCCGCCGTTCTTGGTTTTAGGGTGTGACAGATTGGTATCAGAGCAATTTTTATAGTGAATTAAGTATATCAACCCATAAAAGATATACTAACTATAAATACATAAGGGATTAAAAATACTCTGACCAAGAGTTTATACTTTAAATAGTAAAATATTTAAGTAAGTATACGTGCTGCATTCATACTAAAATCAGTGTCACTAGGACTGTACAAAAGAATTATGATTGGTGGACAACACAAGTAGGCTTAGAGACATATGGTCAAAACTGGGAAGATATAGCCTGATCACCTATATTATCCGAGGGTTGACTAGCATGTGCCTAAGTTTAAGTGTGTGGTTGCAACAATGATAAAATCTTACCAACCCTACCACAATGATAACAATAGAACATAACATTAAAATTTAAAATACTATAGGAGTATTTGGTGTTACTATAAGTACTTTATATTTGAGAACTAAAACGGGATCTTCATTATTAAGTTGATAGTTGCTAAGTGGATACACTGAGGCTATAGGTAATTAGGATGTTATAGACTTAGAATCTGTGATAATTTTGCCTTACCCCTATTCTGTGTGAATTTGGAATTAAGGTCACTTATTCGAAGGTCTATCCTGTTCAGATTACACATAGCTGGTATGCACTTCACAAATAGCGATGTAACTAATGAAGGTTTTCTAAATAATTATCTAGATAGTTCGTCTAAATAATTATCCTCTTACCCTAAATTCTCGCATAGAAATCATAGCTGGACTCCATCCCCTTGACATCTAGTATCTTCCGAATGACGTCATAACTGGTTGGTTTGGAGAAGAACCAGAGAATGATCATCCTATCCCCTTGGATGATCACCATGATGAAGACCTTTCGTATGATGCTAACTCCAAACCAGAAGTTGAGAACCTACCCCAAGCAGCTCCCTTTCCAAACCCTAACCCTCGTCCGACTTTTCATGGCCCGGCCCTGAGTGAGAGGAATGCTTGGAAATGTGGAGCCAAGGACAAGATAAGTCTATGCTATTTGATGGTGACCGAAGCTTTTACGACTTGATCAATGAGGGCTTAGCAGATATAGTCTTGCCAATCTTGGTCCGTAGAGAGGCCTGAAATGAGATTCAAGGCAGGACAGCCCTACATCAGATTTCAGAAATAGTCACCTATGCTAGAATGCATACCCTCCACACCATTCATCTAGGAGATGCACACGAGAGATCAGAGAGAAACCATGAAACCCTGCTGCAAGCACTGGCCGAATCACGAGCCGAAGTCATAGAGCTCCGACTACGCCAGATGGTGTGCGAAAGACACCTACATGACATGGAACGTCAATTGGCTGAACTAAGAGTTCACCAGAGGGATGAACGTCGCCAGTAGTAGACACTTTACTTTATTTCCATATAAAGAGGAATCATATTTTTCTGTCTATGCCTGATGTGGCATTTTCTATGAAATTATCTTGTACCGTAAGTACTTTAGTTAGGTCTTTATGCTGTCAGGAACTATCTTCTATGGATATGATGTAAGACCTTTACAAGGTCATTTTCCAGAATCTTTACACCGTGAATATCAAAGATATTGACAGCCGACTATCTTCTGTGTCATTCTTCATTCAAGTACTCTTAATCATACCTTCATTGGAGTCTATCTGAAACATGCTTTAGTCAAGTCATTGGACTATGGTGATTTATCTCCAGAGACATTTCCAAGTCGCTTTCAGTGGTTGGATCTTGTTATTCACCAATCCCGGTACCTCAGCTCGAACGTCAAACGTCTTGAGACCATTCTACGAACTTACTTCTACTCATTACTAGGACTGCATCATAAGGATGTAGGTCAAACCTTCGTAATCATACCTCCAATCTGTACTAGGACTGCATCATAGGGATGTAGGTCAAACTCACGAGAACATACTTCTATTCTTTTCTTAAACAGTCAAATTAAGTCTAGGTTCAACCATGCTCGCTCACAAATTCATTTCTTTCCGTGAAACAGAATCATGTCGCCAAAGAAAGACGAGCAACCCATCAACCATGCGCCAACCCTCCAGATTGATGCAACTACCTTTCAAGCTGCAGTCTCGACTGCCGTGTCAGCTATTCTGACCCACCTTAACGCTAACAATGCGAATGTTAGCGGGATTATTAACAACAATTCCAATCCGAGTAACAATCAAACACCGCAACGAGCAGCAAACTACCACGACACCCCGAGTTTCGAGACGAAGAGTAACAAACGGAGGTTTTAAGATAGAAAGAAGGACAAATCGCGTAAAGGAACGAACAAGAAACAACCACAGGTAACGACCTTCACAGCTACTACATCTGCACCTCCTACTACCATCCCTTCGGAAATACCAGTTGTCCCTAACCCAGCCCGACATTATGCTGGAAATCTCCCAAATTGCATCAAATGTAATTATCACCACCTTGGACCTTGTCGGGGGGAGCAGTGCTCAAACTGCAACAAAAAGAGGCACACCAAACGTTACCGCAAGAGCCTATCAAGACCGATCAACAACTCACCCAACGCCGATGGGAACCCGACTTGCTATCACTGTGGTGAGTTTGGGCACTATAAAAGAGATTGCCCGAAAAAGGAAAGAACCCACGTCCCTATAACTCCTACTCGACGTTTCACTTCCACCATCAATGTGGGTGCAGTCCATATATGTCAACAATGCGGTGAAATTGGACACCTCCAGAAGGATTGCCTGATAACGCAGAACTCTGGCACAGACGGGAAGATTCTCAGGATCACAGCTGCAGGAGAGCCTGCTCCGGAACCACGTTAATGTAATTAAGGCGTTTCGTTGTAACAGACTTATAAACTATCTAGAACTGGTGCAACTAGAGTCTTACCTTTTGCGAGATCATGTCTGTATAGGAATTCTTGTGCTGCGTATACTTGTCTTTTGTAGTATATCTTATTCGCAGCAATAGTCTTGTGGTAAATCTAAAGTACTATAACTCTGTTCATGGTTGCACGGTTGTGTTTTGTCTGTAATCGTCTTATATCCAAATCTAATGTCTTTAAGTTTCAGTATGATTCCGACATTATCATACGACTCGATTAAATTTGATTTTCATGAAAACAGCTTCATACGTACATCTCTTTCTTCTAGATCACATTTCCAGCGAAGCCGTCATATCAGAACACCGAAGAACTCATGCCAGGAGTGCCTCTTAGTTATTTTCTTTCCGAAGAAATCCCCGAAGTACCACTCGTGCGGTACGTCAAGTTCATTCCAGGAATTCATACGGATGATTTATCACTAAGGAAGGTATACGTAAGAGTTATATATAATCAAGCTTCTACAGGTTTATAATTGATGATTCCACTTTAACTTCTTTTTTTCCATGATGGGATGTGAGCTTAAAGAAGAATCAGTTATTCGACTACCTTTTCAATCTTAATTATATACGACTTGTATACCCGAAGTTGTGATTGTGAAACCATGTATGAATTCTAATATGAACTTCAGGACGGAGAACTGCTTAAGCCTACGAGTAACCACATCATCATGTGAACAAACTTAGAACCCAGTACGACTCCCGTAAACAGATCACCCTATAGTTTAAACACCCACGGAGATACCAGAACAGTGCAAACAACTAAGCGAACCACACATAGTTAGAATTAGAAGACTAGGTTTCTCACCCTAGAGAACCCCGGTCATATTCTTCCAGAGATCGACGGATTGCATCGTATGTACCTCGGATATCGAGGGCTCCGTCAAGATTTTTCATTGGAAATCATTATCTCTGCCTCGCATAGATGAAATGGTTGAGCAAACGCAAGGAAAGAATTTCTTTCATAAATGGATCTAAGGTCCGAATATCACCAGTTCGAGTGTTAGGGAAGGATGTCTGGAAGACTATCTTCCGAACTCGATGCGGACACTTCGAGTCCGTAATGATACCCTTCGGATAGGACCAATACGCCCATAGTTTTCATGAGCTAAATGAATAGGGTTACATCTTTCTTACTGGGATCAGTCATCATTTCTCCATGTAATGACTTACTAATCTACCCTTGTAGTAAGAAGAAAACCCATGGTAACATTCCTATAGAGGAACTTTTAGCAAATTTCTCTAGGCACGAGTTTTGAAATTGAAGAGTCAAATTTCTAGGACACACTGTTAGTAATGTGGGAAATTTTGAGTACTCTTTCAATTTGTCAAAAACCATTGAGCATTTATCGACACCAGAGACGCCGACAGTTTTTCGCCAAATTCTAGGTCTTACCGACCTACCGCCTTAGTTCATTCAGAACTCCTCGCAAGCTTCAAAAACTCGTACGACTTTGACCCAGCAAGGGGTGGCCTTTGACTGGGAAGTCACGCAAGAAAAGGAACCTTTGAGATTCCGAGGGAGTGACCAAGTTCTTTTGGATAACTCACTCTGCGAATGGCTTAATACGCTTCGTAAAGTGTGGAAAGCTAAATCCAAGTTAGACAGGAACTCCGAGATTCTTATCAGAATCGGTCATGTGCCTCGCACAATCTAGACCTACTCCGCGAACTCAGTAAGGTACATTCTACTCTTCGCATCTCGATCGTGAAACCATACCTTTCCGTTAGGACTCTTGCAAGTCCACTCGTCGAGATCCTCACCCTCATATTAGAACCGTAGTGACCCTCGACCGAGAGGTCAAGCGGACGAAGAAACGCCGTCGCCAGTTAGTGAAGGTTCGTTGGAATACCAACCGAGAGCCCGATTTCACTTAAGTGCGCTAGAACCAATCGATTAGGAAGTTTCCTCCTCACGTCTCGATCATTCGTGCATACTTCCTTGCCTAAATTCTAATTTCGGGACGAAATTCCGTTTAACAGGGGGATGATGTGACAACCCGAAATTTCCATTCTAATCAAACAATTTCAACCCAATAGAAGTAGAGCAGTTACAGTGAAAATTCAGACTTATGGAATAAGTTTGGCAGTTTTCAGGGTTTTACACCTAAGGAGTTATTAGGAGAGTGGATGCACTAGGATTTTGTGCAACACTGTAATTCCATTACTCTAGGTCATTAGAATCCATTCCGAGAATAGAAATATTTTCTGCCAAAAATCTCAGGACTATAAATAGAATTATGAACCAAATTGGTTCATTAGTTGAATTCCAATTAGAGAAAAGCCAATTTCTCTCTCACGGATCTTCAGGTTTTCATCCCAGATTGTGAGTCTACTTCCCTAGATGTGTTTTAATACTTGTTATATGCTTAATAACATTATTTACATGTCCAAAACACAAGATCCGGGAGCTTATGGCCCAAGAACGTTCTTGGGGTGTAAACTCCAAAACAAGGCCTAAAGGCCATCTAGTCCCCATTCCTTGTTAGGTATCTAGGTTAGGATGTTATGTATGAACATATGAGACTAGAAATCAATCAAAACCATTTAGTTTTAGGAGTTTACGGCCAAGGAACATCTCTTGGGCCGTAAACTCCAAGTGAAGGCACAAATGAGTGCCTAATGTTCCCTTAGCCTTAAAGCAAAAACCTAGAAGCCTTAAACTCATGATTTATGCCAACAAAACCATTAGAAATCATGGCTAGAAGGGAGTTTACGGCCAAGAAGCTCCTTAGGCCGTAAACTCCATGTTTTAGGTTCCAAAATGCCTTCAAACTTTCCCTAAGGCTTAGACTTTATTTTGGCATGTACTCCTAAATGATTAGAACCTAGAAAACTTATGGAAACACAAGTGTGGAAGAGTTTACGGCCAAGAGTATTTCTTGGGCCGTAAACTCCTTTAAAGGGGTCAAAGGACACCCTAAATCTTTCCTTAAGCCAAGAGACTATTTGGGCAAGTACCTAGATGAGTTTTGGACTAGTTAAAATACTTAGAACACCAATAGTGACGGAGTTTATGGCCCAAAAGGTTCCATGGCCGTAAACTCCATAAAATGGTACCATTTAGTGCCATAAAACCTCCTAAAGCCAAGTATTAAAGCCTAGAATTGTTCCTAGTTATTATAGAGACTTGAAAGCACCATAAGAACCCTCCCAAGGGAGTTTACAGCCGTAAACTCCAAGGGAATATGGTCTATGGGCCGTAAAATCCCCATAGGAGTCAATATGGTACCTTAAACACGTGTTAAGCCTAGAAACAATTCCCCACTAGAGTTGTAGAAATTCTAAGCACCATTTCATGACTTGGTTGAGAGTTTACGGCTAGGAGCTTACTCCCCTGGGCCGTAAACTCCAATGAATATGGTCTTTTGACCTTAAACTTCCATTAGGGGCATTGCACTCCTTTGGTGCAACCCATTAGCCTCCTAGCACTTGACCAAAAGTGTTGTCCTCGCGTTTAAATGTTTATACTTGTATAATTAGTGATTAAATCTATAATTATTTATATACATATGTCTTCATATGTAATTAGGATCATTGTGTGTGTCTAAGTCTTCACTTGACACCAAGCACTTGTCTGATCCTTCCGTACGATAACAACCAGTTCAATTCCAGTCACTTACTGCAGGTGAGTTCATACCCCTTAACTAATGTTTTAAACTATTTTAAATGTTTTGTGGGGGGGGGATACAAGTAGAATCATGCTACTTATTATGTCAATGACATGTGATTAGTAAGTAGGATTATATTACTTATTACATCAATCACATGTGATTAATATACAACATTCAACATATTTGGCTACTCATTAGCCATTTTACCAAACAGTTTCCTTCAAATGATTTTTTTTTATAAACATTTTATATGTTTTAAACTCCTTATTACACTGTACCTCTTACTCTGTATATCATATTTCAAACTTATTTACAACTATGTTTCAAACAAATGTTTCCTTATACTTTAAACTGTTTTATCAAACTTATGCCTTCAAATTGTTTTATAGATTGACATCAAGTCGATCTTTTCTTAAAATAATATTTATATTTCAAATGTCTTACAAAACTTATTTATGCTTTTATATTATGAATTGCATGCCTCTATATGTATAGTTATATAAGAAATGTTTAAAAGACTTAGGAAGGCTATCCACCCTATTTCCTTTTCGCACCTTGAGATGTGGTCTGGTGGGATATCGGATACTCGTCCGAAGGTCGTTTAAATATTAGTTATATATATCATGTGTACATATAAAGTCATAAAAGGTCCTTCCAGTTCATCCTATGCCCTTGGGTAGCAAGGGTATACATCCATGTCCATACGTACCACTTAGATTACTAGTAAGCTACCATATGGGTAGTTTAGGAAGATACTAGAACCATTACTAGAACACGATATCATACAATGAGTTAGTTCATTCACGAGTCAATACTTTCTAGAACATTACTATACATTACATATACAACTATACTATGAGAACATATACAACTATACTAGGACGAGAACATATACAACTATACTAGAACGATTACATTACTATACTTGCTAGATAGAGAGAACACACATTACAGCTAGCACACGTAGAACCTTACAGTACTCTATTATAATATTTACATGATCACACTTATAGGAGTACTTTTGCATAGATATATCAGGAGGAGTCCTATTACATTTTATATGTATCTACTTTGTTATCAAATCCTCATTCTTACCTTTACCTTGTGATACAATCACATATTCGATGAGATAGAATGGATTTATTATCCTAGTACCAAAGGATACGATTGTGGGATTGACCATTCCTAGAATCTCTGGTAGCTACAGAGGTAAAAGCACATCCACGGATGTCAAACGGTTGGTACCATTATAGGTATACTTTAAGGGATTAACTATTCCTATACCCAGTTGTTAGCAACATAGGTAAGAGTACGTCTACGGATGTCTTAAAGTTAACAATGATAGTTACCCTAGTACCAAAGGGTAATATTCAGGTTAGTTATATTATTACCTTTATTTTGTGACTCATTCACATAACCAATGAGGTGAATTATATTTAGGTATCCTAGTACCAAAGGATACAATTTTCTTATAATGATAGTTATACTTTGGGAAATACTTACTCTTACAAGAGACACACACACAGAACAGTTAGGTCTTGGTAGAAGACACCTTCATATACTAGAAGGAATCATAGGGATTCTAGGGTTTTTCAAACACTTACAATTCATATACACTTTCAAATACTTACAATACATAGACTTATAAATTCTTACATACAAATTAAGACACTAAATACTTATGATCTCACCAGCTTCAAAGCTGATACTCGCTTTCAAAATTACTTGTATCCTCAGGTCATCATAGACAGGTACCGATGCAAGGAGAAAGGAAGATGGAGCTTGTTCAAGACTTATCTTTCATTTTGATTTATGCTTTAGTGTTTATCAAAATTTGACAGAACATATTTGTATAATAATTATATTATTAATGCAATGGATGATGTTGTTGCTTGTTTACTACTTTACATTGTTGTTAATATTATACATGACGTCCTCCGCCCCAGAACATTTCCGCCGTTCTTGGTTTTGGGGTGTGACATCACCAGCTTTAAGCTGATACTCACTTTCAAAATAACTTGTATTTTCAGGTCAGTAATAGACAGGTACAGGTGCCAAGCTTTTTAGAATATGAAGTTCGTTCAAGACTCGCCTTGTATTTTGATATGTATATTTTGGTGTCTATATAACTTGAAAGAACACACATATATGAAATTATATATTTAATGCAATGGATGATGTTGTTACTTGTTTACTACTATTCATTGTTGTGATACTGTACATGATGTCCTCCGCCCAAGAACGTTTCCGCCGTTCATGGTTTTGAGGTGTGACAGATTGGTATCAGAGCATTGTTTTTAGTGAATTGAGTATATCAACCAATAAAAGATATACTAACTATAAATATAATGGGATTAAAATACTCTGACTAAGAGTTTATAGCTTAAATATTAAAAGATTTAATCATGTATACGTGCCTGCATT
Organism: Lactuca sativa; assembly: GCF_002870075.4. Classification (NCBI taxonomy): domain Eukaryota; kingdom Viridiplantae; phylum Streptophyta; class Magnoliopsida; order Asterales; family Asteraceae; genus Lactuca; species Lactuca sativa. Next base: position 158,058,309 of record NC_056625.2, on the reverse strand, counting down.
GATACTAAAATCAGTGTCGCTAAGACAGTACAAAAGTATTATGATTGTTGGGCAGCATAAGTAGACTTAGAGACATATAGTCAAAACTGGGAAGATCTAGCCTGATCAACTATATTATCCAAGGGTTGACTAGCATGTGCCTAAGTGTAGTTGTGAGGTTGCAACAAGTTTAAAAACTTACCCACAATACCACAATGATAACAATAGAACCTAAACTTAAAATACTATAGGAGTATTTTTCATCACTATAAGTTACTTATGTGCCAGATTCTTATACCTCTCTTCTCGCGTAGATTTAATGGCTTGATTCCACCTTCTCGGAGACTCGTACTATCCCAACCACGGCAATGCAGGATGGCTGGAAGAAGAAGCAGAAGATGATCACCCAATTCCATTGGATGATCATTAAGCTGAAGGCTTTTCTGATGGTTCTGACTCAGAGCCAGAAGTCAACAACCTACCTCCAGCTGATCAAAACCCAAACCCTCGTCCGGCATTTCAAGGACCCACACCTCTGTGGGCCACAAACTTGAATAGATGGAGCCAGGAACAAGGTCAACCAATTCCCGACGATGGAGACAAAAGTTTCTACAACCTCACTGATGGAGGTTCTGCTGACAGAGTCTTGCCAATCATAGTTCGTAGGATTGCTCGGAACACCAAGCAGGGTTGAGCAGCTATCAGCCGAGTCATGGAGATTGACGCCAACTCTGGCGTTAACACTGTCCAGATTCGCCAGCTAGAGTCTGCTCACGAAAGGGCTCTGGTTCACAATGCAACTCTTTGGACGGAACTCGCTGAAACCCAAGCTGAAGTCAGAGATCTTCGAGCCCAACAAGCAAGAGCTGATAGGTGCATGAGGGACATAGAACGTCTCCTGTCGGGATCAAGAACTCGCTCTGGTAGTATTCATCGCCGATAGATTCTCATTAACTTCTCTCTTTTGGATATGACCTAGTTATGTAAACCTCCGGTCTAATTCCCTATCTTTGTAAATCATAGGCCTGGTAGGTCTTGGTTATGTTGTAATTCTGTCAAATTTTCCCATTTTAATTGATGTAAGGCCTTTTTCTGTTGGCCATTTTTCCCGAACTTGTTACATTTGTAATTCTAGTAATATTGACAGGTACCTAATCTTATGGGAGTTATTATCTGTAACACCGTAAATTTCAAGACAAAATTTTCATTTTAAATAATCATTTTATTCTTAGAACACTTGTTAAAAATCTCATTCATAATCAAATTACAAAACATAGCTCCATTTTCACTTGCATAGAAAACCAGGATCATCCAAAATATGACTCTTGCTCTGGTGTGTACAATCAAGCCGGTGTCGTACCGTGATACTGAAACAAACCTGAAAACAACATAACACAAAACACTGTAAGCACGAAGCTTAGTAAGTTCCCCAAAATACCACACACATAACACATATAAGCCACTCGAGGCTATAACTCTATGGGTCCGTGCACCCAAACTCTATGAACCCTCAGGTTCTAACTCTGTAAACCTTCCGGTTCTAACTCTAGGAACCCTTCGGTTCCAACTCTGCAAACATGCACAACATAAATCACATAGAAATAATGCAGTACAACACATAACATACATATAATACAAATACTCTGTCACATAACTCTGGTTACCTACTCAAGGTAAAGTATAGTGAGAAGACTCACCTGGCAAGCAAAAAGCAGATATCTCCATACTCGGATCTCGAACTCGCCACCGTCTAACACGTAAGGCAAAACTCTCATGACTATAACTCTTGAGACTAGAATCAATCCTCTTAATGCACCCTCTTAAGGGTAAAAGACTATTTTACCCCTCTCTTGGCCCAAAGGCCACATCGCTGACCAAACCCTAAAAGTCAATGGTCAACCCTTGGTCAAAATCAAAGTCCTCAGTCATAGTCAACCGCTGCCTGACCCTACTCGCCGAGTCAACTCTATGACTCGCCGAGTTTCTATAATCAGAACTTCACTCAATCTGTGACCTAACTCGCCGAGTCACTCCGAGACTCGCTGAGTCCAACAACTCCGAGTCCACTCGCACACAACTCACCGAGTCATCCCTTGACTCACCGATTCCCGACTCCACTAAGGAATATCGGGACTCTTCGACAAGACTCGCCGAGTCCAAGAACAGACTCGCCGAGTCCAAGACTATCATCAACCTACTCGCCGAGTTGTTCATACAACTCACCGAGTTCCAGGCCATCTTCATCCAACTCGTCGAGTACACCCATGTGACTCGCCGAGTACCACCGGTCTGAATCCATTCAGAAGCATTCCAGGCCATGCAATTGCTCCAAAACATAGATCTAGCCTCCTACCACTCATCCATCACGTAAAGTGGCAAACTTTACGTGAATCCAAAGGGATCTAGGCCATTTCCACATTGGGCTAGGGTTTGGGACATGAAAGCTTCACTAAACACTCCAACACAGGGACTTTCATGCTCTCTGATTCTTCTCCCTTCCAGATCTGAGGTAGCAACCTCAGATCTAACCTCTAGACTTCCCATTACATCCATAGACAAGTTCCCACAAACCCCAAAATGAAGAAACACATAATAACAGCCCAAGAACGAGATATTACCTCCAAGAGATGCCCCAACTGCAATGTAATTCGAATCCAAGCAAAGCCCCTTGCTCCAAGCCTTCAATCTCCCAAAATTCCTACAACAATTACTTCTCCAAGCTCCAATCCACTCAACAATGGTGCTTCTCCGCGATTTAGGGTTTTCTGGGGCTCAAGGGGTGATAAGGAGGCTGGGAGGAAAACATAATGTTCTTTATATAGGGCTCAACCCCGAGAATTAGGGTTTTCTCCAATCAGCGCCTACTCGCCGAGTCCTCCTCACTGACTCGCCGAGTCGGCTACCTAGCACGCGACCCAGTCGCGACTCTACTCGCCGAGTCCATCCATGGACTCGCCGAGTCACTCTTTCACAACTTACTCTTTTAGCCCTTCAACTCTACTCTTGATATTTCGGGATGTTACAATTCTCCCCCACTTAAATTAGGCTTTGTCCTCGAAGCCTATGGCAACTCAACTCCAAAATACTCCCACGACGCGCCACCTGGCCCTAACTGGACCAGGTTCCTCAAAGCATAACCATCGAACTCGAACTCACTTCCTCTTTCCTTGCGGTGTCCTGACCACCGTCTCAAACCGGGCACCGGATTTACCCTCTGATAATCACACTCAACAATCGAGAATTACCCGAGATGTATCACTGCTCCAAATCTCAACAACCGCTCGACCCATAAGGGCTAGAAAGCCATGAACCATCGGATCCCCGATCCTTATCCCACTTTATCCATTCCGTGCTGACAGAAAGACCCACTCTTCAATCTCAGAGCAACTCCCACGAGTTCTCCTCTTGCAATCACATACGCATGCTGAACTTGCCCAGTACCCTCGGGTTGGGAAAAACCCGATGCACTGATGATATCCTCCAACATCCCCCCAGGATGAACCACTAGTACATATCCAATACCCTGATCAGAATCAAGCTGGGAGTCCCCGACTCCCTCCCTGCATTCATCCTGAGACTCCTGGCCCTACTCTCGCGGAACCCCTTCCGCGTCCTCAGCAGACATCCCAACATGATGTCATTCCATACCACTGTCACAGACACAATGTTCAACCACCATACTCCAAATCATCCACTCTCACTACTACTTTCACTTTCGTGAACCAACACTTCCCCCCCCCCCCCCGGGGGGTTACATAGCTTTCTCTTCCCTTACCCAGGGAAACCACTAGCCAACCTTGCCACTACTCCATGTATCACACATGCTCTGGATCTGCTCGCAAGGGCCCTCGGGTCCATGCGCTACCTCTCCCCAACAAATGAGGGTCTGACACCTCCTCCCATACAACAGCTCAAAGGGTGGCATACAAATGCACTAATGATGGCTGTTGATATAGGATAACTCAACCAAAGATAAATACGTGCCGCAACTCCCTCCGAGATATAATACACATGCCCGAAGCATGTCTTCGAGCGTATGAATTGCTCGTTCGCTCTGAAGTGTCCTCAGACATCATCATGATCCAAATAACCCACTAACTTCCTCCCCGTGACCACTATCCCGGCCCATGGACACGCAAGTCACAAAATTCTCTTTTCCTCATGCGAGAAAATACAATCCAACCGAGGATCGCCTAAACTCTGATCTCTGGTTTCTGCTGCGCATATCCCTTGCACATCTCACCGCATCTCCCGACAGAGACAGTGACCCCAGTCTCGCCCCCGGTTCAACACCCAGGCTCCAGAACTCAATACTAGGGATACTCAAGCCCAAAACTCTTCCACATCATACACTGATCGGAGATCATTCTATCATCACATTCTCTTGCCATCTAGTGAGTACTACGACTCCCCGCAGTATCACAACACCCTCTGACTAGTGAGTACTACGGCTCCCCGCAGTATCACAACACCCTCTGACTAGTGAGTACTACGGCTCCCCGCAGTATCACAACACTCTCTGACTAGTGAGTACTACGGCTCCCCGCAGTATCACAACACCCTCTGACTCCACTAGCTCATGCTCCGCAGACTATCACAGGCAGCTACCCATACTCGGCTCGAATACACATTCCAGACTCTGGAAGCAATCGACATATCAAAATGCCCACCCTTGCGAAGTTCCATTCTCTTAATAATCTCCCTGGATGCCTATACTCGAAGGGCTCCCACTAGATCCGTAGATACCTGATACACCACAAATCGTTTCAACTCAAGATTTACGAGTAACTCCGAAATAAAGGTATCATACCCGGATACCTCAGAATATCCCAACAGAACATCACAAGATCCTGCCACAACCACTGATTCCCTTACTCCCAATACCATACACTCACGACAATACATTTCCTTTGAATCCCATAATAATTTCTGATATCACACGATGCGCAACTTCAGTGCATCCAAACACTCAATTGGAATACAAGGAAGGCGCTAACCCTTCAGAACACACTGATGATCCTCCGAAACCCTTTCCACTACCACTCAAAATTCAAGCAAGAATACACATCCTAGCCCAGGAATTGGCTACTCGATAATCGGCTACCCATATCTCAACCCAGAAGTTCTCAACTGCCCATACCATCATTACGAGCCTTCCACTCGAGACGACTCTGACCACCATCAGATTCCTGATCATTGACCACCCGCCGTGGAGACACCCATCCTTCTCTTAGACATATATCACATGCATTATCTCACCCTGCACCTTCCTTAATCACCCATGACCCTGATCTCATGAATTCAAGCCGCAGGTTCTGCATCCAACCCCTAACCGCTCTTGCACCAATCTCTGGTTCTCTCAATAAACCACCCAGTTCTCCCCCACTTAAGGTTCAAACCATCACTATCTGACACATCAACAACCTCACGAACTATTTCCACCAGCAATAACGCACCTTCCCCTGGAAAGTGCTACGCAACACCCGATAATCCCCTTTAAGGAAATTAATCGATCTCATAACTCTGATCCTCAGATGAACTCCTCAAGAACTTTTCGCCACGACTGCCTCTAGTCGTTCCAAATCTCGTACCAATCAAGTACTAAACAACTCAACTGCTCAATAACATCCTTGGCTCATAGACCGAATCACAAAATCATCGTACCCCTCACCTCAACTCATCAAACGTCGCTCCAACACCGAGATCATCCCAAGAACAGGGACCCACTCCCATTTTCAACACCCAACATAGATAGAAAACTCTCTACACTGCTAAACTCGACTGAACTCCCCACTGATACCACTATAATACATCCTACTATACTCAAATAGGTGTAGTGTGGTCCTCGACTATCTCAGTCCCAACTGACTATCTGCTCATAACAAATCACTGCCTCGCGGCACACATGCTACCTGATACTCTGGAAGAAATCATCATCAATAACGACTTGCAGGGTTTACCCCCAAACCCGAAACTAAAACATCAGGCCTTTCATGTTCCGCACACGAACATAAATAGCACCACTCACATAGAAGGTGACGTCTCCTCTATCGACTGATTGCTCAACTCAGACCGAAATTCTCCTCTCCCTCTAACTCCATACCAAAATACTCTGATAGGCTCTCGACTTCCCTCTCGAGGGACGCCTCTCCAAATTCAATCATGGCCTACAGGCCTAAAACCCATAGCGTCCAATCTCTACCTCATCAATCGTGACCGGATAACTAGAGAATCACAAGCATCATTCACTACGAACCATGGTACTCATCCCATGACATCTCTTCTCAATATGCTCCGGTGTATGGTACCCGAACCATAGCATCACTCCTCCATCTGCTCCGATGTATGATACTCGAACCATAACATCACTCCTCAATCTGCTCCGATGTATGGTACTCAACCATAACATCACTCTTCAATCTGCTCCAATGTATGGTACTCGAACCATAACATCACTCCTCAATCTGTTCTGATGTATGGTACTCGAACCATACATCACTCCTTAATACGCTCAATAGAATCTTCAGAATACTCCCTGTATCAAGTATGGGTCCTCTGCTTTCAGTAGTACAGGCCCATACTACCTGCCACATCTACCCATACTTTCCACACGGACTATCCCGGGGCTCCTAAGTAGCTGCTCGACCTTCTCGTTCACCAATTCCATCGCGCGCTCGCTCCCCAGCGAAATTCTCTACCCTGCCAGTGCACTCATCTGGCTAAGGTTACTCCCTAGGCTCTTCTCAGATTCCCACACTTCTCTGCCATCAGCTGCTGAAGAGCTCCTAATGATGCCATCCATCTACCTCCTAAATATCGTCATATTCGCTTGGTAGCTGACTCCCATCATCGAGAGTTCCACAAAGCACGAAGCAAGCAGCATTCGAGCATCGAAGAATATATATAACTCACTCTGGGTGATAACTCCGCTTGCTCTGCTCATCCTCGGAAGTACCACCAAACTCTGCAACTCTTCCCCTCGCGGGCTCTAACTATTCTTTCTCCAAGTACTACAGTACTCATCTAGGTATCTTCCTTAGATTACTCCTCTACTCAAATCCCCTAAAGGATTCCAATCAAATATTCTCACTCATCACATACTCAAAAGCACGACGCATATCACAGCAATTCCTAGGCTAAGGCATCACAAATCAGGCCACTCTAGTCCTAATATATGGAATACCTAGCCTGTCTCTAGCATGCAATAGTATCTCATAAAGTGCATCATAAATATCTCATAACACAAAAGTAAGGGTATTTTGGGAAATCACCGTTCGGGCTCTGGCTGATTGTACACACTGCTCTTTCTCGTTTTCTCTTTGAACTCTTATTCGTTTTAGAAAAATATTTCTTTGAAAACTTTTCTTACTTCCTCAGTTTAAGTCCAGAATTACCCGAAGGCGCATCCGAATCCCTCAAACCAAGGCTCTGATACCAACTTGTAACACCGTAAATTTCAAGACAGAATTTTCATTTTAAATAATCATTTTATTCTTAGAACACTTGTTAAAAATCTCATTCATAATCAAATTACAAAACATAGCTCCATTTTCACTTGCATAGAAAACCAGGATCCTCCAAAATATGACTCTTGCTCTGGTGTGTACAATCAAGCCGGTGTCGTACCGTGATACTGAAAGAAACCTGAAAACAACATAACACAAAACACTGTAAACACGAAGCTTAGTGAGTTCCCCAAAATACCACACACATAACACATATAAGCCACTCGAGGCTATAACTCTATGGGTCCATGCACCCAAACTCTATGAACCCTCAGGTTCTAACTCTGTGAACCTTCCGGTTCTAACTCTAGGAACCCTTCGGTTCCAACTCTGCAAACATGCACAACATAAATCACATAGAAATAATGCAGTACAACACATAACATACATATCATACAAATACTCTGTCACATAACTCTGGTTACCTACTCAAGGTAAAGTATAGTGAGAAGACTCACCTGGCAAGCAAAAAGCAGATATCTCCATACTCGGATCTCGAACTCGCCACCGTCTAACACGTAAGGCAAAACTCTCATGACTATAACTCTTGAGACTAGAATCAATCCTCTTAATGCACCCTCTTAAGGGTAAAAGACTATTTTACCCCTCTCTTGGCCCAAAGGCCACATCGCTGACCAAACCCTAAAAGTCAATGGTCAACCCTTGGTCAAAATCAAAGTCCTCAGTCAAAGTCAACCCCTGACTGACCCTACTCGCCGAGTCAACTCTATGACTCGCCGAGTTTCTATAATCAGAACTTCACTCAATCCGTGACCTAACTCGCCGAGTCACTCCGAGACTCGCCGAGTCCAACAACTCTGAGTCCACTCGCACACAACTAACCGAGTCATCCCTTGACTCACCGATTCTCGACTCCACTAGGGAATATCGGGACTCTTCGACAAGACTCGCCGAGTCCAAGAACAGACTCGCCGAGTCCAAGACTATCATCAACCTACTCGCCGAGTTGTTCATACAACTCGCCGAGTTCCAGGCCATCTTCATCCAACTCGTCGAGTACACCCATGTGACTCGCCGAGTACCACCGGTCTGAATCCATTCAGAAGCATTCCAGGCCATGCAATTGCTCCAAAACATAGATCTAGCCTCCTACCACTCATCCATCACGTAAAGTGGCAAACTTTACGTGAATCCAAAGGGATCTAGGCCATTTCCACATTGGGCTAGGGTTTGGGACATGAAAGCTTCACTAAACACTCCAACACAGGGACTTTCATGCTCTCTGATTCTTCTCCCTTCCAGATCTGAGGTAGCAACCTCAGATCTAACCTCTAGACTTCCCATTACATCCATAGACAAGTTCCCACAAACCCCAAAATGAAGAAACACATAATAACAACCCAAGAACGAGATATTACCTCCAAGAGATGCCCCAACTGCAATGTAATTCGAATCCAAGCAAAGCCCCTTGCTCCAAGCCTTCAATCTCCCAAAATTCCTACAACAATTACTTCTCCAAGCTCCAATCCACTCAACAATGGTGCTTCTCCGCGATTTAGGGGTTTCTGGGGCTCAAGGGGTGATAAGGAGGCTGGGAGGAAAACATAATGTTCTTTATATAGGGCTCAACCCCGAGAATTAGGGTTTTCTCCAATCAGCGCCTACTCGCCGAGTCCTCCTCACTGACTCGCCGAGTCGGCTACTTAGCATGCGACCCAGTCGCGACTCTACTCGCCGAGTCCATCCATGGACTCGCCGAGTCACTCTTTCACAACTTACTCTTTTAGCCCCTCAACTCTACTCTTGATATTTCGGGATGTTACATTATCCAAATGTGATCATCTATTAGTTCTAGATCTACATTAAATCGTATTGTTGGGCTATGAAGAGTTAGTCCATGAGTCATTCTCATCAATTCTTCCTTTAAATTCTTATCAATGTTTTCATAGCATCACCCTACCTCTCGGGATACCTATCTCAACCAGTTCTCTAACATATACCATCCTAGCTACCAGGATGAAAACATATCAAAGCAATAACATAACAACAAATACCCGGATCTCAATCCGATCAGGGCTGTCCTTGGTGCCTTAGACCCTGTTGATATATTGAGGATAACTCACCTCGAAACTGCCGACTGAACAGATAACCCAAGCTGCTCCGATCACTGATACGATCTCCACCACTGGACAACCACCAAGGCACTGAGCTCATAAGAATATCCAATAATTACTAAAATGCCCCTGGAAACCACTAGTCAACCCTTGGTCAAAGTCAACCCCTGACTGACTCTACTCGCCGAGTCAACCCGATGACTCGCCGAGTCCCCATGCTCAAAAATTCCCCAATCCGCGACTCAACTCGCCGAGTTCAACAACTCTGAGTCCACTCACACACAACTCACCGAGTCATTCCCTTGACTCATCGATTAACGACGCAACCAGAAAAGATTGGGACTCTTCGACAAGACTTGCCAAGTCCAAGAACAGACTCGTCGAGTCTAAGGCTATCTTCAACCTACTCGCCGAGTTGTTCTTCCAACTCGTCGAGTTCTAGGCCATCTTCATCCAACTCGCCGAGTTGTTCTTCCAACTCATCGAGTTCCAGCCTATCTTCAAGCAACTCGGCGAGTCCACCCATGTGACTCGCCGAGTACCACCGGGTCTGAATCCATATAAAGGCTCTCCAAGCCATGCAGATGATCCAAACCATAGATCTACCCTTCCGAAGGCCATCCCTCACGTAAAGTGGCAAACTTTACATGAATCCAAAGAGATCTAGGCCTTTTACACTCTAGTGCTAGGGTTTGGGACAAGATGACTTCACTAAACACTCAAACATAGGGACTTTATGCATATTTGGATCCTCATTACTTCAGATCTGAGATAGCATCCTCAGATCCATCTTCCAATCCCGAATAACTCATGACATACTCCCAAAAACCCCAAAACAACCCTCATAGAAGACAATAAGGGGGAAAGAGCTCAAGACAGAGGATTCTTGCCCAAAGATGAGCCTAAACTGATGTAGACTCCAGATCCCCAAGCCCTCTTGATGCTATCCTTGAATCCCTCCCACTTCTCTTCACAAATCCTTTCTTCCAAGCTTCAATCCTCTCAATAATGGACTTTCTCACGTTTGGGGGTGTTCTCTGGAACTCTCAGGGGGCATAGAGGCTAAAAAGAGGGTATAACATCCTTTAAATAGGGGGCAAACCCCGAAGATTAGGGTTTTCTTCACCCAACACCAAATTGCCGAGTCCAGCCACTGACTCGCCGAGTTGGCCATTTAACACGTGACCATAGTCGCGACTCTACTCGCCGAGTCCACCCATGGACTCGCCGAGTTTCCGTTATACATTTTCATTTTGGAACCCTGAACCTGCAAACCCTGGACTCGGGATGTTACACTTTAACCTTATGAACTTGTTTGGGAAAGTCACCTTTGATGGATCCAACTTCAATGAATGGATCAGAAACATCAGGATGATTACCCACTACGAGAACAAAGAATATGTCCTCGATAAGGAGCTTATGGAGATTGATGAGACCACTGCAACTCCCCAGGAGATCGCTGACTTCTGGGCACATGAAAGGGATGCTACAAAAGTGGCATGCATCATGTTGGCCACCATGACAACAGAACTCCAAAAGTCCTATGAGGACTTCTACCCTTTTGAAATGTACCAAGATCTGATGGAAAGATACCATCAAAGTGCACGACAAGAGAGGTATGAAATCATCTATTCCATGATAACAACCATGATGAAGGACAGAGACTTCGTCATGAGCCACATGCAGAAAATGCAAAGGTATGTTGATCGTTTGCTGAAGCTTAATGTGAACTTCCCCGAGAACCTTGCTCTTCGATGGGTACCAAGGCTAGGACCCTTTATTGCTCTTCTTCAAGTGGGACCAAGAAAGGTTTCGTCACTCCTTCTTCTGACCCAAAAGAGGCTGAGTGCTTCTATTGTCATGAAATGTCACATTGGAAGCAGAACTACCCAAAGTACCAGCAAGATGTAAAGGATGGGAAATTTAAACCCAACCACACAGGTATTTACACTATCTTATCTAATAACTCACCCCATTCTAACTCTTGGGTCCTTGATACCGGTTGTGGTATTCATATCTTTTCTGATTTGCAGGGACTAAGAAGAGGTGACAATGTGGAGCATGGAAGAATAAACGTAATCTTGGGGAATAGGAAAACATTACCTATCACCAAGATTGGAGTTTATACTTTATCGCTAAGTAGTGGGTTTAGTTTAGATTTGAATAATGTTGTTATTCGCCAGAAATGGAAAGAAATATTATTTCCTTTCATGCATTGTATAAACAGGGATTCACCTTTTCATTTGATAATGAAGTTGGTTCGATTAATGTTTTCTTTAATAATATTCTTTATTTTAAAGCATTGCCTTGTGATGGTGTGTATGAAACTGTATCTGTGGTTGACGACTTAGGAAATAATGTATTGTGTATTCATTATGTTATTGATAATAACATGGATAAAGCATCTTTATGGCATTGTCGTCGTGGACATATAATCAAGAAACGCATAGGCCAACTACAAAAGGATAGAGTCTTGGAGTCATTTGACCTAAAGTCAGATGATACTTGCGAATCAAGCTTACTTGGGAAAATGCCAAAGTCACCCTTCACAGGTTCTTGTGAGAGGGGTGAAGGTCTGTTGGATATTGTACACACGGATGTGAGTCGACCCTTCAAACATGGAACAAGGGATGCTAATCGTTATTATTTGACTTTTACTGATGATTACAGTAGATATGGATGTGTCTACTTAATCAAGCATAAGCCATAAACTTTTGAAAGATTTAAAGAATTTAAACAGGAAGTCGAGAATCAATTGAGCATGAACATTAAGATGCTTCGATCCGATCGAGGTTGTGAGTATCTTAGTTCAGAGTTCCTCGACTCTCTTAAGGAATATGGGATTGTCTCACAAGTGACACCTCCAAGGATACCACAGTTGAATGGTGTAGCTGAGAGGTGTAACGGAACCTTGTTGGATATGGTTCATTCCAAGATGAGTCGAGCTTCACTACCAATCTCATTTTGGGGGAATGCCTTAGAGACTGCCGCCCATATCCTTAATCTGGTCCCTACAAAGAAGGTTGCGAAAACTCCTCATGATATGTGGACTGGTAATGTACCCAAACTAGACCACATCAAGATTTGGGGTTGCGAGGCTTTCATGAGACGCAAGACTCATGATAAGCTTGAACCTCGAAGTGAGAGGTGTATTTTCATTGTCTACCCACATAAATCCTTTGCTTACCTCTTCTACAGAACTAGTGAAAATATGGTCTTTGTAGCTAGGAGGGCTGTCTTGAGAGAGAGAGAGAGAGAGAGAGAGTTCATAAGCCAAGGAAATAGTGGGAGGCAAGTTAACCTTCATGAAATTCAAGAGTCAAGTGGTGAAGGAACTTCAAACCCTAGCACTCAACTTGAGGAGGAAACTCCTGTTGAGCCAATTGACAAGTTTGTACCTCTGAGGCGTTCCACAAGGGTTAGGAATGCACCTGAGCATTATTATGGTTTCCATATTACTACGGAAGGTGTTACACTTATCAGTGATGAGACACCGATAGGTCTGGATGAACGTAACAGTTACGCGGAAGCCATGGCAAGCCCCGAGTTAGCCAAGTGAAAAGTGGCAATGGATAGCGATATACAGTCCTTGTATGACAATCAAGTTTGGAACTTGGTTGACAATGTACCAGGTCGTAAGACTGTAGGGTGCAAATGGGTGTTCAAGAAGAAGACCGACATGGATGGTAATGTACACACTTATAAGGCACGACTGGTTGCAAAGGGTTTCTCATAAACTCCGAGAGTTGATTATGATGAAACCTTTTCTCTAGTGGCCAAGATTAAGTCTATTAGGGTTCTGTTAGCCATAGCTGCATTTCATGACTATCGAAATATGGGAAATGGATGTCAAAACCGCCTTCCTTAATGGAAAGTTGGCTGAGGATGTTTACATGAGTCAGCCAGAGGGTTTTGTCAATACAGAGTACCCTAATAGATTTTGTAAGCTTGAGAAATCCATTTATGGATTAAAGGAAGCACATCACAGATGGAATCTTTGGTTTGATGAGAAAGTCAAAGAATTTGGCTTTTCTAGGAGTGAATATGAATCTTGTGTATATGTCAAGGCTAGTGGGAGTATAGTTAGCTTTTTGGTATTGTATGTGGATGACATGCTACTCATAGGAAATGACATACCAACTCTGTAGGAAGTTAAGTCCTGGCTTGGGAAGTGTTTCTCTATGAAGGACCTAGGAGAAGCAGCCTATATTCTAGGGATAAGGATCTTGGGAGACCGGAGTAAAAGACTAATTGGACTTAGTCAGAGTACATACTTGTATAAGGTGCTGAAGAGGTTCAGCATGTAGGACTCCAAGAAAGGAGAGTTACCTATCCAGAGTAACGCCAGATTGAGTAAGACACAAAGCCCTAGTACTGAGGCTGAGATAGCAGAAATGAGTCGAATACCTTACGCTTCGGCTGTAGGATCTATCATGTGTGCTATGACGTGTACTCGACCTGATGTAGCCTTTGTTGTGAGCATGGTTAGCAGGTATCAGGGGAACCCTGGCAAGGCACACTGGACTGCGGTAAAAAATATCCTCAAGTACCTATGGAGGACTAAGGACTAGGTCCTTACCCTCGATGGGAGTGATGAATTGAGGGTTGTAGGGTATAGTGATGCTAGCTTTCAGACTGATAGGGATAATATCCGCTCTCAGTCAGGCTGGGTCTTTACCCTAAACGGAGGAGCAATTTCTTGGAAGAGTTCCAAGAAAGAGATAGTGGCTGATTCAACTTGTGAATCAGAGTATATTGCAGCTAGCAAGGCAGCAAAGGAGGCGATATGGCTGAAAAACTTCATTGGAGACCATCGAGTTGTACCAGCTATTATGGAGCCAATGGAAATTTTTTGTGATAGTGAAATTGCAGTTGCCTTAGCCAAGGAACCAAGGGATCACGGGAGATCAGGACACATCGACAGAAAATACCATTTCATCAGACATCGAATAGAAGGACTCCTCATGGCAAAGAGGGTATCATCAGATGAGAATCCAGCAGATCACCTCACGAAGGGACTGACTCGGGTTATGCATCTCCATCATACTCGGAGCATAAGGCTGAAGGATAATATTAGTTTTAGTAGTTAGATAATTTTTGAAATTCGTAAAGTGTAATTGACATTAGATGATGAATAAAAGGCATGTTTATTTATGAGTAAAGTGTTTCTATCTCTTGCCAATCGTTTACTATATTTCTTTTACATGTTTTGACTTCCGGAATAATTATGTTTGGTATATCATATTATTCGAACCTCCATAGTCGGTCATATGTCGAAAGTAGGTATGAATCAAGACTGTCGTGATTGGTTGTAGAGGTCTAAGTTGTTGGACAGGGCTACAACACTCATGAGTTCTCATAAGTTCCGAGCATTGGACTCAACCCATGCTCACAAGAATCACTTCATGGAATTTATCTCGAGTGATCGTGAGACGGTAATATCATATAAGTCTTCAAACCTAGAGATATGATTTTTTTCCTATGAGTTGGTTATGCATTGATTGTACGAAAACGCATTGGTAACTCGATGTTATAAAACGTGCTTTTGTGTATAATTCAATAAGTAGTAGAAAAAACATATGAGTCGAAGTTTATCTATTCCTTCTTGGATTATAAAATGTGCCTTTGTGAATAATTCAACAAGTAGTTAATACAAACATATCAGTTGAAGTTTATCTATTTCTTCTAGAAATAGAATCAATATCTGGGCCCCTCGATGATTTGTTTTTAACCTATGTACTGGGCCCGATCAAAACTAAGTTGATGTGTTCAACTAAGTTCTTTGTCAAACAAAATCGGAAATCGGGAAACAAACTGTTGGACAATAAGTAAGACATTCTTCCACGTATTTGTCCGGCTGATATTTAGAACAGAGGATTATATGATCACTTATCTTAAATGGCGTATCATCATATTCTCAGTTCCGAGAGACCTTGAAAGAGCTACAATTGCTGATCGGTTCCTGAAGTCATACTAGAAGTTATAGTTATGAGACTTATCCAAGTGGGAGACTGTTGGATAAGGTGTCTAAGTCCAAAACTATTTTTGGTATGTACTTGACCCGACCCGGCATGGTCCATTTGGGTTGCATGGCATCATGCATTTGGATACACTAAATGAGAGAAATAACACTTGTGGTTTATTAATATATTATAAGTTCTAATCTATTAATAGTATTATTTAATTAGCATTGATCAAGAATTAATTTGAATTAATTAAGTGATCAAAAGATAACTAATTAAATATATGGGTTGATTATGTAAATCATCCATAACTTGTATAGTGGGCTAAGAGGCTCCATGGATTATCAATTTGGATTAAACCCATAGGATGCTCCATGGGAGTTACAAACCCGTGGGTCATTGAAATGAAGAGCTAAGACACATTAGGTTTTACATGGTGTAACCCTAGATGTGTCACACTATATAAGGATCATCTCCTCCACCAAAATTGGCTACATAAAGAGAAGTGAGGGCTAGGCCGATTTTTAGAGTGTTTGTATTCTCTCAAAGGTCATTCCAAAGGCATTTGGTGTTGTGTGAAGCATTTGAGGCATCACACTCGGGGTGCTAGGCTCACAAGGTTTCAAGGAATCAAAATCAACTACAAGGTATGTAATTCTAGCCATCCTTTTAGGATTAAAGTTCCCCATGTATGTTAGATAGGATTATGAACCTTGGAAACCATATTTTGCATGTATTTAGAAAACATAGATCCATGGTTTATTAGGGTTGCATGTACACTTAGGAAGTGTTAGAATGCTCAAAACCCATCAAGAAGCAATGGTGAGAAAGATTCAATCCATGTAGGATATCAAAGTTTGAAATTTGGTTAACCCTATGTCTGCCTTTAGAACCATTAGGTGTAAATAGGTCTTCAAGAAGAAGCTAGCATGGATTAGAATATATACATATATAAACTTGACTAATTATGAATGGTTGTACTCAAACATAACGAATTGACTATGAGGAAAATTTCTTGCTAGTGAAAATAATCAAATCTATTAGGATACTACATCCCATAGTTAAATTCCATGACTATGAAATATGAAAAATGGATGTAGAGTCTACTTTGCCTATCAGGAACTGACTAGTGATGTATACATGCCTTAACCTAAAGGTTTTGTACACTCCAAATATCCAAATAGAGTGTGTGAGACTGATAGGTCCATTTATGGTCTTAAAAAATCATCTAGTACATCGGACATCTATTTGCGAGAAGATCATCGAGTTTGGCTTCATAAGAACTGAAGATACATAGGGTGTGTACGCTAGAACTAGTGGGAACATTGTAGTCTTCCTTGTTCTATATGTCGATGACATATTACTTATAGGAAATGATATACCAACATTACATAGTGTAAAAAATTCACTTGTGAATGTTTCGCTGTGAAGGACATGGGAGATGTCGTGCACATACCTCACATTAAGACAGAAGAATCTAAGAGAGGATTTGACTTAGCCAAAGTATATACATAGACAAACTCTTGAAAAATTTAATTTAGAAGAATCTAAGAGAGGATTTTTATCTATGAAACATGAAATGATAATCAGTAAGACTAAATGTCCCAGTACTAGTGAAGAGATTGATAGAATGAGTCATGTCACATATGATTATGTTATAGGATCGATCATGTAAGTCATAATATGTACTAAGTCTGATGTTTAGGGAACCTTGAGCATAACGAATTGTTTTCAGGCCAATCTTTGCAAAATCATGTGCTCGTAAATAAGAAAATTTTGAAGTTCCTTAGGAGGACTAAGGATATGTTCTTAGTCTATGGTGGTAAAGAAGAACTGGACGTAAAGGGATATGTAGATGCAAGTTCCTAAACTGATAGAGATGATTCTCAATATCAGTAGGGTTGTAATCTTAATCAACGGAGTAGCGGTAAATTCGAGGAGTTCCAAGTGTGATACCGTGCTGGATTCGATGATAGATTCAGAGTATATAATGGCTAATGAAGCTGCAAAAGAGGAATGTGGTTGAAAAATTTCATCAATTATTTTGGTGGTATGCCTAGCATATCCAAATAGGTTTAGATCTTGTATGACGATAAGGGTGCAGACGCTCTGGCTAAAGAACCCTGAGATTACAAGCGCTCAAGAAATCTACTTAGAAAGTTCCACTACATCTGAATGCTCATTGAGGATGGAGACATCAAAGTCACAAATAAAGCATGATGTGCATGCTAGATCGATAGGTAATAGATCTGGTAGAGTGTTGTTTTGATAACTTATTTTGTAGTTTGATATGATGGAATTAATGCATACTGTCTTTTATTTGATTTGGCGATTGTTTTATTGAAAATTAATAATAAGATTTTGCTAGGATTTCCATTCACATATTTTTTGTTCCCTTTTGCAAGTTTAGAACCACTTCCAGAATATTAATTTATTCAAAATTTTCCACAATTAGTCCTATGATTGGAAGTAAGTTGTAACACCCTGTCACACCCCAAAACCAAGAACGGCGGAAACGTTCTGGGGCGGAGGACGTCATGTAAGGTAATCACAACACAGTAAATGTAAATAGGCAAACAACATCATCCATTGCATTAAATATATAAATTTAATACATGTGTGTTCTGTAAAATTTTAGACACCAAAAATATAACGTAAATCAAAATAACAAAATGATGAGTCTTGAGTACGCTCCATCATCTCAAAAGCTGGCATCGGTACCTGTCTACTGATGACCTGAGAATACAAGTTATTTTGAAAGAGTTTATCAGCATTAAGCTGGTGAGTTCATAAGTATTTTAGTGTCAATGTTCATTGTCAAAAACGTTTGAACTTGTCCCAATGAATAAGTTTGTAAAAATGTAAATAAATGTTTAAAAGTATTTGCAAAAGTTTGAATCTCTCAGAAAATCCTATATTTTCTATAATAGTAACCTTCTACCAAGGCTTAACTGTTTTGTGAACTCGTCTGTTGTAAAAGTGTGTGATTACCCAAGTATAACTATCATTTGATAAAATATAGTTTGTACATTAATGCTTAAGTGAGATTATCACCAAAATATGTAATGGGTAAATCATTGTAGTACTGTAGTTTTGTATAATAAGAACTACTGTTGTACTAATTACTACTACCTTAAACCGGATTTATATTAAGGTATAATGTGATAATTGCACCATACTATCGACTGATAACAACGACATAAAGAACGGTCGTAATAACGGAATGACGTTTGGCACCCGCAGACCTGCAGGTCCGGCTGTAGCTAGCAGCAAGGTGTAGGATAGTCAATCCAGTATAGATCTATACGCAAACTCAACGCTCTCCCTCCAAGAGAATTCTGGCTACAACTCGGGCCATGACATTTAAGGCATGCTCCGATACAGTGGATCACATTTGTTATCGTATTCTTGCATGTGTGATGAAATGTTTCTTGTTCTAGTATAGTTGTATATGTTCTCGTAGTATAGTTGTATATATTCTCTTCCTAGTATAGACTCATGAATGAACTGACTCATTGATCTAGCAGTTGTAATAGTTTGATTCTGTGTTACCCCGATGGTAACTTGTTAACAGTGCGTTTAGTACATATGATTATGGAAGTATTTTTATGTCTATATATGTATATTTGATATATAATTAATATGGAAACGACCTTCGGATGGTCACCCAAAATCCTATCAGACCACATCCAAATCGAGGAAAAGGAAACAAGGTGGATAGCCTTCCTAAGTCCTTTAAACATTATTTATACGTCTATACATATATGGGCATGCAATTTGTAATATAAAAGCATAAATAAGTATTTATAAGGCATTTGAAACATAAGTATTATTTTTAAAGAAAGATTGACTTGATGTCAATCTATAAAACCATTTGAAGATGTAGATTTGATTAAAACAGTTTAAGTATAAGGAACATTTGCTTAAATCACAGTTGCAGTGTAAATTTGAAAAGTAAATGGGTTTGGAAAACATTTAGAAGTAAAACAGTTTAATAGATAGTTTGAATAGTGATAAAACCACTGATTTCCCTAGTTATTAATCACATGTGATTAGTACAATCACAGGTGATTGAAACAATAACTATAAGTATTTAACTTGCATTCCCCCCCTTTTGAAAGCATATAAAAGCATTTAGAATATTTAACAGGTTGATTAAGGGGTATGAAACTCACTTGATTGATTGAAGAAAGCGAGATGGAAAACCGGGCAGAGTCTCGTCTCAGAAAACGGATTTTTCTCGGGATTCTCGGGAATCTCGGGAGTAAAATCGACCCTCGGGACTTGAGCAAAAAGACCAGAGCTTCGGGTTATAACGGGCACGGAAAACGAGACAAAGTTGTGAGAGAGAGGAGAGAAATGAGCAACATTTTCGGAAAGCCTCGCATCCTATTTATAGGAAGGCTGAACCGCCTCCGAACGCGGGGCGTACGCTCGTACGCAGCGCGTACGCGTACGTCATGCATGACCGAAGCCTCGACTGCCTCGGTTCGGATGGGACGGGTTGCTGGGTACGCGGGTCGGATGGGACGGCGGGTCGGATGGGACAGCGGGTCGGACGGGTTGGAGCTTCGGACGGGTCGGACGGGTTAGAACTCTTCGGATAGTGCGACGTGGACGATCCGAGACCCTTGATCTCAGTACGCGGGGCGTACGAAGGTACGCAGGGCGTACTTCGGTCCAATCCGATGACTCCCCTTCGGATATTACCGGGAATTTATAATTAAATTTATATTTATTATAAATAAACTTCAAAAATTCATATCTCCCTCATACGAACTCCGTTTTTGACGTTCTTTATATCCTCGCGAAGGTGAGACCATGATCTACGACTTTCGTTTAGATTCCGCTGGCTAATTCCGAAATTATTTTTATTATTTATTTATTAAAATGACGTGATTAAGGAATTTCTTCAAAATTTCA
Organism: Lactuca sativa; assembly: GCF_002870075.4. Taxonomy (NCBI): domain Eukaryota; kingdom Viridiplantae; phylum Streptophyta; class Magnoliopsida; order Asterales; family Asteraceae; genus Lactuca; species Lactuca sativa. Next base: position 158,037,864 of record NC_056625.2, on the reverse strand, counting down.
TAACTTCCTCATCCGGAGTCAGATTTGGACGTTCTTTTTATGTACGCAAACCTTGATATGATTCCTATTACTTTATTTAATCCGAATAAGATTTTAGGAAGGTTACATTTTGACCTAAATTTGATCGGTTTTACATTACATTGACCCGAAATATCGGGTTGTCACACACCCCATTTCGATTTAATTATTTTGAAATAGGGTTAATAAATAATGTGGTTATTTATATAATTAATGACTAAATTATAGGTTTGGCAAGTAAATTAATTAAATAAAGACATTATTTGACGTTAATGTTTTAAAATAATAACAATAATAATAATAAAAATAATAACAATATTACTACTAATAATAATAATAATAATAATAATAATAATAATAATAATAATAATAATACAACAACAACAACAACAAAAACAACAACAACAACAACAACAACAACAACAACAACAACAACAACAATAATAATAATAATAATAATAATAATAATTGGATTATATTAGTCTAAGGGTCAAATTGATATTTATGGAAAGTTTTCTTGTAGAAGGAATTAGTTTTGGGGTGTTTTCTACATGCATGTCAAACTAGAAGGACCATATATGTGAAAAAAAAATAAACAATGTGTCTTCTTCCTCTTGTCAATGTCATATGAAGCAAAGGTAGATGCAATTCTTGTTATCCATTTCTAGAAGCACAAAACTGAATATCTCGAAAAGCCAAATGATCTTATACCTTATTACCCTACATCTTGTCCGAATAAAAGCCTATTCCTCCATTCTTGAGCCTCAAATGGAGATAAAAATGAAGCAGAAGTGTGGTGGTCCTGTTAGGGTTTTTAGTAAAAAAATATCACATTTAGATCTCGTTTCAGGTCACCTCCGAGATAAGTAAGAGTTTCACAGTATACCTCATGTCACCCCGACCCTTCCCTGCCACTATGATTGTTGAAGCTGCCTCTAGTGGCCTCCAAACCCAACGGAAACTACATATAACAGGATTTATGTTTCTAAAATGTTTTATGATGATTTTTCAAGTTCTATCCATGGTTATTTGCATTCCTAAGTCCCTTATTAACTGATTTTTTGGATTTTTGTTAAAGGGTGAGTTCAGATCTTTTGTTGAGGCTATGGATTTGTTCTAGACATGTTTGAAAGTTGCTAGGACTAATCCTTGACATCCTTTACTGAATTGCTCATGTGTTAGTGATTAGAAGCAAGAAACAAATATTGATTTTTTACTTTATTTTGTTCTAAAACTTCTCAACCAACGAGATTCACTTTGTGCATTCCTTTGGTTATACGCTTGTTTGGATTGGAAAATTTAAAGAAATAGGTAAACCCCTGTTTAGGCTTTTGTGTGTGTTTGGTGTCAGCTTGGTATGTAAACCTAAGACTATGATTGGAAACGCACATACTCTAATACTTGTATAAAAGTATAAAAGTATAAACAAAGTACAAGATTCATATTATCAATAAATGATTTAAATAGAGTTATACGTATGGGATGTAGGTTTAGAGAGGAAGAAGCCCATATACCTAATGACAGTAGTGCTGGTAGGATCCTGCTTAGTGGAATCAGGTCAATCTTTTCACTGCCTTATATAGGAAGATAGATTGTCTTTGCGAATCTTGCATGGCATACCAGGATTTAGCCCCTGGAAATTTTATGAAAGATTAGGATTCAGACCCTAGAACTTGTATGATTTAGACCTTGACACAGGTATGTAAGACTAGGATTTGGTCATTGGCATTGCAAGGAAAGATCATGAATTGGCCCATGGCAGGAAGTGTTTGAAAGACTATCATTTGACCCATATATTTCACTTGGGGTTGAAATAGAACCATTACTCTATGTATGGTATGTGGTATTTCGGGGAACTCACTAGGATTTGTACTTACGGTCTTAAGTTTTAAATATTTCAGGTACTTCTAGTAGTAAGGGGAAAAGCCAGACTTGATTGCATCGCGTTGGCTATACAGTATTACACTATCTAATTTGGTGTTTTGATATAATAACTTTAACTCTGATTATCTTTTTTTATGGAACGTAATGAAAGGTTTTTATCTGGTTAAAAATGAAAAAAAAAATTAATATAAATTTGGGGAAGTTACAAGTTGGTATTAGAGCCTTAGTTTGATGGATTATGGTGCACTCTCAAGTGTGTATAAAATCAAATAGTGGACTAAAGAATTTCTTTTTACAAAAACATTATTTGAAAAGTGTTTACCAAAAATATGACACGTGCAATCAGTCAGAAATGAAGTGATTCCCAAATCAATCGGAAATCAAGTATGATATGCATGATATAAGTTAGATTAAGGATGTGCTCAGGGTTATGTGATATAATGCCTTCTTAGGAGAGATTCATTTTGTGACTAATGTCTAAAATATTAGAGATGTATCATACTTTGTAGAATAAGGATCTTCAGGAACTGGATGTTATCATTTCCCTATCTTTATGATGCCTTGTTGCCTGTTGGATTTGCTCCTTCAATTTTGCTTTGTGCTATGTGGAACCTATATTGATATTAGTTAACTATTAAGCTAGTAAATTAGGTTGCAAGCCATAAAGATTAACTAGATTTAGAAGAATATAAGAATGTGCTAGTATGTGAACTTGCATAAGAAAAATCAAAGAGAATCTAGGAAGATTATTGGGATGTACTTGTTCCGGTGTAGGTATATGTGATTGGAACGTTTTTAGTGGTCGTGTGTGGTAACTTAGGAACCTTGAAACAATTCTTAAGACACATACGAATTAGTGTGGAAGGTACTATGGGTCTGTACTAATGAAGGTACATGATCCATATGGGGATCAGAAAGAGTCAAAAAAGGTTTCTAAGGAGTTAGTTGAGGGTAGATAGCGTGGTTGCCACCATGTTTCATTGCAATATGTTCCCGTCTTTATCAGCCTTTCTATGATGGTTGTTCAGTTTAGGGATGAGTCCGGTAATTGTTCTAGCCTTAGTGGTCATGGAAGTTTGGGTCTGAATGGTGCATACATGTGTGACTTAGTTGATTCTAAGGTTTTAAGGGCCTTGCTCAAAGTGGTGCCAGTTTGACTCGTAGGACTCAAGAAGGAAGTAATTGTTATTGGATAAGGTGTCCATGTCCATAACTTATTTCGTATATACTTGACCCGACCCGGCATGGTCCATTTGGGTTGCACTTCATCCAAACTATTTAAGGATAATTTTATGAGAATTGTATACTTACAATTTATTAATATATTATAAGTTATAATATATTAATATAAAGGCATGTTATTTAATTAGTTTTAATCTTGAATTTATTATTAATTAATTTAGTTATTAAAAGGAAGACTAATTAAATCATGGTCTATTATATTTATATGGTGTGGGCTAATACTCATTTGTTAATGTGCTAAGCTTATATGGAAGTCCATGGATGATCCATGGAGCTTTTAACCCATGGATCCTTGGAAAGGAAAAGACATGGGTTTTTAGGGTTTCACCCTAACCATGCACACTATATAAACAAGCTTATGTTGCATGAAAAACACCCTAGGGTGTGTGTGTAATAGTGGTGGCCGATTTCTAAGTGTTAGTATACTCTCTCAAATATTTTCCAAGTTTGTGGTTGTAACACTCGTGTTTCTAGCCTAGGCATTTATATTGAGTTGATAGTCTATGTTAAACTTTGTAACTCATTTTGAAGAAATGAAAAGGAATTATGTGAATATTATGTATTTTATGCTTAATTATTAGGGCTTAATTAATTAATATTAAAAATAAGCGTCAAAATTAAAGTGTGAGATAAGCCCGATATCTTTACATAAAGTTGTAGTGGTCGAAACAAGGATTTCGGGGATATAAAGAATACCAAAATCCGAGTTATAACGAAGAAGTTATGACCTGTCGAAGTTTCACGACAAAACCGGCACGATGCTGAATGTCGTAAAAAGTGAGTTTTTGATAAACTACTTTTTAGCCTTAGTAATCTAAACCAAAGTCGTAGTATTCGTTAAACCGAGAAGTTCGATAAAAAGAACGCCCAAATCTGACTTCGTATGAGGAAGTTATGATTTTTCGAAGTTTCAGCGTAGCAGTAGACAACTAAAAACTCGAATTTTAGATCAAGCGGTTTTTAGCCGACACAACCTAAACGAGAATTGAAGGTCTCGTCATTAGGAGCACAACGGTAAAAAGTCTGACGAAAACGGACGTCGGATGAAGAAGTTATGAATTTTTAACGGATTTCCTGTCCCGGTCTGTTAAAAATAATAATATAAAATTTAAATTCAAAATTAGCCGACGAAGTCTAAACGAAAGTTGTAGATCTGTAATTTTAGCTACGCGTGCATATAAAGAACTTCAAAAACGAAGCTCGTATGCGAAAGTTATGGATTTTAGAAGTTTTGGCGCGAAAACCGAGAAATTTCGCATAGTCACAATTGCCACGTCACCCTCGCTTAGAAAGTGACACGTGTCCTGCTGAGTCACCTAGCTGTTGAGTCATTAGGCTGCTGAGTCACCGAGGCTGCTGAGTCATGCGAGCCACGTGCCCTCTTTTGATTCGACCGAGGAGGAGGCCCAATCCGAAGCAGCCAGCTCCCCAGCCGAAGCTTCGCCCAGCTGCCGCGTGTGTCCGAGCCTCGCATAGCCTAGCTCCGAGCCTCGCAGGTGCGCCAGCAAGCCGCGGTCCACTTAGAAGCCGACAGCGAGCCCTCGCATGTGCGAGCCAGGTGCGAGCCATGCGAGGCATGTGCGAGACCCCCTCTGCGAAGCCTCTTAGCCGTCGGATCCGGAGACTTCTCAGCCGTTGGATCAAACTTCAGACCCTATAAATAGAAGGGTACCTGCGAGGGTTTCCGGTTACTTTTGGAATTTAGCCATTTTTAGCCCCTCTCTCCATATTTTCTTCATCTTAGCATCCCGCAAAGCCCCGGTATCAATTGTAAAGCCCGGAATACCTCACGAAGTGCCCGAGAAGCCCGGAAAATTTATCTTTTCGGTTTCGAAGCCCGACTTTTGCAGAGCCCGGTTTCTCAATAAAACTCCCGGTTTTATTAGAAACGATCGTTTTTGGAAACGAATTGCTCCCCGATTTTCACCAAAATACGTGAGTGTGTAGTTACTTTCAATTTACACATAGATATGAAGTATTTACCTTGAAATACGTGTTATGTGTAAATATGCTAATTGTTTATTCGAGGTGACTGTTGAATTGATGTTTTATACCAGTTTTAAACTGTATAGGTTTTTTATCTACAAAATATGTTGGGTAGAACATGGGTAGATGAAATAGTTGATGTGTGTTAAAATGGTGAGAGGCCTCGATGTCGATGTTGTGTTGTTGTTGTAGTCATCTAGCGAAGTATGGATGACGACCACGGACTTTCTAGATAGTCCAGTGGAACACTAGTAGGTTCGCAACTTGTAGGTATTGATGAATTAAATGTTCATTGGCGTACTTCATCCCCCTCATGGTTGCCTTAAGGACATGTATGGCTGAGGAAACCCCTTAGCAGTAGTGTCCATCCCGATGATAATCCTTAGGCTAGGTCCCTTGTGATAGGTGTTTAGGGACATAAAGTGAGGACAACGGGAATGGGTAATCAATGTTATTGTTGATTGGTGAACTTAATAAGTATATTATTATTGTGGGTTGAAAACCCTATATGCTCACCAAGCTCCCAAGCCTGACCCACTCAGTTTTATGATTACAGGTAGTGGACCCCGAGCATAGTCGGAGGATGACGAGAGATTTTTGGATTATAGGCCAGTAGTTGTAAATAACTGTTGAAAGGGTTATAATGTCTTGTTTATGCTTTTGATCTGTATCGGAACATGACATCCCGAGGTTTTGATATATATATGGAAAATATATACCTTCTTAATGAAGGATTTTGATAAACTTTTATCATATATTGTTTGGGGACCAATTCCGCAATATCTTATAAAAAGATTTTGTCTGATTTTATTTTAAAAAGCATAAATTAAATCTGTATTTTCTAGCCGAGAAATATGGGGATGTCACAGTTGGTATCATAGCATTAGTTTAAGCGAACTAAGAAATTGTAGAATTTCTAGACTTGAACTTAGAATGCTAAGTGATGATTGTGAGATGAGTGTCTATCATATTTTGGACACGAGCACTAGTTTATTTTAGGGAAGATGCCTAAAATTCCCTTATGTGCTAAATGCTATGTGTTTGCCATGTGTGCCATTATTTGTTCGGATCTATGGTATGTTGCCGACCGGATCTGGAAACCTTATGTGTGTAGGATTCTAAGCGTATGAATACGAGATTAGAACTAACATGTAAACGTTTCGGAGTGATAAGGGAATTGACATGTCTAACAAGGATAAAGACTTAAATTTCGCCTTATTTGGTATATAGATTGTAATGGCAAGAACTCGGAGTGGAGCTGGAAATGCAAACAGAAACCAACAACCTCAACCTCCAGTGGTGGAACAGGTGCCTATAGTAGGAGCTGCACCCGAACCCATCACCATGGCTGGAGTACGAACTATGATTCAGGCCATGTTGGCTGAACAAAGGGAGGAATTGAGGCAAATGTTGCTGAACGGCAGGGATGAACCTTCAGTTCCTGTTGAACAACGTGAACTAAATGACGATCGATCTGAACAAGGGAACACTAGCAGATCGGTTGGTCATGGTGAACCGCTTGTGGTTGGGAGGAATAACCACGAGGGTAGAGTGGAGAGATATGGGTGCAAGTATAAGGACTTTATGACTTGCAAGCCATCGACCTTCAATGGAAAAGAAGATCCTGTCGGAGTAATGGACTGGATCTCGGAAATGGAGTTGGCTTTCATGAGTTGTGATTGCCAAGGCAAGTTACAAACTACGTTTGCAGTACGTCAGTTCAGGGGTAGTGCTGTTCGTTGGTGGAGCACTTTGGGGAAAACCCTAAGCCCTAATGAACCACTGCAATTAACTTGGGCAGAGTTCTTAGTGCACTTCAAGCGCAAGTATTGCTCGGCCCAAAACGTACTTGAGTTAGAAAACCAATTTCTAATGTTGCAGAAGGGGAGTATGACCGTTGACGAATATACAAATAACTTCACAGACAAAATGGAGTTTGCTTTGCGTATTGTCCCAGATGAGTTGGCAAAAATAGACAGGTACGCAAAGAGACTTCCATGGGAGTATGCGGTGCCAGTACGTCAGGCACTTACTTTGGAGGCAGCTATCTGGGCTGCCAAGTCTGTTGAAGATATGATAAAAGGGAGAGCCGCCAGCAAGGTTGAAGTTGGCGAAAAGAGAAAGTTTGAAGGAACTTCAGGTTCCAATAAAAAGAACAAATTCTCGAAGACTGGTTCGAGAAAGTTTGGAGGAGGAAGCGAAGCCAAGTGGTGTGACAAGTGTAGGAAGAAACATGTTGGGAAGTGCAGCGTGGAACTCACTTGTTACAAATGTGGAAAGCCAGGGTATTATGCCAATGAATGCACCTTCAATAAGAACGTATGTTTTGGGTGCAATGAAGAAGGGCATATTTTGAGGGACTTCCCGAAGAAGAAGGATGCAGCAAAACCCAATCTACCACCAAAGCCGAAGGCGAGAGCCTTTCAGATGACACTCGAAGCTGCGAAAGAAGAAGTCAATGTTGCTTCAGGTACCTTTCTCGTAAACGAATTGCCTGCCCAAATTTTGTTTCATTCTGGAGCCAATTACTCCTTTATATCGCATGAATTTGGTAGAAAGCTAGCTTTGCCTGTAGATATGCTAGTTAATGCTATATTAGTCGAGATTGCTAGTGGCAAGTTTGTACCTGTTAGCCATCGTATGAAAAACATCCTCATTGACTTGGATGGAAATAAGTTCCAAGAGGAATTATTGCCTATCGAGTTAAATGGATTCGACATAGTTTTAGGAATGGATTGGCTTAGCGCCAATGATGCAGAAATACTATGTAGAAAGAAGATAGTAAAAGTAAACCCGCCAGGGAAAGAGTCGTTTATGGTGTACGGAGACGAACGCAGAGTAAACTTTGGAATCATTTCCCTAATGAAAGCCAGAAAGTGTTTGGCCAAGGGATGTACATCATATCTAGCGTTCGTGATCGATGCCAAGATGGAAAAGAAGGAGGTGCAGAATATTCCGGTGGTGTGTGATTATCCAGAAGTCTTTCCCGAAGATCTTCCCGGATTGCCCCCTGATCGACAAGTAGAATTTCGTATCGACTTGTTACCAGGAACGACGCCGATAACGAAAGCACCTTATCGATTAGCGCCAACCGAAATGAAAGAACTTATGACACAACTTCAGGAGTTATTGGACAAAGGTTTCATTCGACCTAGTTCATCACCCTGGGGAGCCCCTGTTTTATTTGTAAAGAAGAAAGACGGAAGCATGAGAATGTGCATCGATTACAGAGAGTTGAACAAAGTGACGATAAAGAACAAGTACCCGTTGCCAAGGATCGATGACTTGTTCGACCAGTTGCAGGGTTCAAGCTATTTCTCGAATATCGATCTTAGGTCGGGATACCATCAACTAAAGGTGAGAGAGTAGGACATCGAAAAGACTGCTTTTAGAACGAGATATGGACACTATGAATTTTTGGTTATGTCGTTCGGACTAACCAATGCCCCAACAACTGTCATGGATTTGATGAATAGGGTTTGTAAACCATTCTTAGATAAATCTGTGATAGTATTCATAGATGATATATTGATTTATTCGAAAAGCAAGCAGGAGCATGAAAAGCATCTGCATGAAGTGCTAAAAGTCCTGAAAAAGGAGAAGCTGTATGCAAAGTTCTCCAAGTGTGAATTTTGGATTCAAGAAGTCCAATTTTTAGGTCATGTGGTTAACCAAGAAGGGATAATGGTCGACCCAGCAAAGATTGAAGCTGTAATGAAGTGGGAACAACCAAATAGTCCTACAGAGATTCGAAGCTTTTTAGGATTAGCTGGATATTACCGAAGGTTTATCCAAGGCTTTTCTTAGATTGCTACTCCCTTAACAACTTTGACCCACAAAGGAACCACTTATGCTTGGAATGAGAAGCATAAGGAAGCCTTTGAGAAGTTGAAGAAGAGATTGTGTGAAGCACCGATTCTTTCATTGCCCGAAGGAGTTGATGACTTTGCAGTTTATAGCGATGCATCCGAAGTTGGGTTAGGTTGTGTTCTGACCCAAAGGGATAAAGTGATCGCGTATGCATCGAGGCAATTGAAGGAGCATGAAAAGAACTACCCCACTCATGATTTGGAGTTGGCAGCGGTAGTATTTGCCTTGAAGATATGGAGGCATTATCTTTATGGCACCAAGTGTAAACTTTTCACTAATCATAAGAGTCTCCAACATCTCTTTAATCAGAAGGAATTGAACATGAGGCAACGACGCTGGCTAGAGTTACTCAAGGACTACCACTGCGAGATACTTTACCACCCTGGTAAAGCAAATGTTGTTGCCGATGCTCTCAGTCGGAAGGTAAACCTTGAAAAGAAAAGGCCAAGAGCGTTGAGAATTGAAGTTGTCTCGACAATTGTGGAAAGTATAAAGAAAGCTCAAGAGGAAGCTTTAGAGAAAAATGACCGAAAGGAAGAACGTTTGGGCAAAACATTAGTGTTCGGTACAAACAACCAAGGGTTGAAGGTATTTCAAGATAGAATTTGGGTACCTAAGACGGGCGGAATAAGAGATCTTCTGATGGAAGAAGCTCACAAGACCATGTACTCAATTCATCCCGGTAGTACGAAAATGTATAGGGATCTAAAACCCTATTATTGGTGGTCGACGATGAAGCTCGATGTTGCTAAGTATGTGGCCGAGTGTGTAACTTGTGCTAGGGTTAAGGCACAACATCAGAAACCGTATGGGAGTTTAGAACCTTTACCCGTACCCATGGGTAAATGGGAAGACGTCACCATGGATTTTGTGACTAAACTGTCCAAAACAAGGAACGGTCACGACATGATTTGGGTGGTCGTTGATCGCTTCACTAAGAGTGCGCATTTCATAGCGGCCAAAGAGAAATGGTCTATGGATAAACTTGCGAATTCTTATGTGAAGGAAATTGTGAGGCTTCACGGTGTTCCGTTAACGATTGTGTCCGATCGTGACAGCCGTTTTACCTCAAGGTTTTGGAGGAGTCTACAAGAGGAATTGGGTACCAAGTTGTGTTTGAGTACAACTTACCATCCGCAAACCGATGGTCAGAGCGAGCGAACGATTCAAACATTGGAGGATATGCTGAGAGCATGTACCCTAGAATTCCAAGGTAACTGGGATGAACACTTACCTTTAGTAGAATTCTCCTATAATAATAGTTTCCACTCAAGCATTAAGATGGCACCTTATCATGCTTTGTATGGGGAGAAGTGTCGAATGCCATCATGTTGGTTGGAAGCTGGAGAAAAGCAGTTTATGGGACCTGAAATAGTCCATGAGACTGCTGAAAAGTTGAAAGTGATAAGGGAAAGGATGTTAGCTGCTCAAGATCGAAAAAAGAGTTATGCTGACAAGAAAAGACAACCGATATCCTTCGATGTTGGAGATTCGGTTTTACTTAAAGTCTCGCCGTGGAAGGGACTTATAAGATTTGGGAAACGAGGGAAGTTGAGTCCAAGGTTTATTGGACCATTTAAAGTTCTTCAGAGGATCGGGAATCAAGCTTACAAGCTAGAGTTACCGGAAGAACTGGAAGGTATTCATAACACCTTTCATGTGTGTTACTTAAGAAAGTTCACAGGAGATGTTCTCGACATAATTCCGATTTCTGAGTTAAGGTTGGATGAAAAGAAGAGGTTGAACGAAGAACCTGAGGCAATCGTTGACCGTAAGACTATGAAGTTACGACGCAAGAGGGTCGATTTAGTGCTTGTGCGTTGGAAACATACGAATGGACCAAATCTCACTTGGGAAACGGAGAGTGACATGATGAGTCGCTACCCGCAGTTGTTTGGTAATATGTGATTACGGGGACGGAATCATCCTAAGGGGGAGAGAATTATAACACTCGTGTTTCTAGCCTAGGCATTTATATTGAGTTGATAGTCTAGGTTAACCTTTGTAACTCATTTTGAAGAAATGAAAAGGAATTATGTGAATATTATGTGTTTTATGCTTAATTATTAGGGCTTAATTAATTAAGATTAAAAATAAGCGTCAAAATTAAAGTGTGAGATAAGCCCGATATCTTTACATAAAGTTGTAGTGGTCGAAACAAGGATTTCGGGGATATAAAGAATACCAAAATCCGAGTTATAACGAAGAAGTTATGACCTGTCGAAGTTTCACGACAAAACCGGCACGGTGCTGAATGTCGTAAAAAGTGAGTTTTTGATAAACTACTTTTTAGCCTTAGTAATCTAAACGAAATTCGTAGTATTCGTTAAACCGAGAAGTTCGATAAAAAGAACGCCCAAATCTGACTTCGTATGAGGAAGTTATGATTTTTCGAAGTTTCAGCGTAGCAGTAGACAACTAAAAACTCGAATTTTAGATCAAATGGTTTTTAGCCGACACAACCTAAACGAGAATTGAAGGTCTCGTCATTAGGAGCACAACGGTAAAAAGTCTGACGAAAACGGACGTCGGATGAAGAAGTTATTAATTTTTAACGGATTTCTTGTCCCGGTCTGTTAAAAATAATAATATAAAATTTAAAGTCAAAATTAGCCGACGAAGTCTAAACGAAAGTTGTAGATCTGTAATTTTAGCTACGCGTGCATATAAAGAACGTCAAAAACGAAGCTCGTATGCGAAAGTTATGGATTTTAGAAGTTTTGGCGCGAAAACCGAGAAATTTCGCATAGTCACAATTGCCACGTCACCCTCGCTTAGAAAGTGACACGTGTCCTACTGAGTCACCTAGCTGCTGAGTCATTAGGCTGCTGAGTCACCGAGGCTGCTGAGTCATGCGAGCCACGTGCCCTCTTTTGATTCGACCGAGGAGGAGGCCCAATCCGAAGCAGCCAGCTCCCCAGCCGAAGCTTCGCCCAGCTGCCGCGTGTGTCCGAGCCTCGCATAGCCTAGCTCCGAGCCTCGCAGGTGCGCTAGCAAGCCGCGGTCCACTTAGAAGCCGACAGCGAGCCCTCGCATGTGCGAGCCAGGTGCGAGCCATGCGAGGCATGTGCGAGACCCCCTCTGCGAAGCCTCTTAGCCGTCGGATCCGGAGACTTCTCAGCCGTTGGATCAAACTTCAGACCCTATAAATAGAAGGGTACCTGCGAGGGTTTCCGGTTACTTTTGGAATTTAGCCATTTTTAGCCCCTCTCTCCATATTTTCTTCATCTTAGCATCCCGCAAAGCCCCGATATCAATTGTAAAGCCCGGAATACCTCACGAAGTGCCCGAGAAGCCCGTAAAATTTATCTTTTCACTTTCGAAGCCCGACTTTTGCAGAGCCCGGTTTCTCAATAAAACTCCCGGTTTTATTAGAAATGATCGTTTTAGGAAACGAATTGCTGCCCGATTTTCACCAAAATACGTGAGTGTGTAGTTACTTTCAATTTACACATAGATATAAAGTATTTACCTTGAAATACGTGTTATGTGTAAATATGCTAATTGTTTATTCGAGGTGACTGTTGAATTGATGTTTTATACAAGTTTTAAATTGTATATTTTTTTTATCTACAAAATATGTTGGGTAGAACATGGGTAGATGAAATAGTTGATGTGTGTTAAAAGGGTGAGAGGCCTCGATGTCGATGTTGTGTTGTTGTTATAGTCATCTAGCGAAGTATGGATGACGACCACGGACTTTCTAGATAGTCCAGTGGAACACTAGTAGGTTCGCAACTTGTAGGTGGTTATGAATTAAATGTTCATTGGCGTACTTCATCCCCCTCATGGTTGCCTTAAGGACATGCATGGCTGAGGAAACCCTTTAGCAGTAGTGTCCATCCCGATGATAATCCTTAGGCTAGGTCCCTTGTGATAGGTGTTTAGGGACGTAAAGTGAGGACAACGGGAATGGGCAATCAGGGTTATTGTTGATTAGTGAACTTAATAAGTATATTATTATTGTGGGTTGAAAACCCTATATGCTCACCAAGCTCCCAAGCCTGACCCACTTAGTTTTATGATTACAGGTAGTGGACCCCAAGCATAGTCGGAGGATGACGAGAGATTTTTGGGTTATAGGCCAGTAGTTGTAAATAACTATTGAAAGGCTTATAATGTCTTGTTTATGCTTTTGATCTGTATCGGAACATGACATCCCGAGGTTTTGATATATATATGGAAAATATATACCTTCTTAATGAAGGATTTTGATAAACTTTTATCATATATTGTTTGGGGACCAATTCCGCAATATCTTATAAAAAGATTTCTCTGATTTTATTTTAAAAAGCATAAATTAAATCGGTCTTTTATGGCCGAGAAATATGGGGATGTCACAGTGGTGATTTGTGATTTCCATTTGAGGCATTCACATTATTGGTGCTTGGCTCTTAAACTCCAAGGAATCAACAATCAACAAAAGGTATGTAATTCATCTACTTCTTTTGTGTTTAAAAGTACCCCATGCCATGCTAGATAGTTTATAAACCTTGGAAAATAATATTTTGCATATACCTTAGACAAACATAGATCCAAGGTTTATTAGGGTTGCATGTACACTTAGGAAGTGTTAGAATGCTCAAAACCCAACATTGGTATGAGAGCCTAGGCTTGTTTGTTTGATACTTGATGAAAAATAGCGGAAAAATGTCGAATTTTTGATGTCTGCCTGATGAACTCGCCGAGTCCATGGGGGGACTCGCCGAGTTCATGTGTAAATTCATCCTACTCTCCGAGTAGGTTCGTGCACTCGGCGAGTAGCAGCCTTAGAATGCAGATTTTCGACTTTTGCTACTGGAAATGGACTAGAAACATTACCCTAAACTATTTTGGTGTTTTAAAACTTGTTTTAGTTAGTGTAATGGATGTTCTAATCCATTTACAATAGCTTATATCAAAATTCCATGCTTTGTATGTGTTCATATAATTCTTGAAATTTTGATGATAATGTTCATGTTCTTACGAAATTAGAAGATGATAGGAATTATTTGCTGAATTGTTTAAGATTAATTCTTGATCATTTATGTGTTTTAATGGCGTCCATAATTTGTCCTCAAGTTATGGACATCCAAAGTTCACTTCTTTTAAACACACATTTAAAACACATAAGTTACATAAAAATGAAGAGTCTTCATTTTTATGAACCTTTAATTCATAAGTTATGAAATGAAAAGTTTTGGATAGTTACAAAACTTGCCCTCAAGTTTTGGAATCTGTAAAGTTTCACACACTTTAATAAACATTAATTCCAACCCTTCGAGTTTTAATAGTTAAAATTCAACACTTATACTATTTATAACATTAATTGTTAATTATTATATAAAAATAAGTCATTCTACCGTTAGTAGGCCTCATTCACGAAGCCGGTCTATAAGGGGGGTATTAGGTTGTTGCCTATAAAATGGCAGCTTAATGGGTGTCCACTCTCACCCACCGCTTCCTTGATTGGTGGAGGGTCGTTAGTCGAACGGGTAGGACAATGACTTTAAATCCTCATTAAAAGTATAATGATTATTATAAAGTAACTAAACATTTTAATTCCCAATCTTAGTTACTTTAGGAAAAATGTGAACATGGTTCTAGTCCATGGAATTCACACTTTGTACCTTACCAAGTCGTTGGTGGAGCGTGTGTGGTTAACCGGCACACTAACTTGGACTAGTAAGAATCATGAAGGGTGACTTAATTTTTGTCATAGGTCAATGGAGAGTGTGTGGTTAACCGACACATTGATTAGGTGATAATATTAAGGGTACCAAGTGAATTAGTATGCTTATTCACACCTTGTTTTGTGATCCTCGGCATCCCAGACACAAAACATGAAGGGCACAATCGAGATTGAAACATGCCATTGAAGAGTTCAATAAATCTCAAAAGAGTCTAGGAATTTCAAATCCAATTAAAACGTAATAATTCATTTCATTTTTCATGGTGGAAATTGGTGGATCGTCATTCACCTACCTTTCAAATATGTTATTACTTAGATTACGGCATCCCTCTTCTATGTATAATATATTGTGATTGGATCCTAGCCTTAATATTACATTTGGGTGTCATATTAAGGATTCTATATATCTAATCTAAACTTGCTTTCTTCTTTCAAATGTCTTCCAACACTAATGCATTGGGCTCTAACCCAACTGACTCTTTTTCTCTCATGAATCTTTGTGGGAGAGTCATCTTTGATGGTTCCAACTTCATGGACTGGATTAGGAACTTCAGGATGGTTACTCGTTATGAGGACAAGGAATATGTCCTCGATAAGGAGTTAAAAGAGCTTGATGAGTCCACTACTACTCCTAAGGAGATCGCTGAATTCAGGAGACATGAGAGAGATGCTACTAATGTGGCATGCATCATGATGGCCACGATGACAGCCGAGCTCCAAAAGTCCTATGAGGACTTCTACCCTTTTGAGATGCACCAAGACCTGATGGAAAGGTATCATCAGAGTGCTCGTCAGGAGTGGTATGAAATGATCTCCTCCATGATAGCAACACGCATGATGGATGGTGAACCCATCACGAGCCACATGCAAAAGATGCAAAGGTATGTGGACCGTTTGCTCAAGCTGAATTTGAACTTCCATGAGGAGTTGGCAATTGACATCATTTTGCACTCCTTACCTTCTTCTTATGACCAATTTCGTATGACATATCATATGAACAAAGAGGATGTTACTCTTAGCAAACTTCAAGGACTCTTGAAGACCGCTGAAACAGGCCTTAAGGGCAAGTCGGTTGCTACCTCTACTACTCCTACTCCAACATCTACCCCTATTTTGGCTATCGGGAAAGGCAAAAGGGAAAAAGAGGAAGTCCCCTTCGAAGGATACCAAGGGAAAGTCTCATGAAGGCTCCTCATCAAGGACCAAGAGTGGTTCTGTCACTCCTTCTGCCATTCCTAAGGATGCTGATTGCTACTATTGCCAGGACAAGGGGCATTGGAAGCGAAACTACCCTATGTACTTGCAGGATCTAAAGGATGGGAAAGTGAAACCCACCCATGCAGGTATTTACACAATATTGTCTAATAACTCACCACATTCTAACTCTTGGGTGCTTGATATAGGATGTGGTATTCACATATGTTCAAATTTGCAAGGCCTAAGAAGAAGTGAGGATGTGGAGCAAGGAAAGATAAAGTTGATCATGGGGAATAGGAAGGCTTCACTTGTTTCCAAGATTGGAGTTTATACTTTGTTGCTGAATAATGGGTTAAAATTACATTTGAATAAATTTGTGTACTCGTCTGAAATGGCGAGAAATATTATTTCCTTTCATAGTTTGTACAAACAAGGTTTTACCTTTTTGTTTGATAATGAATTTGGTGGTATTAGTGTTTTCTTTAATAATATGTTTAAATTTAAAGCATTACCTTGTGATGGTGTGTATGAAACTGTGTCGGTTGTAGACACCTTAGGAAATAATGTATTGTATATTGATTCTTCTACTAGCCTAGACAAAGTATCATTGTGGCATTGTCATCGTAGACATGTAAACAAGAAACGCATAGGCCAACTCCAAAAGAGTGGAGTCTTGGAATCATTCGACCTTAAATCAGATGATAGTTGTGAATCTTGTCTACTTGGAAAGATGACAAAATCACCCTTCATTGGTACTTGTGAAATGGGTGAGGGTTTGTTGGACTTAATACATACTGATGTATGTGGACCATTCAAAACTTCCACAAGGGATGCTAATCGGTATTATGTGACTTTTATTGATGATTTTAGTAGATATGGTTATGTCTACTTGATCAAACATAAGTCAGAAACCTTTGAAAGGTTTAAGGAATTCAAACAGGAAGTAGAAAATCAATTGGGCAAGAACATTAAGATGCTTCGATCCGATCGAGGAGGTGAGTATCTTAGTACCGAGTTCCTTGACTATCTTAAGGAGTGTGGGATTGTCTCACAATTGACTGCTCCCAGGACACCACAACTAAATGGTATAGCTGAGAGGCATAATCAAACTTTGTTAGACATCGTTCGCTCTATGATGAGTCGAGCTTCGCTATCGATCTCTTTTTGGGGGTATGCCTTAGAGACTGCCGCCCATATCCTTAATCTAGTCCCCACAAAGAAGGTTACCGAAACACCTCATGAGATGTGGACTGGGAAGGTTCCCAACTTGGAACACATCAAGATTTGAGGTTGTGAGGCTTTCGTGAGGCGTGAGACTCATGATAAGCTCAAACACCGAAGTGAAAGGTGTATTTTCATCGGCTACCTACATAAATCCTTCGGTTACCTCTTCTACAAACCTAGTGCGAATGTGGTATTTGTAGCAAGAAGAGGGGTCTTTCGTGAGAGAGAGTTTATGAGCCAAGGAGATAGTGGGAGGCAAATTGACCTTCAAGAAATCAAGAATCAATTGGTGAAGAAACCTCAGACACTAGAAATCAACCTGAGGAGGAAACTCCTGTTGAGCCAGCTGACGAGTGTGTACCTCCGAGGCGTTCCACACGGGTTAGGAACACACCTGAGTTTTATTATGGTTTTCATATCACTACGGCAGGTGATATATTTATCAGCAACAGTACACTGGTAAATTTGGATGAACCTAACAGTGTTAAGGAAGCCATGGCAGGCCCGAAGTCTGCTAAATGGAAGGAGGCTATAGACAGCAAGATACAGTCCATGTATGACAATCATGTTTGGAACTTTGTTGACAATGTACCAGGCCGTAAAATAGTCGGGTGAAAATGGATCTTCAAGAAGAAGACCGACATGGAAGGAAAGGTGCACACTTATAAGGCTCGACTGGTTGTGAAGGGTTTTACTCAGACTCAGGGTGTTGATTATGATGAAACCTTCTCACCGGTAGCAAAGATTAAGTCTATTACGGTCAGGCTAGCCATTGCTGCATTTCATGATTATGAAATACGGAAAATGGATGTCAAAACCACTTTTCTTAATGGGAAGTTCGCTGAGGATGTGTACATGAATCGGCCAGAGGGTTTCGTCAGTGCAGAATACCCTAATAGAGTGTGCAAGCTTGATAAATCCATTTATGGATTAGAACAAGCACCTCGTAGCTAGAATCTTTGTTTCGATGAGAAGGTCAAAGAGTTTGGCTTCTTGAGAAGTGAAGATGAGTCTTGCGTGTATGTAAGAGCTACCGGGAGTATAGTTAGCCTCTTGGTACTGTATGTAGATGACATACTACTAATAGGAAATGACATCCCAACCTTGTAGGAGGTTAAGTCTTGTTTTGGGAAGTGCTTTGCTATGAAGGACCTAGGGGAAGCTGCCTATATCCTAGGGATAAGGATATTAAGAGAAAGGAGTAAAATACTAATTGGACTTAGTCAGATTACCTACTTGGATAAGGTGTTGAAAAGATTCGACATGCAGAATTCCAAGAAAGGATATTTACCGATCCAAAGCAATGCCAAACTGAGTAAGACTAAGAGTCCGAGTAAAGAGGCCGAGATAGTAGAGATGAGTCGATTACAGTATGCTTCCGCTGTGGGCTCGATCATGTATGCTATGACTTGTATCCGCCCTCATGTGGCCTTTGCTTTGAGCATGATCAGCAGATATCATGGGAACCCTTGCAAGGCTCATTGGACCGTGGTAAAGAACATTCTCAAGTACCTATGGAGGACTAAGGATTGGATCCTTACCCTTGGTGGGAGTGATGACTTGAGAGTGTTAAGGTATAGTGATGCTAGTTTTCAGACTAATATCCGCTCTCACTCTGGCTGGGTCATTACCCTAAATGGAGGGGCAATCTCATGGAAGAGTTCCAAGCAGGAGACGGTGGCTGATTTGACTTGTGAATCAGAGTATATAGTAGCAAAGGAGGTGATATGGCTGAAGAACTTCATCGGAGACCTTCGACTTGTACCAACTATTAAGGAGCCTATGGAGATTTTCTGTAACAGCAATAGTGCGGTTGCCTTAGCCAAGGAACCAAAAGATCATGGCAGATCCCGACACATTGATAGAAAATATCACTTCATAAGACACAAGATAGAAGAAGGACTCCTCGTGGCAAAGAGGGTATCGTCATATGAGAACGCTATAGATCCCCTCACGAAGGGACTGACTAGGGTTAAGCATTTGCAGCATGTGAGGCGCACCAGGCTGAGGGACGATATTAGTTTTACAGATTAGATAGCCTTTTCTGAAACTTGTAAAATGTAATCGACGTTTGATGATGAATAAAATTTGTGATTTATTTATGAGTAAAGTGTTGCTATCATTGTCAATTATTTACTATTGCTTCAGTTTTGCATGTTTTGACTTCCAGAATAATTAATTTATTCAAACATCCACAATCGGTCATACATCGGAATTAGGTATGAATCAAGATTTTCATGAATTGGGTTTGTAGAAGGCTAAAGGTGTTTAGACATAGCAATGGTTGCTACAACGTTCATGAGTGCTCATAAGTTATGAGTATTGGAATAAAACCACGCTAACTTGTATTACTTCATGGAATTTATCTCAAGTGGTCGTGAGACGATAATATTATATAAGTCTTCAAACCTAGAGATATGAGTTGTTACCTACGAGTTGGTTGTGCATTGATTGCACGTAAACGCATCAGTAACTTGATGTTATAAAACGTGCATTTGTGTAGAATTCAACGAGCAGTAGAGCAAGCATATGAGTCGAAGTTTATCTGTTCCTTCTAGAAATAGAAGCGATATATGGGCCCCTCGATGATTTTGTGTTGACCCATGTACCGGGTCTGGTCAGAACTAAATTGATGTGTTCAGTTAAGTTATTTGTCAAACAAATCGGAAATCGAGAAACAAATGCCAGACAATAAGTAATACATTGTTCCATGTATTTGTCCGGCTGATATCATGAGAATAGAGGACTATATGATCACTTGTCTAAAATGGCGCTTCATAGTTCAACAGAGTTTTTGAGAGCTACGATTGTCGGTTGGTTCCTGAAGTAATATAGGCAAATACAATTATTAGACTTATCCAAGTGGGAGTCTGTTGGATAAGGTGTCTAAGTCCATAACTTATTTGGTATATACTTGACCCGACCTGGCATGGTCCATTTGGGTTGCACTTCATCCAAACTATTTATGGATAATTTTAAGAGAATTGTATACTTACGATTTGTTAATATATTATAAGTTATAACATATTAATATAAAGTCATGTTATTTAATTATTTTTAATCTTGAATTAATTATGAATTCATTTAGTGATTAAAAGGAAGACAAATTAAATCATGGGCTACTATATTTATATGGTGTGGGCTAATACTCATTTGCTAATGGGCTAAGCTTATATGGAAGTCCGTGGATGATCCATGGAGCTTTTAACCCATGGATCCTTGGAACGGAAAAGACATGGGTTATTAGGGTTTCACCCTAACCATGCACACTATATAAACAAGCTTATGTTGCATGAAAAACACCCTAGAGTGTGTGTGTGTGTAATTGTGGTGGCCGATTTCTAAGTGTTTGTATACTCTCTCATACATTTTCCAAGTTTGTGGTGATTTGTGATTTCCATTTGAGGCGTTCACATTATTGGTGCTTGGCTCTCAAACTCCAAGGAATCAACAATCAACAAAAGGTATGTAATCCATCTAGTTCTTTTATGTTTAAAAGTACCCCATGCAATGCTAGACAGGTTATAAACCTTGGAAAATAATATTTTGCATGTACCTTAGACAAACGTAGATCCAAGGTTTATTAGGGTTGCATGTACACTTAGGAAGTGTGAGCATGCTCAAAACCAAACAATTGTTATGAACAGCCCGAGGATGCAACTTGAGACTAAGTGATCGTTCAATGGCTTAGGATGTCATTTTCTACATCGTGTATTATGTTATTCTAGATTCCCGTTTTTAGAGTAAATATTAAACAGACATACATTTTTAGACATGGGATGGGAGCAGATGATTGTGGATTCTAAGACAAGTGTGGGAATACACAAGAGGATTCATATGGGATGCAGACCCATAATGGGACTAGGCTACTATCGAAGTGCTCACAGTTAGGAAATTTTAATGTTGTGTTTCTCAAGGATCCATCAGAATCCTTCATGGTCACATAGAATTCAAAGATTGGTGATATCGTGAGCACATAGCAAGTTACCGCTAGCTTTACGTACTTAGGGACACGCATGTTGTCCTCACATCAAAAGATACTCGGCGAGGAACTCACTAGTTCCTTTTGGAAGCACCTGGATCTTCTCAAATGTACATTTGTGTGTTGGTCCTTATCATCCAAAAAAACCCATTTCTTTAAGCTATCAAAAACCATAACATCCTTGTTCACAGAAAATCCTAGTATAATAAAATATTTTGCAGAAATTAGTTTTTTTTAAAAAATATATTGAGTAAAGATGTTGTTTCAAAATACAAAAATCTAAGGATGTCGTAATCAATACACAACATCTGTTACAACATAAAGACCTATGGCCCTGAACAATATTGCAGATCTTCTTTTTAATCACTCAACACCCTATTCAAATCGCCATTATTTTTAACACAACTACCTATGACGCATGTAAATGGAGTGGATTTGGTTAGGAAACCTGGTTAGATACAAAGTGTTTTCTTTCCCATAATGTTATTATAATAATAAACTATAATCAACAAACCTGAAAAAACCAACTATTATCTACCAACACAATATATATATATATATATATATATATATATATATATAATACACTTTACCCTTAGTTACCCATCCGGTCGATCTTCACATATTAATCCTATAATAGTGATCTTATAAGATCTATCCTGATGGATCAATGTAAGCAACAAGATGACTATAGTGCTTCATGGAGTCCTTGTTAGCAGGATTTAGTCAATAAAGGCAACCATCGGGGGTAGAGTACACGAATGAACATACAATCCTATTTATCTAGATCAATTTAATTAATTAACACCACACGACTAGATTTTAGTCAGAGTGGCCATCTATATTCCACTATATGACCTAGACATACCTAGCACCGATCTGATCACAAGTATTATCGAACAAAGTTCTACCCTCAGATAAACCCTATCGGGTTGTCAAAAAAGGATGGGAAGTACTAATATATTACTCAGTATGCAGCACTACCACACCAAATCTCAAATGACACTGAACTGAGTAATACTCTCTAGTCCAATCTCACACACACCCTTAATATAATGCTACCCAATGTTCAACATTAATTGAACTAAACATTCCCTTTAGGTCCTAAGCTATAACTACATTATAATATCCATAATAAAGGCAAATTTCCTACCTATGTAATATCATTAAAATATAGGGTATCACTAACATTCTTTCAACTTAAGCCGAACTAAGCATCCTTTATAATTATTACTTGATCACTAGACAAGACCCTGATATGTGTATGTAATTTTTGAAATACTTTTCCTAGTTATATAGTATTTATCGGAATACAATCTATGGTTAAACTTTTATTCTACTTAATGGGTTCTAAAAATACTTTAAACATCTTAGTTTCAATCTTAAACTATATTATAATCCATGAAATCAACGTTTAATAACAACCCTATTCAAATAACACTCATATATCAGTCTATATATCTAACACAAATTATCAGCTATTTAATACATATTAATCTTTCAACTAATAATACCTTTTTTGAAATTATGTTATAATAATACCATATATTCACTTAACACATATATAACCATATATGGTTCAAACAATGTATTTTATCAAATGTACGATAACACATATTCCACATTATAAACAATTATTTCACATATAAACTTTCAACAAATATTTAATACGTTTATTAAATACTTGTTACTAAAATCATGTTCATGAAAGTTACTATGCACTCACCTAATATAGGTGGAAGACTCACGGGAAATTCAGCTCTTTGACTCACACTTCGGATTTCCTTTTAAAACGACCTAACACAAATATTACTAAGCCTTAGTATGAATTTATGTTTATGAGGTTTAGTTGTTATAAATTTTTTCTCAGATTTATCAATAATCCCAAAATAAATATTGACTTATAGCTGAGATGAAACAAACAGGTAAGATCATATCATAGTTAAGATGTGTTTAGCATATAAATATATACCGTTCAGAATAATCCATTTTAAACACCTCTTCATGTAAGTAAATCGACAAGTATAACAACTAGTATTTCTGGTAAATCTTATTTATAAATTCATAATAAGGATTATGAACATAAATATATGTTCTACATAAAACATAGTAAGTGCAACATAACGTACCATTTTTTGAAAGAAGTTTCAAAAGTTTGTGGGCAGAACTTCGACACTAAATACTTCTTTTTGTTGGGCTTTCTATCACCGCAACACTTTGGTGCGAACAATTCAGTGCTCAAAACACCAGAACTAGAGAGAGCGAGAGAGAGAGAGAGAGAGAGATAGAGAGAGAGAGAGAGAAAGAGAGAGTTTCTAAAGAATGGCACTTTAATATATTGCCGACTTCGTATCGATGATTACTACAACATTCATTTAGACTCCATTGGCTAATTCTCATTCTATCTTAAATTTAAAAATCTATATCGAATTCCCCGTGTTTAAAGAGTAGGGACCAAGTTCCGTTTACATATTTTGCGTACAAGCTTCATTCTCAATGTTTTCCATATCGATAGATTTGTAATTTCATGGACTTAGAAGTTCATGTAGATAGTTATCTAACGAGCAACCGATCTTTATTTCATACTTTGTGACACATATTTCTATAATGTGTCGTTACAAAAATTATGTATTCCTCATATGATGTCAAATTTAGGCATTCTTCTGATATTTGTGAGGAGTTCAATGCTCCTTTACATCACTTTGGCTAAAAAGAAACCTATCTCGGATTTACTTTTTATTGCACACATTGTTGTATCAGTTTGAACACGAAACTTATAAAAATCATAACTTCCACATATGAAGTCAAATTTGGGTTTTCTTTATACCCATGGATTTGTCATTATGACTACAAAAATTTTTGTTAAGACTATTTATCCTATATAATCTTTTATTTTTAATGTTATTTTATCGCTTAAATATAATTTTTATATTATGATTTTTAACAAATATTATATACTCCTAATATTTGTCCACGTAACGTGTATAAGATAAATATTTATTAGCTTGTAACACATATGAAGAAAAATTATTCGATTCAACAATTTTAATTGTTTGATAAAATTTATAATAATAATTATTATTATATTTTAAACGATTAGCCTGAATTTGCAGGCATTACAATTACCTCCCACTTAGGATTATTATGTTCCGAAATCACACAAAAACAAAAAAATTCTAATTAACGATTCTTAAGTCGCATTCCGATCCCCTTATAAAGAGTTGCTTTATTACTTGTTTTCACACAGTACTATCTCAATCGATCTCATCGTGTTACAAAATATAATGTTTTAGGTTCCTTTATGATAGCTTAATAGTGTTCCAACTGAATACCATAAAATTTACTCTATTAATTAAGGTTTCATTTAAGCAACCTCTATACCTTGAATTCCGCACATAACCATTTCACCTTATCCAAAAATGACAAAGTTCACGAAGTTAACTGTTTTGTGCCCCTTTTGGGTTTTGACTTTGTCGGACTACAACAGTTTTCATGTTATCACCATTTCTCTACATGTTTGATACTTATTCATGATAAAAAAAGTCTTCAAAAACAGTCTCTATAGACTAATTCTCTACATATTTGATACCTAGAAAGGTATGCTCTCATTTCTTGGTATATTATAACCCATGACATATCGTGTTTCTATACACTTCTAGGACACTTGATGATAACATCTAAGGTAATATGATCCCATTTACCAATCAGCACAGGTAAAATCTCAAGTTCTCTCACGATATTTGATGTCCTTTTCTTACTTTCCGATAAAAATATCCATTTTATTTTCTAATAACAACTACAAAAACAAATAATTCTTCTCCTAACTTCTTGTACTGCAAATCTCTTGGATGTTGACGTAAAATCAGAAGTCGATTTACCTTTTTCACTTTTTTCATAAGGGTTGGTTTTCCCTTACGTGGGTCCGAACCCTTACCTGATGCAACTCACAATTGATCGAATTCCATGTTTTCTCTGCCTATGTGATTTCTAGCTCTTTTTCTTCTCGTTAGAAACTCCTGATTGTCATGTGAATGACTTTAACATCCCCAACATAGTCTTATTGCATGTATCTATAGCGAGAGATTCTTCTTGTGTAACATGACCACAATTTGATCAAGATCACGACAAGCACAAAGGTATCCACTAATGAACACATACACAAAAGGGTATAATATGGTATTACTAATATAATGGAAATATTAGTACAAGGATGGTTGTTGAGCTCAATATTATCCTTCCTTTTATTCTTCAATGACTAACCTTGTCGCGCTCTAACTGTTCCTATAATGATCCTTCCAATCATGGATTGAAGAATTTGGGTAGAAACATACAAAACACACTTTCTTGCAGCTCATTTAATAATTATAATGATTGCAGCTCCCCTGGCTTCCTGAACAAAAATCGATAGGTTTGAACCTATCTATTAACGGTGGTGCTTGAACTTGCACTTGTTCTTTTATCCATCGATGGACCTTCAGTCCTAACTCTTGCCTCACAAACTTAACATTTATACGAGACTCCTGATCCTTCCTAAATCGGTTTGTAGTCTCAAGCAAAGTTAAGGTCTTTACTTCGGCTATAGTAGTAGACCAAATAGTGACATTGTAATGAAATTCCGTTGTATGAAGAAACAAATTACATAATGAACTAAACTCTTGTCTCTACAAAAAGACATTAACATGGAAGGAAACTTCCATCTTGTGTTACCAAGTTGATCTTTCCTCCATTATTCAAGGAAGGATGACTTACAACTAGATTATAGAAATTATCATCTCTAGCTACTGGTTGTTCGGCCTTAACGAAGGCCACAATACTTTTGCCAATCGCCTTGATCACGTTTTTCTAAAATTGCCCAAATAAAGTCGGTCAATACACATGACATGGATCTTTAAACCAATTAACTCAGTTGACCAATTTATATTAATCAAAATTGATCTTTCATGACCACTTCGGTCTGAACTAAAACTATTTTCTAAGTCATCACCATACCGTAGGTAATAACTGAAGAAGACGAAACAAACTCAAGTACTAGTGCCTTAGTAAACTTGCGACTCTTCCCGATCCATGTATGAATCATGTGCTTCCGGTACTACAAGCCTATATTGCCTTTCACGCATATTCATACTCGTCCTAAGAATTGTATTGTAGTTCCCAAGTCGCTACACACAATAACCATAAAACAATATAGCGTATTAATGTGTGTTTCCAGACGAACACATGCAACAAATTTTTCCTAGATTCCACTATGACTTCCTTGTCTTTTTTTAGGCGCCTTTACAATAACCAAATGCTTTATTGATCACATATTAAAGTTCCCTATACTCCTCTTCAAGGATTATTGTCATACGTATGCTCGATCTAGCATACTCTAACGCCTTTCCTTTGTTATTAAAGATTTCCAGTTCTCCAACTCTTCGTACTTCTTTCAGTATAGTCCCCAATTTGTAGGGTATACTATATCTACATTTACTCTGGTGATATAGAGACTAATCCTTTTAAATTCTTTGTGCCTCCTTTTGACACATGCAAATCGCCATGCATATTATTAAATCGCCAATGACTATTTTTACCATCCTATCATGTGTGTTAAATTATGTTTAAAATACTTTGGAATTCCTGTAAGGATGTGATAAAAGTGATTCTTCATTTAGTAATATCAAATACCATGTTTGAGGATTCTTTATATGGTACAAATTATCTCTTTAACTTACTACTCAAATTGCTTCACATTGTAAATATAGAAAAATCCTTGACCTAATGAGTATGAAAAATCTATTGGCCTTTCCTTTCGTCTTTCTTGAATCCTCTGGATTCTTCATAGCATCTCATATAACTCCAACTTCGATATCATTGAAGTATTTATTAGCATCTTCAGTAAATCTAACTTCATAAGCAATTAATGCTTCAGTCTGGTTTGTGACGGAATCGTCAGCTGGTGAGATGACTTCATGGATCACGCCAAATTTCTATCAACTTGCCAATCGAAAATATACTTTACACGTACAATCCTCTATCGAAGGTATTATTATTTTACCAAAGGTATTCTAAAGTACGATACCACTCTATTGGTATTAATACACTAATTACGAGTTAATCGATGTTAATTATCGTAATTCTTCTTATCTCCTCAAAATGTTACATGCCAATTCTAATACTGTAATTAAATGTTTAGAATCTTGTACACATAAAATTTCACTTTCCAAAAAAGGTCGACAATAGACCTTAAATTTCTTCAATTAATAGCAATCTAGGTAGGGAACCTAAGGCATTCCATAATACATATTATTTAGCACATATTAGCACATAAGGTAATACTCTTATAGTATGATATTGCACCTAATAGAAAGTAAGGTATACAAACTAAGGCATGCTATAAAATAATTTTGTTAGCGCATCACACCAATTAAGGAATATACCCTAAAATATTCTAGTGCTTGTATCTATATAATATTAATTTAGGTATATAACCTAAAATAATCTAGACACATCTCTCACCATCATCACTTAGTCTTTAAGGTTAAGTCTAGAAATACTCACTATTCCTAGTTTGCTTAAACTAATCCACAGATACACATTGTGACATCACCTAATTTCCATAATCGAAAAAAAAAAACATTTTCTTTACGTTTTCAAAAACCACAACATCTTTGTTCACAAAAAATCCTAGGGTAAAATAATATTTTGTGGAAATTTCTTTGTTTTAAAAAATATCTTGAGTAAATATGTTCTTTCAAAATACAAAAACTCTAAGGATGTCATAATCAATGCACAACATATGTTACAACGTAAAGACGTAGGACCCTGAACACTATAGTAGGTATTCTCTTTAATCACTCAACATCCTATTTAGGTCTCTAATTTTCTTAACACTACTACCTGTGATGCATGTGAATGGAGTGGGTCATGTTGGGAAATATGGTGAGATATATAGGGTTTTCAATCCCACAATGTTAATATGATAATAGCCTATAATCAATAAACCTGTCAAACCAACTATTATCTAGCAACATATTATTGATATCTACAACACATTTTACCCATATTTACCCATCCCATCGATCTTCACATATTAATCCTTTAATAGTAATATTATTACATCTATCCTGAAGGATCAATAGAAGCAATGGGTTGACTATACTACTTCGACGAGTCCTTGGCAGCAAATTTTTGTAAATAAAGGCAACCATTAGGGGATAGAATACAAAAGTCAGTATACAATCCTATTTCTTTGGATTAGTAAAATTCATTAACACCACAAGACTAGGTTTTTGTCATGGGTGGCCATTTGTACTACGCTAGATGACTTAGATATACCTAGCAGTAGTCTGATCACAAGTATTATCAAACAAAGTTCTAACATCAAATGGACCCCATTTTGCTATCTAAAAAGGAGGAGGATACTAATATATTAGTCTAGTATGCACCCATACCCCCCATCAACTCACAAGTGTAAATGAAGAGAGTTCTACTATTCGTCCCAATCTCACACACCGCCTTAATATAATGATGCATAATGTCCAAACTTAATTGAACTAAGCATTCCCTTTAGCTCTAAGGGTTTAAGTAAACATGATTACAATGCCGATAATCAAAACAAATATCCTTCCTAAGCAGTATCTTAACAATAGAGGGTATCTCTAGCATCCATTCAACAAAACTCAAACTAAGCATCCTTTATAAGTCTTACTTTATCACTATACAAGACTATGGTTCCAACAATGCATTTTAGCAAATATTCTAGATAATAAACGCTTATTTCACGCATAAACTTTCAATAGATATTTAATACTTTTAACAAATACATGTACTAATATAATGTTCATGAAAGTAACTATTTGACAAACACTTCGTAATTCCTTTTAAAACAACCTAAACACAAATATTACTATGCTTTAGTAAAACTTTGTATTTAGGTTTGTTATAATGTTTTTCTCAGATTTATCAATAATCCCACAAATATTGACTTATAGTTGATAAGAAACAACCAGGTATGATCGTATCGGAGGTAGGATCTGTTTGACGTATAAAAATATATTGTTTGGAAAATCCACTTTAAAAACCTTACAGATCTAGCCTAGACGTCACTTCTGTGAGTAGATCGGTTAGTATAACGACTGGTATTATAGATAAATCTTTTTAAAGTGTTCATAATAATGAGTATCAACATATATATAAGCTCTACTTAAAGCATAGTAAGTGTAGCCTAACTTACCAGGTTTTCTAACTCAATTTTCGGAAGTTCGCAGGCAGAACTTCAACATTGAATACTTTTGTTTCTATGACCGCAACACTTGAACACTTTAGGGATCAAAAGCCAGAACATTAAAGATAGAAAGATTTTCTAGAGTGAGGAACTCAGATGAGCAAGTTAAATGAGAAGAATGAACATTGGGCACGTCATTTCCGTTGAGTGAGGACCATGTTTCGAATGTGTCTTCTGCATACCAACTCCGTTTTCGACATTACATATACCCAGACTTTGTATCATCAAGTAATACAACTTTTGTTTAGACTCCATCAGCTAATTCATATTCTATCTCAAATTTACAAATCTATATTGAATTATCCAAGTCTGAAAAGTGGGAACCATGTTTCATCCATATCTTTCGCACACTAGCTCCATTTTTTCATGTTCTTTATATCTATGACTTCGTATCGATGATCATAACAACTTTCTTTTAGACTCCATCAGGTAATTCTCTTTCTATCTGAAATTTACAATTTTTTATCGAATTCGCTGTGTCTAAAAAGTGGGGACCAAGTTTCATCCATATCATTTGGATACATGCTTCGTTCTCCATGATCTATTTATCGACGGATTCATAATTTCATGACTTCAAATTTTCTTTCGATAGTTTTGTCTAACTAGTGACTTATCTTTATTTCGTACACATTAACACATATTTCTGTACTGTGTCAGTATAAAAAATTATATGTTCCTCATACGACTTCTGATTTAGGCGTTCTTCTTATGAATAGGTTTGTATTCGCAAAGACTTCAACTCTCATTTACATTTGGCTAAAAAACAACCTATCTTTGGCATACTTTTTATGATACACGATGTCATATCGGGTTGAACGTTACACATAGAAAAATCATAACTTCTTCAAACAAAGTCAGATTTAGGTGTTTTTTATATCCACGAAATTTTGATAACGACTACTACGACTTTTTTTAAGATTATTTATCCTAAACAATCTTTTATTTTTAATGTTATTTTACTGCTTAACGATATTTTTTATATTATGAATTTCTATAAATATTATATACTCATAATATTTTTCCAGATAATGTGTATACAATAAATATTTATTAGCTCGTAACACATACGAAGCACAATTACTCTATTCAATGATTTTAATTGTTCGATAAAATATATAATTATAATTATTATCGTACACTAAACATTTAGCCTGAATTTGCAGGCAATACAATTTGAGCCACTCATTTTGTGTTCTGTATATATAGAGTTTGGTTAGCTCACTGTTTGGATTGTTATCTGAGGTCAAGGATGGGAAGTTATTGATCTGTCAATTTTCTTCAAAGCTTGGTATGTGTATTTTCGTGTATGTGTTGTTCATTAGTGTGTGACACCTTTAGGTTTAGTTTGTCTAGCCATTTTTAATCATCAGTTATTTTGTTCATCGTGAAAAACTGAGGGTGTTCGATGGTTTTGAGTTGTATTAATTTGAAGGTGTAGTTGGTGGGTTTAAGGTTTGTCAAGTTTTTTCATATCTCTACCTAAGGTTTTGAGTAAGTGCACCCTTGGTTGTTCCGTTGTGGAATTTTTGTTCTACTAGGCACATGTGTAGCAATTGCTCTTGGTAATTGTATGTTTGGGTGTAGGAGTGGCATTGCTCAAAAAAATTTCATCTGTGACCTCAGGTCTACACACAGTTTAGTTTCGTATGTCACATCTATATGGTTGGCATTCAAGGATGATCCAATCATGGTTCTGACAACACCTGGGGTGATTATGGAATTTTTACTCTGATTTGGGATAGTTGTGCATTGTCGAGGTCTGTTCACTTTTATTTTATGTTGGGGTATTATTTAGGTTGTCAGGATAATGTTTCTTTTAATGGTTGATGTTCTTTATTTTTTTAGAAATCTAGTACTTCACCTTTTTGGTAAAGTTATAATGAAGAAGGAATGTAGTATATCGAGGGTTTATTATGTGTTCCCTTGAGGATTTGTATTGTGGTAAATTCATCACATATTGCCATGAGGGGTGCATGTGGCTTAAGTAAGATGGCCTAAGAACACTTGGTCTAGATTTTTGGCATGGTTCTTGTTTGATTTATTACATCTGAATTGGAACAAGCATTCAACTGTCTACCTATTCCCTAGTTGTTTACGACACTATTTTCTTTTTATTTTGCATTCGTAGCCGCTCGGACTGTGGAAGGATTGTTTTATAGAATTGTATGTATTATTTTATGATTAGTGAGTGTTAAGAGCGATGTTTTCTATGTTCTGCCAAGATCAGTGTTGTACCATGAGCTTATCCTCCTAGTGGTTAGATGGTGTCATGATGTATCTGTTGGATTAACGTCTAAGTCCATAACTATAATTGGTAAGACTTGACCCGACCCGGCATGGTCCATTTGGGTTGCATGGTATCATGCACTTGGATAGACTAAATGAGAGAAATAAGACACTTATGGTTATTAATATATTATAAGTTCTAGTATATTAATAATAAGGATAATAAGATTATTTAATTAGTATTGATCAAGAATTAATCTAGGATTAATTAAGTGATCAAAAGAAAACCAATTAAATATATTGGTTGATTGTGTAAATCATCCATACTTATATAGTGGGCTAATGCCCCATGGATTATCTAGTTGGGCTAAAACCCATATGATGCTTCATGGATGCTCCATGGTGTTTTTGTACCCATGGATCATGGAAATGAAAGGCCATGTCAATTAGGGTTTACATGGTGTAACCCTAACTATATATGCATCTTATTCTTGACCAAAATTGGCACTAGTATGATTCTAGAGAAGGGCTAGCCGATTTCAAGTGTTCTACATTTCTCTCAAGGTTATTCCAAAAGCATATGATGTTGTGTGAACCATTTGAGGTGTCACACTTGGGGCACTAGGCACTCAAGCTTCATGAGGACATTCTACATCAAAGAGGTATGTATTCTATCTTGTTAGATTCATTGTTTTGTACGCTAGATTAGTATAATACCTTGGATGTTCATATTTTCATGTATAATAGAGAAAACATAGATCCAAGATATTTAGGGTTGCATGTACACTTAGGAGTGTTAGAATGCTCAAAACCCAATGTGGGTGGGACCCGATAGTCATTTGATTGAGACTTTTAGGTCTCAGATCATTATTCTTATTGACATGATTGGGTATTAGGAAATTTTAAGGAGTCAACATGCTAAGATGACAACTGGTTTAGATCATGTGGATAGTAAAATTTTGTTTTGTTGGAAGTCTTATTTGTGTATTGGACGTTGCTTGTTGAATTTTTTTCACTTATAGACTCTCTCTTGCTTGTGGGATATCTATTAGAAGTATGGTTATCGGTGTTACGTATTGGCTCTAAAACTTTACATCATGAAGTTCATGGTAAATGTCTTGAATGATTTATTACATGGTTATATACCTAAGCTGATGTGAGAGTTTGGATGCTACATGAGATTCTTTGATTGACCCTTGTTACACTCGTGGGAGTAATGGGTTAATGATGACTTCTCAGGAAGTAAAGTGTGTATTTGAGGTTGTTTTACTTGGTTTTCCATATAATTTATTGGTTATCTAATCAGGGTTATATGTTACAGATATTTGTTTCTTCGTAAGTGCTTGCATTCTCATGTGATCAGACTGAGGGATATGTATATCATAAGGTAATCATCAATATTAAAGTATGATTTCTAAGGGTTTTGACCGACAGGTTTCTAACCTTGTGAAACTTATCGTTGGATTCAGTTTGTGATTGAATTATTGGAGTTCTCGATTTAGAGTGGTATCACTAGGAGACTGATCGAACCGTCAACGGTGAGAGACACAGTTGTTGCAGTTTGAGCAATTTCAAGTGGTTGGGCTTGTTATGGTGGTTTTTCTTAGATTACGAGAGATCTCATGAATCCTATTATGGATGCATTGATTTAGTTAGTGGTTTGGAAAGAGCCATAAGGATCGTGTTAGGGATAGTCTTCAACAATTCTAGCTAAGGCAGATTTCCAAGACAAAATCTAGTTTAAGTGGGGAAGAATTGTAACACCCTATTTCTATTTAATTATATCCAAATAGGGTTAAAATATAATGTGAATATTTATATCATTAAAGACTAAGATTTTTTAGGTTTGACAAGCAAATTAATAAAATCAAAGGAATTGTATAGATGTAAATGTTTTCAACTAATAATAATAACAACAACAATAATAATAATAATAATAATAATAATAATAATAATAATAATAATAATAATAGTAGTAGTAGTAGTAGTAGTAGTAATAGTAGTAGTAGTAGTAATAATAATAATAATAATAATAATAATAATAATAATAATAATAATAATAATAATAATTGGAATATACTAATTGTAACAGCCCGAGATCTCAGGTATTGTTTAATGATGTTTTTGGGTGGTTTAAGAGGGGACTCGGCGAGTTGGAGCCTAGACTCGCCGAGTAGGATCGCAGACTTGGTTGCAGGATCGCGACTGGACTCGACGAGTCCAGGTATGGACTCGGCGAGTCGACGCTGTTTAGCGGAAACCCTAACCGTTCAGGTTTGGGACGTATAAAAGGGACTCATAGGCCGTCATTGTTCGTTTTAGCCTTCTGAGAGGAACCCTAAATCGATTGGGTGCAGCTGGAGCAAGGATCTTAGGCCATTGTTGGTTATAGAAGAGTGGTTGTGCAAGGAAGAGAAAGGATTGGCTAAAGGAGCAGCAAGGGGCCACATTCTGAGGATTGGGAATATAGAGAATACATCATCCAGGTAAGAATTCGTGTATGCTCTGCTATATTGATGTATTTATGAAATTAGGGTTTATAGAACCCATTTAGTGATTAGATGAATTAGTGCCTTGTTACCCAACGACTATAATCTTGTAGTAGGACCTTTAGAGGTCCAGAAGGTCCCATGCATGTGTATTTCGGGACGAGGCCTATCTCAGGAAGCAGTTTGATCGACTGCATGGCGTGGACTCGCCGAGTCCGATGAACAGACTCGGCGAGTAGCTTGAAGATTTACTGGGACTCGCCGAGTTGTTCTTCAGACTCGGCGAGTGGAGTCGGGGTGGCCCCGCGATTCTTCCAGGAGTAACTCGTCGGGTCGAGGAGGGTACTCGATGAGTAGATAAGGAATCTCAGAAAGTTGGAGGACGTCTAGACTCGCCGAGTCGCCATGGTACTCGCCGAGTCCGGTCGAGTTGACAGTTGACCGTTGACCAGAGTTGACCTAAGTCTGACTTCTTAGGGATAGTCACACTTAGAAGATATAAGTATTGATGAGTTATGTAATGTTATAGGGAGGTTGTAACTCCTCGATTGTGCACGAGTCATTTCGGGATTTGCTAGCGTCCAGCTTTTACGAGGTGAGTCTTCACACTATACTGTACCCGGAAGGGTTGACTGTGTGACCGGAAGGTCGGATATGATATGTGATATGTATGCTATATGTGGTAAGTTATCTGTTATATGTGCTATGTATGTTATGGGCCGGAAGGCGATTATGTTATGGGCCGGAAGGCGTTGTAATGAGGACCGGAAGGTCAGGGCCTGGAAAGGCGTATGTGCGTAAGTGTATATTGGGGAACTCACTAAGCATTTATGCTTACAGTTGTTGTGCATGTATTTCAGGTACTAGCGAGGACCGTGGGAAGGCGCCGGCGTGATCGATACACACTGAAGAATGTTTCATGATCTTGGGATTTTGAATATTTGTATTTGACAGAGTGCTTAAACTATTTATGCCTTGTTTTAAATGGAAATAATTATATTTTAAAAATGAAAATTTTGTTTGGAAATTTGAGTTGTTACAATTGGTATCAGAGCCTTGGTTTGAGAGATTCGGGTGCACCTTCGGGAGTAACTGAACTCAAACCGAGGATTCAAGGAAACTTTTCAAATAAAGGCATAAACTTTTGTAAATGGTTTTGTGGTAAGCAAGAAAGAAGCAGTGTGTACGATCAGTCAGCGCCCGAACGGTAAAGGTCCCCAAAATACCTTACAATATTATATGATGTGAATTGTTATGCATGCTAGAAGACTAGGTATTCATGATAGGACTAGAGTGGCCTGATTTGTGATGCCTTAGTCTAGGGAAGTTGCCTATATGAGATGCTTTGCTAGTATGCGGGTAGATAGAGCATATCAGAAGTAGAGTACTCACTATCCGGAGTTTGGGGAGGAGAACTTGGGATGAACACTGATGCGGTGTGGTCGGTAGTATTGGGCCCGTACTACCGAGGACACCGGGTCAGTGGGAGGTCCAAGTAAGAATCCCTGGATATCTGGGACTGAGTAGGGTTGCGTATCGAGTACGATTATACTCGGTAGAATCTCTAATAGTTTTATGTTGTATTTCAGAGATATCATGGTTAGACCGCGTCACGGAGCAAGTACGAGCGGTGTGAGTGACGAGGATATTCGTCAGATGATCCACGAGGAGGTGGCGGCGGCGATCCGGGCTGAGATCCCGGAGATGTTTGGGTCTATCAAGACCACCCTGATGGAGACGTTCGACGAGCGGTACGCCGCATTGACTGAGGCTGCAACCGCTGCAGCTACCGCAGCTGTGGCCGCTGCTAGGCCACAGGGGGTGACTCATTGCTGTTCCGAGAGTTCAGCAACACGAAGCCACCAG
The DNA here is from genome assembly GCF_002870075.4 of Lactuca sativa. NCBI lineage: Eukaryota > Viridiplantae > Streptophyta > Magnoliopsida > Asterales > Asteraceae > Lactuca > Lactuca sativa. The sequence continues at coordinate 158,001,946 of NC_056625.2, read as the reverse complement.
AGTTCGATGGGACGCAGGATCCGATTGCTGCGATGAGGTGGATCGCAGATATAGAGGGGTGCTTCTACACTTGTTCATGCCCGGAGCACCTGAGGGTACGGTTCGCTTTGAATCAGCTCCGTCTGGGAGCAAAGGACTGGTGGAAGTTCGTGACGGCGAACTTCACTTTGGCAGAGACTGCGGCAGTGACATGGGAGGGGTTCACTACTATGTTCAGGGAGGAGTACGTTCCCCCGGTGGAGCGGGAACGGTTGGTTCAGGAGTTCTTAACCCTCAAGCAGGGTACTGATTCGGTGGCGGCGATCACGCGGAAGTTCCATGAGAGGGCGATGTTTTGCCCCGAGCTGGTGGCCACAGAGCAGGCTCGGATGAGCCGGTACTTGGGTGTTCTGAGGAGGGAGATCCGGGAGTTTGTGTCAAACTCCACTTACCATACTTTTACTGAGCTTCAGGCTAATGCCAGGAAGCGTGAGATCGAGTTAGAGACTCAGGCCAGGGAGGAGGCCGAGTCTCAGCAGGCAGACCGGCGGCCGGCTCAGTCTCGGCTGGCAGCCAAGCGGATCAAGTCCGCCGATTTGAGGTTGGGAGGTTCGAAGAACCGCACTTGCGTAAAGTGCGGCAAGGGTCACGATGGGGCGTGTCGAGCCGGTGCTTGCTACAAGTGCGGCAAGGAGGGGCACATTGCTAGGGAGTGCCCCAAGGGGTTTATGGTTTGCTTCCATTGCAACCAGACCGGCCATCGGAAGGCCGAGTGTCCGCAGCTACGTCAGGGATCTGCACCTGTTGCCAGGACTACTGAGACTCGACCGGTGAAGGTCGAGGCCCCGAGGGCTCGTGGGAGAGCCTTTCAGCTGACTGCAGAGGAGGTCCGCGCTGCGCCCGATGTTGTGGCAGGTAGGTCGTAACTCATGTATTTATTTTAATGTCGAGATGTTATGCTTATGTTATTATATGCGTAGGTACCTTCCTTGTGAACTCTGTGCCTGCCTTAGTGTTATTTGACTCGGGTGCTAGTAGGTCCTTTGTGTCCTTAGCCTTTAGTCAGCATATCAGCTTTAGTCGTGAGTTGTTGAGTCGACCTTTGAGAGTTTCCATAGCTGACGAGAAATCGATTTATGCCACGGAGGTTCTTCGAGGATGTGTGCTAGAGATTTTCGGGGTTGAATTCCCGATTGACCTGATTCCTATTGCGATGGGTGACGTCTGTGTTATCGTGGGCATGGACTGGTTGAGCCGATTCGGCGCTGTCATCGACTGTGAGCGTCAGTTGGTGACCATACGAGACCATAGAGGGGGAGTTCTTTCGGTGTACGGTGAGGGTACCCGTTCAGGATCAGCTTTTTGTTCGGCCGCTAGGGCGAGGCAGTGTCTACAGCAGGGCTGTAAGGGTTTTGTGGCGTATGTGATGGATACGCGGGAGGTTTCCGAGAGACCGAAGTCATTTAAGGAGGTCCCTGTGGTGCGTGAGTTTTCAGATGTTTTTCCCGAGGAACTGCCGGGAGTACCTCCTGTGAGGCAAGTAGAGTTTGGTATCGATCTGGTTCCGGGGGCCGCGCCTATTGCTAAAGTGCCCTATCGTCTTGCACCTCCAGAGATGCAAGATTTGTCCTCGCAACTCCAGGAGTTGCTGGGAAAGGGATTCATTCGGCCGAGCAGCTCGCCTTGGGGAGCACCTATTCTGTTCGTCAAGAAGAAGGATGGTTCACACCGGATGTGCATTGATTACCGGGAGTTGAACAAGCTAACGGTCAACAACCGTTACCCGTTGCCGAGGATCGATGATTTATTCGATCAGTTGCAGGGAGCATCTTGGTTTTCCAAGATCGATCTGAGGTCGGGATACCATCAGGTGAGAGTACGGAATGAGGACGTCCAGAAGACAGCGTTTAGGACTTGATATGGGCATTATGAGTTTGTGGTGATGCCTTTTGGACTCACCAATGCCCCGGCTGTGTTCATGGATATCATGAACAGGGTATGCAGGCCGATGTTGGATCGGTCGGTGATTGTATTTATCGACGACATTCTGGTATATTCGAGATCTAGAGAGCAGCATGAGGAGCATTTGAGGGAGGTCCTGGAGGTATTGAGGTCGGAGAAGCTTTATGCTAAGTTCTCCAAATGTGACTTCTGGTTGCGGGAGGTCCAGTTTCTAGGACATGTGGTTAATCAGAAAGGGATATTGGTCGATCCGGCCAAGGTTGAGGCGGTGATGAGTTGGGAGGTGCCGAAGTCACCCTCTGAGATCAGAAGTTTCCTTGGGTTGGCAGGGTATTATCGGAGATTTATCAAGGATTTCTCCAAGATCGCAGTGCCACTCACCAGATTGACCCGGAAGGGTGTTACATTCTCATGGGGGCCCGAGCAGCAGACCTCCTTTGAGACACTTCGCCAGAGATTGTGCCAAGCCCCGGTATTAGCCCTCCCAGAAGGGATGGAAGACTTTGTGGTATATTGCGACGCATCGATTTCAAGATTGGGTGCAGTGTTGATGCAGAGGGGTCATGTGATAGCTTATGCGTCGAGGCAGCTGAAGCCTCATGAGGCGAGATATCCCACGCATGATTTAGAGATGGGGGCAGTAGTGTTCGCTCTCAAGATTTGGCGTCACTACTTGTATGGGGTTCGATGTACGATTTAGACGGACCATAAGAGTTTGAAGTATTTGATGGATCAGCCCAACCTAAATATGCGTCAGAGGAGGTGGTTGGATGTGGTCAAGGATTATGATTGTGAGATCCTGTACCACCCAGGCAAGGCTAATGTGGTAGCCGATGCATTGAGCCGCAGGGCGGAGAGCACTCCATTGCGAGACGTATGTTTGAGACTGACTGTGATGACTCCTGTATTGGATGATATTCGTAGGACACAGACTGAGGCTGTACGACCAGAAATGCAGAAGAAAGAGCGGGTTGTGGGGTTAATCTCAGAGTTTGTTAAGGATAGTCGAGGGCTTATGACGTTTCAGGGTCGGGTCTGGGTACCGTTCGCGGGCGGTACTCGTACTACTTTGATGGAAGAGGCTCATAGATCGAAATTCTCGATTCATCCCGGTGCTACAAAGATGTATTTGGACTTGAGGAAGGAATATTGGTGGCCCTGTATGAAGAGGGACGTGGCATGGTTCGTTGAGAGGTGCTTGACCTGCCGTAGGGTTAAGGCTGAGCACCAGAGACCGCATGGCAAGTTACAGCCATTGGAGATCCCCGAGTGGAAGTGGGAACAGATCACTATGGATTTTATCACCAAATTGCCGAGGACTGCTAGGGGAGTTGACGCAATTTGGGTGATCGTGGATAGGTTGACGAAGAGTGCACACTTCCTTGCCATCAGTGAGAGTTCTTCAGCGGAGAAGTTGGCGGAGATATATGTGAGAGAGGTGGTATCTCGGCACGGGGTGCCGATCTCGATTGTGTCAGACCGTGATGTGCGCCTTACTTCCAGATTCTGGAAGAAATTCCATGAGGAATTGGGTACTAAATTGCATTTTAGTACCGCATACCATCCCCAGACAGATGGTCAGAGCGAGCGGACGATTCAGACGCTGGAGGACATGCTCCGGGCGTGTGTGTTAGACTTCGGGGGTAGTTGGGATGCGTATTTGCCATTGGCAGAGTTTTCCTACAACAACAGCCACCATTCGAGCATTGGTATGCCACCTTTCGAGCTGTTGTATGGTAGGAGGTGTCGGACTCCCATTTGTTGGGGAGAGGTGGGACAAAGAGTGATGGGCAGCACGGAGATCGTGCTACAGACGACAGAGCAGATCCAGCAAGTGAGACAAAGGCTATTGACGGCCCAGAGCCGACAGAAGAGTTATGCAGACAGGCGCCGATCCGAGCTTGAATTTCAGGTCGGCGACTTCGTTCTCCTGAAGGTCTCTCCTTGGAAAGGAGTGATTCGATTCAGGAAGAGGGGCAAATCGGGGCCCCGGTATATCGGGCCATTTCGTGTAATTGCAAGGATAGGTCGGGTAGCCTACCGGTTGGAATTGCCAGCGGAGTTGGGTCAGATCCATGACACTTTTCATGTGTCGCAGTTGAGGAAGTGCATAGCCGATGAGTCGGCAGTGGTTCCATTGGAGGATATTCAGGTGGATGCGAGCCTGAATTATGCGGAGAGACCAGTGGCTATCAGAGATCGGAAGATCAAGGTTCTGAGGAACAAGGAGGTACCTCTGGTATTGATTCAATGGCAACACCGTAAGGGATCGGAAATGACTTGGGAACCAGAACGCGAGATGCGGGAGCAGCATCCGGAGTTATTTGCAGAGTGAGACTTCGAGGGCGAAGTCTAATCCAAGTGGGGGAGAGTTGTAACAGCCCGAGATCTCAGGTATTGTTTAATGATGTTTTTGGGTGGTTTAAGAGGGGACTCGGCGAGTTGGAGCCTAGACTCGCCGAGTAGGATCGCAGACTTGGTCGCAGGATCGCGACTGGACTCGACGAGTCCAGGTATGGACTCGGCGAGTCGACGTTGTTTAGCGGAAACCCTAACCGTTCAGGTTTGGGACGTATAAAAGGGACTCATAGGCCGTCATTGTTCATTTTAGCCTTCCGAGAGGAACCCTAAATCGATTGGGTGCAGCTGGAGCAAGGATCTTAGGCCATTGTTGGTTATAGAAGAGTGGTTGTGCAAGGAAGAGAAAGGATTGGCTAAAGGAGCAGCAAGGGGCCACATTCTGAGGATTGGGAATACAGAGAATACATCATCCAGGTAAGAATTCGTGTATGCTCTGCTATATTGATGTATTTATGAAATTAGGGTTTATAGAACCCATTTAGTGATTAGATGAATTAGTGCCTTGTTACCCAACGACTATAATCTTGTAGTAGGACCTTTAGAGGTCCAGAAGGTCCCATGCATGTGTATTTCGGGACGAGGCCTATCTCAGGAAGCAGTTTGATCGACTGCATGGCGTGGACTCGCCGAGTCCGATGAACAGACTCGGCGAGTAGCTTGAAGATTTACTGGGACTCGCCGAGTTGTTCTTCAGACTCGGCGAGTGGAGTCGGGGTGGCCCCGCGATTCTTCCAGGAGTAACTCGTCGGGTCGAGGAGGGTACTCGACGAGTAGATAAGGAATCTCAGAAAGTTGGAGGACGTCTAGACTCGCCGAGTCGCCATGGTACTCGCCGAGTCCGGTCGAGTTGACAGTTGACCGTTGACCAGAGTTGACCTAAGTCTGACTTCTTAGGGATACTCACACTTAGAAGATATAAGTATTGATGAGTTATGTAATGTTATAGGGAGGTTGTAACTCGTCGATTGTGCACGAGTCATTTCGGGATTTGCTAGCGTCCAGCTTTTACGAGGTGAGTCTTCTCACTATACTGTACCCGGAAGGGTTGACTGTGTGACCGGAAGGTCGGATATGATATGTGATATGTATGCTATATGTGGTAAGTTATCTGTTATATGTGCTATGTATGTTATGGGCCGGAAGGCGATTATGTTATGGGCCGGAAGGCGTTGTAATGAGGACCGGATGGTCAGGGCCTGGAAAGGCGTATGTGCTTAAGTGTATATTGGGGAACTCACTAAGCATTTATGCTTACAGTTGTTGTGCATGTATTTCAGGTACTAGCGAGGACCGTGGGAAGGCGCCGGCGTGATCGATACACACTGAAGAATGTTTCATGATCTTGGGATTTTGAATATTTGTATTTGACAGAGTGCTTAAACTATTTATGCCTTGTTTTAAATGGAAATAATTATATTTTAAAAATGAAAAATTTGTTTGGAAATTTGAGTTGTTACACTAATGAAGGGGTCTAATTGCAATTACTTGAATGTTTTCTTGTAGAAGGATTTAGTTTCAAGGTGTTTTCTACATGCATGTCAAACCAAAGGGACCTTATATGTCAAAAAAAAACAATGTGTCTTTTTCCTCTTTTCAGTGTCGTATGAAGCAAAAGGAGATGCAAGTCTCTTTTTCTATTTTTAGACTCACAAATCTTGGATATCCAAACGATCCTATACCTTCTTACCCTTCATCTTGTCTGAATAAAAGCCTTCTCCTATATTCTTGAGCCTCAATCCAAAAGAAAAATGCATCAAAAGAGTGGTGGTCCAGTTAGGGTTTTCAGATGAAAAAAATCACAAGTAAATCTCATTTCAGGCCGCCTCTAAGATAGGTAAGAGTTTCAATCTATCCCTTATGTCACCATAACCCTATCCCTCATGAAGATGAAAGGAATTTGAAATCATTAGTCTAAGGGTTGTGTATTACAAAGTTAATATAAGTATAGTATTTGTAATTGTACTACATAATTTTTGTTTATTGTTAGTAAGTATTCAACCGAACTATTCTTGACGCCTAGTGCAAGTTTGAGTGGCTGGAGAATGGTGCCCATAGCCACACCAAGTTGGTAATATTACTTTAAATAGCAATGTCCTTTTGGGTTACATGCAACAACATGGATGAGCTGAATTGGAAAGAGATTAAGTTTTAGGGATTAGTTTGTTAATTAATTAAAATTTTGAGTAATTAAATGAAACATGAAGATTCAATAATGTTATAGATAAAGGATTTAAATATTAAGATAATTACCAAAGTTAGAGATAGTTATTCTTAGCCTTGATATTATATGTTAGGGTTTGAATCCTTGCCCCTTGAAAAATAGAGGGATGCCAATAACCGAATTCAAATGTTAGTAAATCATTCAAAACCCTAGAGAATTTGGTGGTGCACTAGGGAATTTAGAAAACCCTAAAAGGCACTCCATGCGCCTTGTAAAGTCGTTGTAGTTTTGTATCATTCTAATTTTTGTGTGCAATATGTTGGGGTGTTTTCTTATCTATGTGTTTTCTCCTCGGATTTGATCACAAGAGAGGGATTCAAAGTTAGATCCTGTAAGTATTATCAACTAGGGAAATCAACGAAGTTAAAGAGCACAAGTGTATGTATTTTATCTTTCTTGTTTTTGTTTATATACTACTTGTTGGGTTTTGAACATTTTAACACTCCTAAGTGTACATGCAACCCTAAATACCTTGGATCTATGTTTTCTCTATTATACAAGCAAATAAGAACTTTCAAGGTATTATCCTAATCTAGCATACAAAACAATGAGTGTAACAAGATAGAATACATACCTCTTTGATGTAGAAAGTCTTCATGAAGCTTGAGTTCCTAGTTCCCCAAGTGTGACACCTCAAATGGTTCACACAACACCAAATACACTTGGAATAACTTGAGAGAATTCTACACTTCATGAAATCGGCTAGCCCTTCATATTCACACACTAGTCGCCGATTTTTGTCAAGAATAAGATCTTTATATAGTGTTATAATTAGGGTAAACCCTAATTGTCATGACTTTCCATTTCCTTGGATCCATGGATTCAAATACACCATGGAGCATCCATGGACCATCCTATGGGTTTTAGCCCAACTTGATTATCCATGGAGCATTAGCCCACTATACAAGTATGGATGATTTACACAATCAACCCATATATTTAATTAGTCTTCTTTTGATCACTTAATTAATCCTAGATTAATTCTTGATCAATACTAATTAAATAATCTTATTATTCTTATTATTAATATACTAGAACTTATAATATATTAATAACCATAAGTGTCTTATTTCTCTCATTATAGTCTATCCAAGTGCATGATTCCATGCAACCCAAATGGACCATGTCGGGTCGGGTCAAGTATTACCAATTATAGTTATGGACTTAGACATTAATCCAACAGTCTCCCACTTGGATAAGTCTAAAACTATTATTGTGAATGACTTCAAGAACCGACCGGCAATCGTAGCTCTCAAAAGCTTCTGTCGAACTCTGACCTTTGTCAATGACTTGTCCATTAGATAAGGGATCATATATTCCTCCATTCTAGATATCATAGGGACTGAGACATGGATTATAATCATTCTCTCTGTCCATTTGTTGTTTCCCGATTTCCGATTTATGACGACTAACTAATTGAACAAATCAAATCAGTCCTGGCCCGGCTGAGCACTTCCATTTGTCATCATCAAATCATCGAGGGGCCCAAAGATATCGCTTTTATCCCGAAGGTAAAAGGAATGGATAAACTTCGACTCATATGGCTTGTTCTACTACTTGTTGAATCATACACAAAGACACGTTTTATAGCGCCGAGTTACCAAATGCGTTTTCGTGCAATCAATGTACAACCAAATCATAGTAACAACTCATATCTCTAGGTTTGAAGAATATAAGATATTATCGTCTCATGATCAGTCGTGATAAACTCCATGAAGTGATTCCAATGAGCGCGGGTTGAATCCAATACTCAGAACTTATGAGCACTCATGAGTGTTGTAGCCCTTTGTCCAACACCTTGGACCTCTACAAGCCAACCCATGACAGTCTTAATTCATATCTACTTCCAACATATGACCGACTGTGGATGGTTTAAATAACTTAGTCATTCCGGAAGAATAACCCAGTTTATTCGGGAAGTCAAAACATGCAAAATGAAACACAATAATAATTGAATCCAATATGGTATCAAAACCTATGAACATAAATAAAACACCTTTTATTTATCACCATATGATTACCCATTATTCATTGTATACTGTTTCAGCTATCAACTTTATTCTTGAATTTAAAACAATAGTTATCCCATGCTCCAAGCATGTACACTATGTTTTCTAAACACTAGTCATGCCATACACCAAGTATGCATACTATGTTTGTCTATGATCGTTACTTTGTGAACTAGATCAATTGAACATAACTTCAATGATTCTCTTTTCACACTCCCAAATCCTTACTGCAAATGCAAGAATTCCAAACTCATGCCATTTACTGAAATCTGTTAGATTCTAAACTTATATGCATTGATCCTCTTGTAATGATTATGCACAAAGTCAGAAAGACTTGACAACAATCATTACAGAGTATTCCAAAGGAGATCAGCTCCTTGGAAACATCCATCTTGCACTAAGTTTCCTAATCTTAAACAGATTGAAAATTCTAACTTTGAAACATTTCCAGATTCCATTTTGACTATCACTTCTGAACAAGAGTTGCCTCCTTACAGATTATGTCAATATGGTCCTTCCAGAATTATCACTATACTTCCAACTGTCCTTGAGCAACCAATCTTTGGTAAACCTTAGATTGTCCTCGAAAATTGTTTAATCCTTTTAATCATATCCAGTTCTAAACCTTTTCCCTTCCTAATGCCCCAGGCATTTGGTGAATTTTAGAGAGGATGAATATAGCACATGTAATCGATCCTATATCCGAAGCATATGGGACACGATTCATGATGTCTCACATAAAGACTAAACCAGTATTTTTCTATAATATTTCCATTTCAATTCGCCAAGTTCTCATAATTCATGTTATGAAAAGGAATGTCGTAATCATAATCGAATTTTAGAACGCAAATAATGGACTCATATACAAAATTTCCTTATGTTGAGCCATTCCAACATGAAATTCATATATATCCTTGACTAAATGATTAAAAACTCACGATCGAAGCTTATAGATTTGAGATGAAGTATAATTTCCTCTCCCTTAATTATAGCAAAACAACCTTTTTCCCAATTGAAACCTTTTGTTTTCTATAATTAACATTGCTAACTTGCAACCTTTATCATAATTATCATGCTCCCACTAACATGATGATTGTTCGCATAACACTTATGCTCCCACTAGCTTTGACATGTACTCAGAAATCAACTGACTTTCTTACGAAAGTTCAAATTTATGAAAGTTCAAATTTATGATAAAACTTTTTCAAAATCATACACCTTCCCTTAGATAGCACACTTGTGTGTCTAAACAATTATGAAGAGGGATGCCATAATCATAATGGTTAGACCTTTTTTCGACTTCTCACAAGTCTAGGTTAGTGTGCCGGTAAGCCACACACGCTCCACTAACGACTTTGAGAATGCAAATATCACAATTGCTATCTAGCTAAAATCTACTTAGTGAAAGTGTTTCCTCACCATCATTTTCATGAATCGGAGAGAAACCTTATGACACTTAGATTTGTTGGTGTATGTGTTCTTATCCATGTGAATTTTTCAAAACCATAGTCACAAGACAAGGATAATGACAAATCCAAACTCATATGGACTGAACTCAATCTTAATTTCTTGCCACCTGGCAGCTCAAGGGCCTACCATTGCTTCCAAGTTGTTGTGCAACAAATTGAGAACTCTAAGAACTCATATGCAAAGCCAACTTTAACTGGAATGGGCAAAGAATATGTCAACACGATAGGTTATAAACCTCAAGTCGTGTGCTAGTGAAGAACTTCAGGTTTTATTCTTGATTAGTTCTTGAGACTTTCAAGAACTTTAACACTCCCACTGTCCTCTTGACATATAAGACTCCCTTGTTAAACATCCAAGAGATAGTGTGGATTCTAATCAAGACAAACACTTCACACAATTGGCCTTAGTTGGTCTTTGTTTTATCCAAAACATCACAACTTACCAATTTCAAATGTACAAGAGTAGAAAACTTTTACTCTTACATTTGACAAGTGTTTTAAACCTTCTTTAAGACATGTCACTCAAGTTACAATCTTGGAGTATGACTCTAAGACTTGTATTGGAACGAAGTATGACTCATCTTCTTGATTTAACCATTTCAAAAATTCAAGTTCCTCTTCTTAGTCATAATAATACACTAAGATTTCCTTAGAGAACTAACTTTGATATGGTTTCTTAATCATTAAGATGATCACAAAAACTGATACTAAAGTACTCTCCCATCTTTTTAGATTGGAGAAACTTTTATCCTTCTGCCTAAGTTGATTCTTCTTATTCGCTCTACCTTACATTGAAACTTTTCCAATGTCTCAGAATTATACTTTAGCCTGTAAGTATAACCATATTTACTAAGATTTAGTAAATTATGACGAATAATCTTATCGATCTTTTGTGGTTGACTTAATCAGTGCACAAGACTATGTACTCGATCCCTTAGTCCATTACTTGACTCACACATCCGTGTGTAAAGTAATTTGTCTTAATTTTCCAATACTTGAAAGTTCTCATTCATCATGCTATACAACTTGCATGATCCCAAGTTCCGGTCCAAATGAAACTTGGGTGATGAGAATCTTTCCTTATTTGGTAAATTTAGACATTATCACAAATGAAAGAATCAATTTCATATTTCCACTCTTGCTATTAATGGAATCATATAAGCAACAATTTTTTTTTCCTCAGATGCCATTGTAAGGATATTTTAAAATAAATAAAATAAAAAAATTTTCTTTTATTTTAAAACTATGCGGAAAAACTTATCCTTACAATCCATATGAAAACTTGTTGTTATCTATTCCTAAGCAATATCTCATAACTCCTAAGAAGTAGCTCAAGAATCCGATCTTCAAACTATGCGATAGAAATCTATCTACGCCATCAAATTCAACATATTCTTTCTTTAAGTTTCTTCACTTTTCTTTGATTCTTAAAACATCACCATGTGACCCAGTCACATCATGTATCAAGAATCTCAGAATAGAAACTTAGCAGAGTTAGATAGTGGACTTTACCTGAAGTAGAGTCAAACTTATTGACTGTAACATCCTTAGGTAAATTTGGCATCTTCGCAACCAATGCCCCTTTGTTTGGCAATATAAACATATGGATCCTTTGATAATGGTACACGGGACTATCACAGACTTAGCTTTTCTCTTTACCATTTGGTCAACCGAGTTGACTATGGTCGATCCCTTTCCATTGGGAAGAGAATGCTTTTCTGGATTTCATGTGTCACTATTGTCAATGTCCATCAACTTTTATGGAAGTTGATCTTAACAAATAGATAAGATCATTAAGGGTCTTGTCATAGTCTGTTTCATAGGTGTCCCACAGGAACTCACTATGTGACTTAGAAAGTGATTGAACCACCAACTTTCTCAAGACTTTGACACCCAACTCTCCCGGCTTGTCAATATGAGACTACATCTCCAAGATGTGACCACACCTAGACCTTGCCTTGCCAATAGGGCCTGAGTGACCTTAAACGTTTCAAGAACTTGTGGGTTAGGGAGAATAATTTGAAGAGGTGAAGAAGTATGATATCCACGGGACATCATCTTCATTAGGAAAGCTTGTTTCAAGAGATTTGGGAAGATCATAAATGTCTAAACCATACATCTTTTGGGAGATATTCAAGATAATTGATCTAAAGTCCTTAATATGACACCCAATCTGAAATATTAAGGCTAGGACCCAACAAACTATTTTATAACTTAGAAGAGGTATGCCGTAATCAAAGCTATAAAATATTTGAAGGTAGGTGAATGACGATTCACCAATTTCCATCAAGATAAATGAAATGTATTATTAGGTTTTAATTGGTTTTCAAACTCCTAGATCTTTGAGATTCATTGAACTGTTCAATGGCATGTTTCAATCTCGAGTGTGCCCTTCAGGTTTTGTGACTGGGATGCCGGGGATCACAAAACAAGGTGTGAAGTAACCATGCAAATTACTTGGTACCCTTAAGTGTTTACCCCTCAATCGATGTGCCGATTAACCACACACACTCCATCGATGATATGATAAACATTAAGTTACCCTTTACCTACCTTGTTAAATACGAGTTAGTGTGCCGGTTAACCACACACGCTCCACTAACCGACTTAAACAAAGTGTAAAGTGTAATTTCATGGATTATAACCTTATTTACATTTTCCTAAGTAACTAAGATTGGGTATTATTACGAGTTTAGTTACTTAGTATTTATCATTAATACTTTTAATGAAGGGAGAATTCTTGTCCTGTCAAACCCGTTCAGCTAACGACACTCCACCAGTCAAGCAAGCGGTGGGTGAGAGTGGACACCCATTAAGTTGCCATTTTATAGGAAACAACCTTATACCCACCTTATAGACCGGCTTCGTGAATGAGCCGTAGTAGCAGTAAGACTGACTTTACTCTTATACATATATATATATATATATATATATATATATATATATATATATATATATATATATATATATATATATATATTATTAACTTATAATATTATAAAGTATAAGGGTTGAATTTTAACTCTTAAAATTCTAAGGGCTAACTTGGAATTAAAGTATTCATAAGAGAAAACTTTACAAATTCCAAAACCTAAGGGCAAGTTTTGAAACTATTCAAAACTAATTAATTCCATAACTTATGTGTTTAAAGTAGTTTTAATCGAACAACTCTTCAAGTTCCATAACTTGAGGACAAGTTATGGAAGACTTTAAACTAATAAAAGAATTAACTTTTCTTTATTTTATAACTTATGGAATTAATTAAGGTTACACTTTTTTTAATTTATTATTTAATGAAGAGACTCTTGGTCCTCCATAACTTGAGGACAAGTTATGGAGTCATAAAACGATTTAATTAGAACTAGACTCTTCATTTGTGTAACCTTTGCCAACTTTTATGAGTTTTATGATTCTTAAATGTGACTTTTCATATAACTTGAGGACAAGTTACAAAATCACACTTTGGAATCAACTCTTAGATTAAAATGGATTGAAAACAAGTATTTCACTCAACTTTTCTATTAATCTAAGCAACTCATAAGAACAAGATAATTTAAATCAAACTTTTTCATGTTATTAGTCTAAACCTTAAACTAATACTAAACATGAATCTATTGACAGTTATCTTTGAAATTGGATTAGCATGAACATTACCACATCAAAAACAAGTTTATAAGTTCAAAAACATCTTAGGGTAATGTTCCTAGTCCAATTCCAGCCAAAAAAGTCGAATTTATGCTGTCTGGGGGTCCAACTCGTCGAGTGCATGAACCAACTCGGCGAGTTGGATCGATTTGATCACTTTTTAGGCATGGACTCGCCGAGTCTCCTGATGGACTTGCCGAGTCTAATGATCAGACATCAACAATTTCGATTTTTAAAGCAGTTTTGCAAGTATAACAAGAAAACAAGCCTAGGCTCTGATACCATTGTTGGGTTTTGAGCATTCTAACACTCCTAAGTGTACATGCAACCGTAAATACCTTGGATCTATGTTTTCTCTATTATACAAGCAAATAAGAACTTCCAAGGTATTATCCTAATCTATCATACAAAACAATGAGTGTAACAAGATAAAATACATACCTCTTTGATGTAGAAAGTCTTCATGAAGCTTGAGTGCCTAGTGCCCCAAGTGTGACACCTCAAATGGTTCACACAACACCAAATACACTTGGAATAACTTGAGAGAATTCTACACTTCATGAAATCGGCTAGCCCTTCATATTCACACACTAGTCGCCGATTTTTGTCGAGAATAAGATCTTTATATAGTGTTACAATTAGGGTAAACCCTAATTGTCATGACTTTCCATTTTCTTGGATCAATGGATTCAAATACACCATGGACCATCTTATGGGTTTTAGCCCAACTTGATTATCCATGGAGCATTAGCCCAATATACAAGTATGGATGATTTACACAATCAACCCATATATTTAATTAATCTTCTTTTGATCACTTAATTAATCCTAGATTAATTCTTGATCAATACTAATTAAATAATCTTATTATTCTTATTATTAATATACTAGAACTTATAATATATTAATAACCATAAGTGTCTTATTTCTCTTATTATAGTCTATCCAAGTGCATGATGCCATGCAACCCAAATGGACCATGCCGGGTCGGGTCAAGTCTTACCAATTATAGTTATGGACTTAGACATTAATCCAACACTACTTTCCTAAATCAAGTGAAAAAAGGTTATGAATGATTATTATGATGCTTTCGTTGTCGCGTTCATTATCTAAGGACTCTCATAACCCAACACAAATTCTTTACTTTATACTTTTTCTCCTTAAATCTAGGATTTTAGTTATGTTGTAGTCTCAATGGTCCCTTAATTATGTTGTTCATATATTTGAAGAAATCCAACTCGATGAAGTAGTCATTTTTATGCTTTTGGACCATTCATGTTGGGCAAAAAGGTAATGCATGGGATAAAGTTAATGCTTTAAGTGGATTTTAGTTATGTTGTGGTCTCAATGGTCCCTTAAGCCACGCAAATGGATTTAATGCTTTAAATGGATTTTTATACTTAGTGTTTAGTATTATGAATGATTAAGCCTTGTTTACGAATGAAGTTAGAAACTGTATCCATTAAGACCATGATAAGTTTCAACCAGAAAAATAGACTTCTGGTCTTTATGACTTGCTAAGCCAGTATGTGTGGCGCACCTTGTTAGGGGATAAGGCACACCTTCTAAAAGTTTTCCAAACTAAATTGTCAGGTTTTGATATGTGGCGCGACTAGTAAAGGGTGACGATACCCTTAGCCATTAACTGCTGACTTTTTAGTTTGACCAGTTTGACGTTTAGTAAAACTTTGAGGAATTGAGTAGTTAACTAAGGTATGACCTCTAACTGTATCCTTGTTGGTTCGTGTTGTTGATACTTTCGAGTTTAGAGTGTGGGGTTGTTCAGCTTATTTCTTCAGTGAGTTTTCTCACTATATTGTGTGAGATTGTATGTCCAGTGTTTTCATTGAGTGATTACTATTAGGGTACGACCGTATGTTTACGTTGGTTAGTCTATTTACTTATTTTGTGTTGGATCCTCGGGGAAGTTGGATGTAAGCCTTGAGGCTTACAAGGATGGTAGTTGGAAGTTCAATAGCTCTTTGGGATAATGGTCGTGTGCCTATATGCCCACTTAGATGTTGACTATGAGTTGATGACGACTAGAAGTTCCACATGTCTTTGGGATGATAATTATGTGCCCACATTCCCACTAATGTGTTGACTATGATCCTTGTATGTAAATATTTTATGTGCAATGTGATATGGGGTATTTTTATACATTGGTTTGATGATGTTGTTTATAACCAATTTAATACTCTAGTTTTCTATGAAAATATTTTGGATAGTTAACTGAATTTTTAAAAGAAAAATTTGGGTTAAAAATTAGAAAGTTACAAGTTCGTATCAAAGCCATGGTTTGACGGATTTGGATGAACATTTGTGTCATTCCAAACTCAAACAAGGGTCTAGGAAATTGTACAAACCTTTTTGAAACTAAATTTTATGAAAAGAAGAAAACATGTGATGCATAAAGTCAGTCAGAGATTAAAAAGGAAAGTGATTCCCAAAATATTCATGGTTTTTATAGTTGGTGATATGAGAACTGTCATAAATGAATGTTAGTATGTAGGATAAGGATCTTTTTCTGGAATTCCATGTAAGAATCTTCTTTGTCTTTAAGATGCATTGCTGTCTTCGAATTTTCCTAGGTATGTGCCATTTAAAGTTAATGCTAATTTTAGTAGTGGTTAAGTGAATACATTATAGTTATATGTGAAGGGTTTTGAGCATTCTAACACCCCTAATTGTACATGCAACCCTAGAAAACCTTGGATCTATGTTTGTCTAAAATACAAGCAAAATATGATTTCCAATGTTCATAATCCTATCTAGCATACATGGGGAACTTTTAAACTAAAAGATGGCTAGAATTACATACCTCGTAGTTGATTTGATTCCTTGAAAACCTCGAGAGCCTAGCACCCCAAGTGTGATGCCTCAAGTCCTTCACACAACACCAAATGCTTTGGAATAACTTTGAGAGAATGTCTAACCCTTGTAAAATTGACTTTCCCTCTCTTCTTCTTAGTGTAACCGATTTTGGTGAGTATCATGTCCTTAATATAGTGTGTCACATCTAGGGTTACACCATGTAAACCCTAATGTGACATGACTCTTCATTTCCATGACCCATGGGTTTGTAACTCCCATGGAGCATCCTATGGGTTTAACCCAACTTGATAATCCATGGAGCCTTTATCCCACTATACAAGTTATGGATGATTTATATAATCAACCCATATATCTAATTAGTTATCTTTTGATAACTTAATTAATTCCAAATTAATTCTAGATCAATACTAATTAAATAATACTATTAATATATTAGAACTTATAATATATTAATAAATCACAAGTGTTATTTCTCTCATTAAGTCTACCAAAATGCATGATGCAATGCAACCCAAATAGACCATGCCAGGTCGAGACAAGTACATACCAAATATAGTTATGGACTTAGACACATTATCCAATAGTCTCCCACTAGGATAAGTCTAATGACTATATCTGTAAGTATTACTTTAGGAACCGATCAACAATCGTAGCTCTTTCAAGGTGTCTCAGAACTGAGAAGATGATGATACACCATTTAAGATAAGTGATCATATAATCCTATGTTCTAGATATCAGCCGAACAAATAGATGGAACAATGTCTAACTTATTCTCCAGCATTTTGTTTCCCGATTTCCGATTTGTTTGACACAGAACTAAATTGAACACATCGATTCAGTTCTGACCAGGCCGGGTACATAGGTCAAAGAAAAATCATCGAGGGGCCCATATATCGAGTTACCAATGCGGTTTCATACGATCAATGCATCGAGTTACCGTGTCACAATCACTCAAGATAAATTCCATGAAGTGATACTAGTGAGCGTGGGTTGAATCCAATGCTCAGAACTTATGAGAACTCATGACTGCTGTAGCCATGTCGAACAACTTAGACCTCTGCAACCGTCTCATGAAAGTCTTAATTCATACCTACTTCCAACATATGACTGACTGTGGAGAGCTCGATTAATATTATATACCAAACATAATTATTCTGGAAGTCAAAACATGCAAAAGAAATATAGTAAACGATTGACAAAAGATAGCAACACTTTACTCATAAATAAACACACCTTTTATTCATCATCAAATGTCAATTACACTTTATAAATTTCAAAATTATGTAACTACTAAAACTAATATCATCCTTCAGCCCTATGCTCCGAGCATGCTGGAGATGCTTAGCCCGACTCAGTCCCTTCGTGAGGGGAGCTGCTGGGTTCTCATCCGATGATACTTTCTGTCGATAAGTCCTTCATTTATTCGATGTCTGATGAAATGATATTTTCTGTCGATGTGTCTGGATCTCCTGTGATCCGTTGGTTCCTTGGCTAAGGCAACTGTACTTTCACTATCACAAAAATTTTCCATTGGCTCCTTTATAGCTGGTACAACTCCAAGGTCTCCAATGAAGTTCTTTAGCCATATCGCCTCCTTTTCTATCTCGCTTGTTGCTATATACTCTAATTATAAGTTGAATCAACCACTGTCTCTTGCTTGGAACTCTTCCAAGTAATTGCTCCTCCTTTTAAGGTAATGTCACACCCCAAAACCACGATCGGCAGAAACGTTCAGGGGTGGAGGACGTCATGTACAGTATCACAACAGTGTAATATAATAAACAAGCAACAACATCATCCATTGCATTATAATTAAAGTTTTAATACATGTGTGTTCTTTCATTGTAGTAAGACACCAAAAATATACAATCAAAATAAAAGACGAGACTCGTCTGCTCCGTCTTCTCAAAACCTGGTCTCCGTACCTGTCTACTGATGACCTGAGAATACAAGTTATTTTGAAAGCGAGTATCAGCTTTAAAGCTGGTGAATTCATAAGTATATAAGTGTCATTGCCTTGTTTGTGAAAATCTGTTATGAAGGCCATGTAAATCGTTATATGAAAATGTTGAGGTAAGTATGAAATCCCTAGAAAAACCCTTATTTTCTATAAGTATGAAATGTAGTCTTCTACCAAGACCCGAATGTTCAGTATGTATGAAGTGTAGTCTTCTACCAAGACCCGAATGTTTTGTAAGTATGAAGTGTAGTCTTCTACCAAGACCCGAATGTTCTGTATGTAAAATGAGAGTTTTTCCTTCGTGTTGACTAGTACTAAAAGTGCTTAGTCTAACTCATCGTTTATGTGAATGTGTCACAAAATAAAAGAAACAGGAAAAATGTAATATTGTAAGTGTTGTCACTGGGTACTAGGACCAACACAACATCGCATTAAGCGAAATGTATAACCTAATGAACATCTGAAGATTGTCTAATTGTCCTCTGTAGCAGCAGCAGGTAGGTGGAAGGGTTAGTCCCAAATTGATTACCTAATATAAGTAGTAACCTTAGACCTCCGTAGATGGTCATTGACCACTGGAGCTAAACAGTGGGGTTCGGAATGGTAAGTCCTGTCTAGTTATCCCATTAAACCGGGATAGGAAAGACAATTTACACAGTAAGTACTACTAAATCATCCTCACAGTCCTAAGTACAAGTATCCAGGTAAGTGAATGCAGGATAATGCACCTATGCAAAAGTATTCCTGTATGCTATTCATGTATGTGTGTCCATGTAACAGGTAAGTATATGTAAACATATTCATGTATCAAGTAAACATCTGTAAGTACTCATGTATCAGGTAATGTACTAGTATAGACTCATGAATGAACTGACTCTTGTGTGACTCCTTATAATAGAAGTAATGTTTGATATCTTCCCATTATCCCTATGATAATCTACTGTAATATAACTAGTTGATCATGTAAGTTTACACACTCTTACTACTCAAGGGTGTGAGAAACTAAATGCAAGGTGAAAACTGTAACATCAATACATATATAAGAATATAAGTGTATCTGCATAGTTTAGTTCAAGAATGTAAAATGGTTTTGTAAGACATCTTATGAGTTTTGAACAATAATTAACAATGACTTGATGTCATTTGGATAAACATTTCAAAGGTAAAACATTTGGTAACAATGTGCTTTTAAGATGTAAAACCATTTCATGCATCACATTTTGTAGCATGTGAACTCTGTTAACTGACAAACACAGTTATAAAATACATATCAATGATTTAATAACATGTTTGTTTCTACTTGTATTCCCCCCCCCCCATTAAAGCGTTTAAAATCATTTAAAACATTGATTAGGGGTATGAACTCACCTGTAGTTGGTGATTGGAATGATCTGAACGGTATAGGATGGCTAGGTGTCAAGCGAGGAGCTGTGCACACACTACGATCCTAATGAACATATAATCACACATATATGCACTCAATTCGACTCAAATGACTAATTGATAATGTTTAAGACATCCTAGACATAGTTAACACTTTATATAAGTGTTTTAAGTCGTAAGGATTTCATCTAAGCTATTGTG
Source organism: Lactuca sativa (assembly GCF_002870075.4). Lineage (NCBI taxonomy): Eukaryota > Viridiplantae > Streptophyta > Magnoliopsida > Asterales > Asteraceae > Lactuca > Lactuca sativa. The sequence goes on along the minus strand of NC_056625.2, from coordinate 157,981,921 downwards.
GGACAGGGTATTTGTGTTTAGGTTTTCCAAAGGACCCTACATGAGAGTTTACTCTCCTTAAACCATCACACATGGAGTTTACGATTGTAAACTCTTGAGTTTACGGCCGTAAACTCCCAAACATGTGTGTTTGGTGTGTTTTGAAGTCCCAAATGCTTTCTAGAATTATTCTAACTTAGGGCCTAATTCCTTGGAAGGGTTTAAGGTCTAGAAGTACTTCAAATAGGAGTTTATGGCCTCAAGACCATTTCCCCTTGGAGTTTACGGCCGTAAACTCCCTTGGGGTGTTTCCTTTGTTGCTTTCAAGCCTCTTGCACTTGTGGGATATGTTCTAGACTTTTATTCCTAGCATATGAAGGCATTAGGCACACCTTAGTGCCCTTTTTAGGAGTTTACGGCCCAAGAACCATGTCTTGGCCGTAAACTCACTTGGTTAAGTGATTTTGGTGTGGTTTGGTCCTCCCATTAAGTGGGTACAATTTCTTGTAAAGGTCTACGGCTTTAGGGGTCATGAAAACACCCTTTATGTCCATCTATATGGAGTTTACGGCCTAAGCTTCACTTGGGCCGTAAACTCACTTTCATTTGTGTCATTTGATGTGTTTAAGACCTTAAACTACTTGGGAAAATAGCCTAGATGCAAGCCTTAAAGTCCTAGTGTCCTCAAAACACCTTTTAGTGTTAGGAAATGGAGTTTACGGCCTATGAGAGTTCTGGGCCGTAAACTCCCAATCTTGGGTGGATTTGTGTGTGTTTTCTTGTCCCTAACATGCATACATAATGGTCTAAGGCTTTATCATAGCACAAGTGTCGGTTTTGGCTTCGTTTCGGGAGTTTACCGCCCAAGAACACTTTGGGGAGTAAACTCCTAGATCTAATTATTTAGCCATCTAAATCATGTTATAAGCATCTAATATGTATTCTAACACTACTAGAAAGAGTTACTCACAATCTGGGATAAAAACCCGAAGATCCGTCAAAGAGAAAATGGCTTTTCTCTAGTTGGAATTGTGAATAATGAATTAATTTAATTCAGAAAACTATTTATAGTCCTGAAATATTTTGACATAAAATATTTTTATTCTCGAACTTGGACTGTAATATTGTGAAACTTGAAATGTTAAAATTTCACAAACCCAGGAGCATCCACTCTCCTGATATCTCCTAAAGTGTAAACCCTAATGTACACAAACTTGTTCGGAAAAGTCTGAAAATCACTTAAACTGGATTGGCTTCTATTGAATAGATATTGTTCGTACAAATGGAAATTTCGGGTTGTCACATCATCCCCCCGTTAGAAGGAATTTCATCCCGAAATTAGAATGTAAGCAAATAAGAAATTACAAATAACTAAGCAAAAAGGTGAGGGTATTTCAGTTTCATCTGATCCTCACGTTCCCAAGTGAATTCCGGTCCACGCTTTGCGTTCCAACGCACCTTCACTATCGGGATACGGCTCTGCTTTGTTTGCTTGTCCTCTCGGTCCATGACCTCTACTGGTTCCTCCACGAAGTTGAGGCTCTCGTTGATCTCGATTTCGTCGAGTGGAATGACAAGAGTCTCTTCAGACAGACACTTTTTCAAGTTTGACACGTGGAAGGTAGGATGTACGTTACTGAGTTCTTTCGGTAGATTGAGCTTGTAAGCCATAGGGCCGATTCTTGCGAGAATCTCGAAAGGCCCTATGTATCTTGGATTGAGCTTCCCACGCTTTCCAAAGCGTATCAAGCCCTTCCAGGGTGAGACCTTCAGTAGGACTCGGTCGCCTACCTGGAACTCCAATGGTTTCCTACGCTTGTCGACGTAGCTTTTCTTTCGGTCTCTAGAGTCTTTTAATCGTTCACGAATTTGAACGATCTTCTCTGTCGTTTCCCGAATGATCTCCGGACCCGTGAGAGTGCTTTCGGGAACTCGTCCCTTAGTTAACTGGGTATCACTCACTTCAGCCCAACACAAAGGGGATATGTACTTTAGGCCATAGAGGGCCTCGAATGGAGCTGCCTTTATGCTCGTGTGATAACTGTTGTTGTAGGAAAATTCAACAAGGGGTAAATGAGTATCCCAAGCTTTTCCAAAGTCTATCACACAGGCGCGCAACATATCTTCTAAGGTTTGGATAGTTCTCTCACTTTGCCCGTCGGTCTGTGGATGGTAGGCTGTACTCATGTCCAGCCTAGTTCCTAGGGAATTTTGTAATGACTGCCAGAACCTCGAAGTGAATCTACTATCTCGGTCTGAGATGATAGATAAGGGAACACCGTGCAGCCTTACAATCTCCCTAATGTAAGTTCTGGTAAGTTTCTCCATCTTGTCTGTTTCCTTGATCGGTAGGAAGTGTGCAGACTTGGTCAGTCTATCGACGATGACCCATATGGAATCAAGTCCACCCGTTGTCTTGGGCAACTTGGTTATGAAGTCTATAGTGATCCGCTCCCACTTCCATTCTGGTATCTCCGGTTGTTGTAGAAGACTGGAGGGTTTCTGGTATTCGACCTTGACCTTTGCGCAAGTAAGGCATTTACTCACGAAGGTAGCAATATCTGCTTTCATGTTAGGCCACCAGTATAACTTTTTAAGATCCAGATACATCTTATCTGTACCCGGGTGGACGGAATAACGAGTGTTGTGAGCTTCAGTCATGACCAAGTCTCTGAAGCCACCGTGTTTCGGTGTCCAGATCCGATCCATGAGGTATAAGGCTCCGCCACCCTTGACTTCCAAGTTCTTATCCATCCCTCTAAGGGATTCACCAGCCACGTTTTCAGGTTTCAAAGCGTCGAGCTGAGCCTCCTTTATTTGCGTGGACAAGTGTGAATGGATAGTTAGAGTTAAAGATTTGACTCTACGACCAATATATTCTTTCCGACTTAGAGCGTCGGCTACTATATTGGCTTTACCCGGATGATAACGAATTTTGCATTCGTAATCACTAAGTAGCTCGACTCACTGTCGTTGTCTCATGTTGAGCTCTTTCTGGTCGAAAATGTGCTATAGACTCTTATGGTCTGTAAAGATCATGCTTTTTGTATCGTATAGGTAATGTCGCCAGATCTTCAGAGCAAACACAACTGCTCCTAGCTCGAGATCGTGGGTTGTGTAGTTAACCTCATGTGTCTTCAGCTGTCTCGAGGCATAGGCTATGACTTTACCTCGCTGCATCAGAACACATCCGAGTCCTTGATTGGATGCATCGCAATAGACAATGAAGTCTTCTATTCCTTCGGGAAGGGATAGTATCGGGGCGGTGCACAAGGCTCATTTGAGCGTTTGGAATGCTCTTTCCTGTTTCTCTTCCCAGTCGAAGGCCACGCCTTTCTGGGTCAGGTTTGTAAGAGGTTTCGGTATGCTGGAAAAGTTATGAATGAACCTGCGATAGTAGCCAGCTAGACCTAGAAATTGACGAATTTCAGTAGGTGTCTTTGGTGCTGAACAGTTCTCAATGGCTTTGATCTTGGAGGGGTCCACGTGTATACCTTCTTCACTAACCACATGGCCCAAAAATTCGACTCGCCGAATCCAAAATTCGCACTTTGAGAACTTTGCGTAGAGCTTCTCCGCTCGCAATTTTTCTAAGATTTTACGGAGATGTTGACTGTGCTCCTCCTTACTTCAAGAGTAGATGAGTATGTCATCAATGAAGACGATGATGAACTGATCCAAGTAAGGACGACACACCCTATTCATCAGATCCATGAATACTGCGGGTGCGTTAGTTAATCCGAATGGCATCACTACAAACTCGTAGTGCCCATAACGATTTCGGAAGGCTGTCTTGGGAACATCTTCCTCTAACACTCGTAGTTGGTGGTATCCGGATCGCAGATCTATCTTTGAGAAGTAGTTGGCTCCTTGAAGTTGATCAAATAAATCGTCAATGCGGGGCAAGGGATAACGATTTTTAATGGTAAGTTTGTTGAGTTCTCTATAGTCGATGCACATGCGAAACGATCCATCTTTCTTCTTGACGAACAAGACCGGTGCTCCCCATGGTGAGAAGCTTGGTCGTATGAATCCCTTCTTGAGAAGTTCGTTAAGTTGACTAGAAAGTTCCTGCATTTCAGCCAGTGCAAGACGATAAGGAGATTTTGCTATGGGGGTAGCCCCTGGCACTAAGTCGATTCCGAACTCGACTTGGCGTTGTGGTGGTAAACCGGGAAGTTCTTCTGGGAATATGTCGGGAAAGTCGCGTACTTCTGGGATTTTCTAGATGTCTTTCTGTTCTTGGCTGGTATCGACGACGTGTGCGAGAAATGCATGGTACTCCTTCCATAAGCACTTATGTGCTTGAATGCACGAAATGATGCGAAGGCTCATACTAGGTTTGTCGCCGTAGATAATTAAGGTTTCGTTGTTAGGAAGGTTAAGACGAATTGCTTTTTCGAAGCACATAATGTCGGCACGCAGAAGACTCAACCTATCCATATCGATGATAATGTCGAAACATTTAATGGTAACTGGCATGAGATCTATCTTGAAAGTATGGCTATCTAAAGTTAAGGTACAACCTACGTATATGCAGTTTGTACTCTCCGTTTTCCCGTTAGCCATTTCTACTGTGAATGAATTATCTAATGCGCATGGTTTTTGTTTATGTAGGTGTGCAAATTTGTGACTTACAAAACTTTTCTCGGCTCCACTATCGAAAAGTATGCAAACATATGAGTTATCGAGGAGGAACGTACCAGTAACTATCGTAGGATCAGCTACTGCTTCCTCGTGGCCTAGGGCCATAACTCTTCCCACTCCTCCAGCCATCTCTGCTTTAGGGCAGTTCCTTTTGTAGTGTCCCACTTCGCCACATCCGTAGCAAGCTTGGCCCATACCAGCGTTAGGAATCTGGGCAACTTGAGTTGTTGGAGTTTTACAGAAGCGGACGGTGTGTCCCTTCTTGTTGCAGTTAGAGCACTACATCTCCCTGCAAGGTCCGTGGTGATGGAAGTTGCACTTGGTGCACCTCGGGAGAGTCCCAGCATATGTTTTTGCTGGTAAGAGGTTCGCAGGAGCAACAGGAGTCACTGTGGCAGCATTGATCGCCACAAGTTGTTGCTTATTGGAGGATCCTTGCGGAGCCCCTCTTTTCCTTTTATTCCACCCCTTCTTGTGGTAGTCAGGGTTGGACTTCTGTGGCACAGGTGTAGGGATTGTTGTGTTCTGGGGTTTCCGGTGATCGATGAGGGATTGTGCTAGTTCCATGGCGCTATCAAAGGTAATAGGCCTTGAAGCGATCACACTTGACTGGATCTGGGGCGACAGTCCCCAGATATATCTCTCGATCTTTTTGCTCTGGAGAGTAACCATGTCGGGGAATAAGTTTGCCAAATCACAAAACCTATTTGTGTAGGTAGTGATGTCAGATCCAACCATCTGTAGACCCCAGAATTCTTGCTCGAGCATTTGTATTTCACCTCGAGGACAGTATTCCTTCATCAGCATTTCCTTCAACTTTTCCCAGCCAATGGAATATGCCACTACCAAAGTTAAATAGTTAACATGGCTGTTCCACCATGTTAGTGCTCGGTCAAAGAAGGTACAAGCTGCAAACTTGACCTTGCTGCCCTCCTGACAAGCACAGATTTCAAAGACGGACTCCATCTTTTCAATCCATTGTCTCAACACCATAACACCCCCAGTCCCATTGAAGCTGCGAGGTTTGGCGTTAGTGAAGTCCTTGTAGGTGCATTCCCGAGGGTGTCCATGGCTTTCGCCGTGGTTCGAGGGTGGTGCACCTGTTCCTGATCCACTAGGGGCAGGGGCGTTGATTGCTGACACAGCAGCTACAACTGCTGCTGTGAAAGCTTCCTGGAACATAGTGGCATCAAAAGGATTTGGTGGTTGAAGAGGTACAGGTGGTGGTGGAGGTGGTGGTATTGGTGCTGCGTTGTTTGGGTTCCTCCTTGGATTCCTGCGTGGCGGCATCTTTAACAATACGTTCAAAAGATGACGACATGGATAAGAATAAATGATAAATGAATATGTCTCATGGACTAAATCCCCATAGTCCAAGAACAGAAAGAATAGCATGACTAAATGAAGAAGATAGCATTTGGATAATAATTTCCATAAGATGAGATATCTGTCAGTAATACTGGAATTACAGATGTAACAAGTTCGGGAAAAATGGCCTAGAAGTAGGCCTTACATCAACCATGATGGAAAATTTTGACAGAATTTAGACTAGATCAAGACCTAACAGGTCTAAGATTTATACATATAGGAAATTAGACCAAAGTTTTACATAAACTAGGTTATATCCAAAAGATGATTCGACGAGATTCTATCGGCGACGAGAACTGCTAGCATGAGTCCTCGATCCCGACAGTAGACGTTAAATGTCCCTTATACGCCTGTCCGACCTTGCTTGCTGAGCTCGAAGTTCTCTAACCTCCGCTTGGGTTTCAGCAAGTTCCCTTTGCAGATTTGCATTGCGGACCAGAGTCCTTTCGTGAGCAGACTCTAGTTCGCGAATGTGGACAGTGTTAACACCAGAGTTGGCGTCAACTTCCAAAACTTGATTCATAGCCGCCTGAGCTATTATCGAGTTCCTAGACATCCTACGCACCATGATTGGTAGGACTCTATCAGCAGAACCTCCTTCTGTAAGGTTATAGAAACTTCGGTCTCCATTGTAGGGAATGGACTGACCCTGTTCATGACTCCATGTTATCAAGTTAGTGGCCCCAGAGGTGTGGGTCCTTGAAACATAAGGCAAGGGTTTAGGTTTGGGTTTTGAGCAGCTGGGGGTAGGTTGTTGACTTCTGGCTCCGAGTCAGAACTATCGGAAAAGCCTTCAGCATGGTGATTATCCAAAGGGATTGGGTGATCATCTTCTGGCTCTGCCTCTAGCCAACCAGCATTGCCTTGGTTCGGGAAGTACGGATCGCCGTGGTGAAATCCAGCCATTTTAATCTACGCGAGAAAAGGGATATAAGAAATAGCTAAGATAGACGAACTACTAAGATAATTACAGTAAGATCAAATACCCATATGGTATTCCTTTATGGTTGTGTTGGTAAGTTTTTAGACTTGTTGCCATATGACAACCATTCTTGGGCATATTCTAATCACTCCTCGGACCAGCATAGTTGATCAGGCTATGCCATTCCCAAGACTGACTATATATCCCCAGGCTTACTTGTGATATTCAACAATCGTAATACTTTTGTTCTTGTCGTTGTGACACTGATTTTAGTATGAATGCAGGCACGTATACTTACTTAAATATTTTATTATTTAAAAGTATAACTCTGAGACAGAGTGTTTTAATCCCATGTATTTATAGTTAGTATATCTTTTATGGGTTGATATACTTAATTCACTATAAACAAAGCTCTGATACCAATCTGTCACACCCCAAAACCACGAACGGCGGAAACGTTCAGGGGTGGAGGACGTCATGTACAGTATCACAACAGTGAAATATAATAAACAAGCAACAACATCATCCATTGCATTATAAGTAAAGTTTTAATACATGTGTGTTCTTTCATTGTAGTAAGACACCAAAAATATACAATCAAAATAAAAGACGAGACTCGTCTGCTCCGTCTTCTCAAAACCTGGTCTCCGTACCTGTCTACTGATGACCTGAGAATACAAGTTATTTTGAAAGCGAGTATCAACTTTAAAGCTGGTGAATTCATAAGTATATAAGTGTCATTGCCTTGTTTGTGAAAATCTGTTATGAAGGCCATGTAAATCGTTATATGAAAATGTTGAGGTAAGTATGAAATCCCTAGAAAAACCCTTATTTTCTATAAGTATGAAATGTAGTCTTCTACCAAGACCCGAATGTTCAGTATGTATGAAGTGTAGTCTTCTACCAAGACCCGAATGTTTTGTAAGTATGAAGTGTAGTCTTCTACCAAGACCCGAATGTTCTGTATGTAAAATGAGAGTTTTTCCTTCGTGTTGACTAGTACTAAAAGTGCTTAGTCTAACTCATCGTTTATGTGAATGTGTCACAAAATAAAGTAAACAGGAAAAATGTAACATCACATTAAGCGAAATGTATAACCTAATGACCATCCGAAGATTGTCTAATTGTCCTCTGTAGCAGCAGCAGGTGGGTGGAAGGGTTAGTCCCAAATCGATTTCCTAATATAAGTAGTAACCTTAGACCTCCGTAGATGGTCATCGACCACTGGAGCTAAATAGTGGGGTTCGGAATGGTAAGTCCCGTCTAGTTATCCCATTAAACCGGGATAGGAAAGACAATTTACACAGTAGGTACTACTAAATCATCCTCACAGTCCTAAGTACAAGTATCCAGGTAAGTGAATACAGGATAATGCACCTATGTAAAAGTGTTCCTGTATGGTATTCATGTATGTGTGTCCATGTAACAGGTAAGTATATGTAAACATATTCATGTATCAAGTAAACATCTGTAAGTACTCATGTATCAGGTAATGTACTAGTATAGACTCATGAATGAACTGACTCTTGTGTGACTCCTTATAATAGAAGTAATGTTTGATATCTTCCCATTATCCCTATCATAATCTACTGTAATATAACTAGTTGATCATGTAAGTTTACACACTCTTACTACTCAAGGGTGTGAGAAACTAAACGCAAGGTGCAAACTATAACATCAATACATATATAAGAATATAAGTGTATATGCATAGTGTAGTTCAAGAATGTAAAATGGTTTTGTAAGACATCTTATGGGTTTTGAACAATAATTAACAATGACTTGATGTCATTTGGATAACATTTCAAAGGTAAAACATTTGGTAACAATGTGCCTTTAAGATGTAAAACCATTTCATGCATCACATTTTGTAGCATGTGAACTCTGTTAACTGACAAACACAGTTATAAAATACATATCAATGATTTAATAACATATTTGTTTCTACTTGTATTCCCCCCCCCCCCCCATTAAAGCATTTAAAATCATTTAAAACATTGATTAGGGGTATGAACTCACCTGTAGTTGGTGATTGGAATGATCTGAACGGTATAGGATGGCTAGGTGTCAAGCGAGGACCTGTGCACACACTACGATCCTAATGAACATATAATCACACATATATGCACTCAATTAGACTCAAATGACTAATTGATAATGTTTAAGACATCCTAGACATAGTTAACACTTTATATAAGTGTTTTAAGCCGTAAGGATTTCATCTAAGCTATTGTGGGACAGGGTATTTGTGTTTAGGGTTTCCAAATGACCCTACATGAGAGTTTACTCTCCTTAAACCATCACACATGGAGTTTACGATTGTAAACTCTTGACTTTACGGCTGTAAACTCCCAAACATGTGTGTTTGGTGTGTTTTGAAGTCCCAAATGCTTTCTAGAATTATTCTAACTTAGGGCCTAATTCCTTGGAAGGGTTTAAGGTCTAGAAGTACTCCAAATAGGAGTTTACGGCCTCAAGGCCATTTCCCCTTGGAGTTTACGGCCGTAAACTCCCTTGGGGTGTTTCCTTTGTTGCTTTCAAGCCTCTTGCACTTGTGGGATATGTTCTAGACTTTTATTCCTAGCATATGAAGGCATTAGGCACACCTTAGTGCCCTTTTTAGGAGTTTACGGCCCATGAACTATGTCTTGGCCTAGATGCAAGCCTTAAAGTCCTAGTGTCCTCAAAACACCTTTTAGTGTTAGGAAATGGAGTTTACGGCCTATGAGAGTTCTGGGCCGTAAACTCCCAATCTTGGGTGGATTTGTGCGTGTTTTCTTGTCCCTAACATGCATACATAATGGTCTAAGGCTTTATCATAGCACAAGTGTCGGTTTTGGCTTCGTTTCGGGAGTTTACCGCCCAAGAACACCTTGGGGAGTAAACTTCTAGATCTAATGATTTAGCCATCTAAATCATGTTATAATCATCTAATATGTATTCTAACACTACTAGAAAGAGTTACTCACAATCTGGGATAATAACCCGAAGATCCGTCAGAGAGAAAATGGCTTTTCTCTAGTTGGAATTGTGAATAATGAGTTAATTTAATTCAGAAAACTATTTATAGTCCTGAAATATTTTGACATAAAATATTTTTATTCTCGAACTTGGACTGTAATATTATGAAACTTGAAATGTTAAAATTTCACAAACCCAGGAGCATCCACTCTCCTGATATCTCCTAAAGTGTAAACCCTAATGTACACAAACTTGTTCGGAAAAGTCTGAAAATCACTAAAATTGGATTGGCTTCTATTGAATAGATATTGTTCGTACAAATGGAAATTTCGGGTTGTCACTGGTAAAGACCCAACCTGACTGAGAGCGGAAATTATCCCTATCAATCTGAAAGCTAGCATCACTATACCCTACTACTCTCAAGACATCACTCCCACCGAGGGTAAGGACCTAGTCCTTAGTCCTCCGCAGGTACTTGACGATGTTCTTTACCGTAGTGCAGTGAGCCTTGCTAGGGTTCCCCTGATATCTGATGACCATGCTCAAGGCAAAGGCCACATCAGGACGAGTACAGGTCATAGCATACATGATCGATCCTACTGCAGAAGCATAAGCTACTCGACTCATTTCTGCTATCTCGGCCTCAGTACTCAGTGTCTGAGTTTTACTCAGTCTAGCATTACTCAAGATGGGTAACTCTGCTTTCTTGGAGTCCTGCATCATGAACTTCTTCAGCACCTTATCCATGTAGGTACTCTGACTAAGTCCAATTAGTACTTTACTTCGGTATCTCATAATCCTTATCCCTAGAATATAGGCAGCTTCTCCTAGGTCTTTCATAGAGAAACACTTCCGAAGCCAGGACTTCACTTCCAGCAGGGTTAGGATGTCATTTCCTATGAGTAGTATTTCATCCACATATTGTACCAAAAAACTGACTATACTCCTACTAGCCTTGACATAGACACAGGATTCATCTTCACTCTTTAAAAAGAAAAATTATTTGACTTTCTCATCAAAGCAAAGATTCCATCTCGAAGGTGCCTGTTTCAATCCATAAATGGATTTATTGAGCTTAAACACTCTATTAGGGTATTCTGTACTGACAAAACCCTATGGTGGACTCATGTAAATATCCTCAGCCAAACTTCCATTAAGGAAGGCGGTTTTGACATCCATTTTGCATATTTCATAATCATGAAATGCAGCGATGGCTAACAGAACCCTAATGGACTTAATCTTTGCTACTGGTGAAAAGGTCTCATCATAACAAACTCCCGGAGTTTGAGAAAAGCCATTTGCAACCAGTCGCACCTTATATGTGTGTACATTACCATCCTTTCTATAAAGACCACATTGTCACTAAATCTATATAAGAGGTAACCAAAGGATTTATGTGGGTAGCCGATGAAAATACACCACTCACTTCAAGGTTCGAGCTTATCATGAGTCTCGAGTCACACGAAAGCCTCGTAACCCCAAATCTTGATGTGGTCTAGTTTGGGAACTTTACCAGTCCACATCTCATGAGGAGTTTTGGCAACTTTCTTTGTAGGAACCATATTAAGGATATGGGTGGCAGTCTCTAAGGCATACCCACAAAATGAGATTACTAGCGAAGATCGACTCATCATGGAACGAACCATATCCAACAAGGTTAGATTGAGCCTCTCAGCCACATTCCTTAAGTGTACAGGCAACCCTAGAAAACCTTGGATCTACGTTTGTCTAAAATACATGCAAAATATGATTTCTAAGGATCATAATCCTATCTATGATACATGGGGAACATTTAAACTAAAAGATGGCTAGAATTACATACCTTGTAGTTGATTTGATTCCTTGAAAACCTTGAGAGCCTAGCACCCCAAGTGCGATGCCTCAAATGCTTCACACAACACCAAATGCTTTCGAATAACTTTGAGAGAATGTCTAACACTTGTAAAATCGGCTTGTCCGCTCTTGTTCTTAGTGTAACCGATTTTGGTGAGTATCATGTCCTTTATATAGTGTCTCACATCTAGGGTTACACCATCAAAACCCTAATGTGACATGACTCTTCATTTCCATGACCCATGGGTTTGTAACTCCCGTGGAGCATTAATGTAGCATTCTATGGGTTTAACCCAACTCGATAATCCATGGAGCCTTTAGCCCACTATACAAGTTATGGATGATTTACATAATCAACCTATATATCTGATTAGTTATCTTTTGATCACCTAATTAATTCTTGATCAACACTAATTAAATAATAGTATCAATATATTATAACTTATAGTATATTAATAAATCACAAGTGTTATTTCTCTTATTTAGTCTATCCAAATGCATGATGCCATGCAACCCAAATAGACCATGTCGGGTCAAGTCAAGTACATACCAAAGATAGTTATGGACTTAGACACCTTATCCAACAATATGTTACTCTAATAAAGGCCTTAGGGTAGAGACAATTTATTCAAATGTTTATCTTATAATTCATTATCTGATACTTGCATTCATGTGGAGATTATTGATGTTAGAAGAAACTTCTAGCAGCACGGGGGCGTGGGTAAATGGAAATCCTAGATTGAGAGTCTATTAAAATTAGTGGTCCATGTTATTATAGTTATATACGTGAGTGATAAGGACCTTGTGGTGGTAAGTTGGAGTGACTTAGGACTATTGGACAATTCCTAGGATAAGTACGGTAGGATTGAAAGTTAGTATGGACAAGTACTATGAAAAACATGTGGATCAAAAAGAGTAACAACGGTTCACGAAAACCTAAAGGTGGTAATAGTTAAGGTTAGCACTATGTGTTGTAATGTAATCTTCATCATGTATAGCAACAACAATACGAAAAACATGTAAGATAATACTAAGATCTAAGAGAATTGTCAAGAGCTTCGATATGAATGAAGATGTTAATCATTAGTCATAATGTTAAGTGAGCTTACAAAGGGAATGACATAAATTTAGAAAAACTTCCATCCATAACTATATATATATATATATATATATATATATATATATATATATATATATATATATATATATATATATATAGGGTTTTCTACCCACAATAACAAAGTTATAATGTTTCATCATCAAACAATTAACCCAATTACCCATCCACATTATCTTTGTTGGGCTGAACTTTTATTAGAAGTTGCGTCTTTTGGGCTCGTTAGATTAGCCTTGTATTCTCCGGTTTGGGCCTGTCCAACCGAGAGCCTTTAATGTATAGTATTTAAGTTAATGCTTGCATGCATATTAGGTTAAGATTCAAGATTTCAGATTTAACATTCCAGAGTTTTAGGATATTGCTTTCTTGTAATCTTTCAATCCTTTACAGTTGATGTTCTTAATCGAGCTCTTCTAAGGATTTTATTTAATCATTCGACACGATTGATTCAAGCTGTTTTGTTCTTAATATTGCGTTCTGCTTTAATTTTAATATTGTGTTCTTGCTGTTTCGTATTCATATACTTGTTCAAGATCTAATCGATCTTCATAGATTAAAAGTTGTTTTAATCCCATCAATCTTCTTTATTCTTACGCATCTTCTCTAAGAATCATTCATTCCTCAATATTTATTCCTAAGGATTTTCCTAAGGAATATACACGAAGTCCATCGCTGCCAGGGTTTATAGAACATGCACTAAGTCAATAGCTACCAATGTTATCTATTAGGCACTAAGTGCATAGCTTCCAATGTTCATCTGTAGGGCACTAAATCTATAGCTGCAAACATTTATTTGTATGGCACTAAGTCTATAGCTGCCAACGTTCATTTGTAAGGAACTAAGTCCATAGCTGCCAATGTTTCTTTGTGAGGCACTAAGTCCATATATGCCATGGTTTTCAGAGTAGATGTGGTGATCAATCATTCACAACACCTACAGTTTGCGAGCCTGCTAGCATTCCACTAGATTGTCTAGAATAGTTTGTGGTTGTTATCTCATCAAATCATTCACAACACCTACTGGGCCACCGCTTGGGTCAAGGCTTCTCATCATCTATATCATCTTTCATATCTCATCATTCATCTGATATTTCATCTACCCATCTTTACCCATCATAATTATAGGTATAAAATATGTATACAGTTTAAATCAAATAAAACATGTATATTTTGTTCATCCAGCACAGATATAAAGAACACATATAATATGCACACATACATAATTTATATTAAAAACTTCATATCTATGTGTAAGATTAAAGTAACTATGCACTCACTTGTTAAAGTGATTACTCGAAATTTGGACAACGCTTCGCTTCTAACAGTCGTTTTTTCCTTTGACAAAACCTAGCATTATTATTGCTAAGTTTCAATCTATTATTTATTGCGACTAATTAAGTCATGGTCTATGAGCGATATTGTTTTATAAGTGTTCAACAATACTTTTCAACTACAATGTACAGACAGGGGCCAAACATGAAACACCGGAGGGTAGGACCATTTTGGAATTTAAGCTGTTCTGAAATCTAACAACCCTACACGACCCTTCAAACCAGATTCGTCGTACCACGAGCAGTTAAAAGTTATTATAATAACACATTTTATAATTTATACTTGGCACACATATTTATTATAGGTTCATAATAACGATAATGAACATAAATATAAGTCATACTTAAAGAAGGGTATGCATAACTCACTTACAAGGGGGTTTAGCGAAGAATCGAGCTCTATGCCGGCGAAACTTCTGAGCCAAAAGCTCTTCTTCTCAAAGCCTTCTAGTGCTCTGGGACTCGCCACTAACACTTGGGAAGTGCTAGGGAATGGGATGGATTAAGAAGGATGTTTGAGAGAGAAAGAACGGGAGAGGTGTGAATAAAATGGAAGAAAAACACTTCCATTTATAGCATGCCAGATGCGAGTGCACGAGCCATCCGGAGTGGTATGCTGCGCATATGAGCGGGCAGGTGTCAGCTCCGCATGTGAGGCTGTGGGGAGAAAGCAAGGGCTAAGATGATGCCATGTGGCACTCCTCGCATCATCCTATACATAACTTCTAATTTCCATAACTTTCACATACGAGCTCCGGTTTTTACATTATTTATATCCACGCTTAGGTGGCGACGTAGTCTAAAAGATTCGTTAGACTCTCTTAGCTAATTTTGACTTTATTTTTAAAGTTATATTTTAATAGTGTTGGGAGTTAGTGTTGCATCATTGTGTTTTATTAAATAGTCCATTTATGTAATACGGGCTTGGGCTTGTCCATCCATCTTTAACTATTAGGGTTATAGTATTTAAGGTGCATGCATGCACCATGTCTTGTAACTTTGGAAATAGCCTTGTAGCCCTACACACCTATACAGTAGCATTTCTTCAGCGAGTTCTTCTAAGGTGTGATTTTGAACCATTATGCATATTTTGATCTATTCCATTGTTTTTGCTTCCTCTTGCCTGCTTGAATCTTTTGATCTTTAGAGATTTTATCTCAACAATTGTTATCAGAATAGGCGATTGTGTAATCTATACACATCTCTTCTGTTGAAAGAAGCTTTTTAGGGTTTCCGCTATTATTGGATCTAGTGTCAACCGTCATCTTTGTTTGTTCATCTATTCACGCTGATTTTGATCTCAATATTACCCTAATCTTGTTTACACATCTGATTCATACAAGTTTTGTTCCATATACAAACATGCTTCGGATGATTCACACATTAATTCGATAAATCGTTTATGTGGCATTGGATCCACAACAAGGATTTTTATCCTATTCCCTAGTGAATATGAAGTTTGGGGCCTGCATTTTGAAGATTTGTCCTTGGTCTGGAAGACAACGGCTATCTGATCTGGGAAGCTATCACTGTCAGGGCGTTTGTTCACACTGGAACTTGGAGAGTAATTAAAACTATGAAAGACTATAACAAGCTTCTTCTTGAAGCAAAGGATGTTCCACAATATGAGAAAGAAAAGTTAATTAGCTATGTCAAGGCTATGAGAATTATTAGGTTTGACCTACCACCGAACACCTTTTATTTGGTTAGCTAATATGATACATCAAAAGGTATCTGGGATAGGCTTAAGGAATTGTACTCTACTGATGCTGATCTAGAACATTCTACTAAGACTCAACTGCTTTCAGAGTTTGGTGCATTTGCTGCAAAATCCTGAAGAATGTCTGGAACAATCTATTAATTGCTATAATAATCTTCTTAGTAGGATGAGGAAGCATAACATTGGACGAGAACTCATCGAGTAAAAGGTCACGTTCATGAACGGACTTAGACCTGAGTGGAAAGCTATGGTTTCAACTGAAAAAGCACATGAGCTGTTCAAGAATTACTCGTTGGCTATATTAGTTGGAATTCTCAAATCACAAGAAACTGAAGTGACAAAAGAATGAAAGATTGTTTCTGGAATAGGTTCAATAGCTCTCATTGCAAAAGGTAAGAAGGTTGAAGGAGATGATGATTTGGAGTTTGATCTTTCTAATTGTGAACTGTGTCAAGAAGAGTTTGCAATGATGGTGTCCAACCTAAAAAGGTTCGCAAAAAGGAACTATAACAAGAATAAGAAGCAAAACGGGCAGGGAAGCTACAACTCTGAGAAAGTGAAAGAGGAGAATGAAAGCAATTATCATAAAGGAGAAGAAAAGAAGGAGAAGAAGGTCGTAGGTGACTTCGGCTATGACTGCAATTATTGTCATGGCAAAAACCACTTAACCAATGATTGCATGGTGTGAAGGCTAAATGAGAAGAAGGAAGGAGAAGATGACGAAGCATACCATCTCAGAAAGTGGGAGGAGATTAAGAAGAAAAAGAGTATTGATAACATCATGCCTTCTTTGATTGTGTAGAAAAATAAGCTAAGAATGAATTCCGAGGCGTAGAGGTCTGGTCAACCAACTCCGAAGATGAAGAGGTTCGCATGCATACTCATGGTAAGAGTTTAGTTGCGAAAGAAGAGAACATGGTGCTTGGAGGTAGATCCTTGATGGTGACAAGCAATGTATCACATATGCAAGGTTATACTACTGATAGCGGTTATGGAGAAGATAATGGACGTGCGGATGATAGTTGCTTCGCTAAAAAGCCAGTTCTTGACCAAATCAGTGAATGTGAATATATGATCAACACTGTAAACTCTATTCTCAAATCTCTTAGTATACCATTGTCCATATATGAAACTGAACTAAATCACTTAAGATAAACTTTTTCAAGTTTTAGTGACAGTTTAAAAAGAACTCGTTTGACAAACTCTAATGTAACTGATCAAATCAGCAGTGTTTTATCAAAAATTGAGGAGAGATGCATGTGGATGGAGAAGATAAAGTCCAATTTATATTAGTCTAGGGATCAATTAATTTACTTGCAATGGGATAATTTAATGCTTTTGAAACAATGTAATATTTTCTTTTTGATTGTGAAAAGGCTTTATTATAATATTAATCAGTTGCACCTTGATTGTGAGATTGGTGAGAAAATTCACAAAACGATCTTACCATTCCTTGAATTAAAGGAAAACAAAATTGCAATTCATTGTTACTAGTGAGAAGTCGTCGTTTCGTTTAATGAAACTTCATATACTTACAAGATATATCTAGAAAAAGTTGAATAATATAATAAGTCCAAAGACCATAAGAAAATGTTAAAGCAACTTTTGGATGAAAATGACAAAAGGTAGATTAAATCTGATACTATGCAGAAGTTCGACTTGTTGAGTGCCAAGTTAAGTTTCGATAAAAAAAATTAATGTTGAAAATACAACTAAATTTGACGAGGACGGTGATATGAACGGAGTCTCTGTTATGAGATTGACTGTTCAGACTTTGTTAAAAGTGAATATGAACCTGCGAAAGATCTTATCTCTGAAAATTCTGTTGAATTTGCATGATTTTCTAAAAATAAATCAAAGATTCTAAAACAAAAAGAAATTGTATTCCCAAAGGTATAAACTGTGCCTAACCTGTTTTTCGCAACCATGAGTCTAAACAAAAATCAAATTGTTGATTTAACGTCCTTGGTTGATGACCATAAAAAAGATGGATGTCGCAAGCACTTCTGGTCTGCTCGAATAGACAATGCAGAAGAAATTAAGGGTCTGTCGGAAAAGACTTCTTGGAGAGTGAAAGGAAGATACTTAGCAGAACCAATCAATAATCGCTAAAGCTATGAAAAGGGGAGTCCAAGTGGAACCAAGGATGCTTCAAGTGAAAAGTCGTCAGTGCATAACCACACTTCAGTCAGAAAGCTAAAACTTAAGGCTAATGTTCAAAATTCATCCGAGTAGTTTGCAACTCAGAAATGGAAAAGGAATGCGATATACAAAAAAAATCTTAAAGAAAGGAAACAGTTTTGGCAATCCAAGAATCCCAACTTCGTTCGAAATGAAAAACTATCATATTGAAATGCGAATGTCGCCTCACAAACGAACCCGATGAGTTCCTCGCAAAATCACTCTCGCAATCCATAGGATTCTGAAAGGAAAGTTCTTGAAAAACCTACTTTTTTAAATCCAAAGAAGCCTATAGACAAATCAAAATCTCATCACTCTCAAGCAATGAATGTTTCGTATTATACCAAAACATCGAAAGATATTAAAGGAAAAGGAAAGCTAGTTTTGGATCATAAAGTTCCAATCAAGAAGTCTGAAAGTAATTCAAAGAAAGTTGAAAAAGAGTCCATGAAGAATCAAATCAAGAACAAACAAAAGCAATCACCTTTAAAAGATACGAACTTGAAAGATAATAGGATAAAAGTTTTTACAATAACAAAGAAAGATAGCACCACATTAATTAAACACACTTATATGGTTGATCTTGAATTTATTTTTCCTATTTCTTTAAAAGGATCACAAGGACCCAAGCAATTTTGGGTTCCTAAATCAACTTAATTTCTGCAGGTAATTCGTGACTAGCAGTTTGGCACTGAATGGTATATCAACAGTGGCTGCTCGCGTCACATGACAAGTGTGATAGAAGAACTGCGAGAATTTAGAGAACTTAAATATGGTGGAAATGGAGAGATGTATCCATTCAATTTAAATCCGAATGGAGAGTTTTCAATTCGTAAAGTGGCGTACGTAGAGGGCCTGCTACATAATCTCATAAGTGATGTGTAGTTGGTTGTTGGGACGAGATTAAAAGTATCCTTTGACAATGAAGGGAGTGAAACAATAAAAAAGAAGACCAAAGAAGTCCTTCTAAATTCGAAGAGAAAAGGAGAGATGTATCCATTCAATTTAAATCCGATACGAGGGAAGCCTGCCATCTGCCCACTAATGAAAGTTCACTCAGATGATATTTGGATATGGCATAGAAGAATTTCACACCACAACTTCAAAGACATCAACAAGCTTGTTATTTGTGATCATGTGTGAGGGCTTCCTCTCCTGAAATACAATAAGGATCATCTATGCGCAGCTTACGAAATAGGGAAGCAAAGCAGGAAAAGTCGTCTAACCATAGTGAATACGAAAGTCATTCAACCATTAGAACTTTTACAAATCAAACTTTAATAAGTATATTCTTTTTATAGTCAATGATTTTACATGTTTCACTTGGGTGTATTTTCTTAAGCAGAAATCTGATGCAACGCCAAAGCTCAAGGATTTCATAAAGCAAATTGAGCTACAACTGGGAAAGATGATTCGCAGTGACAACGGTTTAGAATTCAAAAACCAAGTGATTATAGAATTCCTTACTGACAAAGGCGTATCACACAACATTTTTTCTCCTTACACTCCACAACAGAATGGTGTCGTTGAAAGGTGAAACCGCTCCTTGTGCAAAGCTACGAAACCTATGTTGTCTTTCGCAAATCTGCCTTTCTATTTCTGGCCTGATGTGATTGCAACTGCGTGCTTCACCCAAACTAGATATATTCTCAATAAATGATTTTCTATCACTCCATTGTTGGATAAGGTGTCTAAGTCCATAACTATTTTTGGTAAATACTTGACCCGAGCCGGCATGGTCCATTTGGGTTGCATGGCGCCATGCAATTGGATAAACTAAATGAGAGAAATAACACATATGGTTTATTAATATATTATAAGTTCTAATATATTAATAATATTACTTAATTAGTTTTGATCAAGAATTAATTTAGAATTAATTAAGTGATCAAAAGAATAACTAATTAAATATATGGGTAGATTATGTAAATCTTCCATATCTTATATAGTGGGCTAAAAGGATCCATGGATTATCAAGTTGGGTTCCACCCATAGGATGCTCCATGGATGCTCCATGGAGTTAACCCATGGATTGAGAAATAAAGAGTCATGTTACATTAGGGTTTTACCTAATGCAACACACTATATAAGGACCATGTCTCTCCCCAAAATCTGCTACACTAGTGAGACACTAGAGACACAAGAGGGCTTGGCCGATTTTGAGTGTGTTAGACTATTCTCTTAAGTTTATACTTTGCATTTGGTGTTGTGTGAAGAATTTGAGGCATCACACTTGAGGTGCTAGGCTCAAAAGGTTTCAAGGAACACTATAAACAACAAGGTATGTAGTTCTATCTATTATTCAAGTTAAAATTGTTCCCCATGTATGCTAGATAGGATCATAGCCTTGGAAATCAACTTTGCATGATAATTAGACAAACATAGATCCAAGGTTATTAGGGTTGCATGCACACTTAGGAAGTGTTAGAATGCTCAAAACCCTTCATCCATATGAAATAATAAATAACTACAAGCCTAACGTTAAGTTATTCCATGTATTTAGTTTCAGGTGTTTTATCTTCAACTCAAAGGAACAACGAAAAAAATTCGATGTGAAGGCTGACGGAGGTATATTCTTGGGATATTCGCTGATCTCTAAGGCATATAGGGTTCTCATCAAATGATCTAAAAATATGGATGAAACCTACTATGTCACGTTCGATGACATTACTTAGAAAGGACCCAGACAAATGATAGTCCATTGAAGGAGATCCTTCCTAAACCAAGTCCAACTATGATTCTACTCTCTACTCTTTACGAGGAATTCATGCTAGTATTTGATGATCCAGAGAAGGCTATATCATCTGAATCAAAAGCAGTTGACAAAAAGGTCGACGAATTGAAGAAAATAATTGATGACGCTGTGAAAGATATGCACAAAGAGTTACCAAGTGTGAATGGGCTTCATGATACGAACACTACATTCTAGGGGGAAAGTTCTGAATCAACTTCCAATGCATGTTTTTAGTGGGGGCACTCTTCTTCACAAAATACCAACACAAGTCCACTCCAGGGGAAGAATCTGACACCTGAAGAAGAGGCATTCACATCATTCGGCGGGGAGAAAGATAAAACAAATGATCATTCGGATGTACATAATAATTATTTGGATATACAATCATAGTTTGAGGACATAAATGTTGAATTGGATCCTTCTTATGATCCTAATTATCCTCTTCTTGCTAAATGGACTAGATATCATCCAAAAATGCAGGTAATAGGCGAATCGTCTTTAGGAGATCTTACGAGAGCACAACAAAAAGCGAAGCAAACTGCTTTATTCTCCAAAGTGGAATATTGGATGTTTAGTTTGTTCATCTCCAAATTCGAACCCAAAATTGTTCAGATTGCTCTGGACCATTCAGGTTTCTTCATACAATCATTTTCAAATGCTAATCTGAGAGGGTGCGGCCTGGATAGAAAGAGTACAACAGGAGGATGCCAATTTTTGTATGGCAAGCTCGTGAGTTTGAAATCGAAAAAGCAAACTTGTGTATCCCTCTCAACTGCTGAAGCAGAGTACATAGTTGTTGCTTACTGCACTTGACATGTCATTTGGATTCAAAGCCAACTTCGTGACTATGGCATTAACATGAAGCGAATTCCCTTATATTGCGACTCTAAAAGAGCCATTCATATTTGTCATAACCTATTGCAACACTCAAAGACGAAACACAGTGCGTTGAGGTATCATTTCATCAAAGATTACGTGGAAGAAGGTAATGTTGAGATACATTTTGCAAGATTTGCTGATCAAATGGCGGACATCTTCACGAAAGCCTTAGCTGAACCTACATTCAATCATATTCTTCAAGGCTTGGTAACGATAGAAGTTGAATCTGTTCCAAAAAAAACTTTTGCTTTCATAGTGACACTTTCTTTTTTAGTTACACTTTTACACTCGCATCCTATAGGATGTCATGCGAATTGATTCGGATGTTCCCAGTAATTTCTAGTCATCTTTTGTTCCACGAATCGATGTGAACGCTCGCAGTAATTCGGAAGCATCGTTTATCCTGCGACTTCATACAAAAGCTATACATATCTCATGATCAACTGTTCATTCGTGGTTTGAAGCGTTTTATATCCTTTTGTATATTATGTATATTTTTAATTTAATTTTATTTTCTTTTATTATTTTGTTTTGTTTTTTCTTTCTACTTTTTTATTGTTGTTATTTCAAAATTGCAAATATATTTTATTTATTTTATTTTTTTAATCAAAATTTCAAAAATATTTCTTTCTGTTCTATTTCTTTTAGAAAATAAAAAAAAATACAAAAATATATTTTTTTTAATCAAAAATTCAAAAATATTTCTTTCTGTTTTTATTTTGTTTAAAAAATCAAAAATGCAAAAAGATTTTGTTAATTTTTTCTCTTATTCTACTTATTCCAATTTATCAAATTTCTTGGATAATTGAGCAGGTTTCATGTCAAGACTCTTGATCCTTTCAATTATGAATGATGGGGCAGGTGTAAACTTTCTTATCTATGTACTAGTTAAGTGTCCCTAGAAGCATGTTGTTGCATGTTGTCTGAAGGCTCATTGACTCTATATTGAAGCCTTAATGATTAAATAACATCAATCGTTTCTTCCCAATTAGGTTGTTCGTTTACCTAAGTCTCGAGCTACCTTACTCTTCTCATTATGAGTTAAGAGTTCACTGCTAGGTCACTTTCTCATAGAAGAGGTACACTATTTTCTTTGGAACCACCTCATACTCTTCTTCATCACTTTCGTATTCACCAATGTAACCCTTGAGACTCGTAGATATTACCTCTGAGGTTTATGGTTACACAATTTCTGTGTTCATGATCTTCAACTCGTTATCACCACGAATTGAGTGAAACCCAAAATCCAACACACTTATACGAATTGATGGTGAATAATATTCATGTTCAAGACTCTTCACCACGGAATTAATGAAACTCCATTTTTGTGGTCTGTATCACGAAATCTCTTTTTCTTTTGCGAGATCTTAATGAAATGTTTTAGACCTAAGACGTTTCTTCCCAATTGATCCAGTTTTTTTTTATATATTTCAAAATTAAATACATGTCACTTAAAATAATTCCAAAACTTAGTTGTTCAATTGACTACACTAGTCAAATACGTACTCCATTCGAACTTTCAGACATATATCAAGTTTCGTAGTTTCGTTGGAGATAGAACCACCCAATAAAACCTTTAAAAGATGTCTTTCACTATTTCTTAATAAACAGGTGATCGTAATTTAACGGGGAAGCACAGAGACACCTCTTCATCTCTCTTGACATCGAAGGAAGACATCATTGCCCGGAATCCACTGTTTCGTGTCTTAAGAAAGACATCACTAAAATTCCACACAAATATATTGCTTTATTTGTTTATCACTAGCACACTCTCGCACAAAGATCCTTTTGATTTTCCAAAAGTTTGGTTCGTGTAACTCATATTTATTTTCAGTTTCGCAGCTCAACTCAAGTTTACTTAAAAGTGAATGTTGGTATCTACATGCAAAAGGCGGTACGTTACTTTACTACGAACGGGAGAAATTGAAATGACAATTCTAATGGATAAGATTTCAAATAGGCACGTGAAATTTGAATCGATACACCATACATCCAGATTTCTCTCCCCAATCAAATCATGTGAAAGGATTTTGGCGATTCAACACTTATTATCACCTTAAAAAATCATCAAAGAGTTACGGCGATTAAACCTTTCTATTTTTCATCTTCTTCTCTATGAAATCAACAATGGCAGGTTCTTCTGAGACCCCTTCCGTGCAAGATCAATCTGCACAGTCGACGCTTCTTGCTATCAAGCCTAATGAAAACTTGATTTTGGATCTTGATCCTCTCAAATACGACAGCTAGATGCTACCCATTGTCGAGTGTCTAAAAAACTCCTATCTGGTTAAAGCTTTTACAACATCTGACATTGTTCCAATGTCTCTCCTATCAAAAATTTACTGGTCAGCTTGCTAAATTAATGAAGAATAAAGAATCACCTTTGAAATTCTAAACAAGAAATCCTCAACCACCAATTTTGCTTTTTGCTATAGCTTGCTCTGATCGATGATATGATTGACCCCGATTCCATCACAATCTCCGCCATCATGGAGATGTTCTACCAAATAGGATACAAATAAACCCTTACCACCATCTCAAAGTTCAGGAAACCCAATATGCCGCCTCAAGGGAATGGGCTTTTTACCCTGCTATTCATGAACTTTTTTGAGCGTGTGACTGGCTCTGATAGTGCCAGTAAACAATTCATGACCATCATGTATGGGATCTACATGGGGGTCAACATTGATTTTGGGGTTGTTCTTTGGGCTCAATTAGTCCAAAGTGCCCATTCTAAAAACTGACACAGTGAAATTTCATGTGCTCGCTTCGAGACGATCGTTGTTCAACGGGCAATTAAGATGCTTCAAATTCTGGTGATGCAAGACTCATTTATGTCTGCTATCTCAATCTTTCACACTACAAATTTCATAACTGCTGACAACTCCAAGGTCTCGTTCGTTGGTTCCATTCCTAAAGTCCTGTTTCGTGTTGTTCCTGCTACAAGCAAGATTCTTTAGGCTTTTAGGAAACTTCCAGTTTCAGGCTTTCATCCTTCAATTAATGAGATGCAAGCAATACTGGAAGAGCCTGGTAAGCCTAAGAAACGAGCAAAAGAAGAAAGCTACAAAAGAAGGTACTTCAACAACAGCTGCCACCCTCAAGAAACGAAAGGCACAAGCTGGCTCATCTGTACCTGTTCCTAACCCAGCAAAGAAGCGAAAAATAAAGAAGGCAGCTCGTAAACCCAAATTTCCAACTCCTAGTCAAAGCGTAGATTCGCAGTCTGCTACCCACTAGGATGTTCGTATTCCAGAGGATGACACAATCCACACCAAAAACACTGCTGCAACTACAAACCCTAAGGTTTCGCAACCTATTTCCACACACCCAGAGGGAACCTTTCAGATTCCTGTCTCATTTCCTATTACTGATGACTTCTTTGACAATCTCTCGGTTCCCTCTCCTACTGCTACTATTTCAACACCTATTTCCATTTCCCCATGCCCACCTATTTCTTTGGGTGTTTCACAATCACCACCTCCCATCAACACCGAATCCACTGCAACACCAATGACCATTTGTTGAACCTACTGTTGTTGGATTAGTGTCTAATCCCGTAACAATATTTGGTATGTATTAGATAAGGTGTCTAAATCTTTAAGTATATATTTGGTATTAACTTGACACGACTCGGCATGGTCCATTTGGGTTGCACTTCACCTAACAATTTGTATGGATATATTTTTGAGAATAAGATATTTATGATGTTTTATTATATTATAAGTTATAATATATTAATAGTAAATCATATTATTTAATTAGTATTGATCAATAATTACTGTGGAATTAATTTAGTGATCAAAAGGGGCTAATTAAATATGGACTCTTACATATATATGGATTGGGCTAAGAATTACTTAGGATGGGCTAAGAGTGTATGGAAGTCCATGGATAGTCCATGGAGCTTTTAACCCATGGATCCTATGTAAATGAAAAGTCATGGGTATTAGGGTTTCCATGCATGTAACCCTAATCCTCTATACTATACAAAGATGTCCTTGGCACATGAAATGGTACTAGTGTAACATCCCGAAATAGCGAGAGTAGAGTTGAAGGGCCAAAAGTGTTATTTGGGAAAGAGTGACTCGGCGAGTCCATGGCTGGACTCGACGAGTAGAGTCGCGGCTTGACCACGTGTTAAGTAGCTGACTCGGCGAGTCGATGAGATGGACTCGGCGAGTAGGCGCTGGGTGGAGAAAACCCTAATTCTCTGGGTTGAGCCCTATATAAGGAACATTATGTTCCTTCCCCAGCCTCTTTACTTCCCTCTTGAGTTCTAGAAACCCTAAATCGCAGAGGAGCTCCATTGTTGAGTGGATTGAAGCTTGGAGAAGTAATCATTGAAGTAATTTTGTGGGAATTGAAGGCTTGGGGCAAGGGGCTTTGCTTGGAATGAACTTCATTGCAGTTGGGGGCGTCCATTGAAGGTAATATCTCGTTCTTGGTCTGATTGAATGTTGTTTCTTCATTTTGGGGTTTGTGGGATATTGCCTTTGGATGTAATTGGAAGTCTAGAGGGTAGATCTGAGGTTGCTACCACAGATCTGGAGTAGAGGAGAATCAGAGAGCATGAAAGTCCCTGTGCTGGAATGTTTAGTGAAGCTTGCAAGTCCCAAACCCTAGTTATGAGTGAATATGGCCTAGATCTCTATGGATTCACGTAAAGTTTGCCACTTTACGTGATGGATGAATTGTAGGAGGTTGGATCTATGTTTTGGATCAATTGCATGGTTTGGGATGCTTCTGTATGGATTCAGATCGGTGGTACTCGGCGAGTCACATGGGTGAACTCGACGAGTTGCTTGAAGATGAGCTGGGACTCGACGAGTTGGAAGAACAACTCGGCGAGTCGGATGAAGATGACTTGGAACTCGGCGAGTTGTATGAACAACTCGGCGAGTCTGTTCTTAGACTCGGCGAGTCTTGTCGAAGAGTCCCGATATTCTCTGGTTGAATAGAGAATCGGTGAGTCAAGGGATGACTCGGTGAGTTGAGGGCGAGTGGACTCAAAGTTGTTGAACTCGGCGAGTCTCGGGGTGACTCGACGAGTTAGATCGCGGATTGAGTGAAGTTCTGAATATGGGGACTCAGCGAGTCATCGGGTTGACTCGGCGAGTAGGGTCAGTCAGGGGTTGACTTTGACCTTGTCTTTGACCAAGGGTAGACCAGTGGTTCCAGGGGTATTTTGGTAATTGTTGATTATTGTTTGAGTTCAGTGCATTGGTGGCTGTCCAGAGATGGAGATCGTATCAGTGATCGGAGCAGCTTGAGCTATCTGTTCAGTCGGCAGCTTCGAGGTGAGTTATCCTCACTATATCGCTAGGGTTTATGGCACCAAGGCCAACCTTTTTATCGGAAGGAAATCCGGGTAGTTGTCAGTTATTATGTTATGGGCCGGAAGGCATTGCTATGTGGACCGGAAGGTCGTGGCCTGGAAGGGCATATGTGTGCATTTAATATGTTGACTGATTCGTAGGGTGATGTTATGCTAGTGACCGGCTAGGCCGGTATCTTGAATAGAGTAATGCTATGTTATGTGGTCTGTTGATCGATTGCTGACTGTGAACTGTTATATGATTATGTGTTATGTGCATGATTGCTAGGTCTGGGGTGTGACCCGGTATGCAGGGCGTTCTATGTTCTGTTATGATATGTATGCTTTTATGCTGTGGGCCGGAAGGCAAAATGTTATGGACCGGAAGGCAAAACGTTATGGGCCGGAAGGCAAAAATGTTATGGGCCGGAAGGCAAAAACGTTATGGGCCGAAAGGCAAAATGTTATGGGCCGGAAGGCAAAATGTTATGGGCGGGAAGGCATTGCGTTAAGGGCCGGAAGGCGATATGTTTTGGACCGGAAGGTCGTGGCCTGGAAAGGCGTATATGTGGTTGGTATATTGGGGGTATCTCACTAAGCTTTCGGGCTTACAGTTGTGGTTTTATGTTTCAGGTTGTGGCAAGGCAAAGGCGTGATCGTACCGTTCCTCGCGTTGGTGTTTTATGATATGAACCTGGGAAAATACTCTGTTAAATAATGTATTGAAAACCTTTTTGTAACAACGTTATTAAAATGGGTGGTTTTTGAAAAGTTTTAATTGTTTTGAAGTTTTGGTCGTTACAAGTTGGTATCAGAGCCTTGGTTTGAGTGAATTGGGGAAACATTCGTGTGACTCCAGTCTCAAATCGAGGTGGATTTTAAAAAAGAGAAATTAAAATGGTTTTCAAATTAAGTAAAAGGAGGACGCGGAGGTACGATCAGCCGGAGCCAGTAAGTAACCCCAAGATACCATACATGATATTTGTCTTATTGAGCTTGATAGAACAGCATACTACAGCTAGGCTAGGGATCTGCAGGATTTCATGATAATGTTGCCTGATTTGTGATGCCTGTAGCCTAGGGTCCCTTATGGGAGATTCTCAGTGTTCCTCTAGTGGTGAGGGTTGATAGTTGTTATGCATGTTCTCTAGGGTATTGTGGTAGTACTTCATACAAACATGGGTAGGTGTGGAAGGTAGTATGGGCCCGTACTACTGAAAGCACAGGACCCATACGCGTATCAGGGAAACCATGATCTCTAGGGTTAGGTTGCGAGAGTTGGATCCCAGGATTATGGGAAGTGTCTGAGATTGGTATGGTGTCTTCGGTATGGAGATTTCGAGGCATGATGATAGTGGATCCGAATCAGGATCGGGAGCTGGAGAACGAGTTCCGGGTGGATCGGTGTCGTCTGAGGTTATTGATCAGACGAGCACGAGCGAGTTGGATGTGAGGATTCGCGAGATCCTGCGTGATAGGGTTGCTGCATTGTTCCGGGCTGAGTTGCCAGAATTGTTTGGGTCGATCAAGACCGCCATGATTGAGTATTTTGATGAGCGATATGCGGCTCTCGCAGAGACGGCTGCCGCGGCGGCTACAGCGGCTGTAGCAGTGGCTGTACGGGGAGGAACTAGTCGGGGTTTTCAGTATCGGGATTTCTATTATACGAAGCCTCCCACATTCGATGGAGTTCAGGACCCGATTGTTGCTATGAGATGGTTATCGGACGTGGAGGGGTGTTTCTCCACGTGTTTATGCCCTGCTGATCAGAGGGTGAGGTGTGCTCTAAACCTATTAAGGCTCGGGGCGAAGGATTGGTGGAGATTGACCACGGGGTCATATTCCGATGCGCAGAGGGCTGCGGTTTTATGGGATCAGTTCAGAGAGATGTTCAGCACTCGCTATGTTCCGCGGGATGAGAGGGAGAGATTGGCTCAGGAGTTCTTTGAGCTGAAGCAGGATTCGGAGTCGGTGACTGAGATCATCAGGATGTTCACTGAGAGGGCGGTGTTTTGCCCTGAGTTCGTTTCGGAGCAGGCTCAGATGTCCCGATATCTGAGTATGCTCAAGGGGGATATCAGACAGTCCGTGTCTGCGCAGAGGTGCGAGACCTTGTTGGAGCTCCAGGAGGCCGCCAGGCGGCGTGAGTTAAAGGTTGAGTTACAGTTGCATGAGCTGAGGCAGACTCCGATGCAGTCGCAGCCGGCACCGAAACGGTCCAGGACCGTTGATGTTAGAGTGGGGAATCTGAGCGGCCACATTTGTGGGAAGTGTGGGAGGGGTCATACCGGAGTTTGTTGGTCCAGTGGTGCATGCCGCAAGTGCGGAAGGGAGGAGCACTATGCACGGGATTGTCGGCAGTCAGTGCCGGTTCGAGATTTTAGGATTTGTTGTCATTGTCGTCAAATTGGACATTTGAGGGTCAACTGTCCACAGCTTTCTGCAGGGCCGGTGCAGGCTCCAGCACTGGCCACTCTGAGGATTTCAGGTAGAGGTCAGGAGGGAGTGGAGCCCCAAGGGCTCAGGGTCATGCTTATCAGCTTGCGGCAGAGGAGGTCGGAGTAGTGCCGGAGGCAGCTGCCGGTATGTTACTTTCTTGATGTCTTTTTATCTTGCGATATTGTGGGTATTGTTGTGATGGTATCTTCGTATGGATTTCGATGCGATATTCGTTGTTTCGCGGGTTTGGGCATGGTTATGGATTGGTGTTTCAGGTTTTCGCTTTGGCATCCGTTGTTCCCTGAAGGGTTGGTATGGTTATAGTTTGGTGTTTTGGTGTTGGTATCCTTGTGCGGTTTTCGATGTGGTATTCATCCTTTTGCAAGTTGTGGGTTTGGTTATGGGTTATTGTTGGGAATTCCGTTGGTTATCATTCGTGAGGGTTGATAGTGGAGATGCAGCACTAGGTTGAATATCGGGTAGCATCTACAGTCGTGGAGTGGATAATTGAAAGACCGGATTCTTTTGAGCGGATTGATCAGGGAGGAGATGTGTTTTGCTGAGGGTTGCTTATGCTTGTGGGAAGCAGTCAGTGTGTAAGTGTTCTCTTTGTGCGGGGTTGTTCTGGAAGGTCGTTAATGGCGATCGATTGCTGTTAGTCAGTGATTTAAGTGGGGGAGAATTAGAGAATTCTCCGGGAGATCGATTAGTATGTGAGGGTGCTTAGCTGTTGGGATTCAGCAGTGTTTTGTCAGCTCAGAGTATAGGCTGACAAGAGCGAGTGTCGGGTATGCGGGGCGGGATACAGACCTAGGGCAATTGATTGTGGAGGCCTGGGAGCAGGCCGGGATCGAGTTTGAGTAGGTAGCCGGGGTTATGCGATCAAAGTATTTGTATGCTTGATGTACGTGATGGGTTGTACTGCATTAATCCCATGGGATTTATGTTGTGCATGTTTCTAGAGTTGGAACCGGAAGGTTCCCAGAGTTAGAACCTGAGGGTTCATAGAGTTTGGGTGTACGGACCCACAGAGATATAGCCTCGAGTGGCTAGTGTGTGTTATGAGAGTCGGACCAGTCATGCTGGAGACTCTGTTGGTATTGCTGGATCAATTTGAGATTACGGATTGTGTATGTTGCAGTGTGATTGCATTGGAAGGTCTGGCCCCGGGTTAGTGATCTTGTTTAGTTGAGGTAGTGATTTTGATGAGTGGAGAGAGTGCATGGGCTTGAGAGCCCCTGCAATGAGAGCCAGAGTATGTGAAAGGGTGGTGTCGCTTGGTGCGAGCACCGTGGCACAGGTTGGGGTGGCATCATGGCCAAGTGAGTTCCTTGGAAAAAGGAAAAAGGAAAGGTGTGTAACTCCGAAGGGGAGTGCAAGTTCACGAAAGTGAAAGCTGCAGAGCAGAATTATGGTTAGAGTATTTCGAGTATGGTTTTGAGCATCGTGTTCGCGGCAGTGAAGTAGGAACTCATCCGGGTTGGGATGTCTGTTGAGGCTCAGAAGGGATGCAAGGAGAGAGAGAATCTTGAATTCTCAGTGTGATTCTGATCAGGGTATGGGGTGGATATTAGTGGTTCATCCTGGGATATGTTTGAGGACAGTATCAGTGTATCAGGTTTCCCAACCTGAAGGTGTTAGAGCTGGTTCAGCTTGTGTGGGCGGTTGCGAGAGGAGAACTCGTGAGAGTTGCTCTGATATAGGGAATGAGTTTTTCCGTCATCACGAAATGGGTAGAGTGGGATTCGGATCGGGGATCCGATGGTTCTTGGTCTTCTAGCCTTTATGAGTCGAGTGATGGTTGTGATTTGGAGCAGTGTTGCATTATGGGTAATTCTCAGGGGTTAAGCGAAGATATTAGAGGGTGAATCCGGTGCCCTATTTGAGACGGTGGTCAGGACACCGTGAGGGAAGGAAAGTGTATTCGAGTTCGTTTGAGTAAGCCTTGTGGGACCTGGTCTGGTTGAGGCCAGGTGGCGCGTTGCGGGAGTACCTTGGAGTTGAGCTGCTATAGGCTTCGAGGGCGAAGCCTAATATAAGTGGGGGAGAATTGTAACACCCCGAAATAGCGAGAGTAGAGTTTAAGGGCCAAAAGTGTTATTTGGGAAAGAGTGACTCGGCGAGTCCATGGCTGGACTCGGCGAGTAGAGTCGCGGCTTTACCGCGTGTTAAGTAGCCGACTCAGCGAGTCGATGAGAAGGACTCGGCAAGTAGGCGCTGGGTGGAGAAAACCCTAATTCTCGGGGTTGAGCCCTATATAAGGAACATTATGTTCCTTCCCCAGCCTCTTTACTTCCCTCTTGAGTTCTAGAAACCCTAAATCGCAGAGGAGCTCCATTGTTGAGTGGATTGAAGCTTGGAGAAGTAATCATTGAAGTAATTTTGTGGGAATTGAAGGCTTGGGGCAAGGGGCTTTGCTTGGAATCAACTTCATTGCAGTTGGGGGCGTCCATTGGAGGTAATATCTCGTTCTTGGTCTGATTGAATGTTGTTTCTTCATTTTAGGGTTTGTGGGATATTGCCTTTGGATGTAATTGGAAGTCTAGAGGGTAGATCTGAGGTTGCTACCTCAGATCTGGAGTAGAGGAGAATCAGAGAGCATGAAAGTCCCTGTGCTGGAATGTTTAGTGAAGCTTGCAAGTCCCAAACCCTAGTTATGAGTGAATATGGCCTAGATCTCTATGGATTCACGTAAAGTTTGCCACTTTACGTGATGGATGAGTTGTAGGAGGTTGGATCTATGTTTTGGATCAATTGCATGGTCTGGGATGCTTTTGTATGGATTCAGATCGGTGGTACTCGGCGAGTAACATGGGTGAACTCGACGAGTTGCTTGAAGATGAGCTGGGACTCGACGAGTTGGAAGAACAACTCGGCGAGTCGGATGAAGATGACTTGGAACTCGGCGAGTTGTATGAACAACTCGGCGAGTAGGTTGAAGATAGCCATAGACTCGGCGAGTCTGTTCTTAGACTCGGCGAGTCTTGTCGAAGAGTCCCGATATTCTCTGGTTGAGTCGAGAATCGGTGAGTCAAGGGATGACTCAGTGAGTTGAAGGCGAGTGGACTCAGAGTTGTTGAACTCGGCGAGTCTCGGGGTGACTCGGCGAGTTAGATCGCGGATTGAGTGAAGTTCTCAATATGGGGACTCGGCGAGTCATCGGGTTGACTCGGCGAGTAGGGTCAGTCAGGGGTTGACTTTGACCTTGTCTTTGACCAAGGGTTGACCAGTGGTTCCAGGGGTATTTTGGTAATTGTTGATTATTGTTTAAGTTCAGTGCATTGGTGGCTGTCTAGAGATGGAGATCGTATCAGTGATCGGAGCAGCTTGAGCTATCTGTTCAGTCGGCAGTTTCGAGGTGAGTTATCCTCACTATATCGCTAGGGTTTATGGCACCAAGGCCAACCTTTTTATCGGATGGAAATCCGGGTAGTTGTCAGTTATTATGTTATGGGCCGGAAGGCATTGCTATGTGGACCGGAAGGTCGTGGCCTGGAAGGGCATATGTGTGCATTTAATATGTTGACTGATTCGTAGGGTGATGTTATGCTAGTGACCGGCTAGGCCGGTATCTTGAATAGAGTAATGCTATGTTATGTGGTCTGTTGATCGATTGCTGACTGTGAACTGTTATATGATTATGTGTTATGTGCATGATTGCTAGGTCTGGGGTGTGACCCGGTATGCAGGGTCGTTCTATGTTCTGTTATGATATGTATGCTTTTATGCTGTGGGCCGGAAGGCAAAATGTTATGGGCCGGAAGGCAAAACGTTATGGGCCGGAAGGCAAAAATGTTATGGGCCGGAAGGCAAAATGTTATGGGCCGGAAGGCAAAAACGTTATGGGCCGGAAGGTGTAACGCCCGTGTTTCTAGGCTTGCCATTTTAGCAATGTAATAGTCTAGGTTAACCATTGTAACCCCAATTTGAAATAATAAAATGTATTATTTGTGAATTTGTGAATTATGTGAGTTATGTGTTTATTTGCTTAATTATGTGATGTAATTAAATTAAGAATAAAATAAACATCAAAATTTAAGTGTGAGATAAGCCCGATATCTTTGCATAAAGTTGTAGTGGTTGAAACAAGGATTCCGGAGATATAAGGAATGCCAAAATCCGAGTTATAACGAAGAAGTTATGACCTGTCGAAGTTTCGCGACAAAACCGGCACGACGTCGAGTGACGTAAAAATATGAATTTAAGATAGAGCGATATTTAGCCTTAGCGATCTAAACGAAAGTCGTAGATTTCGTTAAACCGAGAGCGTGCATAAAAGGAACGCCCAAATCTGACTTCATATGAGTAAGTTATGATTTTTCTAAGTTTCGACTTAGCGGTATGCAGCCCGAATACTCGATTTGAGATCGAGCAGCTTTTAGCCAAAACTATCTAAATGAGAATCGAAGATCTCGTTGTTAGTAGCGAAACGATGAAAAGTTAGGCGAGAACGGACGTCAGACGAAGAAGTTATGAATTTATAACGAACTTTTTCTGTCCCGGCCTTCTAAAAATAAATAATAAAAATAAAAGTCAAAATTAGCCGACGAAGTCTAAATGAAAGTTGTAGAGTATGGTCTGACCTTCGCGTGGATATAAAGAACGTCGAAAACGGAGCTCGTATGCGAAAGTTACGCAATTTAGAAGTTCGACAAGTCAATTACGCCCCGCGTAATTGAGTACGCCCCGCGTACTCAGTCGGATGCAACTTGTCTGACCAATACTCGAGTGCCACAGATCGACGCATGCAGTGACGTCAAAGTACGCCCCGCGTAACCGAGTACGCCCCGCATACTGAGTACGCCCTGCGTAATTTGAGATTACGCCCCCGCGTAATCCCAGACCCTCAGCCTATAAATAGAACTCGAAATCAGCCATTTTCTCTTGTTCAAACTCTTCCCTCTCTCTAAGTTTTGCCTCGATTTGTGTGCCAATCATATCCCGAAGCCACGGTATCATTCCCGAGCCCCGAAGCAAGATCCGAAGCCCCGAGGATCCCGAAGAGCGTTATTCCCGAGCCGAAGCTCTGCCCGCGAGGAGTTCGATTTTGGTAAAGATCTTCCAGATCTATCAAAGTATACTACTTCTATAAGCCGTAGTGCTGTCGGATCATCTTCTGATCAAGTGAGTGTGTAGTTATTTTCTTTCCAACGCAATATTATGAAGTATTTAATATAAAATACGTGCTATGTGTAAATATTTTGTGGTTATATGTGTGAATGTATATTCACTCTCTTCTATCTCATAGATCTGATATATTCTCTATGAAATACGTGTTATGTGTGTATGCCTCATCTGTTATGTGGAATAAGTATTGATTAAAGCATGCTATACAGGTTTTTAAACAATGTATAAAAATGTATATTTTCATCTACTAATATGTTGGGTAGAACATGGGTAGATAATTGGTGTGTAATAAACAGATGAGAGGCCTCGGTGTTATTGGTGTTATTCTAGTCATTCAGCAGAGTATGGATGACGACCACGGACTATTCTAGACTGTCCTGTGGAACACTAGCAGACTCATTACCTGTAGGTGTTGTGAACGACGTGTTCACCGGTGTACTCTATCCCCCACATGGTTGCCTTTAGGACACTTATTGTTGAGGAAGCCCCTCTGCAGTAATATCCGTCCCGATGAAAATCCTGAATATAGGAACGTAAGGTGAGGATAACGGGAATGGGTAATCGGGTTTATTGTTGATTGTTGTAATTAAATATAATTATTGTGGGTTTGAAAACCCTATATGCTCACCAGGCTCCCAAGCCTGACCCACTCAGTTTATTTGTATTACAGGAAGTGGCGCAAGAGCTTAAGATGGGCGAATCATCAAGTTGTTTTTTTTACAAGTTTGTATATGTATATATTTGTTGAACGACTTGTAATGTTATCGTTTATGCTTTATGATCTATATCGGAACATGACATCCCGACTTTTGATTATGAAATGAAATCATATTTCTATATGAAATGTTTTGATAAATATCTATTTTATCATGTTTTGTTTTTGGGAACAAATTCCGCATCTCTTTTAAAATCAAACGGGTTTACTCTGAAAATGTTTAAAAAGCATAAATGAAATCGGTCTTTTCTGGCCGAGATTTTGGGGATGTTACAGAAGGCAAAATGTTATGGGCCGGAAGGCAAAATGTTATGGGCCGAAAGGCAAAATGTTATGGGTCGGAAGGCATTGCGTTAGGGGCCGGAAGGCGATATGTTTTGGACCGGAAGGTCGTGGCCTGGAAAGGCATATATGTGGTTGGTATATTGGGGTATCTCACTAAGCTTTCGGGCTTACAGTTGTGGTTTTATGTTTCAGGTTCTCAGGAGTCTGTGGCAAGGCAAAGGCGTGATCGTACCGTTCCTCACGTTGGTGTTTTATGATATGAACCTGGGAAAATACTCTGTTAAATAATGTATTGAAAACCTTTTTGTAACAACGTTATTAAAATGGGTGGTTTTTGAAAAGTTTTAATTGTTTTGAAGTTTTGGTCGTTACAACTAGTGTGTGTGGGAACAAAGGTGGGCCGATTTCTAGAGTGCATCATACTCTCTAAAAGCTTCCAACTTGTTTTTGGTGATTTGTGATTCCACTTGAGGCATCCACATTATTGGTGCTAGACTCTAAAGACTCCAAGCAATCAACCACAAGTAAAGGTATGTTACTCTAATAATGTTATATATTACAAGTACCCCATAACATGCTAGTTATGTTGAGAACCTTGGAAAATCAAATTTGCATGTATTTTATAGAAAACATAGATCCAAGGTTTCTAGGGTTGCATGTACACCATATGAGTGTTAGAATGCTGTAAAGCCTTCAATGGTATTAGAGACTAGGCTTGTTTTCTTGATACTTGATGCAAATTTGTGAAAAAACTCAATTTTATGCATTCTCCTG
This sequence comes from Lactuca sativa, assembly GCF_002870075.4. Classification (NCBI taxonomy): domain Eukaryota; kingdom Viridiplantae; phylum Streptophyta; class Magnoliopsida; order Asterales; family Asteraceae; genus Lactuca; species Lactuca sativa. The sequence goes on along the minus strand of NC_056625.2, from coordinate 157,945,592 downwards.
AGTGAACTCGCCGAGTCCATGGGGGGACTCGACAAGTCCAAGCACAAATTCATCCTAATCGTCGAGTAGGTTCTTGCACTGGAGGAGTAGGAGGCCCAAAATGCAGTTTTTCGAGTTTTGCTATTGGAAATGGACTAGGATCATTACCCTTAACTGTTTTGGACTTATAAAACATGTTTTTTGAAGCGGTAATGATTATGTTAATCCATTTTCAATGGTTATTATCAAAATTTCTAGTTTTATATGTGTTTATATGATTCTTGAATTTATTTATATTAATGTTCATACTTATGACTTTTAGTAGATAGTAGGAATTATTTGTAACTTGTTTGTTAGTATAATTCTTGATCTAAATGCCTACTGATGGAGTCCATAATTTCTCTGCAAGTGATGCATTAGCAAAAGTCACTTCTTTAAAAGAGTTATTAAAGAATGATAGGTTGCATAAAATGAAGGGTCTTTATTTTAATAGACAATTAAAATCATAAGTTGTGAAATTGAAAAGTCTTGAATAGTTTCAAAAGTTGCCCTTAAGTCTTGGAATTTGTAAAGTCTCACACCTTAATGATTTAATTCCAAATTGAACCTTAGAATTTTGAAAGTTTAAAATTCAACCTCTATACTATTATTATATTAAATGTTTAAATTTTATATATATATATATATATATATATATATATATATATATATATATATATATATATACGGATATATGTGTATATATATATATATATATGTATGTATGTATGTATAAGAATAAGTTAGTCTTACCGTTAGTAGGCCTCATTCATGAAGTCAGTCTATAAGGGGGTATAAGGTTACTGCCTATAAAATGGCAGCTTAATGGGTGTCCACTCTCACCCACCGCTTCCTTGATTGGTGGGGATCGTTGGCCGAACGGGTTGAATAGGAACTTAATCCTCATTAAAAGTATATTGAAGTCATAAAGTGTGACAACCCTATATTTTTCCAATAGCAGTGTAAAGCTCAAAAGTCAAATACAACGAAAACTATTTGGAGGCAACGAAATTAACCTCAAAAATAGAAGTGTTTAAATATCTAAGTTGGGATGCATCAAATATTAGATATCGTGCCAAGGTTTCCAAAAACATAAAGAACATTTGAAACCGAGTTATATTCAAGAAATTATAAGCACGCGAAAAATTGCGACACACCGTTAAAACACTATTTAACGTAAAAAGTGAAATTACAATAAAATGCATTTTAGCCTTAAGGATCTAAACAAAAGTTATAGAGTTCGTTAAACTGTAAACGTACACAAAAAGATCTCCCAAATTGGACCTCGTATGAAGAAGTTACAATTTTCCTAAGTTTCGTAACAGTAGTAGAGGGCTAAAAACTCGAATTGAAGATCGAGTGTTAGTTAGCTATCGCCACCTAAACGAAAATTGAAGATCTCCACAATAGGAGTAAAATGATAAAAAGACAAACGAAAACCGACGTCGAATAAAGAAACTATGAATTTTTAACGGACTTTAGCAGTCCCGGCCAATTAGAAATATATTATTAAAAATAAATTCAAAAATAGCCAACGGAGTCTAAATGAAAGTTGTAGAGCATAATCTCACCTACGCGTGGATATAAAGAACGCGAAAAACGGAGCCCGTACGCGAAAGTTATGGAATTTAGAAGATGGGAGACTGGATTACGCCCAGCGTACTAGACCCAGTGTCAAGTCCCATTGGCTTGAGTGCTCTACGCTAGCTAGACCGGAGTCGTAAGCCGTGACGCATTTTTATGCCCCGCGTAACCGAAGTATGCACCGCGTAATGCGTACGCTTAGCGTACTCCGGTGGTACGCCCTGCGTACGCGATCCTCCAGCACTATAAATAGAGGGTTTGAGCTACGGGTTTTGACACAAATCTATCATATCCTCTCTCACTTTCACACAACCTAGAGCTCCAGAGACCATCCCGACACCCTCGGTTTCCGCACCCGAGCCCCGATGAAAGATCTACGCTACCGAGATCCCTGAAGAGCCCGAAGACGCAGCTTTCCGCGGTCGAACTTCTGCTCAACTCCACCCTCTCTCTCTTCAAACCAAACGATTGAGTTCATACCCCTACCTTTCAATTCTTTTCATGTTTTAGGGGGGAAATACGAGTACCTTACAAGTCAAAGTATCATTTTATAAACGTAAATGTAACACCTATCTATAGAGTATCGATACAAACATCTTTATGTTAAAGGGCTATTATATCACCAAGTTATTTTTACTAAAGGGAAACATATTTTCTGAGAAACTATAATGAGTATAGTTAGCAAATATAACATACATTTTTACATATACATCTTGAAAAATGAAATACTTTCAAATGAAGTAAACTCTTTCTTATCGTAAATCTCTTTATACCAAGCAATGTGAGATATTCAAACTTCAACGTACTCTTAGGTATGCATTTCAAGTCATGTCTTATATACCATAATCTCTTGGAGGGAGAGCGTGATACTTGTGTATAGATCTATACGGGATTGACAACCCCGCACCTAAACTATTAGCTATAGTTAGACCGGCAAGTCTGGGGTGACAAATGTCATAACACTACAACACCTGAAGAATGTTGTTACAGGCAGTCAGTGTCAATAGTATGGTTATAAAACTCAGATAAAAGTATAAAAACAAGTTTGATTTACGAGATTCATATATGCATACAGTTTTCTACATTACTTTTCATACCAAGTTATCTTTATCATTCAAAGTACGAAAAATACTAATGCACTCCAACTCTGGAAACTTTTCGAACCATTTATAGAAGATATTGGATTTTCTGAAAACCTCACTTACCGATTTGCTACCAAAAAGGATATACTTTTCAACATAAAACTCATGAACTCACCAACTTAATTGTTGACACTTTTTCGAAACCACTTGTATTTCTCAGGGAATCAGTAATACATGTAACTACCAGCTTTTGAAGAAAGAACATTAAGGACGTTTATTATTACACATTTATATCATCATATTGTAATATTCTTTTGTTAATATGTATAACGCAACAATATACGTTTTCATTATATATATGATGGTTGTGTTACTTTCTTTACAATATTCAATTGTTGTGATACTACGTGAAGTCATCCACCCTCAAATGTTTCCGCCATTCTGGTTTGGGGGTGTGACAGATTGGTATCAGAGCATTGTTTATAGTGAACTAAGTATATCGAACCACATAAGATATACAAACTATAAATGCAAAGGGGACCAAAAACCCTCTGACAAAAACGTTTTCATGAACAATATATTTTCTTTTAAAAATATACATTTTTACTTGCATGTATTAGTCTCGTATCATGACAAGTTTTCTAAAAAGTAGTAAGGCAAGTTGCGACACTACGATTGGGCCTCGGGGTATGTAATTAGGTCAAGAATAAATATAGCCTGGTCAACTATATTTATCCTAGATTTGACCAACGTACTCGAGGAATGGTCATAGTGGATAACAAGCCAAAAACTTACCAAATACAAATTATTTTAGATTCGCCAATTTGAAATACAATAGGAGTATTGTTAAAAATAATTGTACAATGAAACACTTGCGCTCCGTAAGGATATAGTTAAACGTAGGAAGTCGTTAAATAGAAGTTTCTTTTCTTATAAAATTCTCATACCTCTATCCTAGTTCAGACAAATGGCCGGATTCCATTTACCGGGAGATCCCTACTACCCAAACCAAGGCAACGGTGGATGGATAGAAGAAGAACCGGCGGAAGAACCAGAGGAAATCGAAGAGGAGGTCGAGGAAGAATTCGAAGAGGAAGTCGAAGAAGAATTCAAAGTCGAAGTCGGAGAGGAATTCGAAGTCGACGAGGAGATCGTGGAAATTACTAGCGGAATAGACTCCGAGCCAGAAGTAATCGACCCTCCCATCCCTCATCCTCCCGAAATCAGACCATATCAGCCAGGACCCATTCCCATGTGGGGATGCCACCTCTACTACTGGAGCCGCCAACTAGGTGTACGCCCTCGTTTCGGCATGTGTCGAGATTTTTACAATGTCGGTGGGGGAGGCTAAGCTGATCGAGCACTTCCTGTTATTGTGGGCACTATAGCTACCCAGAACTACCATGCAGACAAGCAAGCAGCCAAGGTTCGCGAGATCAATGCTGCTACTCAGGGTAACGCCACAGTCATCCGTCGTCTGGAAGAACTACATGAGAATACCCAAATCTACACAGGGATGCTTCAGAATCAAATGGTAATGGCACTAGCAGAAATAAAAGAGATGAAGGAACAACAAGTAGATCTCGAGAGGCGCCTGATGGGGAGTCAAATAGTCGGATGCCGAATCTTGCACCAAACGTGCAACACGCCGCAAGTAGAGCTTGCTCAAACCCCAACAATTTTGTTATAAAATAGGACTTCGGATAAAAGTTTTTCCCTTATTTTCCTTTTGTATCTATAATCGGAGACCTCTAGGTAGGTCAAATCTTTCCAAACAAGAAGCGTAATGTAACACACCTCTGGTGTGACCTATATATATAAATATGAAGTACTTCTTTGTATACCTCTCGGAACTTATGGGATTAACTAAAATTACTATACCTACCTTGAAACCATAAACTAAAGTAAAAACAAATTACAAGATACAACTAACACACGATTCTCAAAACATTAGAAACTTATAGTATTCATTCTTATTTTTTCTACCAGAACATGCCTCCTCGTAGATCAGCACGCAGAAAATCAACTTCAACACCACCTCCACCACCTCCTCCAATTATGGATGTCGTTATGTTCCAAACTGCTGTAACCGCTGTTGTAACCGCAGCGATGGCTCAAATGAGCAACAACGGGTCAGGAGGAGGAACAAACAGCTTTACAAATTGCCAAGGTGAAGGCCGTTCAGGGGTATGCACTTACAAAGACTTCACCAACGGAAAACCTATTCCCTTTTATGGGACTGGGGGAGTATTGGCTCTATCTCAATGGATAGAGAAAATGGAAGCTGTATTCGAAATTGGCGCATGCCCTGAAGAAAGCAAAGTAAAGTTTGCTGCTTTTACTTTCTCTGAACGCGCCGTGACATGGTGGAACAGCCATGTGAAGACACTAACCCTAGTGGTGGCGAACTCCATGGGTTGGGAAAATTTGAAACGAATGCTCCTTCGAGAATACTGCCCAAGAGGCGAGATTCAGAAGCTTGAACACGAATTGTGGGGCCTTTCGATGGTAGGCTCAGACATCGCATGTTACACCAACAGGTTTAGTGATTTAATAACACTTTGCCCAGGAATGTTGATCCTGGAAAGCCAAAAGGTCGGGAGATACATCTGGGGACTATCACCCCAACTTCGAGGAAGTGTGTTAGCTTCCAAACCCATGACCTTCGACAGCGCCAAGGAGCTGGCGCAATCTCTCATTGATCATAGTGTCTGTCAAGGAGTCACGGCTATCATGGCTGAACCAACCAAAGGGAACAGCAACAACGAGATCAATGCCAACAACAACAGCAAGAAGAAATTCTGGAACAAGAGAAAAGGGCAAACTTCTCAAGAACCTTCAAAGAAACAAATGGTGTGGTTCATGCTGCTACTGCTCCCACCACAACTCCTGCTACCCCTGCGCCAACAAAACCATATGCGGGGAACCTGCCCAAGTGCAGCAAATGCAACTACCATCACCACGGTAATCGCCGCGAGATGCACTGTAAGAACTGCGACAGAAAAGGGCACACAGCCCGTTTCTGTAAGGCACCAATGCGACTAGCCGCTCAAGTTCCTAGTACTGGGATAAGCCAGGCATGTTATGGGTGTGGAGAAACTGGGCACTTCAAGAGGGACTGCCCCAAGACAAGGAACGTTGGCGGTGTTGGGAGAGTGCTGGCAATAGGTCAAAATGAAGCAATAGCCGACCCAACGGTGGTTACGGGTACGTTTCTCCTCGACAACATTTATGCATGCATACTCTTTGACTGTGGTGCGGAGAGAAGTTTTGTGAGTCATAAATTCATACACTTACTTAATCAAAGACCCCAACCACTCAATAAAATATTCACTGTAGAAATAGCTAACGGTAAGACGGAAAGCACAAGCGATATGTACGTAGGGTGCACATTAAATTTAAACCAACACTTATTTCAAATCGACCTAATGCCCATTTCGATAAGAAGTTTCGATGTCATCATCGGTATGGACTGGTTTAGCCTTCACCATGCCGATATACTTTGTCACGAAAGGGCCGTTCGCCTGAATCTGCCAAACGACGAAACCCTTGTCATTTATGGTGACAAACCTAGTTCAAATTTACAAATCATCTCCTGTATTAAGGCACAAAAATATCTTCGCAAGGAATACCATGCCTTTCTAGCCCACGTAGTAGACCAGAAACAAGAACCAAAGAACATTAAGGACATTCCGGAAGTCTGCAACTTCCCAGATATTTTCCCAGAAGATCTTCCAGGAATTCCACCAGAATGCCAAGTCGAGTTCAGAATCGACTTAATCCCTGGAGCTACTCCAGTAGCAAAGTCGCCTTACCGTTTAGCCCCAGCCGAGATGCAGGAACTGTCTAGTCAATTAAACGAGCTGCTGAGCAAGGGCTTCATCAGACCGAGCTTCTCACCATGGGGAGCACCAGTCCTACTCATGAAAAAGAAGGACGAATCCTTTCGCATGTGCACCGATTATCGGGAGCTGAACAAACTTACGATCAAGAACTGATATCCGCTACCGCACATAGACGATCTATTCGACTAACTGCAGGGAGCAAGCTACTTCTCAAAGATCGATCAAACATCTGGTTATCACCAACTGCGAGTGCTGGAAGGAGACATCCCCAAAACGGCTTTCCGAACACGTTATGGTCACTTTGAGTTTGTAGTAATGCCCTTCGGATTGACAAATGCTCCAGCGGTGTTCATGGACTTGATGAACCGAGTATGTCGTCCCTTCCTGGATAAATTCGTGATCATGTTCATAGATGATATACTCATCTATTCTAGAAGCCAGGAAGAACACAGCCAACACCTCTACCAAGTTTTGGAAACATTGAGGGCAGAGAAGCTTTACGCAAAATTTTCCAAGTGTGAATTTTGGATTCGGAAAGTGGATTTCCTAGGACATGTAGTAAGAAAAGAGGGGATACAAGTGGATCCTTCTAAGATCAAGGCAATAGAAAGTTTGATGACTCCAAGAACCCCTACAGAAATTCGGCAATTTTTGGGACTCGTCGAGTATTACCGAAGATTCATACAAAATTTCTCCAAGATTTCCAAGCCCCTCACCACCCTAACTAAGCAGAGTGTGACCTTCGACTGGGGAGAAAAACAAGACACTGCGTTTCAAGCGCTAAAGCGAGCCTTATGTAGTGCGCCCATCTTAACCTTGCCAGAAGGAACAGAGGACTTCGTGGTCTATTGCGATGCATCAAACCAAGGACTTGGGTGTGTCCTGATGCAACGAGGGAAGGTCGTCGCCTACGCCTCAAGGCAACTAAAGACGCACGAAGTGAACTACACAACGCACGATCTTGAGCTAGGAGCAGTCATCTTCGCTCTAAATATATGGAGACACTATCTCTACGGCACGAAATGTACGATCTTCATCGACCATAAAAGCCTCCAACATATCCTCAACCAGAAAGAACTCAACATGAGACAAAGGCGGTGGGTAGAACTACTAAATGATTATGAATGCGAGATTCGATATCATCCCGGAAAGGCTAACGTGGTGGCCGATGCACTCAGCCAGAAGGAATACTCGGGCCGTAGAGTGAAGTCTTTAGCCATGACAAGCCATTCACACTTGTCCACCGAAATCAGGGAAGCCCAAATAGAAGCCTTAACATCTGGAAATGTGGCAGGGGAAGCCTTAAGGGGAATGGATAAGAAGTTTGACGTCAAGAATGATGGAGTTCATTACTTCATGGATTGGATTTGGACGCCGAAGTTTGGCAGATTCAGAGAAGTCGTCATGAACGAAGCCCATAAAACACGATACTCCATACACCCCGGCCCCGATAAGATGTATCTCGACCTCAAGAAATTGTACTGGTGGCCGAACATGAACGCCGAAATTGCTACCTACGTGAGTAAATGTCTGACGTGCGCCAAGGTCAAGATAGAATACCAAAAGCCCTCAGGATTGTTGCAACAACCAGAAATACCATAATGGAAGTGGGAACGTATAACCATGGATTTCATAACCAAACTACCCAGAATGGCAAGCAGACTCGACACTATCTGGGTGATCGTCGACAGGTTAACTAAATCAGTGCACTTCCTACCGATCAAAGAGACGGATAAATTAGAGAAGCTAACTAGGACATACCTCAGAGAAATTGTACGTCTACATGGTGTGCCCATATCCATTATCTCGGACCGAGATAGTAGGTTCACCTCAAGGTTCTGGCAGGCACTACAAAAATCTCTAGGGACAAGACTGGACATGAGTACTACTTATCACCCACAAACCGACGGCCAGAGTGAGAGAACCATACAAACCCTAGAAGATATGTTGAGATCTTGCGTAATCGATTTTGGTAAAGCATGGGATACCCATCTACCCTTATTCGAATTCTCGTACAACAATAGCTACCACACTAGTATCAAGGCAGCCCCATTCGAAGCCCTCTATGGCCGCAAATGCAGGTCACCTCTGTGCTGGGCCGAAGTAGGGGACACACAACTAGCAAAAGGACAAGCAACAAACAACACGCTCACTGGACCAGAAATCATAAGGGAAACTACAGAGAAGATTGTTCAGATTCGGGAACGTCTAAAAGCATGAAGGGATAGACAAAAGAGTTACGCGGATAAAAGACGGAAACCCTTGGAATTCCAGGTTGGAGATCGAGTCCTACTAAAGGTCTCGCCCCGGAAGGGATTAATACGCTTCGGGAAGCGTGGGAAACTGAACCCAAGATACATTGGACCATTCGAGATCCTTTCCAGGATCGGTCCAGTGGCTTACAAACTTAGATTACCTCAGGAGCCCCACAACATACACCCTACCTTCCATATATCAAACCTAAAGAAGTGCTTGTCCGATGAGACCCTTGTCATCCCTCTAGACGAAATTGCAATAAATGGGAATCTCCAATTCGTAGAAGAACCAGTAGAGATCATGGATCGGGAAATAAAAAGGACTAAACAAAGCCGCATACCCATTGTAAAGGTCCGCTGGAACGCCAAGAGAGGACCTGAATACACTTGGGAACACAAAGATCAGATGAAACAAAAGTACCCGCATCTTTTTCCTAACCTGTAAACTCTATCTTAGATTAAATTTCGGGATGAAATTCCCCTAACGGGGGGATGATATGACAACCCTATATTTTTCCGACAGCAGTGTAACGCTCAAAAGTCAGATACAACGAAAACTATTTGGAGCCAACAAAATTAACCTCAAAAATAAAAGTGTTTAAATATCTAAGTTGGGATGCATCAAATATTAGATATCGTGCAAAGGTTTCCAAAAACATAAAGAACATTTGTAACCGAGTTATATTGAAGAAATTATAACCACGCGAAAAATTGCGACACACCGTTAAAACACTATTTAACGTAAAAAGTGAAATTAAAATAAAATGAATTTTAGCCTTAAGGATCTAAACAAAAGTTGTAGAGTTCGTTAAACTGTAAATGTGCATAAAAAGATCGCCCAAATTAGACCTCGTATGAAGAAGTTACGATTTTCCTAAGTTTCGTAACAGTAGTAGAGGGCTAAAAACTCGAATTGAAGATCGAGTGTTAGTTAGCTATCGCCACCTAAAAGAAAGTTGAAGATCTCCACAATAGGAGTAAAATGATAAAAAGACAAACGAAAACCGACGTCGAATAAAGAAACTATGAATTTTTAACGGACTTTAGCAGTCCCGGCCTATTAAAAATATATCATTAAAAATAAATTCAAAACTAGCCGACGGAGTCTAAATGAAAGTTGTAGAGCATAATCTCACCTACGCGTGGATATAAAGAACGCGAAAAACTGATCCCGTACACGAAAGTTACGGAATTTAGAAGATGGGAGACTAGATTACGCCCAGCGTACTAGACCCAGTGTCAAGTCCCATCGGCTCGAGTGCTCTACGCTAGCTAGACTGGAGTCGTAAGCCGTGACGCATTTTTACGCCCCGCGTAACCGAAGTACGCCCCACGTAACGTGTACGCCCAGCATACTCCGGTGGTATGCCCCGTGTACGCGATCCTCCAGCAATATAAATAAAGGGTTTGAGCTACGGGTTTTGACACAAATCTCTCATATGCTCTCTCACTTTCACACACCCTAGAGCTCCAGAGACCATCCCGACGCCCTCGGTTTCCGCACCCGAGCCCCGACGAAAGATCTATGCTACCGAGATTCCGCACCCGAGCCCCCGACGAAAGATCTACGCACCAAGTTATTTTTACTAAATGGAAACATACTTTCTGAGAAACTATAATGAGTATAGTTAGCAAATATAACATACATTTTTACATATACATCTTGAAAAACGAAATACTTTCAAATGAAGTAAAGTCTTTCTTATCGTAAATCTATTTATACCAAGCAATGTGAGATATTCAAACTTCAACGTACTCTTAGGTATGCATTTCAAGTCCTCTGTTATATACCATAATCTCTTGGAGGGAGAGTGTGATACTTGTGTATAGATCTATACAGGATTGACAACCCCGCACCTAAACTATTAGCTATAGTTAGACCGGCAGGTCTGGGGTGACAAATGTCATAACACTACAACACCTGAAGAATGTTGTTACAGGCATTTAGTGTCAATAGTATGGTTATAAAACTCACATAAAAGTATAAAAACAAGTTTGATTTACGAGATTAATATATGCATACAGTTTTCTACATTACTTTCATACCAAGTTATCTTTATCATTCAAAGTACGAAAAATACTAATGCACTCCAACTATGGAAACTTTTCGAACCATTTATAGATAGTATTGGATTTTCTGAAAACCTCACTTACCGATTTGCTACCAAAAAGGATATACTTTTCAACATAAAACACTCATGAACTCACCAACTTAATTGTTGACACTTTTTCGAAACCACTTGTATTTCTCAGGGAATTAGTAATACAGGTAAGTACCAGCTTTTGAAGAAGGAACGCTAAGGACGTTTATTATTACACATTTATATCATCATATTGTAATATTCTTTTTTTAATATTTATAACGCAACAATATACGTTTTCATTATATATATGATGGTTGTGTTACTTTCTTTACAATATTCAATTGTTGTGATACTACGTGAAGTCATCTACCCTCGAATGTTTCCGCCATTCTGGTTTGGGGGTGTGACATAAAGTAACTAAAACTTTAATAATTCCCAATCTTAGTTACTTTAGAAAAAATGTGAAATAGGTTCTAACACATGAAATTAAACTTTGCACCTTACCAAGTCGTTAATGGTGTGTGTGTGTGATTAACTGGCACACTAACAAGGACTAGTAAGTGTGACAAAGGTTAACTTAATGTTTATCATAGATCAGTGGAGTGTGTGCAGTTAACCGGCACATCGATTAGGTGATAAATTTAAGGGTACGAAGTCAATTTGCATGGTTATTCACACCTTGTTTGTGATCCTCGGCATCCCACTCACAAACTTGAAAGGGAACAATCCAGATTTAAACATGCCATTGAAAGTTCAATGAAACTCTAAAGATCTAGGTGTTTCAAATCCGATTAAAACTTAATAATTTATTCTTTTTTTCATGGTGGAAATTGGTAAATTGTCACTTACCTACCTTCAAATACTTTATATCTTGTATTGCGACATCCCTCTTCCATGTTATGAAATAGTTTGTTGGGTCCTAGCCTTAATAATTCATTTGGGTGACTTATTAAGGACTCTTTATCTAATCTAAAATTGTCTTTCTATCTTTTTAGATATCTTCCAAAACTACTACTGGCTCAAACCCTACATGCTCCTTTTCCCTCATGAACTTGTGTGGGAAAATCACTTTTGATGGGTCTAATTTTAAATGAATGGATTAGGGACATCTGGATGATTACTCGCTACAAGGGGAAGGAGTATGTCCTTGATAAGGAACTAAGGGTTAATGATGAGTCGACTGCTACTCCTGAGGAGATTGCTGAGTACACTGCTCATGAGAAGGATGCCACTAAGGTGTCTTGCATCAGGTTGGCCACAATGACAGCAAAACTCCAGAAATCCTATGAAGATTTCTACCCTTTTGAGATGCACTAGGACCTAATGAAAAGGTACCATCAGAGTACTCGTCAGGAGAGGTATGAAATCATTTCCTCCATGATAACAGCTAGGATGAAGGATGGTGAACCCATCACCGACCACTTGAAGAAAATGCAAATGTTCGTGGACCGGTTGCTAAACCTAAATGCTTACTTTCCTGAGGACATGGTGATTGATATCATTCTCCATTCCTTACCACCAAGCTATGATCACTTTCGCATGACTTATCATATGAACAAAGATGAAGTTATGCTTATAAAACTTCAAGGACTTTTAAGGACCGCAAAAAGTGGCCTTAAAAGTAAATCGGTTGTTACTTCTACTCCTACTACAGCCCCTGTTCTGGCAATTGGGCGGGGAAAGGGGAAGAAGAGGAAGACCCATTCGAAGGGTACCAAGGGAAATTCTCTTGATGGCTCCTCTTCAAGTGGAACCAAAAGTAGTTCCATTCCTCCTTCTTCAAATGCAAAGGAAGCACAATGCTTCTACGGCCATGAAAATGGGCATTAGAAGCGAAGCTGCCCCAAGTACTTGCAAGATGTTAGGGATGGGAAAGTAAAACCCACCTATGTAGGTATCTACACTATATTGTCTAATAATTCATCTCATACTAGTTCTAGGATTCTTGATACAGGTTGTGTTATTCACATTTGTACTGATTTTCAAGGTCTAAGAAGAAGTGGAGCACGGGAAGATAAACTTAATGATGGGCAATAGGAAAGCATCACTTGTGACCAAGATTGTGGTTTATTCTTTATTACTTATTAATGGGTTAACTTTACATTTGAATAAATGTTGTTACTCGTCTGAAATGGCGAGAAATATTATTTCCTTTCATAGTTTGTATAAGCAAGGATTCACATTTTCATTTGATAATAAAATTGGTGCTATTAATGCTTTTTATAATGATGTGTTTTATTTTAAAGCATTACATTGTGATGGTGTATGTTAAACTATGTTGGTTGTAGACAACCTAGGAAATAATGTATTACATATTGATTCTTCGATTAGCTTGGATAAAGCATCCTTGTGGCATTTTCGTCTTTGACATGTTAACAAGAAGCGCATAGGCCAGCTCCAAAGGGTTGGAGTTTTGGAATCATTTGACCTAAAGTTGGTTGATTGTTGCGAGTCTTGTTTACTTGGAAAAATGACAAAGTCACCCTTCACTAGTATTTGTGCTAAGGGTGATGGTTTGTTGGACCTCATACACACAGATGTGTGTGGACCTTCAACACAGCCATAAGGGATCCGAAACCGCTACTATGTGACTTTTATTGATGATTACAACAGATATGGCTATATCTACTTAATCAATCATAAGTCATAAACCATTGAAAAGTTCAAAGAGTTTATGCAGGAAGTGGAGAATCAACTGGGCAGGAACATTAAGATGTTCCGATCCGATCGGGGAGGAGAGTATCTTAGTATCAAGTTCCTTGAATATCTTTAGGAACGTGGAATTGTTTCACAATTGAAACCTCCTAGGACACCATAGCTGAATGGTATGGCTGAGAGGCGCAATGGAACCTTGTTGGACATGGTTCGTTCCATGATGAGAAGAGCTTCGTTACCAATCTCATTATGGGGGTATGCCTTAGAGACTGTTGCCCATATCCTTAATCTAGTCCCTACTAAAATCGTTGCCAAAACACCTCATGAGATGTGGACTGGGAAAGTTCCCAATTTAGACCACATCAAGATTTGGGGTTGCGAGGATTTCGTGAGGCGCGAGACTCACGACCAGCTCGAACCTCGAAGTGAGAGGTGTATTTTCATCGGCTACACACATAAATCTTTTGGTTACCTATTCTACAGACCCAGTAAGAATGTGGTCTTTGTGGCAAGGAGAGGAGTCTTTAGATAGAGAGATTTTATATGCCAAGGAAATAGTGGGAGGCAAATTGACCTTGAAGAGCTTCATGAGTCAAGTGGTGAAGGAACCTCAAACACTAGCGATCAACCTGAGGAGGAAACTCTTGTTGACCTGATATATGAGTCTTTACCTCCAAGGTGTTCCACTAGGGTTAGGAACACACATGATTTTTATTATTTTTATCATAGCACTGCAGAAGGTGATATGTTTATCAATGATAGTATACTGGTAGATTTTGATGAACCTAATAACTACATGGATGCCATGGCAGGCCCTGAGTCTGCTAAGTGGAAGGAGGCTATAGACAGTGAGATCCAATCCATGTATAAAAATCAAGTTTGGAACATTGTTGAAAATGTACCAGGTGGTAAGATAGTTGGGTGCAGATAGATCTTCAAGAAGAAGACTGACATGGATGGGATGGTAGATACTTATAAAGAGAGACTGCTGGTGATGGGCTTTACTCAAAGTCCGGGAGTTGACTATGATGAGACCTTCTCACCAGTAGCATAGATTAAATCTATAAGGGTTGTGCTAGCCATTGCTGCATTTCATGATTATGAAATACGGCAAACTGTGACATCCACTAATTTCTCGGCCAGAAAAGACCGATTTAATTATTCTTTTTTAAAATAAAATCAGAGAAATCTTTTTAAAAGATGTTGCGGAATTGGTCCCCAAAGAAAATATGATAAAAGTTTATCAAAACCCTTCATTAAGAAGGTATATGTTTTTCATATATATATCAAAACCTCAGGATGTCATGTTCCGATACAGATCAAAAGCATAAACAAGACATTATAAGCCTTTCAACAGTTATTTACAACTACTGGCCTATAATCCAAAAATCTCTCGTCGTGCTCCGACTATGCTCGGGGTCCACTACCTGTAACATAAAAAGTTGAGTGGGTCAGGCTTGGGAGCCTGGTGAGCATATAGGGTTTTCAACCCACAATAATAATAAACTTATTAAGTTCACCAATCAACAATAACCCTGATTACCCGTTCCCGTTATCCTCACTTTACGTCCCTAAACACTTTTCACAAGGGACCTAGCCTAAAGAATATCATCGGGATGGACACTACTTCTAAGGGGTTTCCTAAGCCATACATGTCCTAAAGGCAACCATGAGGGGGATGGAGTACAGCGAATGAGCACTCTCAGTTCATTAACACCTACAGGTTGCAGACCTGCTAATGTTTCCCACTGGACTGTCTAGAAAGTCCGTGGTTGTCATCCAAACTCCGGTAGATGACTGGATCTCAAAACACATCGAGGCCTCTCATCAATTTTAATTTTATCACACATCACTATCTACCCATGTTCTACCCAACATATTTGTAGATAAAAATACTTCTACAGTTTAAAACTTGTATAAAACTTCAACACAACAGTCACCTCAAATAAAAAATTAATATATTTATACATAGCACGTATTATAAGGTAAATACTTCATATCTATGTGTAAAATGAAAGTGACTATACACTAACATGATTTGATGATAATCGGGCAGCAATTTGTTTCCTAAAACGAGCGTTTCTAATAAAACCGAGAGTTTTATTGAGAAATCGGGCTTTGCAAAAGTCGGGCTTCGAAACCGAAAAGATAAATTTTTCGGGCTTCTCGGGCACTTTATGGAGTATTCCGGGCTTTACAATCGATATCGGGGCTTTGCGGGATGTTAAGATGAAGAAAATATGGGTTTAGGGGTTAAAATTGACAAATTTTCAAAGTTACCCAGGAGGTCTCGCACCCTTCTATTTATAGGGGCGAGGCATCTGATCCAAGGACTGATAAGAGGCCACGCATCGCAGATCCGACGCTCGCAGGGGAAGGCTCGCACGTGGGCTGCGCATGGCTCGCACATGCGAGGGGCTCGCTGTCGCCTTCTAATTGGACCGCGGTCTAGTCTGAGGCTTCGGACGTGGCTCCTTCTGCAAGGCTCGGACACGAGGAGTGGAACACGCGTCAGACCTCTAGTGGACCGGACTTCGGATGCGAGGGCAAGCGACACGTCTCGCCAGGTGGCTTCGGTGAGTCAGCAGAATTCGGATACGTGGCGCATGCGAGGCGAGGGTGACGTGGCACTTCCGGGTGAAGCTTATTATCTATGCGAAATATCTCGAATTTTGTGCCAAAATCTTCTAAAATTCATAATTTTCGCATACGACCTCCACTTTTGACGTTCTCTATATGCACGCGTAGTTAAAATTACGCTATACAACTTCCGCTTTGACTTCGTCGGCTAATTTTGAATTTAAATATTATATTATTATTTTTAACAGACTGGGACAGGAAATCCGTTAAAAATTCATAACTTCTTCATCCGACGTCCGTTTTCGTCAGACTTTTTAAGGTTGTGCTCCTAATGACGAGACCTTCGATTCTTGTTTAGGTTGTGTCGGCTAAAACTCGCTCGATCTAAAATTTGAATTTTTAGCTGTCTACTACTAAGCTGAAACTTCGAAAAATCATAACTTCCTCTTACAAAGTCAGATTTGGGCGTTCCTTTTATCGAACTTCTCGTTTTAAAGAATACTACGACTTTCGTTTAGATTACTATAGCTAAAAAGTAGTTTATCAAAAAGTCACTTTTTACGACATTCAGCACAGTGCCGTTTTGTCGCGAAACTTCGACAGGTCATAACTGATGGGTTTTGGCCATAAGAACATCCTATGTGCTCATACAAACCCTAATGCTTGGATCTAGGTTTCTCTATTGTACATGCAATTCATCCAAGACAACAAACCCTGGTTCTAGCATACAAGTAATCAAATCAACATAAGAATGGGTTTAAGATATTACCTTGATTGTTATGTAGCAATAACAATCACAATTCCTTCTTGTATTGACTTTAGAAAGCTTAGAGTCACAAATGTCACTCATCTAATGGTTCACAAACACCAAGAGCAAGAGGATGAAGAGGAGAAGAGAAGGAGGCTGCCCAAAACGTCTACAAACCCTAGAAGGAGTCTTAGCCACGTTTTTGGGGCTTAAGGGCACTTTATATGCATGTAGGCTATTAGGGTTTTGAACTAGGAAACCCTAAACTGACTGCTTAAGCCCTAAGCAGCCCATGGACCCTTCTCTAATAAGCCTTGGACGATTTCTAATGGGTTTCCCCATAGAATTCGTCCAACCTTATATTATAAGGTAATTCATGGCCCAATTGCAATTTTCTTATAATTACAATTCCAGTCCCTTGAGTTTAATTAATCTCTTTTAGCCACAAACTTAATTCTTATTAATTCTTGACTAACAATAATTAAACAATATGATTTCTCCTTTAATATATTATTCCCATAATATATTAATAAATCATATTTAATCCTTTCTCTCCATAGTTCATCCTATCAAGTTGCTTTGGTGAAGGCAACTGAAAAGGACCATGCACCATTGGGTCAAGTACATACCAAAATAGTTATGGACTTAGACACTAATCCAACAGTCTCCCACTTGGATAAGTCTAATAACTATTCTGCGTATGACTTCAGATCCTGATCTGCAATTGTAGCTTTCCAAAGCCGCTGTCAACTCTGATCTTATCAGATACGCGTGTCCTTTAGATAAGAGATCATATATTCTTCCATTCTAGATATTGTATAGACTGAGACATGGATCTAAATCATTATCTCTGTCTATGTGCTGTTTGCCGAATTCAGATTTATGATGACTGACAACAAACTACAATTGAACACATCAATTTAGTCTCGGCTTGGCCAAGCGCTTAGGTGCCATTACTAAATCATCTAGGGGCCCACAGATATCGCTTTTATCCTACTTTGATTAAAAGGAACGGATAAACTTTGACTCAATGCTCGCTTGCACTCACTTACCGAATCACACACAACAATATATTTTATAACACCAAGTTAATGGTGCGTTTACATATTATCAATGTGCAACCGACTCGCATGATACAACTCACACATCTCGGTTTCAAGAATATAAGATGTTATCATCTCACCAATCACTCGTGATAAAATCCATGAAGTGATCCAAGTGAGCGTGGGTTTAATCCAATGCTCAAATCATATTCATAAGCACTCATGAACGTTGCAGCAAACATTTGCTTATGTTTAATACTCTTTAGACAATCCACACACCAATTCATGATAGTCTTCATTCATATTTACTTCCAACATATGAACGACTGTGGCCCGTTCGAATAATTTGACTGTTCTCAACCAATTAAATTATTTAGGAAGTCAAAACATGCAAAGTGAAACACAAGAATAATACTAATATGATATGGCCTCAAACCTTTGAGTATAAATGAAACACCTTTTATTTATCACCATATCGATTACTCATTATTTTGTTGTTTCGGGTAATCAATTTCTTACTTGAATTATTACTACACTTGTCCCATGCTCTTAGCATGCACACAATGTTTACCTATGGTTCTTACTTTGTGAAATAGATCAAATGAACACATTTCTAATCATACTCATTTCACAACTCCTAATCCTTTTTCATAAGTGAAATAATATCAAATTCTTGCCACTTATGAAATATGTTAGATTCTAACATTTTATGCAATGATCCTTTCGTAATGTCACTGCACTAATGTCACAATGACTATTGCCAATGAAATTACAAAGTCCACTATCGGATATTGTTACAAGACAATTCCATAGATGTGATGTCTCTCACTCAAAGAACATTCCTTTGAACATCCTTTTGCATGAAAGTTTCTAATCTAGACATAGATTCTCAATATCCAACTCCCAATATGGACACATTTTCATATTTTCCATATGACAACTCATTCTTAATAGAATCTTTTCTATTCATAATAACGTCGATATAGTCCATCCAATACTATACTTCAAACTACTCACAAGCGACCAATCCTCAGCGAACTTTGGATTGTCCTTTGATAGTTGTCTAATTATCTTAGTCAAACCGATTCTTGTCTTTTTCCCTCTAAATGCACTAGACATTTGGATAATTTTAGAATGGTCAAATATTATAGCATTTCCAATCGATCCTATACCCGAAGCGTATGGGATACGATGCATAATGTATTACATAAAGATTCGATACCTTATCAATATTCTGCCATAATATTTTATGTGATACATTCTCACAATTCGAATTATGAAGAGGAATGTTGTAATCATAATCGAAATTTAAGAACACACTATGTATCCTTGACTAAGTTTATTAACATTCCACAACCTAAGCCTTTAGATTTGAAATGAAGCATAATATTCTCTCCCTTAATGATAGCAAAACAACTATTCAACCCTTACAACTTTGCAAAGTATGACTCTTGTTTTCTATAATTAATATTGCTAACTTGCAATACTTGCCTTAATAATCATGCAATCATAACATTTATGCTCCCACTATCACGATGATTATTACAAACATAACACTTATGCTCCCACTAGCTTTGACATGTATTCAGAAACAGCTTAACTTTCAGAAAACAATGCCTATTGAATTTCTTTAAGTTCATATTTCTAATACCCAATGCTTTGATAATCTTTTATCAGGGCTTCTTAAACTTATACACCTTTTCCTTAGATAGTTTATATGTGTCTCTTAAAAAATTTAGACTAATTTCCAAATCTCTTAATTCAAATCATGGAAAGGGATACCATAACCATAATCGAATTCGAGAATACAATTTTCACAATCACTATCTTCTTAAAATCTTCCTTAGTGAAAGCATTTCCTCACAGTCATTTTCATAGAAGGAGGGAATCTTATGACACTTAGATTTTAATGGTGTATGTGTTCCTATCCATGTGAATTTGTCAAAACCAAAGTTTGCGACAAATCCAAACTCATATGGACCGAACCTTCTCAATCTTGATTTCTTGCCTTATGGTAACACGGCTACCCACCATGTCTTCCAAGTAGTTAAGCAGTTCACCCTTTCCTATCAATGTACTTTCAATTGATCAAGTTCCTTGCCTTTTATGCATTCAAATGAGAACTCATAGGCTCACATCCATAATTAACTCAATTGGAACGGGACAGAAACAAGGTAATGTCAACACGATAGGTTGTAAACCTCTACTCGTGTGCCAATGATGATCGATAAGGTTTATTCTTGATTTGTTCTTGAAACCTTTAAAGACCATTAAGACTCCCACTGACTCCTTGACATATAAGATTCTCTTGTCAATAAATATTTCTTGACAAACAAATATTCAAGAGTTAGTGTATCCTTTATCAAGACAAAACATTTCATAAAATTGGTCCTAGTTGGTCTTTATCTTATCCAAGACATCAAAACTTTCCAATTTCAAATGTGCGAGAATAGGAAAGCCTTTTTCCAAATTCTACATTTGATGAATGTTATAAACCTTCTTAAGACTTGTCACTCAATATTACAATCTTAACTCTAAGACTTGTTTTGGAATGAAGTATGATTGACTTCTTGATTTAACCATTTCTTCAAATCTTGATTCCTCTTCTTATACATACACTTGTACTAAGACTTATTTAGAGGATCAATTGAAATATGGTTCTTAATCATTAAGACATATCATAAAGTATAAAAGATACTCTCCCTTCTTCTTAGAATAGAGAAACTTTTATCTTTCTGCCTACTTGATTCTTTTATTCGTTCTGCTATTGATTTAAACCTTTTTCAATCAATTCAGAATTACACTTAAACTTATAAGTATAATCATATTTACTAATCCTTTAGTAAATCATGACGAATATCTTTGTTACCCTTGTGGTGGACTTGATCAACACACAACTATGTGTACTAGATCTCCTAGCCCTTCACTTGACACTTTGTCAACGAATTAGTCTAATTTCCAAATACGAAATTTCTCATTCATCGTGCAACCAAGTTGCATGATTCCAAGTTTCTGTCCAATTGAAACTTGGGCGATGAGAAATTCTCCATATTTGGTAAATTCTTGACATTTCCACTATTAACATAATTAAGAATCTTATCCATTCGTTGCAGAAATATGCAAACATCAATTTTTCATAACGATTTCATTGCAAGGAAATAAATAAATAAATAAATAAGTCAAATGAAAATTTTATTTGATTCATAAAAGTAGCGGAAAACATTTGTCCTTAGAATGCAAAATCAACTTAAAAACTACGTAGTCAAATATTCTTAACAATTCTATCATAACTTACTAAGCTCAAAATCTAATCTTCAAGTCCATGTGATCGAGATTAATTTCGTTGTGATTAGACTCATCCTAATTTTCCATCAAGTTTCTTCTCTTTTCACTGATCCTGCAAAACATTCAAATGTAATCTCATCAGATTATGTATTAAGAATCAATGATTAGGAACTTAATGGAGTTAGATAGTGGATTTTACTTGAAGCACAGCCATACTCTTTGACTCTCCCATCTTCTAGACTCTTCAGGCTCTTAGGGCAGACTTGTATTCAACGCCCTTTCTCTTGGCGGCAAACGCAGGTCGATTCTCCTAGAATATCTTCGGAAGCATGGTTGGTTGACTTTCCCAACAAATATGCTCCATTGCTTTGCCAAATCATTTCTGATTCAGCAACAATGAGCATGTAAGTTACGTCAATGAGGTTTTCGTCATGATCCATCATATAATACTTTCTTTTGAACTCATTATATGATTCAGGAAGTGACTGCAGAACCCAGTTCACAACCAACTTATCAGGGAATGACGCACCCAACATTATCAAACTATCGATGTGTGATTTCATTCGTAGAATGTGGGCACACACGAGTTTACCATCTTCATGTTTCATTTCCAATAGGGCTTTAGTGACATTGAACCTTTCAATTCTTCGATCTTGTGGGTTAGGGAGAATAATTGGAGGAGGTGGAGGAAGTGAAGCATGATTTCTTGTTCCTCGATCAAATCGTGGAATATCATCTTCATGTGGAATGCTTGTTCCACGGGATTTGGGATGACCATAGTTGTCGTACATTGACATCTACAAAACGGGAGAAAAATAAATTCAAGTTAGTTGATAGATTGAGTCCTTAATAAATCACCCAAATGAGATATTAAGGCTAGGAGCCAACGCAATATTCGACAACTCGGGAGAGGGATGCCGTAACCCAAATTGCAGAACATTTGAAGGTAAGTGAATGACAATTCACTAATTTTCCACCATGAAAAACGAAAAACCGATTAAGTTTTAAATGCTTTGAAAACTCATAGATCTTTTGAGATTCATTGAACATTTCAATGGCATGTTTAAATCTCGATATGCCCCTTTAGTTTGTGACTGGGATAACGAGGATCACAAAGCGGGTGTGAATAACCATTCAAACTTACATGGTGCCCCCACATGTTACAGTCACCTATTCCATGTGCCGGTTAAGCACACACACTCCACCGAACTATGACAAACATTGAGTCACCCTTTGCTACCTTTGCTTAGAAACATTTAGTGTGTCGGTAATCCACACACGCTCCACTAACATCTTCGCAAGGGTACAAAGTGTAATTTCATGGACTTGCATCAATTCACTTTTGCCTAAAGTAACTAAGATTGGGAATTTGTAAAACATTTAGTTACTTTTGTACTTGATTATACTTCTAATGGAAGGTTTATGTCCCATCCTACCCGTTAGGCTAACGACCCTCCACTAGTCAAGAGTGCGGTGGGTAAGAGTGGATACCCATTTAATCGCCATTTTATAGGCAATTTCCTTAAACACCCCTTATAGACCAGCTTCGTGAATGAGGCCTACTAACGGTAAGACTGACTTTTACTCATACATACATATATATATATATATATATATATATATATATATATATATATATATATATACATATATCTATATATATATATATATATATATATATGTATATATATATATGTATATATATATATATATATATATATATATATATATAATGTTAGACTTTTAATGTTATATATAGTATAGGGTGTATTTTACACTTTTAAAATACTAGGTGGTCAAGCTTAACAATTATACTTTTAATTCAATTAAATTGTAAACCAAAACGTTATGGATTTATTAAATCTCTTTTAATTATACACCTTAATTAATTAATAAAAGTATAAGGGTGTGATATGAACTTTTCAAAACATCACTAGGGTTTTAGAATCAAACATTCCTAAATTAAACTTTTAATCAGCTTTTAAATTCCAAAATTTGAGGGGAAGTTTTGAAACATTTCAAAACATTAGGGTTTAGAATTTAAATATACATCAAAATTAAACTTTTAATCAAAATTTAAATTCCAAAACTTGAGGGCAAGTTTTGAAACCTTTTCAAAACATTAGGGTTTCAACTATTTAAATTTCAAAACAAAAAACTTTTGAGTTCAAATTTAAACTATAAAACCTAAAGGGGAAAATTGAAACTTTTCATAACACAAGGATCAAATAACAAATAATATAAATTAAACAATTAATTTTATCATTATCTATATTTGACCTAATTTCAATTTCTTGCAAAATAAGTTACCCAATTAATACAAATAATCAACTATAATCATATATGGAAATTATTATCTAATAAATTGGTAATTATCTTTTGTTTAATCAAGGATATACTCATAAATATGTATAAAATCAGATTTTAATGACCTAAAACAGATAAGGCAAGTATCCATGAGAAAAATAGCAAGAAATCCTGAAATCCCCTCTTTCTGACGCTCGAACTCGCCGAGTACCCCTATAGACTCGCCGAGTTCATCAGGCAGACTCACCAAAATCGAATTTTTCAAGCATGAACAAGTTAACAAGGCATCAATACAATAGAAACCAATCAAGGCTCTGATACCACTGATGGGTTTTGGCCATAAGAACATCCTATGTGCTCATGCAAACCCTAATGCTTTGATCTAGGTTTCTCTATTGTACATGCCATTCATCCAAGACTATAAACCCTAGTTCTGGTATACAAGTAATCAAATCAACATAAGAATGGGTTTAAGATATTACCTTTATTGTTATGTAGCAATAACAATCACAATTCCATCTTGTATTGACTTTAGAAAGCTTAGAATCACAAATGTCACTACTCTAATGGTTCACAAACATCAAGAGCAAGAGGATGAAGAGGAGAAGAGAAGGAGGCTGCCCAAAACATCTACAAACCCTAGAAGGAGTCTTAGCTACATTTTTGGGGCTTAAGGGCACTTTATATACATGTAGGCTATTAGGGTTTTGAACTAGGAAACCCTAAACTGACTGCTTAAGCCCTAAGCAGCCCATGGACCCTTCTCTAATAAGCCTTGGACGATTTCTAATGGGTTTCCCCATAGAATTCGTCCTACCTTATATTATAAGGTAATTCATGGCCAAATTGCAATTATCTTATAATTACAATTCAAGTCCCTTAAGTTTAATTAATCTCTTTTAGCCACAAACTTAATTCTTATTAATTCTTGACTAATATTAATTAAACAATATGATTTCTCCTTTAATATATTATTCCCATAATGTCACACCCCCAAACCTGAACGGCGGAAACGTTCGGGGGCGGATGACTTCATGTGGTAACGTAACAAATGAATACATAGTAAAGAAAGCAATACAACCATCATATATATAATTGAAAGTTTACATTTGTCAAAGGTTACATGTTCAAAACTCAATTACAATATGATGTCGAAATACAAGATTAAACTGGCGCCGCAGCATCCCTTCATCAAAAGCGAAATGAATACCTGAAATTACTGATTCCCTGGGACATACAAGTAATTTTGAAAGAGTAGATCAGCATTTAAGCTGGTGAATTTCATAAGTATTTAAGTGACAATGTTTGAATGAACTGAAATGTTTTATCTTCGTTTGTTTGTGGTTAGAAAATCCAATATTTTCTACTAGTATAAAAGTAGCCTTCACTCAAGACCAATGTTTGTTTCTAAAATGTATGTAAATGTAAAAGAACCAATGAATTTGAAAACCTTGTAAATCAATGCATTTTAATACCCCTTGTGAGTTTTATAACCATACTATTGACTCTGAATGCCTATACACAACGTTCTTCAGGCGTTGAAATGTTATGACGTTTGTCACCCCAAACGGTGGACTGCAGCTAACAGTCAGGGCGCGGGTTTGTCAAGCCCGTATAGATCTATACACAAACACCATGCTCCCCCTCCAAGGGATTCTGGTATATAATACAGGACTTGAAATGTGTACTCGAACGTACATGAAGTTAGTGTCTCACAAATCCGTGGTATAAAAACAGATCTACTTGTTAAAATGTTACGTTTGTTCTTGTACACGAAAGTGAACTTCTTGAAATATGTGATTCTACTACATAAGAGTTAGAAATTTGTTTCGTAAAACCATACCTATTATAGTTTCCAAAAAGCGTGTCTTGTTTGTTTAGAAACATTGAGAAAAGGAATCGCTTGTTTATGAAAGTATAGATTTTTGGGTGTAGAGTCTAGGATAGACAAGAAAAATCTAAGAATAGTTTAGTTTATACATGCATTACAAGAACATTATATTTTAAAAGGTAAAATGCTATTGTGACATATGTTATATATATACATATATACATATATATATATATAAGTTCCTTTAAATGTTTATAAATCGCATGTGATTTGAATATATAACAGTATATAAAAGAATTTCTTTATGTAACGCACGATAATACTCGTGTGTTTTACTTGTAATCCCCCCCCCCCTTTGAAAGCATATAAAAGTATTTAGAATAATTAAAAAGGTTGATTTAGGGGTATGAAACTCACTTGAAAGTTTGAAGATAGCGAGATGGAAAACCGAGCAGAGTTTCGTCTCGGGAAACGGATTTTCCTCGGGATTCTCGGGAATCTCGGGAGTAAAATCGACCTTCGGGACTTGAGCCAAAAAGACCAGAGCTTCGGGTTTGAACGGACACGGAAAACGAGGCAAAGTTGAGAGAGAGAGAAGAGAAATGAACCCTTTCTTTGGAAACCCTCGCATTCTATTTATAGGAAGGCTGGTCTGCCTCGGTACGCGGGGCGTACGCTCGTACGCGCTGCGTACGCGTACGTCATGCATGACCGAAGCCTCGACTGCCTCGGTTCGGATGGGACGGGTTGTTGGGGAGGTGGGTCGGATGGGACGCCGGGTCGGATGGGACGTCGGGTCGGACGGGTCGGACGGGTCGGATGGATCGGATTCCTTGGATATGGCGACGTGGACGATCCGAGGCCAATCCTCTCGGTTACGCGGGGCGTACAGGAGTACGCAGCGCGTACTTCGGAGGAGGATGCTGACTCCCCTTCGGATAATATCCGAATTTTGAATTAAATAAATAATTAATTTATTTAATAAACTTCAAAAATCCATATCTTCTTCATACGAACTCCGTTTTCGATGGTCTTTATATCCTCGCGTAGGTGAGACTACGCTCTACAACTTTCGTTTAGACTCCGTCGGCAAATTCCAAAATTATATTTTTATTATTTATTAAAAATCCATCGTGTTTAAGGAATTTCTTAGAAAATTCATAACTTCTTTATCTGATGTCGGTTTTTGCCAGACCTTTTACCGCTGGAATACCATTGTCGAGACCTTCGATTCTCGTTTAGGTCATTCCGGCCAAAAGTCGCTCGATCTCCGATTCGAGTTTTTAGCGGTCTGTTGCTAAGCCGAACTTGGAAAAATCACATCTTCGCTATATGAAGTCGGATTTGGGCGTTCTTTTCACGTACGATCATGGTTCAAAGACATTTAATCATAGAAGGAAATTAAATAGAACTATTTGTACGTTTTATTATGAAAGTAAATTTTATTACTTAGAAGCGGTTACAATACCTGACCCATTTTGGTCCTTACAAGGAGTTGAAATATCGGGTTGCCACATCATCCCCCCGTTAGAGAGAATTTCGTCCTGAAATTTAATGTAGTAAAGATACTAGTGAACATGAAAGAGATGAGGGTACTTTTGTTTCATCTGATCTTCGCGTTCCCATGTGAATTCGGGTCCCCGCTTGGCGTTCCAGCGAACCTTCACGATGGGTATGCGACTTTGTTTTGTTTGTTTGACCTCTCGATCCATGATTTCTACTGGTTCTTCCACAAAGTTGAGGCTCTCGTTGATCTCGATCTCGTCGAGTGGAATAACAAGAGTCTCGTCGGACACACACTTTTTCAAGTTTGAGACGTGGAAGGTTGGATGGATGTTACTAAGTTCGCGCGGTAGGTTAAGCTTGTAAGCCACAGGGCCGATTCTGGCAAGAATCTCGAAAGGCCCTATGTATCTTGGATTTAGTTTCCCACGCTTTCCAAATCGTATTAAACCCTTCCACGGTGAGACCTTTAATAAGACGTGGTCTCCTACCTGGAATTCTAAAGGTTTCCTCCTTTGGTAAGCGTAGCTTTTCTGTCGGTCTCTTGAGGCCTTCAATCGTTCACGAATCTGAACGATCTTCTCTGTTGTTTCACGTATGATCTCCGGACCTGTGAGTGTGCTTTCAGGAACCCTTCCTCTAGCTAACTGGGTATCGCCAACTTCAGTCCAGTACAGAGGGGATCTGCACTTTCGACCATAGAGGGCTTCAAACGGAGCAGCCTTTATGCTTGTATGATAACTATTGTTGTATGAAAATTCGACAAGGGGTAAATGAATATCCCATGCCTTACCAAAGTCAATCACGCAGGCTCTCAGCATGTCTTCTAAAGTTTGTATTGTTCTCTCACTTTGTCCGTCTGTTTGTGGGTGGTAGGCTGTACTCATGTCTAGCCTGGTTCCCAGGGAACTTTGTAGTGACTGCCAGAATCTTGAAGTGAATCTACTATCTCGATCGGAGATAATGGATATTGGAACACCATGCAGTCGCACTACTTCCCTTAAGTAAGTTCTTGTAAGCTTCTCCATTTTGTCAGTCTCTTTGATGGGTAGGAAATGTGCGGATTTGGTCAATCTGTCGACAATGACCCATATCGTATCGAGTCCACCTGTCGTCTTGGGTAACTTGGTTATGAAGTCCATAGTTATCCACTCCCATTTCCATTCCGGTATCTCGGGTTGTTGTAGTAGTCCTGACGGTTTCTAATACTCGACCTTAACCTTAGCGCAAGTAAGACATTTACTCACGAAGGTAGCAATTTCTGCTTTCATGTTAGGCCACCAGTACAGTTTCTTAAGATCCAGATACATTTTATCTGAACCCGGGTGAACGGAATATCTTGAATTGTGAGCCTCGGTCATGACTACGTTTCTGAAACCACCATGATTTGGGGTCCAGATTCGGTCCATGAGATAGTAGGCTCCGCCACCCTTGACTTCTAAATTCTTCTCCATTCCTCGCAGGGATTCACCCGCCACATTTTCAGGTTGCAAAGCTTCCATTTGTGCTTCTTTAATTTGTGTGGATAGGTGGGAATGGATAGTCATGGTCAGAGATTTGACCCTCCGACCAGTGTATTCCTTTCGACTGAGGGCGTCGGCTACTACGTTGGCCTTGCCAGGATGATAACGAATTTCGCATTCGTAGTCATTCAGTAACTCAACCCATCGTCGTTGTCGCATGTTGAGTTCCTTCTGATCGAAAATGTGTTGAAGGCTCTTGTGATCGGTGAATATAGTACTCTTTGTTCCGTATAAGTAGTGCCTCCAGATCTTCAGAGCAAATACCACTGCTCCTAACTCGAGGTCGTGTGTCGTATAGTTCACTTCGTGTGTCTTAAGCTGTCGGGAGGCATAAGCGATAACCTTCCCTCTTTGCATAAGAACAAAACCAAGTCCTTGATTTGAAGCAACGCAATACACTACGAAGTCTTCTATCCCTTCGGGGAGGGATAGTATCGGTGCGGTGCACAAGGCCTGTTTTAGTGTCTGGAATGCCTTCTCTTGTTTCGCTTCCCAGTCAAAGGCCACTCCTTTCTGGGTTAATGAAGTAAGAGGTTTCGCAATGCTCGAAAAGTTCTTTATGAATCTGCGATAGTAGCGAGCTAGACCTAGAAATTGACGAATTTCTGTAGGTGTCTTTGGTGCCGACCAGTTCTCAATAGCCTTAATTTTGGAAGGGTCCACGTGTATACCTTTCTCGCTAACAACGTGACCTAAAAATTCGACTCTTCGAATCCAAAATTCGCATTTAGAGAACTTCGCATAGAGTTTCTCCGTTCGCAGTGTTTCTAGGACTTTTCGTAGGTGTTGACTATGCTCTTCCTCACTTCGAGAGTAGATAAGTATATCATCGATAAAGACGATGACGAACTGATCCAAGTAAGGGCGGCATACCCTATTCATTAGGTCCATAAATACTGCTGGTGCATTGGTTAATCCGAACGGCATCACCACGAATTCGTAGTGTCCATAACGAGTTCGGAAGGCTGTCTTTGGAATGTCCCCCTCTAGAACTCGTAATTGGTGATATCCGGATCGCAGGTCTATTTTGGAGAAGTAGTTCGCCCCTTGAAGTTGATCGAATAGGTCGTCGATACGGGGTAGAGGATAGCGGTTCTTGACAGTAAGTTTGTTCAGCTCTCTGTAGTCGATGCACATACGGAACGATCCGTCTTTCTTCTTTACAAACAAGACCGGTGCTCCCCAAGGTGAGAAACTTGGTCTTATGAATCCTTTGTGAAGGAGTTCATTAAGTTGACTGGAAAGTTCCTGCATCTCTGCTGGTGCAAGACGATAAGGCGACTTCGCTACTGGGGTAGCTCCTGGAATTAAGTCGATTCTAAACTCGACTTGGCGTTGCGGTGGTAATCCTGGCAGTTCTTCTGGAAAGATATCGGGAAAGTCGCGTACTACCGAGATGCTCTTGATGTCCTTCAGTTCTTGACTTGTATCGACGATGTGCGCTAGGAATGCTCGACAATCCTTCCGCAAGCACTTTCGAGCTTGGATGCACGAAATGATGCGAAGGTTTGCACTAGATTTGTCGCCGTAGATAACTAATGTTTCGTTGTTTGGGAGGTTAAGACGGACTGCTTTCTCAAAGCACATGATGTCGGCGCGAAGAAGGCTCAACCAATCCATGCCGACTATGACGTCAAAACTTTTAATTTAAACCGGCATGAGATTGATTGGGAAAGAATGGCCGTCTAATGTTAACGTACAGCCCATGTATATGCAATTTGTGTTTTCGGTTTTTCCATTGGCCATCTCTATAGTGAATGATTTTTCTAACTTGCTAGGTTTAGGTTTAAGTAAATGAATAAAGTTTTGACTCACGAAACTTCTCTCCGCTCCACTATCGAATAATATGCATGCGTATGAATTATCGAGAAGGAACGTACCAGCAACAATAGTTGGGTCAGCTACAGCTTCGTTGTGGCCTATTGCCAAAACTCGTCTCACACCTCCGGTGCCTGCTGCCTTAGGACAGTTTCTCTGGTAGTGGCCCACCTCGCCACAACCGTAGCAAGCCTGCCCTACACCCGCACCGGGAATTTGAGTGATCGGCTTTGCGGGTTCCTTGCGGAAACGGGCTGTGTGCCCTTTCTGGCTGCAGTTGGCGCACTGCATAGCTCGACAAAGTCCATGGTGGTGGTAATTGCATTTGGTGCATTTTGGGAGGTTGCCTATATAAGGCTTTGTTGGGTAGGTATTTGTAGGAGCTGTAGCAGGTACAGTGGCAGCATTTACTATCAGCAGCTGTTTCTTTGCGGATTCTTGGGAAGATCCACCCTTCCCTTTAATCCATGCCCTCTTCCTGCCATTGTTGTTGTTGTAGTTGTTGTAGTTGTTGTTTGCTTTCTGTGGGGCTGGTGCAGAAGTGGTTGAGTTCTGATGACCTCCGTAGTCGATCAGAGATTGTGCCAGTTCCTTAGCACTTTCAAAGGTGTCAGGTTTAGAAGCTAACACGCTTGATCGCATTTGGGGCGTCAGTCCCCAGATGTACCTTTCTATCTTCTTGCTCTCGGGAGCAATCATATCTGGACAAAGGATTGCCAGCTCGCAGAATCTGTTGGTATAAGTAGCGATGTCGGTACCAACCATTCCGAGAGTCCATAGCTCGTGTTCAAGCTTTTGAATCTCTCCCCGTGGGCAGTATTCTCTCATCATCATGGTCTTCAGGCTCTCCCAGCTTATGGAGTTTGCCACGATTAGGGTAAGTACTTTAACGTGGCCATTCCACCAAGTTAAAGCTTTATCGAGAAGGGTGAAAGTTGCAAATTTGACCTTGCTGTGCTCGGGGCAGGAGCATATTTCAAAGACTGCCTCCGTCCTTTCGATCCACTGCCTCAGGGCCATCACACCACCAGTACCATAAAACAGTCGGGGCTTGGCATTAGTGAAGTCCTTATAGGTGCATTCCCGAGGTGGTCCATGACTCTCGCCATGGTTGGATAGGTGTGTGCCAGATCCCGAGCCATTAGTACTCGAGTTATTGATCTGTGACATGGCAGCTGCCACTGCCGCGGTGACTGCTGCTTGAAACATAACATCATCAAATTGAGGTGGTGGAGGTGGTGGTGGTATAGGTGCTTCCTCACCGTTGTTTCGCCTTGGATTCCTACGCGGAGGCATCCTTCAACTATAGATTGAAAAGACAAGGATAAGAATTTCATAGAATGGAAAAAATGTATGTGTCTCATGAACTAAATCGCTATAGTTCAACAACAGATGAAAGTATAAGTCTTAAAATAGAAAAATGAAAGCTATTTGTAAGACTGAAGGTATGAAACGAGTGTTTGGGTTCACAAAGACCATTCAATGTTCGAACGAAATACTCAACATAGTAGTAATAGTGCCACTTATATTAATATAAAAGTTGTTACAACGATCATGAAAATTTGACCCCTATAAGGGTCTCTGATTACAAAGTTCGAGAAATTTAAAGACTTTTAGCCGAGGTCCTAAGCTATAACAAAATTTGAGTCCTTGACAAGCACTACTTGCGTCGAAGGTTGCGCTTGGAGCTTGACTCCGCATCTGATTGCTTTGACACCATTAGATGCCTATCGAAAGCGTCTTGTTGTTCCCTTAGTTCGGCGAGGGCTGCAATCATTTGCGCTTGAAACGCTTCGGTTTGGAATTGAGCGTTGTCTTGCATCTTGTCCAGCCTACGGATGTCAGAAATGTGAACCTGCACTTCCACGTTGATATCCCGGAGTCGGCTAGCTTGTACTCCAGACTGATAGGACTGATTGGCTAACTTACCCACCATTACCGGGAGTGCTCGATCAGCCGAACCTCCGCCGCGGACATCATAGAAGTCCCGGCACATGTCGTAGGGAGGGCGTAGGTTTTGCTGTTGGCTCCAATGGTGGAGGTGACTTCCCCAGACGGGAGTCGGTCCTTGGAAGTTCCTTACGAAGACGGGAGGTTGAATGGGTGGTGGATCGATAACTTCCGGCTCTGAGTCGGTACCGGAGTCATCACCCACTTCTATGGGTTCCTCGTCCTCTTCGGGATCATCTTCGATCCATCCTCCGTTGCCTTGGTTGGGAAAGTAGGGGTCGCCAGGGTGGTGAAATCCAGCCATTTGACTGTACGAGAAAAAGGGTTATAAGAATTGAGTAAAGCCGGAACATGTAAAACATGTAAGTTAAACTAGTTTAGATAGCAAATACTCCTATAGTATTTAAGTGCTTGTGTTTGATTCTTGTAATGGTTTGGTAAGTTTTGACTTGTTGCTTACTACGATCATTCCTCGATATACGTTGGTCCAATCTTGGGCAAATATAGTTGATCACGCTATATTTGTCCAAAATCTGATTACATATATCGAGTCCTAATCGTAGTGTCAACTTGTCTAAATACTTGTATAGTTGTATAACATGAAAATAGTTCGTGGTAGGCATGTATTTGTACTTAAATGAACTACCAATTTAAGTTGAACGAAACGCTGCTTAAGTGTAAAAAGAAAATTTGTTTTGTCAGAGAGTATTAGTCCCCTAAGCATTTATAGTTTGTATATCTTATGTGGTTCGATATACTTAGTTCACTATAAACATTGCTCTGATACCAATCTGTCACACCCCCAAACCTGAACGGCGGAAACGTTCGGGGGCGGATGACTTCATGTGGTAACGTAACAAATGAATACATAGTAAAGAAAGCAATACAACCATCATATATATAATTGAAAGTTTACATTTGTCAAAGGTTACATGTTCAAAACTCAATTACAATATGATGTCAAAATACGAGATTAAACTGGCGCCGCAGCATCCCTTCATCAAAAGCGAAATGAATACCTGAAATTACTGATTCCCTGGGACATACAAGTAATTTTGAAAGAGTAGATCAGCATTTAAGCTGGTGAATTTCATAAGTATTTAAGTGACAATGTTTGAATGAACTGAAATGTTTTATCTTCGTTTGTTTGTGGTTAGAAAATCCAATATTTTCTACTAGTATAAAAGTAGCCTTCACTCAAGACCAATGTTTGTTTCTAAAATGTATGTAAATGTAAAAGAACCAATGAATTTGAAAACCTTGTAAATCAATGCATTTTAATACCCCTTGTGAGTTTTATAACCATACTATTGACTCTGAATGCCTATACACAACGTTCTTCAGGCGTTGAAATGTTATGACGTGTGTCACCCCAAACGGTGGACTGCAGCTAACAGTCAGGGCGCGGGTTTGTCAAGCCCGTATAGATCTATACACAAACACCATGCTCCCCCTCCAAGGGATTCTGGTATATAATACAGGACTTGAA
Organism: Lactuca sativa; assembly: GCF_002870075.4. Taxonomy (NCBI): domain Eukaryota; kingdom Viridiplantae; phylum Streptophyta; class Magnoliopsida; order Asterales; family Asteraceae; genus Lactuca; species Lactuca sativa. The sequence goes on along the minus strand of NC_056625.2, from coordinate 157,911,992 downwards.
ATGTGTACTCGAACGTACATGAAGTTAGTGTCTCACAAATCCGTGGTATAAAAACAGATCTACTTGTTAAAATGTTACGTTTGTTCTTGTACACGAAAGTGAACTTCTTGAAATATGTGATTCTACTACATAAGAGTTAGAAATTTGTTTCGTAAAACCATACCTATTATAGTTTCCAAAAAGCGTGTCTTGTTTGTTTAGAAACATTGAGAAAAGGAATCGCTTGTTTATGAAATTATAGATTTTTGGGTGTAGAGTCTAGGATAGACAAGAAAAATCTAAGAATAGTTTAGTTTATACATGCATTACAAGAACATTATATTTTAAAAGGTAAAATGCTATTGTGACATATGTTATATATATACATATATACATATATATATATATATAAGTTCCTTTAAATGTTTATAAATCGCATGTGATTTGAATATATAACAGTATATAAAAGAATTTCTTTATGTAACGCACGATAATACTCGTGTGTTTTACTTGTAATCCCCCCCTTTGAAAGCATATAAAAGTATTTAGAATAATTAAAAAGGTTGATTTAGGGGTATGAAACTCACTTGAAAGTTTGAAGATAGCGAGATGGAAAACCGGGCAGAGTTTCGTCTCGGGAAACGGATTTTCCTCGGGATTCTCGGGAATCTCGGGAGTAAAATCGACCTTCGGGACTTGAGCCAAAAAGACCAGAGCTTCGGGTTTGAACGGACACGGAAAACGAGGCAAAGTTGAGAGAGAGAGAAGAGAAATGAACCCTTTCTTTGGAAACCCTCGCATTCTATTTATAGGAAGGCTGGTCTGCCTCGGTACGCGGGGCGTACGCTCGTACGCGCTGCGTACGCGTACGTCATGCATGACCGAAGCCTCGACTGCCTCGGTTCGGATGGGACGGGTTGTTGGGGAGGTGGGTCGGATGGGACGCCGGGTCGGATGGGACGTCGGGTCGGACAGGTCGGACGGGTCGGATGGATCGGATTCCTCGGATATGGCGACGTGGACGATCCGAGGCCAATCCTCTCGGTTACGCGGGGCGTACAGGAGTACGCAGCGCGTACTTCGGAGGAGGATGCTGACTCCCCTTCGGATAATATCCGAATTTTGAATTAAATAAATAATTAATTTATTTAATAAACTTCAAAAATCCATATCTTCTTCATACGAACTCCGTTTTCGATGGTCTTTATATCCTCGCGTAGGTGAGACTATGCTCTACAACTTTCGTTTAGACTCCGTCGGCAAATTCCAAAATTATATTTTTATTATTTATTAAAAATCCATCGTGTTTAAGGAATTTCTTAGAAAATTCATAACTTCTTTATCTGATGTCGGTTTTTGCCAGACCTTTTACCGCTGGAATACCATTGTCGAGACCTTCGATTCTCGTTTAGGTCATTCCGGCCAAAAGTCGCTCGATCTCCGATTCGAGTTTTTAGCGGTCTGTTGCTAAGCCGAACTTGGAAAAATCACATATTCGCTATATGAAGTCGGATTTGGGCGTTCTTTTCACGTACGATCATGGTTCAAAGACATTTAATCATAGAAGGAAATTAAATAGAACTATTTGTACGTTTTATTATGAAAGTAAATTTTATTACTTAGAAGCGGTTACAATACCTGACCCATTTTGGTCCTTACAAGGAGTTGAAATATCGGGTTGCCACACATAATATATTAATAAATCATATTTAATCCTTTCTCTCCATAATTCATCCTATCAAGTTGCTTTTGTGAAGGCAACCCAAAAGGTCCATGCACCATCGGGTCAAGTACATACCAAAATAGTTATGGACTTAGACACTAATCCAACAATAACTTCTTTTGTATAACTCGTATTTTGCTATTCTTTATATCCCCGAAATCCTTGTTTCGACCACTACAAATTTATGTAAAGATATCGGGCTTATCTCACACTTTAATTTTGACGCTTATGTTTATTCTTAATTAACTAAGCCCTAATAATTAAGCATAAAGCACATAATTCACATAATATTCACGTAATTCCTTTTCATTTCTTCAAAATGAGTTACAAAGGCTAACCTAGACTATCAACTCAATATAAATGCCTAGGCTAGAAACACGAGTGTTACAATTCTCTCCCCCTTAGGATGATTCCGTCCCTGGAATCATATATCACCAAACAAATGCGGGTAGCGAGTCATCGTGTCACTCTCCGTTTCCCAAGTGAGATTTGGTCCATTCGTTTGTTTCCAGCGCACAAGCACTAAATCGACCATCTTGTGTCGTAACTTCATAGTCTTATGGTCAACGATTGCCTCGGGTTCTTCGATCAACCTCTTGTTTTCATCCAACCTTAACTTAGAAATCAGAATTATGTCGGGTACATCTCCCATGAATTTTCTCAAGTAACACACATGATAGGTGTTATGAATACCCTCCAGTTCTTCCGGTAACTCTAGCTTCTAAGCTTGATTCCCGATCTTCTGAAGAACTTTGAACAGTCCAATAAACCTTGGACTCAACTTTCCTCATTTCCCAAATCTTATAAGTCCCTTCCACGACAAGACTTTAAGTAAAATCGAATCTCCAACTTCAAAGGTTATCGGTTGTCTTTTCTTGTCAGCATAACTCTTTTGTCGATCTTGAGCAGCTAACATCCTTTCCCTTATCACTTTCAAGTTTTCAACAGTCTCATGGACTATTTCAGGTCCCATAAACTGCTTTTCCCAAGCTTCCAGCCAACATGATGGCGTTCGACACTTTTCCCCATACAAAGCGTGATAAGGTGCCATCTTAATGCTTGAGTGGAAACTATTATTATAAGAGAATTCTACTAAAGGTAAGTGTTCATCCCAGTTACCTTGGAATTCTAGGGTACATGCTCTCAGCATATCCTCTAATGTTTGAATCGTTTGTTCGCTCTGACCATCGGTTTGCGGATGATACGTTGTACTCACACACAACTTAGTACCCAATTCCTCTTGTAGACTCCTCCAAAATCTCGAGGTAAAACGGCTATCACGATCGGACACAATCATTAACGGAACACCGTGAAGCCTCACAATTTCCTTCACATAAGAATTCGCAAGTTTATCCATAGACCACTTCTCTTTTGCTGCTATGAAATGCGCACTCTTAGTGAAGCGATCAACGACAACCCAAATCATGTCGTGACCGTTCCTTGTTCTGGGCAGTTTACTCACAAAATCCATGGTGATGTCTTCCTATTTACCCATACGTACGGGTAAAGGTTCTAAACTCCCATGCGGTTTCTGATGTTGTGCCTTAACCCTAGCACAGGTTACACACTCGGCCACATACTTAGCAACATCGAGCTTCATCGTCGGCCACCAATAATAGGGTTTTAGATCCTTATACATTTTTGTACTGCCGGGATGAATCAAATACATGGTCTTGTGAGCTTCTTCCATCAGAAGATCTCTTACTCCGCCCGTCTTAGGTACCCAAATCCTATCTTGGAATACCTTCAACCCTTGGTTGTTTGTACCGAACACAAACGTTCTTCCTTTCGGTCATTTTTCCCTCAAGCTTCCTCTTGAGCTTTCTTTATACTTTCCACAATTGTCGAGACAACTTCAATTCTCAACGCTCTTGGCCTTTTCTTTTCACGGTTTACCTTCCGACTGAGAGCATCAACAACCACATCTGCTTTACCAGGGTGGTAAAGTATCTCACAGTCGTAGTCCTTAAGTAACTCTAGCTAGCGTCGTTGCCTCATGTTCAATTCCGTTGGATTAAAGAGATATTGAAGACTCTTATGACCAGTGAAAAGTTTACACTTTGTGCCATAAAGATAATGCCTCCATATCTCTAGGGCGAATACTATCGGTGCCAACTCCAAATCGTGAGTGGGGTAGTTCTATTCATGCTCCTTCAATTGCCTTGATGCATACGCTATCACTTTATCCCTTTGGGTCAGAACACAACCTAACCTAACTCCAGACGCATCGCTATAAACTGCGAAGTCATCAACTCCTTCAGGCAACGAAAGAATCGGTGCATCACACAATCTCTTCTTCAACTTCTCAAAGGATTCCTTATGCTTCTCATTCCAAGCCTAAGTAGCTCCTTTGTTGGTCAAAGTTGTTAATGGTGTAGCAATCGAAGAAAATCCTTGGATAAACCTTCTGTAATATCCAGCTAATCCTAAAAAGCTTTGAATCTCCGTAGGGCTTTTTGGTTGTTCCCACTTCATCACAACTTCAATCTTTGCTGGGTCAACCATTATTCCTTCTTGGTTAACCACATGACCTAAAAATTGGACTTCTTGAATCCAAAATTCACATTTGGAGAACTTGGCATACAAATTCTCCTTTTTCAGGACTTCTAGCACTTCACGCAGATGCTTTTCATGCTCCTGCTTGCTTTTTGAATAAATCAAGATGTCATCTATGAATACTATCATGGATTTATCTAGGAATGGTTTACAAACCCTATTCATCAAATCCATGAAAGCTGCTGGGACATTGGTTAGTCCGAACAACATAACCAAAAATTCATAGTGTCCATATCTTGTTCTAAACGCAGTCTTTTTGATATCCTGCTCTCTCACCTTTAGTTGATGGTATCCCGACCTAAGATCGATCTTCGAGAAATAGCTCGAACCCTGTAACTGGTCGAACATGTCTTGGATCCTTGGCAACGGGTACTTGTTCTTTATCGTCACTTTGTTCAGCTCTCTGCAATCGATGCACATTCTCATGCTTCCGTCTTTCTTCTTTACAAATAACACAGGAGCTCCCCAGGGCGATGAACTAGGTTGAATGAAACCTTTGTCCAATAACTCCTGAAGTTATGTCATAAGTTCTTTCATCTCTATTGGTGCTAATCGATATGGTGCTTTTGCTATCAGCATCGTTCCTGGTAACAAGTCGTTACGAAATTCTACTTGTCGATCAGGGGGCAATCCAGGAAGATCTTCGGGAAAGACTTCTGGATAATCACACACCACCGGAATATTCTGCACCTCCTTCTTTTCCATCTTAGCATCGATCACGAACGCTAGATATGATGTACATCCCTTGGCCAAACACTTTCTGGTTTTCATTAGGGAAATGATTCCAGAATTTACTCTGCGTTTGTCTCTATACACCATAAATGACTCTTTCCCTAGCGGGTTTACTTTTACTATCTTTTTTCTACATAATATTTCAGCATCGTTGGCGCTAAACCAATCCATTCCTAAAACTATGTCGAATCCATTTAACTCGATAGGCAATAATTCCTCGTAGAACTTATTCCCATCTAAGTCAATGAGGATGTTTTTCATACGATGGCTAACAGGTACAAACCTGCCACTAGCAATCTCAACTAATAAGGCATCAACTAGCCTATCTACAAGCAAAGCTAGCTTTCTACCAAATTCATGCGATATAAAGGAGTAATTGGCTCCAGAATCATACAAAATTTGGGGAGGCAATTCGTTTACAAGAAAGGTACCTGAAGCGACATCGACTTCTTCTTTTGCAGCTTCAAGTGTCATCTGAAAGGCTCTCGCCTTCAACTTTGGTGGTAGATTGGGCTTTGCTGCATCCTTCCTCTTTCGACAGTCTTTAAGAATATGCACTACTTCATGGCACTCAAAACATACCCTCTTGTCGGACAGACACACATTGGCATAATGCCCAGTCTTTCCACATTTGAAGCAAGTCACCTCCTCACTACATCTCCCAAAGTACTTTTTCTTGCACTTCTCACACCATTTCACTTCACCTCCTCCTCCTCCTCCAAACTTCTTGGACTTAGAAAATTTTCTTTTCTTGTTGGAACCTGAAGTTCCTTCAAATTTTCTCTTTTCACCAACTTCTGCCCTCTCTAGACCCTTCTCTTTGATCTGAACCTCAACATTCTTAGCAGCCCAGATGGCGGCTCTCAAAGTGGTTGCTTGCTTAACCATCGGACCAAAGTCCACTGGTAATCCGAGGGCAAACTTGTTGACCTTAGAGAGTTCAGTTGGAACTAGATGAGGAAGAAGCTTCATCTTTTCCATAAAACTAGCAGCGTATTCAGTAACGCTCATCTTTCCTTTCTTTAAATTCTGGAACTCATTATTGATTTCCAGAAGATCCTGCTCAGAGTAGTACTGCAATTTCATTCGAATCAGCTAGTAACTTCCACCAGCTCAATACACCAGACTTTAATAGAGGAATCGCATATGCAGTCTTTTGTTTGTTGCTGCACTCGCAACTTTCAAACATCGTCTCCATTTCGGAGATCTAATTCATGACTTCCACCGGTGTCGGACTTCTAGATAGACACGGCGGTTTAGATGCCATGAAATCTTTGTATTTGCATCCGTGTCCATCAACTCCTCCATCCTGGTTGTTTTGTCTAACTATCGGTGGGTTGGCTTGACCAAGAGTCCCACTGTAGTTCCCTCCTACTGATTGCCCTTCATTCAATACGGGCTGTTCAATAGGCATTGTAGTCTCTTCCCTATGTTGTTGTAGTAATCACCTTGTCTCCTCCATTTGGCGATCTAACATCATCTGTATCATTGCATGTACCCCAGCCATCGTCATTGGCTCAGGTGTAGCTCCTACAACAGGTACTTGCTCAACTAGTTGAGGTTGAGGCTGTTGATCCCCGTTTCTGTTTGCATTTGCAGCTCCACTACGAGTTCTTGCCATTACAATCTATATAACGAATAAGGCGAATTTAGGTCTTTATCTTTGTTATACATGTCAATTCCCTTATCACTCCGAAACGTTTACATGTTAGTTCTAATCTCGTTATCGTATGCTTAGAATCCTACACACATAAGGTTTCCAGATACGGTCGGCAACAGACCATAGATCCGAACAAATAATGGCACACATGGGAAACACATAGCATTTAGCACATAAGGGCATTTTAGGCATCTTCCCTAAAATAAACTAGTGCTCATGACTAAAATATGGTAGACACTCATCTCACAATCATCACTTAGCATTCTAAGTTCAAGTCTAGAAATTCTACAATTTCGTAGTTCGCTTAAACTAATGCTCTGATACCAACTGTGACATCCCCCAATTTCTCGGCCAGAAAAGACTGATTTAATTTATGCTTTTTAAAATAAAATTAGAGAAACCTTTTTAAAAGATGTTGCGGAATTGGTCACAAACAAGACATTATAAGCCTTTCAACAGTTATTTACAACTAATGGCCTATAATCCAAAAATCTCTCGTCGTCCTCCGACTATGCTCGGAGTCCACTACCTGTAACATAAAAAGCTGAGTGGGTCAGGCTTGGGAGCCTAGTGAGCATATAGGGTTTTCAACCCACAATAATAATAAACTTATTAAGTTCACCAATCAACAATAACCCTGATTACCCGTTCCCGTTATCCTCACTTTATGTCCCTAAACACTTTTCACAAGGGACCTAGCCTAAAGAATATCATCAGGATGGACACTACTGCTAAGGGGTTTCCTCAGCCATACATTTCCTAGAGGAAACCATGAGGGGGATGGAGTACAACGAATGAACACTCTCAGTTCATTAACACCTACAGGTTGCGGACCTGCTAATGTTTCCCACTGGATTGTCTAGAAAGTCTGTGGTCGTCATCCAAACTCCGCTAGATCACTGGATCTCAAAACACATCGAGGCCTCTCAACAATTTTATTTTTATCACACATCACTATCTACCCATGTTCTACCCAACATATTTGTAGATAAAAATACTTATACGGTTTAAAACTTGTATAAAACATCAACACAACAGTCACCTCAAATAAACAATTAATATATTTGCACATAACACGTATTATAAGGTAAATACTTCATATCTATGTGTAAAATGAAAGTGACTATACACTCACATGATTTGATGATAATCGGTCAGCAATTCGTTTCCTAAAATGATCGTTTCTAATAAACCCGGGAGTTTTAATGAGAAACCGGGCTTTGCAAAAGTCGGGCTTCAAAATTGAAAAGATAAATTTTCCGGGCTTCTCGGGCACTTCGTGGAGGATACCGGGCTTTACAGTCGATACCGGGGCTTTGCGGGATGTTAACATGAAGAAAATATGGGTTTAGGACATAAAATTGACAAATTTTCAAAGTTACCAGGGAGGTCTCGCACCCTTCTATTTATAGGGGCGAGGCTTCTGATCCAAGGACTGAGAAGAGGCCACGCGTCGCAGATCCGAAGCTCACAGGGGAGGGCTTGCACGTGGGTTGCGCGTGGCTCGCACATGGCTCGCACATGCAAGGGGCTCACTGTCGCCTTCTGATTGGACCACGGTCTAGTCTGAGGCTTCGAACGTGGCTCCTTCTGCGAGGCTCGGACACGAGGAATGGAACACGTGTCGGAGCTCTAGTGGACCGAACTTCGGATGCGAGGGCAGGCGACACGTATCGCCAAGTGGCTTCGGTGACTCAGCAGAATTCGGATACGTGGCACATGTGAGGCGAGGGTGACGTGGCACTTCCGGGTGAAGCTTATCTATGCGAAATTTAATTTTGTGCCAAAATCTTCTAAAATTCATAACCTTCGCATACAACCTCCGTTTTTGACGTTCTTTATATGCACACGTAGCTAAAATTACACTCTACAACTTCCATTTAAACTTCGTCGGCTAATTTTGAATTTAAATTTTATATTATTATTTTTAACAGACCGGGACAGGAAATCCGTTAAAAATTCATAACTTCTTCATTTGACGTCCGTTTTCGTCAGACTTTTTACCGTTGTGCTCCTAATGACGAGATCTTCGATTCTCGTTTAGGTGGTGTTGGGTCAAAATCGCTCGATCTAAAATTCGAGTTTTTAGCTGTCTACTGCTAAGCTGAAACTTCGAAAAATCATAACTTCCTCATACGAAGTCAGATTTGGGCGTTCTTTTTATCGAACTTCTCGGTTTGACAAATACTAAAACTTTCGTTTAGATCACTAAGGCAAAAAAGTAGTTTCTCAAAAACTCACTTTTTACGACATTCAACACCGTGCCGGTTTTGTTGCGAAATTTCGACAGGTCATAACTTGGATTTTAGAATTCTTTATATCCCCGAAATGCTTGATTCGATCACTACAACTTTATGTAAAGATATCGGGCTTATCTCACACTTTAAATTTGACGCTTATTTTTACTCTTAATTAATTAAGCCCTAATAATTAAGCATAAAACACATAATTTACATAATATTCACATAATTCTCTTTCATTTCTTCAAAATGAGTTACAAAGGTTAACCTAGACTATCAACTCAATATAAATGCCTAGGCTAGAAACACGAGTGTTACACAAATGGATGTCAAAACCTCTTTCATTAATTAAAAGTTGGCTGAGGATGTTTATATGGCTCAGCCAGAGGGTTTTGTCGATCAAAAGTGCCCTAACAGAGTGTGTAAGCTTGAGAAATCCATTATGGGTTGAAACAATCATCTCGCAGATGGAATATGTGTTCTGATGAGAAAGTCAAAGAGTTTGGCTTTTTATGGAGCGAAGATGAGTCATGTGTATATGTCAGGGCTAGTGGGAGTATAGTTTGATTTTTGGTACTGTATGTGGATGACATTCTACTCATAGGATATGACATCCCAACTTTGTAGGAGGTTAAGTCCTTCCTTGGGAAGTGTTTCGTTATGAAGGACTTTGGAGAAGCTACCTATAACCTAGGGATAAGGATATTGAGAGACAGGATTAAAAGACTAAATGGACTTAGTTAGAGTACCAACTTGGATAAGGTGTTGAAAACATTCAACATGCATAATTCCACGAAATGTGACTTACCAATCTAGCACAATGCCAAACTAAGTAAGCCTCAGAGTCCGAGTACAGATGCTAGGATAGTTGAGACGAGTCGATTACCATATGCTTCCGTTGTTGGCTCGATCATGTCACTGTTATGACTTGTACTCGCTCTGATATGGCCTTTTCTTTAAGCATGGTCTACAGATATCAAGGAAATCTTGGCAAGGCTTACTGGACTACGGTAAAGAACATTCTCAAGTACCTGCGGAGGACTAAGGATTGGGTTCTTACTCTCGGTGGCAGTGATAACTTGAGAGTAGTTGGGTATAGTGATGCTAGCTTTCAGACAGATATGGATAATTTACGTTCTCAATCAGGTTGGGTCTTTACCCTAAATGGAGGAGCAATTACATGGAAAAGTTCCAAGCAGGAGATAGTAGTTGATTCTACTTTTGAATCAGAGTACATAGTAGCAAGTGAAGCGGAAAGGAGGGGATATGGCTAAAAAACTTCATTGGAGACCATGGAGTTGTGCTAACTATACTGGAGCCTATGGAGATTTTGTGTGACAGCAATAGTGCGGTTGCCTTAGCCAAGGAATCAACTGATCACGGTAGATCCAGACACACATTGACAAAAAATATCACTTCATAAGACACAAGATAGAAGGACTCCTCGTGGCAAAGAGGGTATCATTAGAAGAGAACCCTGCAGATCCCCTCATGAAGGGACTGACTAGGGTTAGGCATTTGCAACATGTTAGTAGGATCGGGCTGATTAAATAAAAGTTGTTTATTTATGATGAAGGTGTTGCTATCTTGTGTTAATCGTTTATTATTGTTTCAATTTTGCATGTTTTGACTTCCAGAGTAATTATATTATTCAATCCCTCAACATTTAGTCATACTTTGGAAGTAGGTATTGAATTAAGACTGTCATGAATTGGGCATGTAGATTTTTATAAGGTGCATTAGACATAGCAATGGTTGCTGCAACATTTATGAGTACCCTTAAGGTCTAAGTATTGGATTAAAACCATGCTCACTTGTATCACTTTAGTGAATTTATCTTGAGTGATCGTGACATGGTAATATCATATAAATCTTCAAACCTAGAGATATGAGTTCTTGACTAGGAGTTGGTTATCCAATGATTGTACGAAAACACATCATTAATTTGATGTCATAAAACGTGCTTTTGTGCATAATTCAACAGCTCATTAGTACAAGCATATGAGTCGAAGTTTATCTGTTCCTTTTAGGAATAGAATTGATATCTGGTCCCCTCCATGATTTGGTTTTGACTTATGTGTCGGGCCTGGTCAGAACCTAATTGATGTGTTCAATTTAGTTCTATGTCAAACAAATCAGAGATCGAGAAACAAACTGTTGGACGATAAGTATGACATTGTTCCATGTATTTGTCCGGCTGATATCTTGAGAACATAGGATTATATGATCACTTATATAAAATGGCGCATCATAGTTCAACAAGTCTTTAAAAAGATACGATTGCTGGTTGGTTCCTGAAGTTTTACTTGCAACTATAGTTATCAGACATATCCAAGTGGGATATTGTTGGATAAGGTGTCTAATTCCGTAACTATATTTGGTATGAACTTGACCCGACCCGGCATGGTTCATTTGGGATGCACTTTACCTATCAATTTGTATGGATATATTCTTGAGAATAAGATATTTATGATGTATTAATATATTATAAGTTATAATATATTAATAAGAAATCATATTATTTAATTAGTATTGATCAAGAATTAATTTCGAATTAATATAGTGATCAAAAGGGGCTAATTAAATATGGACTCTTACATATATATGGATTGGGCTAAGATTTATTTAGGATGGACTAAGAGTGTATGGAAGTCCATGGATAGGCCATGGAGCTTTTAACCCCTGGATCGTATGTAAATGAAAAGTCATGGGTATTAGGGTTTACATGCATGTAACCCTAATCCTCCATTCTATATAAAGATGTCCTTGGCACTTGAAATGGTACTAGTGTGTGAGAGAACAAGGGTGGGCCGATTTCTAGAGAGCATCATATTATCTCAAAGCTTCCAACTTGTTTTTGGTGATTTGTGATTCCACTTGAGGGACCCACATTATTAGTGCTAGGCACTAAAGACTCCAAGCAATCAACCACAAGTAAAGGTATGTTACTCTAATAAAGTTATATATTACAAGTACCCCATAACATGCTAGTTAGGTTGAGAACCTTGGAAAATCAAATTTGCATGTATTTTATAGAAAACATAGATCCAAGGTTTCTAGGGTTGCATGTACACCATAGGAGTGTTAGGGGGACTCGACGATTCCAAGCACAAATTCATCCTAGTCGTCGAGTAGGTTCTTGCGTTGGACGAGTAGGAGGCCCAAAATGCAGTTTTTCGAGTTTTGCTATTGGAAATGGACTAGGATCATTACCCTTAACTGTTTTAGACTTATAAAACATGTTTTTTGATGCGGTAATGATTATGTTAATCCATTTTCAATGGTAATTATCAAAATTTCTAGTTTTATATGTGTTTATATGATTCTTGAATTTATTTATGTGAGTGTTCATACTTATGAGTTTTAGTAGATAGTAGGAATTATTTGTAACTTGTTTGTTAGTATAATTCTTGAACTAAATGCCTATTGATGGAGTCCATAATTTGTCCGCAAGTGATGCATTAGCAAAAGTCACTTCTTTAAAAGAGTTATTAAAGAATCATAGGTTACATAAAATGAATGGTCTTTATTTTAATAGACAATTAAAATCATAAGTTATGAAATTGAAAAGTCTTGAATAGTTTCAAAAGTTTCCCTTAAGTCTTGGAATTTGTAAAGTCTCACACCTTAATGATTTAATTCCGAATTGAACCTTAGAACTTTGAAAGTTTAAAATTCAACCTCTATACTATTATTATATTAAATGTTTAAATTATATATATATATATATATATATATATATATATATATATATGTATAAGAATAAGTCAGTCTTACCGTTAGTAGGCCGCATTCATGAAGTCGGTCTATAAAGGGGGTATAAGGTTACAGCCTATAAAATGGCAGCTTAATGGGTGTCCACTCTCACGCACCGCTTCGTTTATTGGTGGGCGTCGTTGGCCGAACGGGTTGAATAGGAACTTAATCCTCATTAAAAGTATAATGAAATCATAAAATAACTAAAACTTTAATAATTCCCAATCTTAGTTACTTTAGAAAAAATGTGAAATGGGTGCTAACCCATGAAATTAAACTTTGCACCTTACCAAGTCGTTAATGGAGTGTGTGTGATTAACCGACACACTAACAAGGACTAGTAAGTGTAACAAAGGGTAACTTAATGTTTATCATAGATCGGTGGAGCGTGTGTGGTTAACCGGCACATCGATTAGGTGATAAAGTTAAGGGTACGAAGTCAATTTGCATGGTTATTCAAACCTTGTTTGTGATCCTCGGCATCCCAGTCACAAAATTGAGAGGGAACAATCGAGATTTAAACATGCCATTGAAAGTTCAATGAAACTCAAAAGATCTAGGTGTTTCAAATCTGATAAAAACTTAATAGTTTATTCTTTTTTTCATGGTGGAATTTGGTAAATCGTCACTCACCTACCTTCAAATACTTTATAGCTTGGATTACGATATCCCTCTTCCAAGTTATGAAATAGTTTGTTGGGTCCTAGCCTTAATAATTCGTTTGAGTGACTTATTATGGACTCTTTATCTAATCTGAACTAGTCTTTCTTTCTTTTTAGATGTCTTCCAACACTACTACTCGCTCAGACCTTGCATGATCCTTTTCCCTCATGAACTTGTGTGGGAAAATCACTTTTCATGGGTCTAATTTCAATGAACGGATTAGGAACATCAGGATGATTACTCGCTACAAGGGGAAGGAGTATGTCCTTGATAAGGAACTAAGGGTTATTGATGAGTCGACTACTACTCCTGAGGAGATTGTTGAGTACACTACTCATGAGAAAGATGCCACTAAGGTGTCTTGCATCAAGTTGGCCACAATGACAACAAAACTCCAGAAATCCTATGAAGATTTCTACCCTTTTGAGATGCACCAGGACTTGACGGAAAGGTACCATCAGAGTACTCGTCAGGAGAGGTATGAAATCATTTCCTCCATGATAACAACTAGGATGAAGGATGGTGAACCCATCACCGGCCACTTGAAGAAAATGCAAATGTTCGTGGACCGGTTGCTAAACCTAAATGTGTACTTTCCTGAGGACATCGCGTTTGATATCATTCTCCATTCCTTACCTCCAAGTTATGATCATTTTCGCATGACTTATCATATGAACAAAGAGGAAGTTATGCTTATCAAACTTCAAGGACTTTTAAGGACCGCTAAAAGTGGCCTTAAAAGTAAATCGGTTGTTACTTCTACTCCTACTACAGCCCCTGTTCTAGCAATTGGGCAGGGAAAGGGGAAGAAGAGGAAGACCCCTTTGAAGGGTACCAAGGGAAATTCTCTTGATGGCTCCTCTTCAAGTGGAACCAAAAGTGGTTCCATTCTTCCTTCTTCAAATGCAAAGGAAGCACAATTCTTCTACGGCCATGAAAAGGGGCATTAGAAGCGAAGCTGCCCCAAGTACTTGCAAGATGTTAGGGATGGGAAAGTAAAACCCGCATATGTAGGTATCTACACTATATTTTCTAATAAGTCATCTCATACTAATTCTATGGTTCTTGATATAGGTTGTGTTTTTCAAATTTGTACTGATTTGCAAGGCTTAAGAAGAAGTGAAGAAGTGGAGCACGGGAAGACAAACTTAATCATGGGCAATAGGAAAGCATCACTTGTAACCAAGATTGGAGTTTATTCTTTATTACTTAGTAATGGGTTAACTTTAGGTTTGAATAAATGTTGTTACTCGTCTGAAATGGCGAGAAATATTATTTCCTTTCATAGTTTGTACAAGCAAGGATTCACATTTTCATTTGATAATAAAATTGGTGCAATTAATGCTTTTTATAATGATGTGTTTTATTTTAAAGCATTACTTTATGATGGTGTATGTTAAACTGTGTGGGTTGTAGACAACCTCGGAAATAATGTATTACATATTGATTCTTCGATTAGCTAGGATAAAGCATCCTTGTGGCGTTTTTGTCTTGGACATCTTAACAAGAAGCGCATAGGCCAGCTCCAATGTGCTGGAGTTTTGGAATCATTTGACCTAAAGTTGGTTAATAGTTGCGAGTCTTGTTTACTTGGAAAAATAACAAAGTCACCCTTCACTGGTATTTGTGCTAAGGGTGATGGTTTGTTGGACCTCATACACACAGATGTGTGTGGACCCTTCAACACAGCCATAAGGGATGCGAAACCGCTTCTATGTGACTTTTACTGATGATTACAGCAGATATGGCTATATCTACTTAATCAAGCATAAGTCATAAACCATTGAAAAGTTCAAAGAGTTTATGCAGGAAGTGGAGAATCAACTGGGCAGGAACATTAAGATGCTCCGATCCGATCGGGGAGGAGAGTATCTTAGTATCAAGTTCCTTGAATATCTTAAGGAATGTGGAATTGTTTCACAATTGACACCTCGAAGGGCACCATAGTTGAATGGTATGGATGAAAAGTGCAATTGAACCTTGTTGGACATGGTTCGTTCCATGATGAGATGAGCTTCGTTACCAATCTCATTATGGGGATATGCCTTAGAGACTGTTGCCCATATCCTTAATCTAGTGCCTACTAAAATGGTAGCCAAAACACCTTATGAGATGTGGACTGTGAAAGTTCCCAATTTAGACCACATCAAGATTTGGGGTTGCGAGGCTTTCGTGAGGCGCGAGACTCACGACCAGCTCGAACCTCGAAGTGAGAGGTGTATTTTCATCGGCTACACACATAAATCTTTTGGTTACCTATTCTACAGACCCAGTAAGAATGTGGTCTTTGTGGCAAGGAGAGGAGTCTTTAGATAGAGAGATTTTATATGCCAAGGAAATAGTGGGAGGCAAATTGACCTTGAAGAGCTTCATGAGTCAAGTGGTGAAGGAACCTCAAACACTAGCGATCAACCTGAGGAGGAAACTCTTGTTGACCCGATAGATAAGTCTTTACCTCTAAGGTGTTCCACTAGGGTTAGGAACACACATGATTTTTATTATAGTTATCATATCACAGTAGAAGGTGATATGTTTATCAATGATAGTATGCTGGTAGATTTTCATGAACCTAATAACTATAGGGATGCCATGGCAGGCCCTGAGTCTGCTAAGTGGAATGAGGCTATGGACAGCGAGATCCAATCCATGTATAACAATCAAGTTTCGAACATTGTTGATAATGTACCATGTGGTAAGATACTTGGGTGCAAATAGATCTTCAAGAAGAAGACCGAAATGGATGGGATAGTACATACGTATAAAGAGCGACTGGTGGTGATGGGCTTTACTCAAAGTCCGGGAGTTGACTATAATGAGACCTTCTCACCAGTAGCAAAGATTAAATTTATTAGGGTTGTGCTAGCCATTACTGCATTTCATGATTATGAAATATGGAAAATGGATGTCAAAACCACTTTCATTAATTGAAAGTTGGCTGAGGATGTTTACATGGCTCAACCAAAGGGTTTTGTCAATGAAAAGTTCCCTAACAGAGTGTCTAAGCTTGAGAAATCCATTTATGGGTTGAAACAAGCATCTCGCAGATGGAATATGTGTTTCGATGAGAAAGTCAAAGAGTTTGGCTTTTCGACGAGTGAAGATGAGTCATGTGTATATGTTAGGGCTAGTGGGAGTATAGTTAGATTTTTGGTACTGTATGTGGATGACATTCTACTCATAGGATATGACATCCCAACTTTGTAGGAGGTTAAGTCCTTCCTTGGGAAGTGTTTCGTTATGAAGGACTTTGGAGAAGCTACCTATATCCCAGGGATAACGATATTAAGAGACAGGAGTAAAAGACTAATTGGACATAGTCAGAGTACCTACTTGGATTAGGTGTTGAAAAGATTCAGCATGCATAATTCCACGAAATAGGACTTACCAATCTAGAACAATGCCAAACTGAGTAAGCCTCAGAGTCCGAGCACAGAGGCCGGGATAGCTGAGATGAGTCGATTACCATATGCTTCCGTTGTTGGCTCGATCATGTATGTTATGACTTGTACTCGCTTTGATGTGGCCTTTTCTTTGAGCATTGTCTGCAGATATCAAGGAAATCTTGGCAAGGCTTACTGGACTATGGTAAAGAACATTCTCAAGTACCTGCGGAGGATAAAGGACTGGGTTCTTACTCTCAATGGTAGTGATAACTTTAGAGTAGTTGGGTATAGTGATGCTAGCTTCTAGACAGATAGGGATAATTTCCCTTCTCAGTCAGGCTGGGTCTTTACCCTAAATGGAGGAGCAATTACATGGAAAAGTTCCAAGCAGGAGATAGTAGTTGATTCTACTTTTGAATCATAGTACATAGCAGCAAGTGAAGCGGCAAAGGAGGGGATATGGCTGAAGAACTTCATTGGAGACCTTGGAGTTGTGTTAACTATACTGGAGCCTATGGAGTTTTTTTGTGACAACAATAGTGTGGTTGCCTTAGCCAAGGAATCAAGTGATCACGGTAGATCAAGACACATTGACAAAAAATATCACTTCATAAGACACAAGATAGAAGAAGGACTCCTCGTGGCAAAGAGGGTATCGTTAGAAGAGAACTCTGCAGATCCCCTCATGAAGGGACTGACTAGGGTTAGGCATCTGTAGCATGTAAGTAGCATCGGGCAGATTAAATAAAAGTTGTTTATTTATGATTAAGGCGTTACTATATTGTGTTAATCGTTTACTATTGTTTCAATTTTGCATGTTTTGACTTTCGGAATAATTATATTATTCAATCTCTCAACAGTCAGTCATACATTGGAAGTAGGTATTGAATTAAGACTGTCATGAATTGGGCATGTAGATTTTTATATGGTGCATTAGACATAGCAATGGTTGCTGCAACATTTATGAGTACTCATAAGGTCTATATATTGGATTAAAACCATGCTCACTAGTATGACTTCATTGAATTTATCTTGAGTGATCGTGAGATGGTAATATCATATAAATCTTCAAACCTAGAGATATGATTTGTTGACTATGAGTTGCTTATCCATTGATTGTACGAAAATGCATCATTAATTTGATGTCAAAAAACGTGCTTTTGTGCATAATTCAACAATTCGTTAGTACAAGCATATGAGTCGAAGTTTATCTGTTCCTTTTAGGAATATAATCGATATCTGGTCCCCTCGATGATTTGGTTTTGACTTATGTGTCAGGCCCGGTCAGAACCTAATTGATGTGTTCAATTTAGTTCTATGTCAAACAAATTAGAGATCGAGAAACAAACTGTTGGACGATAAGTATGACATTGTTCCATGTATTTGTCCGGCTGATATCTTGAGAACATAGGATTATATGATCACTTATCTAAAATGGCGCTTCAAAGTTCAACAAATTTTTTAAAAGCTACGATTGATGGGTGGTTCCTGAAGTTGTACTTGCAACTATAGTTACCAGACTTATCCAAGTGGGATATTGTTGGATAAGGTGTCTAAGTCGGTAACTATATTTGGTATGAACTTGACCCGACCCGACATGGTTCATTTGGGATACACTTCACCTAACAATTTGTATGGATATATTCTTGAGAATAAGATATTTATGATCTATTAATATATTATAAGTTATAATATATTAATAAGAAATCATATTATTTAATTAGTATTGATCAAGAATTAATTTGGAATTAATATAGTGATCAAAAGGGGCTAATTAAATATGAACTCTTACATTATTGGTGCTTCCAACTTGTTTTTGGTTATTTATGAATCCACTTAAGGCAGCCACATTATTGGTGCTTGGCTCTAAAGACTCCAAGAAATCAACCACATGTAAAGGTATGTTACTCTACTAAAGTTTTATATTACAATTACCCTATAACATGCTACTTAGGTTGAGAACCTTGGAAAATCAAATTTGCATGTATTTTAGAGAAAACATAGATCCAAGGTTTCTAGGGTTCATTGTACACCAGAGGAGTGTTAGAATCCTCTAAACCCTCCAGTATGTACTTGACCCGGTTATGCATGGTCCTTTTAGGTTGCCTTCACCAAAAAAACTTGACAGGATGATTTATGGAGAGAGAGAGAGAGAGAGAGTGAGTGAGAGAGGTTATTATGGTTTATTTATATATTATATGAATAATATATTAGAGGAGAAATCATATAGTTTAATTAATATAGGACAATAATTAGTTAAGAATTAATTATGTGGCTAAAAGAGATTAATTAAATAAAGGGGACTGGAACTGTCAATTGTGTGATAGTTGGTTTTGGGTTGTGGATATTCCTTGACATATGGGGGACGAAATTAGGAGTGGAAGCCCACTATAATATCGGCCAAGGAGGCCTTATTGTAGAAGGTTCTCAAGCTGCTTAGGGCCAAAGTCATCCAATTAGGCTTTTGAATGAAACCCTAGCAGCTCAGCTATTTAATGGACCCTAGGGCTTCAGTTTCAGCTACATCAAGAAACCCTAAGGTTACTATAGCTGAAATCTAGCCTCTCTATTTCTGTCTTCTAGAACATCCTCTAGCTTGTGGTGTTTATAAGTCATTAGAGGTGTTACAATTGTGACACTAAGCTTCTTGATGATCAAGGATTCTTGCCACTATTGAAAGGTATTATGTAAACTTTTTTTGTTATAGATTTAAATTTCAATATATATTAGATTAGGGTATTCAAGTCTTGGATGAATTGCATGTACAATAGAGAAACCTAGATCCAAGCATTAGGGTTTGCATGATCACATAGGATTGTTCTTGTGTATAAAACCCAAAGTGGTATCAGAGACTTGATTGCTTTCTATTGTATTTGATGCTTTGTGTTTCATTCGTGCTTGAAAATTCGGTTTTTTGGTCTTCTGCCTAACAGACTCGTCGAGTCCCAAAGTGGGCTCGCCGAGTAAGATGAACCAGACGAGTCCATAAGGGGACTCGGTGAGTCGGGCTGTCAGACAGAGGGAATCTCGGAATTTCATGCCTATTTTGCTGTGGGATAATTACCAAATCATTTTTAATTAATAAAATACGAATTTTATTGATATTGTGTGACTATCCTTGCCAAAATAAAAGATAATTTCAAATTAATTGAATAATTACTTCCTTATATGATAAATGTTAATTATTTAGATTATTTCATCATTATCTTGCATGAAATTGGATTATGTCAAAATCGGATAATCACCATAATTAATTGTTTAATTATTTATTTGCATTTTGATCTAGATAGTTTTGAAATGTTTCAAAACTTGCCCGCAAGTTTTGGAATTTAACTTTTGGATTAAAAGTTTAATTTTGAAATAACTAAATTCCAACCCCTAGAATTTTACAAGTTTAAAATTCACCCTATACTATTATAATATTAAGAATAATTATTATATATGTATAACATAAATGCTGGTCTTACCGTTAGTAGGCCTCATTCACAAAGCCAATTTATAAGGGGGTATAACGTTATCGCCTATAAAATGGTTGTTTAATGGGTGTCCACTCTCACCCACCGCTTCCTTGATTGGCAGAGGGTCGTTAGCCGAAAAGGTAGGATATGGCAACTGCTTCCTCATTAAAAGTCTAATGAATTTATAAAGAAGTGAAATGTTTTTTCAAAATTCCCAGTGTTAGTTACTTTAGGAAAAAGTGAATTTGATGCAATTCCATGAAATTACTCTTTGTACCCTTGCTAAGACGTTAGTGGAGCGTGTGTGGTTAACCGACACACTAATTGGGCTCTAAGAAAAGCTGGCAAAGGGTGACTCAATGTTTGTCATAGATCGATGGAGCGTGTGTGGTTAATCGGCACCCCGATTAGGTGGCTGTAACATTGGGGGCAACATGTACATTTGCATTGTTATTTATACCTACTTTCTGATCCACGACATACCAGTCACAAACATGAGGGGCATATCGAGATTTAAACATGCCATTGAAAAGCTCAATGAATCTCAAAAGATCTAGGGGTTTTCAATAAATTTAAAACTTAATTCTCTTTTGTTTTTCATGGTGGAAATTAGTGAATCGTCATTCACTAACCTTCAAATTAATTGTTGTTTAGATTACGGCATCCCTCTTCTAAATTGCATATAATGTTTTTGGATCCTAGCCCTAATTTCTCATTTGGGTGTTTAATTGGGGATTCTTATCTAATCAAACTTTGTCTCTTTTCCTTTTTAGATGTCGAACTCAAACCACAATGCTTCAATCTCCAACGCCTCCGACACATTCTCACACATGAATTTGTGTGGGACGGTGATCTTCGATGGAAACAATTTCAACTATTGGATCCACAACATAAGGATGGTCACCCGCTACGAGGACAAAGAGTACATCCTCAACAAGGAGCTGAAAGAGGTGCAAATGAACATTGCCACTCCTGAGGAGATCGCTGCCTTTGAGGCCCATAAGCATGATGCCATGAAAGTCCATTGCGTGATGCTAGCAACCATGATTGTTGAACTCCAAAAGTCCTATGACGACTTCTATCCCAACAAAATGCGTCCAGATTTGGTTGAAAGGTATCACCAAAGTGCAAGGTAGGAAAGGTACGAGATCATCACTTTGATGATCATGACCAAGATGAGACACGGAGAGTCTGTCACTGCTCATTTCCAGAAGATGCAGAGGTATGTTAACCGCCTGCTAAAGTTAAATGTTAACTTCGATGAAGAGTTGGCGATTGACATCATTCTTCATTCGTTGCCACCCTGCTTCAACCAATTTTACATAACCTACCACGTGAACAAATAGGAGGTCACGTTGAGCAAGCTTCAAGGCCTATTGAGGACTGATGAGAGCAACCTCAAGGACAAGTCTGTTGTACAAACTCTTACTCCTACTACTGCCCTAGTTTTGGCTATTGGGCATGGAAAGGGCAAGAAGAAGAAGGCTCCCTCAAAGAGCCACCAGAAGGGAAAGTCCCATGATGACACCGTTTCTAGTGGAACCAAGGCTGGTCCCACTGCACCCAACTCGAGACCAAAGGATGTAAAGTGCTATCACTGCCACAACATATGGAATTGGAAACGAAGTTGCCTAAAATATCTGCAAGACATCAAGGATGGGAAGATCAATCCATCCTTCGCAGGTATTTATACTATTCAATCTAATGATTGATCACATGCTATTTCCTAGGTACTTGATACAGGATGTGGTTTTCACAGTTGTTCAGATTTGCATGGCCTAAGAAGAAATAGGGATGTGGAGCATGGGAAGATAAACTTGATCACAGGAAACAGAAGATCATCGCATGTCAACAAGATAAGAGTTTAATCTTTAGTGCTTAGTAAAGGATTAGGACTAGATTTGAATAATTGTTGCTATTCGCCAGAAATGGAAAGAAACATCATCTCTTTTCATGGTTTCTATAGACAAGGATTTAGATATTCATTTGATAATGAAAAGGGTTCTATTACTGCTTAACTTAATGGTGTTTTAAATTTTGAAGCATTGCCTTTTAATGGAAAATATGAAACATTGATGGTTGTAGACAACTTAGGAAATGATGTATTGCATATCGAATCTTCCAATAGTTTGGACAAAAGATGTTTGTGACATTGGCGTCATTGACATGTCAACAAGACACGTGTAGCCCAACTCCAAAAGGATGGAGTTTTGGAGTCATTCGACCTTAGGGACGATGTCGTGTGCGAGTCTTGTTTACTTGGAAAGATGACCAAGTCACCCTTTACTGATACTTGTGAAAGGGATGAGGGTTTTTTGGATGTCATACACACCGATGTGTGTGAGCACTTTAGATCCACCACAAGTGATACGAGCCGCTTCTATACGACTTTCACCGATGATTATAGCAGATATGGGTATATCTACTTAATCAAGAATTAGTCAGAAACCTTTGAAAAGTTCAAAGAGTTTAAGCAGGAAGTGGAGAATCAGTTAGCCTGGAAAATCAAGATGCTTCGATCCGATCGAGGTGGAGAGTTCCTTAGTCTTAAATTCCACGACTACCTCAAGGAATGCATAATCGTTTCGCAATTAATGCCACCTAGGACACCGCAGTTGAATGGTGTGGCTGAGAGGCGTAATCGAACCTTCCTAGAGATGCTTCGTTCCATGATGATTCGTGCTTCGCTACCTATCTCATTTTTGGGGTATTCCTTAGAGATTGTTACCCATATCATTAACTCAGTCCCTACAAAGAAGGTTGCCAGAACACCTCACGAGATGTGGACAGGGAAAGCTCCCTCATTGGCACACATCAAGGTTTGGGGTTGCAAGGCTTTCGTAAAACGAGAGACTCACGACAAGCTTGAACCTCGTAGTGAGCGGTGTATTTTCATTGGCTACCCGCAGAAGTCCTTTGGATATTTCTTCTATAGACCGAGTGACAATTTTGTCTTCGTTGCGAGGAGAGGGGTTTTCTGAGAGCGAGAAATCATAAGCCAAGGGGACAGTGGGAGGAAAATCGATATTGAAGAGCTTCAAGAGTCGAGTGATGAAGGAGCCTCTAACACTGGCGATCAACCCGAGGAGGAAACTCCGGTTGAACCAACTAATGAATCCTTACTTCTGAGACTTTCCAGTAGAGTTAGTGTTCCACCTATGTTGTATGGTTTTCATATAACAAGTGAGGGTGATATGTTAATTAGCTATAGTACACTAATAAATTTAGACGAACCTAACAGCTACAAGGAAGCCATGGCAGTCTCGGAGTCTGCGTAACGGAAAAAGGCTATGGACAGCGAGATTCAGTCCATGTGTGACAACCAAGTTTGGAATCTGGTTGACAATGTGCCAGGTCGTAAGATGGTCGGGTGCAAGTGGATCTTCAAGAAGAAGACCGACATGGATGGGAAGGTACACCCTTATAAGGCGCGATTGGTTACGAAGGGCTTTATTCTAACTCCCAGAGTTGACTACGATGAGACCTTCTCACCAGTTGTGAAGATAAAGTCTCTTAGGTTGATGCTAGCCATTGCTACATTTCATGAGTATGAGATATAGCAGATGGATGTCAAAACCTCTTTCCTTAATGGAAAGTTGGCTGAGAAAGTTTCCATGAGTCAGCTAGAGGGTTTTTTCGATGCAAAGCACCCCAATAGAGTGTGTAAGCTTGAGAAATCCATTTATGGATTGAAACAAGCATCTCGAAGTTGAAATCTTTGTTTCGATGAGAGAGTCAAAGAGTTCTATTTTATGGAAAGTGAGGATGAATCATGTGTATATCTCAAAGCCAGTGGGAGTATAGTTAGCTTCCTCGTATTGTATGTCGATGACATACTACTCATCGGAAATGACATCCCGAACCTGCAGGAAGTCAAGTCCTAACTTGGGAAATGTTTTGTTATGAAGGACCTCGGAGAGGCTTCCTATATTCTTGGAATAAGGATAATGAGAAACATGAGTAAAAGACTAATAGGACTTAGTCAGAATACTTACTTGGACCAGGTACTAAAGCGTTTTAGTATGGAGAATTCCAAGAAAGGGGAGTTACTAATCAAAAGTACTGCCAAGTTGGGTAAGACTCAAAGCTCGAGTACCGAAGTCAAGATAGCAGAGAAGAGTTGAGTACCATACGTTTCCGCAGTTGGCTTGATCATGTATGCTATTACTTGTACTCACCCTGATGTGGCCTTCTCTTTGAGCATGGTCAGCAGATATCAAGGGAACCCTGGCAGAGCAGAATGGACCGCAGTCAAGAATATTCTTAAGTACCTTCGGAGGACCAAGGAATGGTTTCTAGTCCTCGGTGGGAATGATGACTTAAGGGTGCAAGGGTATAGTGACGCCAGTTTTCAGACCGATAGAGACAACTACCGTTCGCAATCGGTCTAGGTCTTTACCCTAAATGGACGAGTAGTGACATGGAAAAGTTCCAAGCAGGAGACCATAGCTGATT
The DNA here is from genome assembly GCF_002870075.4 of Lactuca sativa. Lineage (NCBI taxonomy): Eukaryota > Viridiplantae > Streptophyta > Magnoliopsida > Asterales > Asteraceae > Lactuca > Lactuca sativa. Next base: position 157,887,387 of record NC_056625.2, on the reverse strand, counting down.
CAACTTGCGAATCGGAGTACGTAGCGGCGAGCGAAGCGTCAAAAGAGGCAATATGGTTGAAGAACTTCATTAGAGACCTTGGATTTGTGCCAGCCATAAAGGAGCCTATGGAAATTTTATATGATAATCAAGAAGCGTTTCCTTGACCAAGGAACCGAGGGATCATATGGTAGATCTCGACATATCGACAGAGAATATCATTTAATTCGTCATCGGGTGGAAGAGGGACTCCTCGTAGTGAAGAGGGTATCGTTGGAGGATAACCTAGCAGATCTCCTTACGAAGGGACTGAGTAGTGTTAAGCACTTGCATCATGCTAGGAGCATCAGGCTAAAGGACGATATTAGTTTAGATTAGATAGCTTCGAAACGTGTAATAGATAAATTGTAATTAACATTTGATGATTAAATAAAGGAGTATTATTTATGAGTAAAGTTACTATCTTATATTAATTGTTTACCTATCGTTTCACTCTGCATGTTTTGACTTCCTGAATAATCAGATTATTCGAACATTCCACAATCGCTCATACTTTAGGATTAGGTATGAAAGAAGATTGTCATGAACTGGTTTGTAGATTGTCTAAAAGTGTATTAGACATAGCCAAATTTTTCTGCAACGTTCATGAGTTCTTTTGAATAAGATTTGAGCATTGGATTAAACCCACGCTTGCTGGTATCACTTCATTAAATTTATCATGAGTGGTCACAAGACGATAATATCATATGGTCTTGAAACCTAGATATAAGGTTTATTATTTGCAAGTAGGTTGTGCATTGATAATGCGTAAACACATCAGTAACTTAATAAAATGCATTGTTGTTCATGATTTGATGAGTGAATGGTATATGCATATAAGTCAAAGTTTATCTGTTCCTTTTATCCTAAGAGGGTAAAAGTGATATATAGACCCCTCGATGATTTGGTTTGACCTATGTGTCGGGCCCGGTCAGGACTGAATTGAGGTGTTCAATTAAGTTCTATGTTAGACGAATCAGAGATGGAGAAAGAAACTACTGGAAAATAAGTATGACTATGTTCCATGTAACGGTTCGCACGATATCTAGAATGCAGGACTATACGATCCCTTATCTAAAGGACAGGTTACTAATAAGATCAGAGTTCGACAACGTCTTTGAGAGCTACGATTGCTAATCGGATCCTGAACTCGTAATTATAGTTACTAGACTTATCCAAGTGGGAACCTATTGGATTAGTGTCTAAGCCCGTAGCTATATTTGGTATGTACTTAACCCGATTATGCATGGTCCTTTTGGGTTGCCTTCACAAAAGCAACTTGACAAGATGATTTATGGAGAGAGAGAGAAAGAGAGGTTATTATGGTTTATTAATATATTATATGAATAATATATTAAAGGAGAAATCATATAGTTTAATTAGTATTGAACAAGAATTAGTTAAGAATTAATTCTATGGCTAAAAGAGATTAACTAAATAAAGGTTACTAGAACTATCAATTGTGTGATAGTTGGTTTTGAGCTATCGATTGTGACAACCGTCAAAATTGGTGTCGGTTCTAGATGTGACTAAGCTTAGTTGCACATATAGGCACGACACATACTAGACTTAGTAACTAGATGCTAATTTATAACCTACTAGAAACTTGGAAACAAGTAAGATCGAAGGATAGTGTACTTAGATTTCACAATGGTATGTGAATTCTATAACTACTTAACTGTAGAGACCATCCACATTCGGGTCACTCTTTGCCTCGAACACCTTTTCATGAATCATATACACACATCATGAACTTGACTTAAAAGTAGAAATTAGGTCAAATTCTCATAGAAACTTTAGTCAAAGTTAAAGACTAGGACTAGTATACACGATTTCCTCAATTTCGCTTGAATCTCGAAACCACTACATAGAATGCCAATAAATTGATAAAAATAAATTAAACATATTATTTTTAACTAGAAAAGATTTATTAAACTCTAACATAAATTGAAATCTCAAATAATTCAATTTCTTTTGATATCCAAATATTTATTAAATCTCAAGACCCTAAAAACCCTAAAAGGTCAAATTTATAAACTCTAACACATAAAAATCCATAAAATTTGGTATGGACTTTATAATATCAATCTAAAATAACTCGAATTAGTAAAATATAACCAAGGATAAATAAAATATAAGTTATTTGTATTTAACCTTATTTTCTAAGCCAAAAATCAAGGTTTTGTGAATGAAAATTAGGATAAGTTGCATATTCTATAAAAACATTATATTTTTATAAAATAATGTTATATTTTCTAAAATTTAAAAGTAGGAGACCCTCTCTCCATTCAAAAGTTGGATTCCTCTCTCTCTCCTCTCTCTCCTCTTCCCAACACACTCAATCAATTCCCCTCCACACTCCATTTCTCCATACTTCACTTTCTCTCTCACAATCCCTCACTTCATTCTCTCTATTCTCTCTTCCTCTCTCCATCAATCACGAAATTCTCCAGAAAATGTGTCATAGAACACACTTTGTACTCTAAATCTTAATCATCTTGAGGTGTTCTTAAAGGTAAAATCGATATCTACTTCACCATTCATTCAAGTTTTACTTGTTTTCCATGGATTTTCTCCATCTTCTACTCCATTCTATTGTAAAAATCATGAACACTTGCACCTACTCATGGTTTTGATGATGATGGTGGTAGGATTTCATCCACAAACAACATGCATGTTGTACATGTTGAAGTCCAATGACCCAAACCTAAGTCAAAATCAAAGGAATGCACTTTTCTACATGTTTTGGTGGAAAAACACCACATGCGTCCAAAGTTTTCTTTCAAAAATGATTTTTGAACATTTCAAACTCATGAATGGTCTTCAAACCAACATGCATGTAATGATCTTCAAGCTTAGATGCTAGATGATCAAAGTTTGTTGTTAAAAGCTTTCAAATATGTTCATAAAGGATTTATTCTCAAATAAATACCTAAAACTCTTTTCTGATCAAATTTGATTTTTGCTATATTACCATTAATAAAATAAGATGATCTCTAAATTTTCAGAAAATAATTCATTTTTCTCGAATTATTATAATTACTACAATAAAATAGGGCAATAAACCATATAAATACTTTCTGAGGTCTATCAATTCTAGATAAATTCGTGGATGACACCTATGGTAAATAATGACCTCTCATTAAGTTTCGTCATTTTTGTTACTGTTTATTGTGGGATTGAATTTTCTTTTTGTTTAGCCCCAATAAATCATAAAACCACCTTAGAGAATTTGAAAATGGTATCTAATAATTTTCGCAGTTCTTACCTTATGTGTAAGACTCAGAAAACAATTTTCAGATTTTTTCATAATGCATTCCTATTTTTCCCCGATTTTTGTATTTATAATGGACTAGAAATAGGAAAAAAAAAAGTTCTACTCATCCAAAATTCATGACAATTTACCAAAAGACCTTATAATATAATAGAACTCTAAATAAAAATTTAGATGATTTTTCTATTCAGTATGCTATTCTTCTTCTACTTTGTAAGATTAAATACACTTAAATCCACAAAACTGCATTCCATTAGATAAAAACCACCATTGGTATTTTTTTTTCCAGATTATTTACACTGTAATCAAAGTTTACAAAAAATTTGGTAATTTAATTTAACTGTTTAATAATTATTAATTAATTAATGATTATTTAAAAAGATAAAAACAAATAAAAATTGAAAGACTAATTGAAAAATATCTTTTATATTTTTCAAAACTTCTATATATATAATAACAGTGTTACAAAAAGTTTGGGCAATTTTGAAAATTTTTTTCTATTTATTTCAGTTTTTATTAGAATAAATGCACTAAAATCATAAAATTTGGTTAAACAGTTTCGAAATACATTTTTATGTTTTTCCCAGCTTAAGAATGTTTAAAAACGCTATCAAAAAAGTTTTGGCAATTTTGAAAGCTATTATCTATTTATTTCATTTTGTATTAGAATAAATGCACAAAAATCATAAAATTGGGTTACACCATTTTTATATTTTTCCCAGCTTAAGTATTTCTAATGGCAGTAATATAAAATGTTTTGGAATTTTTATCATTTGGATTATATTTTTCATGAATTTATATTTTTTTGAAGGCATAAAATTTTGGAAAAATAGTTAATCACATCAAAAATTCAAGGAAATGTTTTAGGAAAACCTCTACTATGTTTAGAATGAAAAAACAAAGTTTCAAAACTTTTGGAAACTGTTAGATAATATTTTGGATTTTTAGGAGCTTAAAACACCTCTAAATGTATTGAAAATAATATCCGAAATTATCTTAATCACATGAGTTATAAAATTTCACCATTTCAGGAAATGTTTGTAACTTATCAATATTAAATTTTGACACTATATTGGCATAATTCTATTATAGTGGCAAGTATACTAGTATTAGCTTTCTATTAGAGACTCATTAGTGTGTAATATCGTATAGGAATCGATAGTGGTACAAGTGGAACGTAGTTAAAGGCATCATTTACATCATCTTAAAGCATAGTGAGTATTCACGACTCCCCTATTTTCGGTTTTTAAATGTTTTGGGTTGTAAAAGCATGTCTTAAACTATTTATGTTCATTGTATCTATTTTGACTCGTATGAAACTTGGTTGTTATATTTCGTATGTATGTGTATGTTACTTTAATTCATGAGGACTACATCACGTTTAAGTCCCTGGAATCTCTCGACACAACTCATTAACTCTTTTTAGCCTATGCTTATTATGGATAATGCTATCAGGAGGTAGACAACTCCTGACTCACACGATTCGCTTGAGTGCATTTTACCATTTTATTCTCTATGTTTGTGATACACATAATAGTCAATAGGGCACGATTCGGTCATTACGCTTGGGTTGTGAACTCATGAATGGAATCTTTATGCACATATGAAACTTGTATTCTCATGTTAGCAACGACACCTGTATACTTATATTAGCAATGAAACTTGTATATTTATTTTAGCAACGAAACTTTTATGCTTATTATAGCAACGAACATTTTTTCTCATTATAGCAATGAACTTTTATTACTGAAAACTTATTTACTTGTTTTAGTAATGAAATTGTTTGCTCCTTGTAACAACGAATATTATTTCGATTCTTGAAAACTCATTTTAGCAATATACATTTATTTATGGGAACTTTTATCAAAACTTTTATTTCGATTTTTGAAACCAATATTATTTTTAATCTATGAGTACTCACCAACTATTTTTATAGTTGACGCTCGTTTTACATGCTTTTTCAGGAATCATCTAGTAAGAGGCACGTAGAGACACAACACTTGTAGGAGCATTTGCATGTGTTGACTTTTAAATACATTGTAATTTCTTTTAAAAAGTTGTTCAAACTCATTTTTAATTTGTAATGATTTTTAATACAATGGTTGGTGTTGTCTTTAAACTTTTCCTATGTGACTCTTTGTACTGCCACACTCGTGTTTTTGCTTTTGCGGGGTGTGTCATAAATGGTATCAGAGCCAAAGGTTATAGAGAATACTGGTTTTCCGTTAGAGAACGACAACTATAGCCAAAAAAAAAATTCAAAACATTTTTAAAATATGGAACATGCTACTGGTATAACTAATTCGAGTACGCATCATTGGACTTTAATTAAGTATAGCCTGGCCAACTATGCTTAATTAAGGAAAATTAATGCGAGGCTGGAAACGGGTATAGTAGAATTATATTCAAAACAATTTTCAACTTAAACTTTTGAAAAACAAAATTTTTCTGTGTGCATATGGGCATTGCATATTATAGGCATTCATCTAGATACACTTAGAAACTAAGTCACTTTTATAACAATGCCTTTATTTAGAAATACTCTTATCCCTTATCAAGTGTTAGGTTAACCACTTAGGTTATATCACTAGCCACTCTAGGAGCAATGCACTTAGTACTGAGAATGGGTAACGCTCGGTAGCTATTGACTTTAGATGTAAGGTTAGTAACTAGATATACACTAGTAATAATCTTAATTCGAAACCTATGTCAATTATTCCTCAATACCTCTTCATTGACTTCTTACTAGGGTTACAACTAGGAAAAACCGTTTCGATACCGACACAAATGATAATTGGAGCATCGTGTAAGGAGGTAGATGAGTCGCCACTAAGTAATCACTTGGATACCATTGGCGGGCATTCTAGATTCGGCTCATGAGGAGACACTGAAGTTTAAACCATACGTGAGACCTTATTACTACGCTACGATTTAGACCTACATTGTTTCCACCTTGAGCTTAAAACATAACATAGGATGCCCCTTTGACCTCTATAAAAGGTCGTAAACTACATTGACACCATAAAACGTTTTTCAAACGATTCTTCTTGACGTTCATCTTGGGGAAAAGACATCGGTACTCGCCTTATATTCACCTTAGTATTTAGGTACGATCAGCTACACTAACATACTTATTCCTTAGTTCTTAATATTCCATCGAAAAGTTATTTCGCTTCGTCAGTTTTATTTATCATCGATAAAGTATTTTATAACCACTTCATTCAACTTAGTAGATATTTCCTAACAATGTAATCCATATTCTCGCTAAAAATCTTTTAACAACTTGCTTTAACATAACACTTTTCTTCAAAACTCAATTTAACCAATATTGGTTTTAACATTACTATTTCAATTTCATTTCAAATCCATTTCAATGGATAGATGTGCTTTTAAGGGCATATAAACCATTTTAAACCTTGCATACCATTTTGGCACGTTTTCGAAAAACTTAGAAACATTCACTTTTATAAAAGTTTTTAAACTCTGTGCTATAAAACTTAAACTTATGATGTTAAAGTTCATATTATCTGTAAAAGCTTCATCGGATCTTAAAACTACTTTTGTTTTTAAGTCTTTTGACTACTTTCTCATTTAGGCATTGTACTTTACTTAAATTTGTTTTCTTGAATCCCAACATGATATTTTCAGAACTCTCTACTTCACACATGTTTCTAAGATATCTCTAATTCCAAAATTTCCAACACACATCATTTGCTTATTTTATTTCAAATTAGTTTTATAATCTAGGTTTATAAAACTTATAGCATTGCAAAACTTAGTGTTCACTTTTAAACTTCCAGCGACATACTTTTGACAATGCACAATTATTCATCTAAATATGTTAAGTCTTTACCATATCCGTTTTAACCATTGTTGGACCCCAATCAAAAAGGTCAAAACTGTCAGATTTTCAATTACAAGTTTTAGTGTTTCTTTTTTTCACAATTGGAGTTTAACTTAGTGGATAACTCATGATTTTTAGCAAAAATTTTAAAACTTTTCACAACTCTATTTAATCATCAACATACATCAAACATTGAAGTTTGAAATATACATATAGGTATTGTACTTGGAATTTTAACAATAGCAATCATCAATCATATCTTCCTTTTCTATCCCCCGCACTTGATTTCTTGCTCTCCTTATGATTTTAGATCTCGCACACCCATAATAGTAACATAATACATTGTCTAACTTTGTTTCTGTCTAATTTTCTTCTCCTGGTTTCATGTTCGTACACATAAAGACTAGAAGTCTACCCTTTCGTTTTGAGCAATTAATACGTGTATAGTCATGAGGAATGCCTTTGATTTAGTCAACTTTGATATATTCAATTATGCCTTTTATCATATACATCTTGTTTTTATTTTGAAATCTACTATAAACAAGTGATCCTTATTTACATTTGCTCTTTTGTTCTAAATTCGGAAACGTGATTTAAAATGCAAGGTTCATTGTATTTTTCATTATAATTAATACACAAGATGAATACCCTTATTCTTATAATTTTTCTATATCCGGAAAATATATGTGAAGGATATGTTTCCTTATGTTTCTTCTTTTCTTAAAACACATAAAAAGTTTTGAATTTTACGATTATCTATTCCCTAAATGATTGTTTTTGTAGAAACACTAAACTATGAATGCACTATATTCAAAGATTGACATTTTTACACCTTTCTTAAAATAGTATTTTACTTTGCAATTTTCAGTGAGTTCCTAAACTCACAAACTTGTTTTCATAAGTATTCTGAATCCTCGTAAACTTGAATTTGTCCTGACTTAGACAATTGGACAATTTCTCAAAAATATAATACAAAAATTTATGTACAAATTCCTTTAATGACGAATTAAACCTTTAACCTTAATTAATGTTTATATTATTTTACTACTTCGTTAGATCGCCACACATGTATCTTCCTTATCTTGGAATTATTGCACATTTTGATAATAGTGAGATTAATTATCATTTCTATACACACATTTTGATAACAGTGAGATTTTTATCACTTCTAAACACTTAAAATGCTATCTACACAATGTGATTTAATTTATCATAAACATTCATCGCCTCCATTTGCAACAACGACTCTCTAAATATATTTATTCTTCGAATAAGGTTTTATTTTTGTAAGAGTAACCGTAGTAGTAATAATAGCTTCAAAGATCCTCAATCATTTCGTAATTTATTTGTCGACGACACTTAAATAGCCTTTACATTTGAGATGTAACAAAACTTCGTTGCCTATCCTTAGTACGTATTTTTAGGAACTTACCCTCGATCGCTTCCCTTTCATTCGTGCTACCCCTTCTTATTTCGGAATATATCTTCTCCAGATGTAATATCCAACCTAGAAGTGAAAAAATTATTCCTAATCTCTTCTTTATTAGGCGGCGAATTTACACTTAGTGCTAATTTATAATGCAACTTAAGGATCAATGCGCATTTAACGCTCAATGTAGTTGGTGCTTCAGCAAAACTTATACCGCTCTCTTAATTCAGATAATGACTAACAAGATGATCTTGTTCGACTAGGTCGCTGTGGTTAGATCATGATTCCGTGAACCAAATTTCCCATAATCTAGACGAAAGAACTCGAATTAAGGAAACACTAATTTCACAATTGCTAAAGAATTACCTTCTTCCTTTGAGGAAAAAAAGCCAAAATAATCAAAGAACACCTCAATTCACCACCTCTCCTTCTATAAAATTGTATTCGGCTGAGTTCTAATAGAATACGTCACGAATTGAATTTCGGGACGAATTTCTTTCAACCAGGGGAGACTGTGACAATTGTCAAAATTCGAGTCGGTTCTAGATTTGAATAAACTTAGTTGCACATACAGGCACGACACGTACTAGAATTAGTAACTAGAAGCTAAGTTATAACCTACTAGAAACTTGGAAACAAGTAGGATTGAAGGATAGTGTACTTAAATTTCACATTGGTATTTGAATTCTACAAGTACTTAACTGTAGAGACTATCCATATTCGGGTCACTCTTTGCCTCGAACACCTTTTCATGAATCATATACACAGCTCATGCACTTGAGTTAAAAGTAGAAATTAGGTCAAATTCTCATAGAAACTTAAGTCAAAGTTGAAGACTATGACTGGTGTACTCGATTCCTCAATTTCACTTGAATCTCGAAACCACTACATAGATTGCCAATAAATCGATAAAAATAAACTAAAAACATTATATTTAACTAGAAAAGAGTTGTGAAACTCTAACATAAATTGAAATCTCAAATAATTCAACTTATTTTGATATCCAAATATTTATTAAATCTCAACACCCTAAAAACCCTAAAAACTCAAATTTATAAACTCTAACACCTAAAATCCATAAAATTTGGTATGGACTTTATAATATCAATTTAAAATAACTCAAATTAGTAAAATATAACAAACGAGAAATAAAATGTAAGTCATTAGTATTTAACCTTATTTTCTAGGCCAAAAAACAAGGTTTTGTGAATGAAAATTAGGATAAGGTGCATATTTTATAAAAACTTGATATTTTTATAAAATAAAGTTATATTTTATAAAATTTAAAAGAGGGAAACCCTCGCTCCATTCAAAAGTCGGATTCATCTCTCTCTCTCTCTCTCCCCCTCTCTCTCTGTCTCCTCTCTCTCCTATTCCCAACACACTCAATAAATTCTCCTCCACACTCTATTTCTCCATACTTCACATTCTCTCTCCCATACCCTCACTTCATTTTCTCTATATTCTCTCTTCCTCTCTCCATCAACCACGGAATTCTCCAGAAAATGGGTCATAGAACACACCTTGAATTCTAAATCTTAATCATCTTGAGGTATTCTTGAAGGTAAAATCGATTTCTACTTTACCATTCCCTCAAGTTTTACTAGTTTTTCATGGATTTTCTCCATCTCTTACTCCATTCTGTTCTAAAATCATGAACACTTGCACCTACTTACGGTTTTGATGATGATGGTGGTAGGATTTCATCCAAAAACAACATGCATGTTGTAGATGGTGAAGTCCCATGACCTAAACTTAAGTCAAAATTAAGGAAATCCACTTTTCTACATGTTTTGGTGGAAGACCACCACATGCATCCAAAGTTTTCTTTCAAAAATGATTATTGAACATTTCAAACTCATGAATGGTCTTCAAACCAACATGCATGTGATGATCTTCAAGCTTAGATGCTAGATGATCAAAGTTTGTTGTTAAAAGCTTTCAAATATGTTCATAAAGGATTTATTCGCAAATAAATACCTAAAACTTTTTTCTGAACAAATCTGATTTTAGCAAGTATCCCACTAATAAAATAAGATGATCTGTAAATTTTCAGAAAATAATTCATTTTTCTCGAATTATTATGATTATTGCAATAAAATAGGGAAATAAATCATATAAAATACTTTCTTAGGTCTATAAATCCTAGATAAATTCGTGGATGACACCTATGGTAAATAATGACCTCTCAATAAGTTTCATTAATTTTTGTTATTATTTATTGTGTTTTTGAATTTTCTTTTTGTTTAGCCCCAATAAATCATAAAACCACCTTAGAAAATCTGAAAAGGGCACCTAATAATTGTTAGATTAGTGTCTAAGTCCATAACTATTTTGGTATGTACTTGAAACGATTGTGCATGGTCCTTTTGGGTTGCCTTCACCAAAGCAACTTGATAAGATGATTTATGGAGAAAGAGGATTAATTATGATTTATTAATATATTATATGAATAATATATTAAAAGAGAAATCATGTTGTTTAATTAATAATAGTCAAGAAATAATAAGAATTAATTTTGTGGCTAAAAGACATTAATTAAATAAAGGGGACTAGAATTGTCAATTGTGTGATAGTTGAATAATTGGGCTAATGGACTCCATATTAGAGGGGTGGACGAATTTTTTGGGGAACCCCAATAGAAATCGTCCAAGACCTCTAAGAAGGGAGTCCACGGGTTGCTTAGGGCCTACGCAGTCAAATTAGGCTTTCCTTGTTTGATAACTCTAATAGTCTCACTATTTAAGGACCCAAAGAGCACCAAAAACGTGGCCAAGAGTTTCCTTAGGGTTTCTAGACGTTTTTGGGTGCTTCTCCTCTTCTCCGAAGTTATCCTCTTGCTCTTGCTGTTTGTGAGCCATTAGAGGTACTACACTGGTGGTACTTGCTTTCAAAGCTAAGGATATTCAAGGAACTAGTTGTTATTACTATATAACAAGAAAAGGTATGTATTCTATTCTTCTATGTGGATTTTGAAAATAGTACTAGCATTCCAGGTTTCTTTTTGTGTTCATAAAGTTGTATAACTAATAGTGATAACATAGATCCAACTCTAGGGTTGCATGCACACATAGGATTGTTTGTATAAAACCCATAAATGGTATCAGAGCCATTGGTTTTTGTTTTCAATTAGCATTATACAAATGTATGAACTTGACATATTAGGTTGTATGGCCAATAAACTCTAGAAGGCATGAACTTTCAAAATTAGGGTTCTTGAACCCTTATTTTCGAAATTTGACTAGGTTTCCCAAACCCTTTCATTAGACTCCAAGATTTTGAAATCTAGGGTTATCCAACCCTTAGATTTCAAAATTGCTTCCTTCCCCAAGATTATATCCTAAATTTTAGGGATTTAGATAATGTCATATCTTGTAATTATCCTTTAAATGTTTTAATTTGGTAATTAAAAATTTTGAATTATCCCATCCCATAATTTCGAATTCTAGGGGATTTAAGGGATTAGGTTAAATTAAGTGTGTAATTTAAAAGATATCCTAACCCAAATAGAAGATAATTGTCAAATTAATTAGATAGTCATTTCCTTATGTGATAAACTTGATTTATTTGAATTATTTGATAGATTATCTTGCAAGAAATTGAATTAGGTCGTATTTAGATAATGACTAATTACTTGGTTAATTATTATTATTTGTAATTTGATCTAGAATGTTCTTGCTTATGTTTTGAAAAGTTTTAAAACTTGCCCTCAAGTTTTGGAATTTAAATTTTGATTAAAAGTTTAATTTTTGAAAGTCTAAATTCTAAGACCCTTATGGTTTTATTAATTGATTAAAGTGTATAATTAAAAGAGATTTAATAAACCCATAAAGTTTTGGTTTACATTTAATTAAATTAAAAGTATAATTTACTAAATTTAACCACCTAGTATCCTAAAAGTGTAAAATACACCCTATATATATAACATTAAAAGTCTAATATTATATATATGTATGAGTAAACAATCATTGTTACTGTTCGTAGGCCTCATTCGCGAAGCTGGTCTATAAGGGGCGTTTAAGGAAATTGCCTATAAAATGGCGATTGAATGGGTATCCACTCTTACCCATCCCACTCTTGACTAGTGGAGGGTCGTTAGACGAATAGGTAGGATAGGACATAAAACCATCCATTATAAGTATAATGAAGTACAAAGTAACTAAATGCTATTACAAATTCCCAAATCATAGTTACTTTAGGAAAAAGTGATTTGATGCAATTCCATTAAATTACACTTTGTACCCATGCTAAGACATTAGTGGAGCGTGCGTGGTTAACCGACACACTAATTGATTTCTAAGCAAAGGTGGCACAGGGTGACTCGATGTTTGTCATAGTTCGGTGGAGCATGTGTGGTTAACCGGCACATCGAATAGGCGACTGTAACATTAGGGGCACCATGTACATTTTCATGGTTATTCACACCATGTTTTGTGATCCTCGGCATCCCAGTCACAAATCGAGGGGCATATCGAGATCTAAACATGCCATTGAAAAGTTCAATGAGTCTCAAAAGATCTAGGAGTTTTCAATACATTTGAAACTTAATTTCCATTTTTGTTTTTTCATGGTGGAAATTGGTAAATTGTCATTTACCTACCTTCAAATATTCTGCAACATGATTACAGCATCCCTCTTCTAGGTTGTAGAGTATTGTGTTGGATCCTAGCCTCGATGTTTCATTTGGGTGTCACATCAAGGATTCTAATCAACTTAACTTGAATTTTCTCCCGTTTTGGAGATGTCTAGTTATGACAATCATGGTCTTCCCAAATTCCAGGAAACAAGATTTCCAAATGGAGATGATGTTCCACGATATGATCGAGGAACAAGAAATCATGCTTCACTTCCTCCACCTCCTCTAATTATTCTCCCTAACCCACAAGTTCGAAGGCTTGAAAAGTTCAAGATCACTCAATCCTTTTTGGCAACTAAACACGAAGATGGGAAACCTGTGTGTGCACACATCTTAGAGATGAAGTCACACTTTGATAGGTTAAGGATGTTGGGTGTCAAGATTCAGGTGAGTTGGTTGTTGACTGGGTTCTTCAGTCGCTTCCACAATCATATAGTGAGTTCGTTAGAGATTACTATATGATGGATCATGACGTGACCCTAATTGATCTCACCTATTTGCTTATAGTTGTTGAATCAGAAATGATTTGGCGTACTAGTCAAGCAAATTTGTCTGGTGAATGAAAATCCCAAACTTCAATGGACATTGAAAATGGTGACATTGGAAATCCAGAAAAGGTAAACTTTGAGATAGTTCCTTGTGCCATTATAAATGAGTCCATTTGCTTTTATTGCCAAAAGATGGGGCATTAGAGATGAAGCTACCTTATTTACCTAAGAGGTCTTAGAGATGGGAGAGTCAAGACGTATGGCTCTACTTCAGGTAAAATCATTTAACTAAGTCTTTTAAGTTCCTATTCTAGATTCTTAATACATGATGTGATAAGATTACATTTTGATGTTTTGTAGGATCGACGAAAAGAGAGGAAACTTAAGGGAAGAAGTAAGCTGAATTTAATCGTGAAGAAATGGATTTCGATCGCATTGCTTGAAGATTAAATTTTTGAGCTACTACTTGAAGTTAGAATAGATTGCTAAGAAATATGTAATAACATAGTTTTTCAATTGAATTGCATTGTAACGACAAATTTTTCCGCAATAAAATAAATTTTTATTTTATCTTATTTATTTATCCTTGCAATGGCGTGTATGAAAAATTGATTTTTGAAGGTTTCTATTATTAGAAATAATGGGTTTGATTCTTAATTATGTTATTTGTGGAGATGTCAAGAATTTACCAAATAGGGAGAGTTTCTCATCGCCCAAGTTTCAATCGGACAGAAACTTGGAATCATACAACTTGGTTGTGTGATAAATGAAAACTCTTATATTTGGAAATTAGACTAAATTTTGACAATGTGTCAACTGAAGGACTAGGATATCGAGTACACTAGGTTGTGCGTTGATCAAATCCACCACAAAGAGAGATAAGATATTCGTCATGACTTACTACAAGTTCAATAAATATGATTATACTTATAAGATTAAGTGTAATTCTGAGTTGATTGAAAGAAATTCAATGAATAGCAGAACGAATAAAGAAGAATCAAGTAGACAGAAAGATAAAAGTTTCTCTATTCTAAGAAGAAGGGAGAGTAACTTTTATTGTGTTTTATGATAAGCCTTAATGGTTAACAACCACATCTCAATTGATCCTCTAAGTGAGTCTTAGTGCATTTGTATGTATAAGAAGAGGAATCGAGAATTATGGAAATGGTTAAATCAATAACTCAATCATACTTCATTCCAATATCAAGTCTTAGAGTTATACTCCAAGATTGTGAACTCAGTGACAAGTCTTAAGAAGGTTTATAATACTCAAAAAATGTGGAATTTGGAAAAGTTTTCTTATTCTTGCATATTTGAAATTGGTAAGTTGTGCTGTCTTGGATATAACAAAGACCAACTAGGACCAATTATGTGAAGTGTTTTCTCTTGATAAGAACTACACTAACTCTTCAATATTTGTTTTTTCTAGAAAAGTTTTCTGACAACATAATCATATATGTCAAGAGGTCAGTGGGAGTTTTAATGATCTTTCAAGAACAAATCGAGAATAAACCTTATCAATCATCACTAGAACACGACTTAAGGTTTACAACCTATCGTGTTGACATTATTTTGCTTTTTGTGCCATTCCAATTGAGTTAATTATGCATGTGAGTTCTATGAGCTCTCATTTGAATGCATAAAGATAAAGTACCTTGATCGATGGAAGTACATTGATATGTAAGGATAAGTTGCTAAACTACTTGGAAGACATGGTCGACACTCGTGTTACCATAAGGCAAGAAATCAAGATTAAGAAAGTTCAGGCCATATGAGTTTGGATTTGTCGCAAACTTAGTTTTGGAAAATTCACATGGATAGGAACACATACACCATAAAATCTATGTGTCATAAGATTCCATCCTTCATGAAAATGATTGTGAGGAAATGCTTTCACTGAGAGATATTTTAAGAAGATAGAAATTGTGAAAATTGAATTCTCAAATTCGATTATGGTTTCGGCATCCCTTTCCATAGTTCGAATTGTGAGATTTGGCAATTAGTCTAAAATTTGGGACTTATTGATATAAGTTCTGAATTGTTTAGACACACATATGAGCTATCTAAGGCAAAGGTGTATAAGTTTAAGAAGCATAGATAAAGGCTTATCGGAGCATCTGGTATTAGAAATATGAACTTCAGAAATTCAATAGGCAATGTTTTGTGGAAGTTCAGTTGTTTTCTGAATACATATCAAAGCTAGTGGGAGCATAAGTGTTATGCTTATATGATAATAATCATCATGATAGTGGGAGCATGATAATTATGGTAGGTTGCAAGTTAGCAATATTAATTATAGAAAAAAAGTATTTTAATTTGCAAAGTTCCAAGGGTTGAAAAGTTGTTTTGCTATAATTAAGGGAGAGAATATTATACTTCGTTTCGAAATCTAAGAGCTTAGATCGAGAAATTTTAATCAAATTTAGTCAAATATATGAATTGCATTCTCAAAATTCGATTATGATTACGGCATCCCTTTTCTTAATTCGAGTTTTGAGAACATGGCAAATACAAATATTATGGCAAAAGACTGATAAAGTATCACGTCTTTATATAAGACATTATGCTTCGTGTTCCATACGCTTCGAGTATAGGATCGATCGCATATGCTGTAATAATTGACCGTTCTAAAATTTTCCAAATGCCTAGAGCATTAAGAGGGAAAAAGGACTAGAACCGGACATGACTAAGTTTATTAAACAACTCTCAAAGGACAATGTAAGGTTCGCCAAGGATTGGTTGCTTGTGAATAGTTGGAAGTATAGTAGTGAATGGACCATACTGACACTATTATTACAAGATTTGATAATGAGTTGTCATATGGCAAATGTGGAAATGTTTCCATATTGGGAGTTGGACATCAAGAATCTATATGTCAAGATTAGAAACGTTTATGCAGATGGATATTCAAAGGAATGTACCTTGAATATGAGACTTCGTATCTATGGAATTGTCTTACAACAATCTCCAATAGAAGACTTTGTAATTTCATTGGCAATAGACTTTGTGACTTTAGTGCAGTGACATTACGAAAAGATCGTTGCATAAAATGTTAGAATATAACATATTCTATAAGTGGCAAGAATTTGATATTCTTACACATGTGATAAGGATTGGGAGTCGTGAAATGAGTATGATTGGAAATGTGTTCATTTGATCTACTTCACAAAGTAAGGACCATAGGTAAACATTGTGTGCATGCTAAGCGCATGGGACAATTGTAGTTATAATTCAAGTAATAGGTTAATTAACCGAAACAACAAATAATGAGTAATCGATATCGTGATAAATAAAAGGTGTTTTATTTATACTCAAAGGATTGAGACCATATAGGATTAGTATTATTCTTGTGTTTCACTTTGCATGTTTGACTTCCTGAATAATTAATTATTTCAGAATAATCAAATTATTCGAATGGTCCACAGTCGTTCATATGTTGGAAGTAGGTATGAATGGAGACTGTCATGAATTGGTTTGTAGATTGTCTAAAGTGTATTAGACATAGCAAAGGTTTACTGCAACATTCATGAGTGCTTATGAATATGATTTTGAGTATTGGATTAAACCCACGCTCACAAGAATCACTTCATGGATTTTATCACGAGTGATTGTGAGTCGATAATATTGTATATTCTTGAAATCGAGACGTGTGAGTTGTTATTTGCTGGTCAGTTACACATTGATGATAAGTAAACACACCAGTAACTTGGTGTTATAAAACTTATTGTTGTGTGTAATTCGATGAGTGAATGCAAGCGATCATATGAGTCAAAGTTTATCCATTCCTTTTACCCAAAATGGGATAAAAGCAATATATGTGGGCCCCTTGATGATTTAGTGATGACACCTAAGCGCTTGGCCAAGCCGAAACAAAGTTGATGTGTTTAATTGTAGTCTGTTGTTAGTCATCATAAATCGAAAGTCGGGAAACAGTATAGAGAGAATGATTAAAATTCATGTCTTATGTGTATACGATATCTTAATAATGGAGGATTATATGATCCCTTATCTAAAGGACACGCTTCTGATAAGATCAAAGTTGACAGTGGCTTTTGAAAGCTATGACTACTAATCAGGATTTGAAGTCATACGTAGAATAGTTATTAGACTTATCCAAGTGGGAGACTGTTGGATTAGTGTCTAAGTCCATAACTATTTTGGTATGTACATTACCCAATTGTGCATGGTCCTTTTGGGTTGTCTTCACCAAAGCAACTTGATAAGATGATTTATGGAGAAAGAGGATTAATTATGATTTATTAATATATTATATGAATAATATATTAAAAGAGAAATCATATTGTTTAATTAATAATAGTCAAGAATTAATAAGAATTAATTTTGTGGCTAAAAGACATTAATTAAATAAAGGGGACTAGAATTGTCAATTGTGTGATAGTTGAATAATTGGGCTAATGGACTCCATATTAGAGGGGTGGACGAATTTTATGGAGAAACCCATTAGAAATCGTCCAATGCCTCTAAGAAGGGAGTCCATGGGCTGCTTAGGGCCTAAGCAGTCAAATTACGGTTTCCTTGTTTGAGAACCCTAATAGCCTCACTATTTAAGGACCCCTAGAGCACCAAAAACGTGGCCAAGAGTTTCCTTCGGGTTTCTAGACGTTTTTGGGTGCTTCTCCTCTTCTCCTAAGTTATCCTCTTGCTCTTGGCGTTTGTGAGCCATTAGAGGTACTACACTTGTGGTACATGCTTTCAAAGATAAGGAGATGCAAGGAACTAGTTGTTATTACTATATAACAACAAAAGGTATGTATTCTATTCTTTTATGCGGATTTCGAAAATAGTACTAGCATGTCAGGTTTCTTTTTGTGTTCATAAAGTTGTATAACTAATAGTGATAACGTAGATCCAACTCTAGGGTTGCATACACACATAGGATTGTTTGTATAAAACCCATCAATAATTTTCACAGCTCTTACCATATGTGTAAAACTCAGAAAACTATTTTCAGAATTTTTCATAATGCATTCCGAGTTTTCCTTAATTTTTGTATTTATAATGGATTAAAAATAGGAAATACAATTCTACTCATCCAAAATTCATTAAAATTTACCAGAAGACCGTATAATATAATAGAACTCTAAATAAAATTCTTGATGATTTTTCTATTTAGTATGCTATTCTTCTTCTACTTTCTAAGATTAAATACACTTAAATCCACAAAGTCGGATTCTAGTAGATAAAAACCATATTACTATGCTATTCTTCTTCTATTTTTCCCTTATTATTTGCACTATTAATGAAGTTTACAAAATTTAGGTAATTCAGTTTATATTTTTAATAATTATTCTCCAAATAATGATTACTTAAGAGGATAAAACAAAGAAAAATAGCAAGACTAGTTGAAATATATATTTTATATTTGTTAAAGCTTCTATACATGTAATAACAGTGTTCTAAAAAGTTTGGACAATTTTGAAAAGTGTTATCTATTTATTTTAGTTTTTATTAGAATAAATGCACAAAAATCATAAAATTCGGTTAAACGGTTTCGAAATCTATTTTTATATTTTTCCCACCTTAAGAATGTTTAATAACAGTAATCCAAAAAGTTTGGGCAATTTTGGAAACTTTTTTTTATTTATTTCAGTTTTTATTAGAATAAATGCACAAAAATTATAAAATTGGCTTAAACAGTTTAGAAATCCATTTTTATATTTTCCCAGCTTAAGTGTATCTATTGACAGTATTATAAAAAATTTGGGAATTTTTTTCACCTGGATTCTGTTTTTCACACGAGTTTATATTGTTATGAAGGCATAAAAATTTGGAAAAATAGTTAATCACATCAAATATTCAAGGGAAAATTTTTGGAAGACCTCTACTGTGTTTAGAATGAAAAAGTAAAGTTTGAGAACTTTTGGAAATTGTTTGATAATATTTTGAATTTTTAGGAGCTTAAAACACCTTTAAATATATTGAAATACCATCAATTAATATTACAAAAATCTGGAAAATAATATCCAAAATTATCTTAATCAC
This sequence comes from Lactuca sativa, assembly GCF_002870075.4. Lineage (NCBI taxonomy): Eukaryota > Viridiplantae > Streptophyta > Magnoliopsida > Asterales > Asteraceae > Lactuca > Lactuca sativa. Next base: position 157,867,695 of record NC_056625.2, on the reverse strand, counting down.
ATGAGTTATAAAATTTCACCATTTTAGAAAATGTTTATAGCATATCAATATTAAAATTTGACAAAATATTGGCACAATTCTATTGTAGTGGCAAGTATACTAGTATTATCTTTCTATTAGAGACTCATTAGTGTGTAACATCTTGTAGGAATCGATAGTGGTACAAGTGGAACGTAGTTCAAGGCATCATTTGTATCATCTTAAAGCATTGTGAGTATTCACAATTCCCCTATTTTCGGGTTTTAAATGTTTTGGATTGGAAAATCATGTCCTAAAGTATTTATGTTCATTGTATTTATTTTGACTCTTATGAAACTTGGTTGCTATCTTTGGTATGTATATGTATCTTACTTTAATTCATGATGACTGTATCGCAGTTAAGTCCGTAAAATCTCTCGACACAACTCATTAACTCTTTTGAGCCTATGGTTATTATGAATAGCACTATCTGGAGGTAGACAACTCCTCACTCGCACGATTCGCTTGAGTGCATTTTACCATTTTATTCTCTATGTTTGCGATACACATAGTAGTTAATAGGGCATGATTCGGTCATTTGGCTTGGGTTGTGAAGTCATGAATGGAATCTTTATGCACATACGAAACTTGTATTCTCATGTTAGCAACGACACTTGTATACTTATTTTAGCAATGAAACTTTTATACTTATTTTAGCAACGAAACTTTTATGCTTATTATAGCAACGGACTTTGTTTCTCATTTTAGTAAAGAACATTTATTACTGAAAACTTTTATACTTGTTTTAGCAATGAAATTGTTTGCTCCTTGTAACAACGAATATTTTTTCGATTCTTGAAAACTTATTTGAGCACTTTTATTTATGGAAACTTTTATCAAAACGTTTATTTTGATTCTTAAAAAAAATATTATTTTTCATTTGTGAGTACTCACCAACTATTTTTATAGTTGACGCTCATTTTAGATGCTTTTTCAAGAATCATCTAGTAAGAGGCACCTAAAGACACAACTCTTGTAGGAGCATTTGCATGTGTTGACTTTTGAATACTTTGTAATTTCTTGTAAAAAGTTTTTCCAACTCATTGTAAATTTGTAATGATTTTTATAACTATGGCTGGTGTTGTCTTTAAACTTTTGCTATGAGACACTTTGTACTGCCTCGCCACATGTTTCTGCTTTAGCGGGGTGTGACACGGATCTTCCTGGACATATGGGTGACGAAATTAGGGGTTGAAGCCCACTCTAATTTCGGCCAAGGAGGCCTTATTCCAGAAGGTTCTCAAGTTGCTTAGGGCCTAAGTCATCCAATTAGGGTTTTAACTGAAACCCTAGCAGTTCAGCTATTTAAAGGACCCCGGGGCTTCAGTTTCGGCTACATCAAGAAACCATAAGGTTACTATAGCCAAATTATAGCCTCTCTCTTTCTCTCTTCTAGATCTTCCTCTAGCTTGTGGTGTTTGTAAGCCATTAGAGGTGTTACAATTATGACACTAAGCTTCTTGAAGATTATGGATTCTTGCAACTATTGAAAGGTATTATCTAAACTTGTTTTGTTATAGTTTTTTATTTCAATATATCCTAGATTAGGGTATTCTAGTCTTGGATGAATTGCATGTACTATAGAGAAACTTAGATCTATGCTTTAGGGTTTTACATGAGCATATAAGATTGTTATTTTGTATAAAACCCATCAACTGTCACTGTCAACGCATCTGACGCGGGGGCAGGGGCTTCAGGCTTCATTGTTGGTTCGTCTACCCCACCAGTCACTCCTTTCTGTTTAGATGATCTAGACATTGTATTTGGTGATGATGAAGGTCACTTCGAAGGATTCACTTACAGTCCTTTCAACACTCAGAATGCAAGTCATGACAAAACTCTAGTTACACGAAGGCATCTCAAGGCGATCAATGATAAACTCAATTCGTTGCTTCAATCCTCCATGGCTTCTTCTACTGAAGATTATTCCCATGCAACCATCAAATCATTCATTGAGACTCTTACGAAGGAGCATTCTTCCAATCTTGAAAAGACAAACAATGCTGTCGACTCATCTGCTTTTATGTGCACTCAAACGACCGAAAAAGTCAACAAACTAATCACAGATACTCATACGTTCATGGAGTCCTTTCAAAGCACCTTTGTGTCCAACACCACTAAGGCTAATGAGGTAATTTGTAGCATTGACTCCAGTCTCATAACTGAGAAGGCGAAACTTGAAGAGATTTGCATTGGTCTGCAATCTAACCATGTTGAGTTTAACTCCTCCATCCCGTCAAAGATCACAAAGCTTCAGGATGATTTAGCAATGGAGAGCAAGGTCATAGATGCTCTTGTTAAGAAGACTGAAAAGGTGAAAGTCTTGACAGTTAAGCTGGAACATTCTGAAAAACAAGTCAAGGATTCATTATCTAAGAAAGAATTTATGAAGAGTTTTATTGCTGATGTCAATAGAATGCTTTCTGATATTAACAAGACTCATTATTCTATGATCATGATCACGGTCAAGAAGCAACTTGCAGAGAAAATCAGACCAGTTTTTGCTATGCTCAATCGCCTATAGGGTGTTCAAGAATTTGGCTCAACTCTGAAACAATGGGGAGAGGAAGGTTCTAAAAAGGATCTTTCCAAGTCTTCAGTCAAATTCACTGTCAAGCCCAAAAGCGAATCTGAGCCAAAAAGTAAAGAAAACCTTTCAATGAAGAACCTATTGTTGAATACCTTGCAACAGATAGACCTTCCAATTACTCCAACATCCTTCAAGTTTCACAGCTTTGTGAAAGTTTTGAATACCTTGCAACAGATAGTGGTGTTGATCACTCGCTCTTCTCCTTCTACCTCAAGCATATGAAGCCACAATATGAGACGTGGAGTGCGAGAAAGATTACGACAGTGAAGGTCACTGGTCCAATCGAAACCGATAGCTTCCTAAATTCGAAGTTTAAGGTTGCGAGAGGTTCGTCTAGTCAGGTCTGTGAATTCACTCTCACTAATTTTCCATGCCTTAACCCATATTATTGGATCGTGCTTTACAATTATTTGTTGACAGATGGTCAGAAGTATGAACCTGTCATTGCTCAACTCAAAGAAATGATAACTTCTTACATTTATGAGGTTGGGCAGATGGATGCTAAAATAGTTGTTGTGTGGTGAAAGAAACTAAGTATTCTTCCCAAGGATAATTTCGATGGTTTTGACAAGACTAAGCTTAGGAAGATACATAAGAACAGATGGTGCATGGCCTTTAAATTGAAGGAATGAAATGATGCATGCTTTCAAAAAGTTTGTTTCTTTTTGGAAGACAAACAATTATACACCAATTTTTGTCTTGAATACGTTTTGGACCTCATCAACTGATGCAAGGGTATCAACAAGGGCGACAAGAAGTGCTTCTCGGATATGATTCAACAATATATCCATGTTCTCATTGTTGTGCTAAACATTATTCTGAAACCTTTGATATACAGAAGCGAGCTCACTCTTGATGGACTCTCGCCTCAGTTGACGTAAAGGGGGAGATTGTTGGAAATTAGCGTTGAGTCATTGTGTTTTATTAAATAGTCAATTTATGTAAAACGGTCTTAGGCTTGTCCACCCGTCTTTAATTATTAGGGTTTTAGTATTTAAGGTGCATGCATGCACCGTGTTTTGTAACTTTGGAAATAGCCTTGTAACCCTACACGCCTCTACAGTAGCAATTCTTCATCGAGTTCTTCTGAATCGTGACTTTGAATCATTAATCATATTTTGATCTATTCTTGTGTTCTTGTTTTCTATTACCTGTTTGAATCTTTCGATCTTTGGAGATTTTATCTCAACAAACAGGCTTACACAGGTGAAGTTCGTTAAAAACTCATGAATTTGTCACCCGACGTCGATTTCGTTTGTCCTTATATTGTTGAGTTCTTATTAACGAGATATTTTATTCTTGTCTAGATTGTGTCGGCTAAAAATCTATAGATCTAAAATTCGAAATCTGAGTTGTGCACTTCTATGCTAAGTCATAGAAAAATCATAACTTCCTCGTACAAAGTTAGATTTAGATGTTCTCTATATGCACGATTTCGGTTTAACGTCTACTACGACTTTCATTTACATCACTAAGGCTAAAAAGTTGTTTATCAAAAGTTCACTTTTTACGTTACGCGGTGTTGTGTTGGTTTAACTATAAAACTTCGACAGGTCATAACTTCTTCGTTATAACTCGGATTTCAGCATTCTTTATATGTACAAAACCCCTATGACATATAATATTCTATCAAAAAGTGATTTTCGACGTTTATTGTCTCTAAATTGACTAGCTTGATTCAGCAGGCGTTACAATTATCTCCTTCTTAGGATGATTACGTCCCGTAATCATCAATGATAAAGGGCTTGTATAATGACTCCATATGTTATCTTTTCATCCGAGTTAATAACCGTAACTCTTATGTTCCTTCGAATGAGTATCTAACTCTTGGACTTCTTGACTGCAGGTGGTGGTCGATCTTGCAACCGCTCTTCGTACTATGTTGTACTTTCAATCATAACCTTCGTATTACAAACTAAATACTTTTTGGAGATTCCTGCTCCTTCTTAAACAAACTTAAATTAAGATAAGTTCTTTACTTCGATTATCGTAACAGGTCGATGGGTCATGTTCTAATGACCTCTCATTATATGATGCAATGCTTAGACTCAGGTCTTTTTTAATCAGATTCCAGAATGGAAGATACCTTACTTCATCTTCTAATGTGATATAATCACATTCTAACATGTAGCACATCTAGCTACAAGCTTCTTACTTTAACAACGATTGTAAAACTTCTATTGATCGCTTTGATTATCTTTCACTTCAATCTTCTGGCTTAAGTTGGATGCTACATCGATCTTGGTTCTCCGAACCACGTAACATACTCACCTTATTCGGAATCGATTTGATATGACCACTAGGATTGGAATAATATTCATCTTCTTAGTCATTACCGAAGCGATGGTAACGACAGATATGAACAAAATAAAATCAATTACTAGCGCCTTGGTAACCTTGTGACTTTCCCCAATCCAAGTGCAAGTCCTATGATTCCGGTAGTATAGGCCTCTACTACCTTCACACCTACTCATACTCATCCCAAGTATTGTCTCATAGTCCCCAAGTTCTTATTTCCTAAAATCACATAAAACGATTTAACACATACGAATGTGTCCAAATAATCATAAAAATTACCCTAGACTTTACTAGGACTTCTTCCATGCGTATCTTCAGTCATCAATTCGGCTTCAACTCGGTTGGTGGTGGAAATGCCATACGATGGGATAACTTCATGGATTATACCAAAAGTTCTTTCTTTCTGCTAATCGAAAGTGTACTTCTCCCGTACTAAACATATTATTTATTATACATATTCTAAACGCAAGATCCCGCTCTTATGATATCTTCTGATAGGTATCATTCACTATATTAACCCTTCTCATTTCCTCCATTTGCTCAGTCTAACATGATTCACATTATTTCTTGAAGTTATGCCTTTGTGATAGGTTCGGGTGCAGGTGTAATGATCGATGCTTGACCCATCACACGCTTAGGCTTAGGTTGTCGACTTCCATTTCCTAATCCTCTTCGAGCCCTCACCATGTCGAAATACACACCAAATCTGACGTTTGGTGTGCAATGGCAAGAATTATGATAGGGAAAGCTTTATTTATGAAAGACGTACAAATCTCCTTATCACTCAGAAAAGTTACATGTCAGCTGTAATACTGTAATTAAACGTTTAGAAATTTGAACACATAAAATTTCCAGATCCGGTCAGCAACATGCCATAGATCCGATCAAATGATAGCATCATAAAGCATATAAGGCATCTTATAGCATAAATAACTTAGCACATAAAATCAAATTAAGAATCTTCCTTAAATAAGCTAGTGCTTGTGTGTATTCAGATGTAGTACGTAAAATATATTAGACACAATCCTCACGATCATCGCTTAGCATTCTAAGTTTAAGTCTAGAAATTCTGTACAAATTCCTAGTTCGCTTAAACTAATGCTCTGATACCAAGTTCACGGTTATTTTGTTTATTTAACAATCAAAGTATTCATTTTAAAGAATAATATTGTGGAATTTGTTCCAAGAAAACATGATAAATATACTATCAAAGCATTTTTGAAGAAATGTATTTTAGTTATATTCAAACTTTGGGATGTCATAGTCAATAAAGAAACATAAGCATAAACAGACCTTACATTCGTTTACACTAATGATTTACATCTCCTTTAATATTTTAGGGTAATGTGTCTTCGTATCGATACCTATGATACAAATAAATTGCGTGGGTCAGGTTGGGAGACTTGGTGGGTACATAAGGTTTTCAACCCACATTAATAAAGTTATTATGTTTCATCATCAAAAAATTAACCCAATTACCCATCCCCATTATCTTCTTTATTCTTAAGTATCTTTACTAGGAATCATATATTCCTCAATATTTATTCCTAAGGATTGTCCTAAGGAATAGGCTTGAAGTCCGTCACATTCAGGGTTTATATAACAGACACTAATCTATAGTTTCTGATGTTATTAGTTAGGCACTAAGTCCATAACTGCCAATGTTCATCTATAGAGCACTAAATTCATAACTGCCAACGTTTATTTGTAAGGCACTAAGTCCATAGCTGCCAAAGTTTATTTGTAAGGAACTAAGTACATAGCTGCCAATGTCTATTTGTGAGGCACTAAATCAATAGATTCCAGGGTTTTTAGAGTACATCTGGTGAACATATCGTTCACAACACCTACAGGTTGCGACCCCCCTTGTTAACGTTCCACTGGACTATCTAGAATAGTCTATAATTGTCATCTACACATTGCTAGATGGCTGGGCCATCGCTTGGGTCAGGGCTTCTCCTCAATATTCTCCTCTCATCATCTATATCATCTTTCATCTCTCATCTTTCATCAACCCATCTTTACCCATCATAATTATAGGTATAAAATATGTATACAGTTTAAATCGAATAAAACATGTATGTTTTGTTCATCCGTAATAGATATCAAGAACATAGATAATATGCACACATAGCACGTAATTTATATTAAATACGTCATATCTTTGTGTAAGATGAAAGTAACTATGTAGTCACTTGTTAAAGTGATGACTCGAAATTCGGACAGCAATTCGCTTCTAACAATCGTCTTTTCCTTCGATGGAACCTAGCATTAGTATTGGTAAGTTTTAGTCTAGTATTTATTGCGACTAGTTAACTCAAGGTCTACGAGCGATATTGTTTTATAAGTGTTAAACAATACTTTTCAACGACTATGTACAGACACATGCCAGGCATGAAACACCCGAGGGTAGGACCATTTTCTCATTTAAGCTGTTCTGAAATCCAACAACCGTATGTGGCCCTTCAAACCAAATTCCCCGTACCGCATGTAGTTAAAAGTAATTATAATAACACTTTTATAATTTATACTTAGAACATATATTGCTTATAGGTTCATAATAACAATAACGAACTTAAATATAAGTTATACTTAAAGAAGGGTATGCATAACTCACTTACAAGAGGGTTTAGCAAAAAACTAGGCTCTGCGCGGACGGAACTTCTGAGCCAGAAGCTCTTCTAATGGGAGCATTATGGCACTACAGGACTCGCCTCTAACACTTGGGAAGTGCTAGTGAATGGGAGGGATTGTGAAGGATGTTTGAGAGAGAAACAATGGGAGAGGTGTGAAAAAAATGGAAGAAAAACACTTCTATTTATAGCCTGCCGGACGCGAGTGCGCGGGACGTACCTTCAGAGTACGATGGGCGTATTCAGTACGTAGGGCATCTAGAGAGCTATGATGAGCGTACGAGGGGGCAGGTGTCAACTCTGTATGTGAGGCCGTGGGGAGAAAGCAAGGGCTAATTTGGTGCCACCTGTCACTCCTTGCATCAGCCTATACAAAATTTCTAAATTATATAACTTTCGCATACGAGCTTCGTTTTTTACATTCTTTATATCCATGCATACATGGTGACGTAATATACAACTTTCGTTTAGACTCTATCGACTAATTTCAAATTTATTTTTAAAGTTATATTTTAACAGGATTAGACAGGTAAAGTCCATTAAAAACTCATAACTTTGTCACCTGACATCCGTTTTCGTCTGTCTTTATATCGTTGAGTTCTTATTAATGAGATCTTCGATTCTCATTTAGATTGTGTTGGCTAAAAATCGGTCAATCTAAACTTCGAATTCCAGGTTGTGCACTACTATGTTAAATCTTAGAAAAATCATAACTTCCTCATACGAAGTCAAATTTGGACGTTCTCTATATGCACGATTTCGACTTGATGTCTACTATGACTTTTGTTTAGATCGGTAAGACTAAAAAGTTGTTTATCAAAAATTCACTTTTTACGTTATGTGGTGCCGTGCTGGTTTACCTGTAAAACTTCGACGGGTCATAACTTCTTCGTTATAACTCGGGTTTCAACGTTCTTTAGATGTACGAAACTCTTGAGACATATACTATAACTTGGTTAAGATTATTTATTCTAAATAATATTCTATCAAAAAGTCATTTTTGATGCTTATTGTCTCTAAATTGACTAGCTCGAATCAGTGGGAGTTACAGTTGACTGGTAGAATTGTATGATTACCTGTATTACTGGATGTTTGTTAGACTGGTAGATCTGTAGGACTACTTGTATTTTTTGGCTATAATTGTTATGATATATGTTGATGTGCTTTTGTTGGTTGGGTTGAGGCGATCATGCTTTGTGCGGAAGACCAAGATACCCAAGGCGGTCCGGATAGAAAGAAGGTCTGTGAGACGGTCTAGTTAGGACGAAGGCCTGGAGAGTAGTCTAGAGAGAGTAGTCTAGATAGGTTGTAGGCCCAACGCGGTGGTCCAGTCTTCATAAAGGCTTGGAGAATGGTCCAGATAGGTTGTAGGCCTAGCATGGCAGACCAGTTAAGTTGTAGGCTCGTGCATTCATGTTGTTATTTGTATAGTTGTGTGTTATACTTTAGGGGAGCTTACTATGCTTTGGCTTACGGTTTAGGTTTATTTGTTAGGTACTTCTGATGATTAGGTAAATATGGAGGCGTCATCATATACATCCTTCGGTGATATGTATTAGAGATTTATGATACATTGATCTTGGGAAATATTTGTATTTTGATACATGATTTTGAGATGGGTTTCCTTGAAAACAATGATTTCCTTTAAATTAAAAATGAAAAACTTATCGTGTGTTTGGGTTCTTACATATGGAAAGTAAGGAAAAAGAATATATTGCTCGAGCCATGATATCCCCATAATGGGATATAGAAGAATCTACCACGGTGGCGCTGTCACTTCACGAGATAGATTGCCTAAAGGAAATGATAACTTGGTGGACTAATTTTGTTCTTTCCACCTTGTTATAGACTTGTAGATATTGTTAGGTCGTAAGTATAAAAATGGCAATGGTTGAATACCATAATTACCCCTTAACGATAAAAGATAATGGAATTTGGAAAGATGTTTGAAATTAAATGATATTTATGACGTGTATGAAAATATTTTTCCTTGAAAATGCTTGGAAAGGTTTTATGGTCAAAACTATGTTAAGTTATATATGAAATGATTTTCATGTAAATGACTGAAAATGATTTATGGTATGAATGAAAAAGAGTTATTCTTGAGATTGACTGAAATGTTTTATGCTCTAAAACCCACATAGCTCGCACCAAATTTTTTTCTTATGTATCTCTTTTTAGTGCCATGTATCCCATGTTTCAATTAAGGAGAAAAGTTGTCACAACTAGGAATTTGGATGCTTGTAACAACAAAAATGATAACAATTGTGAACAAAAAATGAGGAAGCATGTATGATGCTTGTGTAATAACAACAAAACTTCCATCAAACACTTTTATACAAGCACTACAAATAGTCAACAAAGAATTGGAAAACCTAGAAATCCCAATTTAATTTCATTTTGGACTAGGATTTCCTTATTGGGCCTAATGGACCAATAAGCTTCCAATTTAACTATCTTGAACATAGAGCTCTCAAATGGGCCCTAATTGGACCCATATACATGAAAATTAATATTTTGGTCCTTATAAGCCTAAAATGAAATAGGGTAAATTTAATGGGCCTTATGGGGTCACAACAAATTTATATAGCCCTAATGGATCATAAAAATCATTCCTAGATTTATTTGGGCCGAAAATTCACCTAATCGGATTATAATATGGGCTTAAGCATTAAAGGGCCCAATCTCTCTTCTTTCTTCTCCTCTTCTCGGCCAAACTACAAAAAGAAAGGAGAAGTTGACTTTTGTTCTTGCCACCTCACCATTATTTCTTGCTTCTCCATGCAAATAACCCATGTATCCAAGCAACCATCTCTTCACTCACTTCTCTTTATCCTCTCTCTTTTTCTCTCGGCCAAAACCAACTCAAACAAACACACACACACTCTCAAAACTCTTTCTCGAAAACATAAGGACTCTCTCCATTCTTCAATAAATTTTTGAAGTTTAGAAGCTTTTCAAGGAGATTGTTCCACAAAAAGCCTCATCTAAGGTAATTTCATGCTTGGATATAGGATCTAGATTCTTTTTTTTATCAAAAATATCTTCCTAACCCATTCAAACTCATGAACACCATCTTAGAAGCCTCTAAGTTCGAGATCTTCAAAGAAGGCTTGCTAGGATCGAAACTTTCATCATTTCTTCTTTCTAAACCAAAAGCAACAAGCAAAGGTGAGCTTCGTACCCCTCTCTTTTCAGTTTTCATAAGTTTTATGGGGGAGAACACAAGTAAAATGTGTAGATCTATGTGTATGTGTATGCTATGTATGATTTTATGCATGTATGTGTGATTTTATGTGCTTTTTATGTTGAATATGTAAACAAAAAGGGAAGAAATCTCGAGATCTATGTCATAAGAAGGAAAACAAACATGATCTAAGTTATATTACACTAAACAAGCCAATAATATTAACTTACAAGATGATGATAAACATATTTTAACATAAAACCCATTTTTGGGCTTAAATTGTCAAATAAACAAAAGTTGGGTCAAAAATTGTCATTTACGGTTTTCTTAAGGGTCAAAGGAGTCAAAATAGTTACAAAAAATGGTTTTAAGAATGTTATGCACTTCAAAGGACTTAAAATGTAAATATTAGCTTAATGGGCACCATTTTGGGCTTTTCGGCCCAATAAGCCCAAAAATTTCGAAAATATGACATTTGAAGGGACTGAAATGGTAAATTCTTCAAAACAGGGGATAACAAGTGTAACAAAACTATTTCAAGGGTTCAAAATGCTTTTCTTTTCCAAAAAGGATCAAAAATGAAAAGTTTTTAGATTTTGGGCCAAAATTGTAAAAGTTGCAAAAGTTTGGGTTTTAAACCGAAAAACACTTTTTTGGAAGGGCTCAAACTGGTAAAGAATAATTCTATAGTTATAAATATCATTTAAACAAGTCTATGATGCAAAAGTGTCAAGAAAATGTTTTGAGGGCTTAAAATGGCTTTTCTTTTTATATAAAAGACTAAAATTGTTATTTTATAAAAAGAAAGCGGCTAAAAAGGTCAAACCACGATTCTTAAGCCAACTATTTTATTTATAGAATATTGAGTCAAAAATATTAATCTACGACTTACAAAATCAAAAGACAAATACTCGTATAACTCCAAATATCGTTATAAACAAATTGCTCGGTCTCGAGTCGATAAAAAATAACAAATCGTTCAATCAAACCCTCCAACAATTATACAATGCCTAAGACAAGTAAAAATTCGAAAGACCTTAGGCTGAAAGTCTCAAATCATGCTTGTTGGATCTTGAAGTCCATTAACCTGACCTTTGTGCCCAAGGGGATAATGATTATATGTTATTGGGCCTTCTATGACCCAATTTGTAACAACCCGAAGTTGTCCATCGCCGAAAACTCGTTCTACCTGTAAAAATGCGTCGTTTATCAATTCGTTCCGATTTCGTTTTGGGTTAAATTATTTAAACTTATATGTTTATTATAATCTAATGAGTCTCCAAACCCCTTAGGAACTCATGATATTAGCCCAAAATATTTATTTCATAAATTTTAGAAACGTCCCCACCGGGTTACGGAAACTTAATCGGGTGCGACCAGAAGCCCCGTTTAATGTCGGTATCAGGTAGAATTCCACCGTGTCCAAGTTTTGAGACCTATTTAAACGTGTTCAAACTTTCATTTGAAGCTTTTGCTTCCTCTCTCTACTCTCTCTCTAACCTCTCTCCTCAAACAAAGTTTAAGGGTCCAAAATCATCAAATTTAAGCTCCAAATCATCAAAGTAACTACCCTAACTCCTGGTATAACATCTTAGGCCTTCAAATTCGAGTTCAAATCATGGAATAGGACCATATTCATGAGTTTACGACCCTATAACAATCCTAGGCCGTGAACTCACATAAATTGGGTTTTAGAGCCCAAAAACCCTTCCAATCGACCTTTGGAGCTTAGATATGGCTTAATGGCTTAATGGAATGGACTTAGAATGCCTTAAGCATGGATTTTGAAGAGTAAACATGAGTTAACTGCCCAAGAACATGCTTGGGCTGTAAACTCATATAAATGGGGTTTTTATGCCCTTAAACCCTTCCAAAAGTCCATTAAAGCTTAGATATGAATTGTAGAATATTGGATTTGGCCTTGGAACACCTTAAACATTAAATTAGAGGAGTAAACATGAGTTTACTGCCCAAGAACATGTCTGGGCCGTAAACTCATTATCATGGGGAGTAAACTCCTTTTAGTGTGTTATAATGTCATTTACACACACCATAAGCCTTGGGATAAATTCTAGAAGTGACCACAAACAAGATTTGGACCTTAAAACATATTAAATCCCCCATCTAAGGAGTTGATGGACATAAGGTGGTTCAGGGGCTGTAAACTCCAAAAATCATGTCTAAAGTCCCCTAAAAATCCATACAAGGCTAGGGAAAAATCATTGGAATCACATGTGATTGTTTAAGGACCAATACATTAAGGATTCTATGTGTGGGGGAGTTTACGGTCGTAAACTCCAATAAGTGGTCCATAATTATGTTTAATCCATTCCAAGGCCCTAGAATTGATCCTAGCAAATTTTCCCAAGTGGTATAAGACCATTTTGCATCATAAAACACCCCACCATGAGTTTACGGTCGTAAACTCATGGGGAGGGGGTCATTAGGGCCAAAATGTATTGTCTGAGTTTACTCTTGAAGAGTAGACTCCATATCCAAGCCTTACGTGACTTCAAACGCCACCCGGGTCCTTCCTAAAACTTGTAAGGGAGTGTTTCCGCAACTAGAAGTGTTTGTCTCTACCAAATAAATAATCTAAGTCCTAATTAGATACAAATATGTATCTTTTCACAATTCATAGGAACCTCGTGCGTTTGCAAACCCAGAAACGACGTTTAGGATCCGAGCAGACACGTTCCTCGTCCGGTGAGTTCATACCCCTACCCTTTTTAAATGGATTTTCAATGTTTTCAAGGGGGGGGGGGGGGGGAATACAAGCAAATTACAATTGTTTTCAAAACATAACATTGATGAATTTTAATAAATATCTGGCAAATTATAAATATTTTTACCCCTTATGTATTACGCTGAGCATAAGGGATGATTTATCAATCACAACTATATGAATTTTAGTTAAGGAAATAACCAAACTAATCAAATTATGATGGGAATAATTTGGGGTTCTTTAGTTCTCGTTTCATCGCATATTGATATATATAAAGTTTATTAGATAAACTATGTATGATTCAGTTTATCTCCATTTCACTTAGTATATATTGCTAGATAATTTCATTGTATATAACTGTTTTCATTGTATTATGTTTCATATCGTTTAGTATGTTTGATATTGTTTGAGAATTCCGTGAATACTTAGTACTAGTTTGTGAGATTTGTCATTACCCTTTTGGGTTATTAGTAAATACTTCCCGGAAGTGTAACCAGAGTCTCCAGGAGGGAGACTGTTGAATTTGTGAATAGATCTATTCGGGACTGACAATCCCACACCTTAACTGCTAGCTACAGTTAGGCGGGCACGCCTAGGGTGACAGATTCTGGATATCGTCCGACGTCTGACAAGCATCAAGGCGGTCTCGTTGTCTTATCAGCATGGTTACCCGACTCACAATATGTATTAATATAATTTTATTCATGGCTTTGGTTTTGGATTTGATTTTATATCAATCTTCTATCTTTAGATCTTATAACTAGTACGGGATGGTAATCCCATAGTTTTTAGTCTATAGGTTTCATATCTATTGCAGGATGTTATTCCTATGGTTAGAATCTATATCTAGTTCGGGATAGTAATCCCATGATTTTATCAAACTATCTTATATCTAGTTCGGGATAGTAATCCCATGGTTTTGAAACTATATCTTGTATGGGATAATAATCCCATGATTTTGAATCTATGTCTAGTCCGGGATGGTAGTCCCATGGTTTTCAATCTATATTTTCATGTATATCAAGCAAGCTATCATATATGTAGTACGGGATGTTAGCCCAAGGTTTTCAAACTACTTTTCATCTACAGTTCACGTATATTAAAGTATTTTTATATCTAATTCGGGACAGTAATCCCATGATTTTCAATATATAGTTTTTTGTATTAACTATACTCTGTGATATTCAATCGGTCTTGTATTTAGGAAAATATGGGATTTTCCTGGGGTAACATATAACGCGTAATTGAACTAGTAATGAAGGATAACGAAACTATTTTACATAAGAAAATATGGGATTTTCTTGGATAACAAACCTTTTCGGAAAACTAAAGGAAACTGGTACATTTTTCAGAAAACAAACATCTTATGAACTCACCAGCTTTATGCTGATTTTCAAACTGCTTATATTCTCAGGTCTGCATTAGACATGTACCCGGTGATCTCTTTTGGTGAAGACGGAGTGTGTAGAAGACTCGTCTCATTTTGTTCCTATCTATATTATGTATCAAACTTGTATAATTTACTTTTGAAACAAATGTAAACTTTCAAATATATGTAATGTAATGGTTGTTTACTTTGATTACTATGTGCATTGGATTTGATACTCAACGTGGAGTCAACCCCGGAAATGTTTCCGCCTTTGGTTTTCGGGGTGTGACACAATTTCATATAAAGGGACCTTCAATGGCTTTTAAGTGCTATTGGGCCCTAGTGATCCATTAGTATTATCATAAGGTCAAAGTAATCAAATGCGAGACAGGCCAACGTGTCTTTCGCATCTCCAATAACCTAGAATAACTCACGGAAATAGCAGGACTTCGTACTCCTCCTCTCCTCGTTTGCTAGGCTTATGAGAAATCAAAGTAAATAGATTCAGGTTGTTAAACAATAGTAATCAAGGTTGTTTGGATTAAGTGAGTGATAACGAGCGACGACTCTAAGGACCGTTCATAAACTGTGGTTATAACTAGTCATTATTAATGCATGATTATAATGACTCACAACCCTTAATTAATCCAACACCACTCGAGTAATCAAGGAAGAGTAAACAATAATCATTCGTTGTGGTGGTATAGTAACTTGTAAACAAGTATATATTGCGTTATCAGAAAACATCGGGTTTTTCGAGGAAATCAACAACACTCGCTTGTAATTTCTATAACTATAATACAAAACTCCCTTTTATATATACGTTTTGAAATCATTCATGCATCAACTTATGGATCTTCACACTTTGACAAACTATTGCCTTTTTCAAAAAATATCGGATTTTCTAGGTTTTACAAACTACACAAATCAGTTTTATCACAACATTGCTTATGAACTCACCAACATTTCATATGTTGACGTTTTCCAAAATAACTTGTATTCTCAGGTAACAGGTAACGAGCGACGACTCTAAGGATCGTTCGTAAAATGTGGTTATAACTAGTCATTATTAATGCATGATTATAACGACTCACAACCCTTAATTAATCCAACACCACCCGAGTAATCAAGGAAGAGTAAACAATAATCATTCGTTGTAGTGGTATAGTAACTCGTAAAAAAGTATATATTGCGTTATCGGAAAACATCGGGTTTTTCGAGGAAATCAACAACACTCACTTGTAATTTCTATAACTATAATACAAAACTCCCTTTTATATACACGTTTTGAAGTTATTCATGCATCAATTTATGGATCTTCACTCTTTGACAAACTATTGCCTTTTTCAGAAAATATCGGATCTAGGTTTTACAAACTACACAAATCATTTTTATCACAACATTGCTTATGAACTCACCAACATTTCATATGTTGACGTTTTCCAAAGTAACATGTATTCTCAGGTAACAGGTATGCAGAAGGGTAATATCAAGTAATGTTAGGATGTTATGTTTTTTGAAAACTCTCAAACTATTTATGTTATGAATTTGTAACATTTAAAACAATGTACTTGATGTGAACAATTCCAATTGTAATATATTGATGCATGCTGATGTTTATGTTATGATTCATTTATACTCATCGTGATGATATTCAATTTAAGTCACGCGAGCCCTCGGACATTTCCATCGTCTGGTTCGGGGGTGTGACAAAAGTGATGGATAAGGTGTCTAAGTTTGTAACTATATTTGGTATGAACTTGACCCTACCCGACATGGTCCATTTGTGTTGCACTTCACCTAACAAATTGTATGGATATACCTTTGAGAATAAGATGTTTATGATCTATTAATGTATTGTAAGTTATAATATATTAATATGAAATCATATTATTTAATTAGTGTTGATAAAGAATTGATTTTGAAATTAATTTATTGATCAAAAGAGGATTATTAAATATGGACTCTTACATATATATGGATTAGGCCAAGATTTATTAAGGATGGGCTAAGAGTATATGGAAGTCCATGGATAGTCCATGGAGCTTTTAACCCATGGATCCTAGGTAAATGAAGAGTCATGGGTATTAGGGTTTAACCCTAATCCTCCATACTATATAATGAGGTTCTTGGTTCTAGAATTGGCACTAGTGTATGTGAGAAACAAGGGTGGGCCGATTTAGTGAGCATCATATTCTCTCAAGTATTTACAAATTGTTTTGGGTGATTTGTTACACCACTCGAGGAATCCACACTATTGGTGCTAGGCTCTAAAACTCTTAGCAATCAAGTACAAAAGAAAGGTATGTTATTCGGCTTCAAGTATTGTATTACAAGTACCCCATAACATGCTAGCTAGGTTGTAAACCTTGGAAAACAAATTTGCATGTATTTTAGAGAAAACATAGATCCCAATTTTCTAGGGTTACATGTACACCATAGGAGTGTTAGAATGCTCAAAACCCAACAGTGGTATCAGAGCGTAGGCTTGTTTTCTTGATACTTGATGCAAATAGTTGAAAAAACTCATGTTTTATGCATTTTGGTGAGTGGACTCGATGAGTCCATGCCTATCTTTAACCAAGTCGCCGAGTCAGTTCATCCACTCGACGAGTTGGCTTGTCAAAGTGCAGTTTTTTGAGTTGTGCTACTAGAAATTTGATGGGTTTTGGTCCTAAGAACATCATATATGCTCATACAAACACTAATGCTTGGATCTAGGTTTCTCTATTGTACATGCAAGTTATCCAAGACTATAAACCCTAATTCTAGCATACAAGTAATCATATTAACATGAGAATAGGTTTATAATATTACCTTGATGGTTATGTAGCAATAACAATCCCGAATCTCCTTGTGTTGACTTTGGAAGGCTTAGAGTCACAAGTGTCACTCCTCTAATGGTTCACAAACACCATAAGCAAGAGGATGAAGAGGAGAGAGGTTAGAGGCTGCCCAAAACCGTCCACAAACCCTAGAGAAGTCTTAGACACGTTTTTGGTCATAAGGGATCTCTTTATATAGGAGGCAATTAGGGTTATCTAACAAGGAAACCCTACTTTGGTTGCTAAAGCCCTAAGCAACCCATGGAGCCCTTTCCTTAAGGCCTTGGACGATTTCATATGCGCTTCCCCCATAGAATTCGTCCACCTTATAATAAAAGGCAATCCATGGCCCAAATTGCAATTATCTTATAATTACAATTCCAGTCCCTTAAGTTTAATTAATCTTTTTTAGTCACAAAACTAATTACCATTTAATTATTGACTAATATTAATTAAACAATATGATTTCTCCTTTAATATATTATTCCCATAATATATTAATAAATCATATTTAATCCTTTCTCTCCATAATTCATCCTATCAAGTTGCTTTGGGGAAGGCAACCCAAAAGGACCATGCACCATCAGGTCAAGTACATACCAAAATAGTTATGGACTTAGACACTAATCCAACAGTCTACCACTTGGATAAGTCTAATAACTATTCTGCGTATGACTTCAGATCCTGATCTGCAATCGTAGCTTTCCAAAGCCGCTGTCAACTCTGATCCTATCAGATACGCGTGTCCTTAGATAAGGGATCATATATTCCTCCATTCTAGATATCATATGAGACATGATTTCAAATCATTCTCTTTGTACTATTTCTTGATTTCCGATTTATGACGACTGACTAATTGAACAAATCAAATTAGCCCTAGCCCGACCGAGCATTTACGTTTGTCATCACAAAATCATCGAGGGGCGCAAAGATATCGCTTTTATCCTACTTTGGATAAAAGGAACGGATAAACTTTGATACAATTCTTGCTTGCACTCACTCACCGAATCACACACAACAGTATGTTTTATAACACCAAGTTACTGGTGCGTTTACATATTATCAATGTGCAACCGATTCGCAAGATACAACTCACACATCTTGGTTTCAAGAATATAAGATGTTATCGTCTCACTAATCACTCGTGATAACAATCCATGGAGTGATCCAAGTGAGCGTGGGTTTAATCCAATGCTCAAATCATATTCATAAGCACTCATGAATGTGGCAGCAAACATTTGCTTATGTCTAATACTCTTTTAGACAATCCACACAGCAATTCACGACAATCTTCATTCATATCTACTTCCAACATATGAACGACTGTAGCCCATTCGAATAATTCGATTATTCTTAATAAACTCAATTATTCTGGTAGTCAAAACATGCAAATGTGAAACACAAGAATAATACTAATCCCATATGGCCTCAAACCTTTGAGTATAAATAAAACTCCTTTTATTTATCACCATATCGATTACTCATTATTTGTCGTTTCGGGTAATCAACTTCTTATTTGAATTATTACACTTGTCCCATGCTCCTAGCATGCACACAATGATTACCTATGGTTCTTACTTTGTGAAATAGATCAAATTGAACACATTTCCAGTCATTCTCATTTCACAACTCCAAATCCTTTTCCATAAGTGAAAGAATATCAAATTCTTTCTACTTATAGAATATGCTAGATTCTAACATTCTATGCAATGATCCTTTTGTGACTTCACTGCACCAAAGTCACAAAGACTATTGCCAATGATATTACAAAGTCCTCTATTGGAGATTGTTACAAGACAATTCCTTAGATATGATGTCTCTCACTCAAAGTACATTCCTTTGAACATCCTTTTGCATAAAAGTTTCTAATCTAGACATAGATTTTCAATATTCAATTCCCCATATGGACGCGTTTCCATATTTTCCATATGACAACTCATTCTTAATAGAATCTTTTCTATTCATAATAATGTCGATATTGTCAATCCAATACCATGCTTCCAACTACTCACAAGCAACCAATCCTTGTCGAACTTTGGATTTTCCTTTGATAGTTGTTTAATTATTTTAGTCAAAACCGATTCTAGTCCTTTTTCCCTCTAAATGCGCTAGAAATTTGGAAAATTTCAGAATGGTCAAACATTAAAGCATTTGCAATCGATCCTATACCCGAAGCGTATGGGACACGACGCATAATGTTTTATTTGCTATGTTCTCAAAATTCGAATTGTGAAGAGGAATGTTGTATTCATAATCGAAATTTTAAGAACACACTATGTACCCTTGACTAAATTTATTAACATTTCTCAACCTAAACCTTTATATTTGAAATGAAGCATAATATTCTCTCCTTTAATTATAGCAAAACAACTATTCCTTCCTTACAACTTTGCAAAGAATGACTCTTGTTTTCTATAATTAATATTGCCAACTTGCAATACGTGCCTTAATAATCATAGAATCATAACATTTATTCTCCCACTAGCTTCGACATGTATTCATAAACATCTTAACTTCCAGAAAAACAATACCTATTGAATTTCTTAAGTCCATGTTTCTAATACTTAATGCTTTGATAATCTTTTATCAAGGCCTCTTAAACTTATACACCTTTGCCTTAGATAGTTCATATGTGTGTCTAAACAATTGCCAAACCTCACAATTCAAATTATGGAAAGGGATACCGTAACCATAATCGAATTCGAGAATGCAAATTTATAGTCACTATCTTCTTAAAATCTTTCTTAGTGAAAGCATTTCCTCACAATCATTTTCATGAAGGGGGAAATCTTATGACACTTAGATTTTAATGGTGTACGTGTTCCTATCCATGTGAATTTGTCAAAACCAAGGTTTACGACAAATTCAAACTCATATGGATCGAACTTTCTTGATCTCGATTTCTTGCCTTTATGGTAGCACAGCTGCCCACCATGTCTTCCAAGTAGTTAAGCAGCTCACCTTTTCTTATCAATGTACTTTCCATTGATCAAGGTCCTTGCCTTTTATGCATTCAAATGAGAACTCATAGGACTCACATGCATATTTAACTCGATTGGATTGGCACAGAAACAAAATAATGTCAACACGTTAGGTTGTAAACCTCAACTCGTGTGCTAGTGATGATCGATAAGGTTTATTTGATTTGTTCTTGAAACCTTTCAAGACCATTAAGACTCCCACTGACTCCTTGACATATAAGATTCTCTTGTCAAAACATTTCTTGACAAACAAATATTCAAGAGTTAGTGTAGCTTTTATCAAAACTCTTCATAAATTGGTCCTAGTTGGTGTTTGTGTTATCCAAGATGTCACAACTTTTCCACATTTGATGAATTCTATAAACCTTCTTAATACTTATCACTCAATGTCGCAATCTTAACTCTAAGACTTGTTTTGGAACGAAGTATGATTGACTTCTTGATTTAACCATTTCTTCAATTCTTGAATCCTCTTCTTAGACATGCATTTGTACTAAGACTCTCTTAGAGGATCAATTGAGATATGGTTCCTAATCATTAAGACCTATCATAAAGCATAAAAGCTACTCTCCTTTCTTCTTAGAATGAAAAAACTTTTATCTTTCTGCCTACTTGATTCTTCTTATTCATTTTGCTATAGATTTAAACTTTTTCAATCAATTCATAATTACACTTAATCTTGTAAGTATAATTATATTTACTAAACCCTTAGTGAATCATGACGAATATCATTGTTACTCTTATGGTGGACTTGATCAACACGCAACTTTGTGTGCTCCATCTCCTAGTCGTTCACTTGATACTTTGTCAATCAAGTAGTCTAATTTCCTAATACGAAATTTCTCATTCATCGTGCAACCAAGTTGCATGATTCCAAGTTTCTGTCCAATTGAACCTTGGGCGATGAGAAACTCTCCCTATTTGGTAAATTCTCGACTTTCCATAAATAACATAATAAGAACCAAATCCATTATTGCTAATAATAAAAACATTTTAACATCAATTTTTCATACATGCCATTGCAAGGATAAATAAATAAAATTTAAAATCAAAATTTTTTTTATTGCGGAAAAAATTTGTCCTTACAATGCAATTCATTGAAAAACTATGCTAATACATCTTTCTTAGCAATCTTATTCTAACTCTAAGTAGTAGCTCAAGAATCTAATCTTCGAGAAATGCGATTGAAATCCATTCCTTCACGGTTAGATTCTACTCACTTCTTCCCTTAAGCTTCCTTTCTTTTCTTCGATCCTACAAAACATTAATTGTAATCTTATCACATTATGTATTAAGAATCTAGAACAGAAGCTTAAAAGAGTTAGTTAATGGATTTTACCTATATTAGAGCCATACGTTTCGACTCTCCCATCTCTTAGATCTCTTAGGTAAATGGGGCAGCTTCGTCTCCAATGCCCTTTCTCTTGGCAATAAAAGCAAATTGACTCTCTTGGAACAGGACATGCAGACATTGCCTTTCTCTTATGATCAAAGTTGTCGATCATAGCATGTCTTTCGTTGCCATTGTCTATATCCATAGAGGTCTTGAAGACAGATTCACCAATCAACTTTGCTTTTCTATTGCGCCAAACCATTGCTGATTCAGCAACAATAAGCATATAGGTGAGATCTATAAGGGTCATGTCGCGGTTCATCATATAGTACTCTCTTATGAACTCACTATGAGTTAGGAAGTGACTGAAGAACCCAATCAACAGCCATCTCCTCACAGACAACGGATCCTAACATTCTTAACCTATCAATGTGTGACTTCATCCCTAGGACGTGTGCACACACCGGCTTTCCTTCTTTATGTTTACTTACCAAAAGGCCTTGAGTGATCTTGAACTTTTCAAGCCTTCGAACTTGTGGGTTAGGGAGAATAATTGGAGGAGGAGGAGGAAGTGAAGTATGATCCCTTGTTCCTTGATCGAATCGTGGAATATCATCTTCATGTGGAATGCTTGTTCCACGGGATTTGAGAAGACCATAGTTGTCAAACTTTGACATCTACAAAACGAGAGAAATAAATTCAAGTTAGTTGATTGATTGAGTCCTTAGTAAATCACCGAAATGAGATACTAAGGCTAGGACCCAACACAATATTCTACAACTCGGGAGAGGGATGCCGTAACCCAAATTGCAGAACATTTGAAGGTAAGTGAATGACGATTCACTAATTTCCACCACGAAAAACGAAAAAGAATTTAAGTTTTAAATCTATGAAAACTCCTAGATCCTTTGAGATTCATTGAACTTTCAATGGCATGTTTAAATCTCGATATGCCCCTCTAGCTTGTGACTGGGATGCCGAGGATCACAGAGCGGGTGTGAGTAACCATGCAAACTTACATGGTGCCCTCACATGTTACAATGACCTATTCGATGTGCCGGTAAACCACACACGCTCCACTGAACTATGACAAACATTGAGTCACCCTTTGCTACCTTTGCTTAGAACAATTTAGTGTACCGGTAAACCACACATGCTCCACTAACATCTTTGCAAGTGCACAAAGTGTAATTTCATGGAATTGCATCAATTCACTTTTGCTTAAGTAACTAAGATTGAGAATTTTATGAAAACATTTAGTTACTTTAATAATTCATTATACTTATAATGGAAGGTTTCGTCCTATCCTACCCGTTCGGCTAACGACCCTTCACTAGTCAAGAGTGCGGTGGGTAAGAGTGGATACCCATTCAATTGCCGTTTTATAGGCAATTTCCTTAAACACCCCTTATAGACCAGCTTTGTGAATAAGGCCTACTAACGGTAAGACTGACTTTTATTCATACATATATATAATGTTATAATTTTTATGTTATATATAGTATAGGGTGTATTTTATACTTTCAAAATACTAGGTGGTCTAATTTAACAATTATAATTTTAATTCAATTAAATTGTAAACATAAACTTTTATGGATTTATTAAACCTCTTTTAATTATACACCTTAATTAATTAATAAAACCATAAGGGTGTAATTTGAACTTTTTCAAAACAATACTAGAGTTTTAGAATTTAACATTCCTAATTAAACTTTTAATCAACTTTTAAATTCCAAAACTTGAGGGCAAGTTTTGAAACATTTCAAGACATTAGGGTTTAGAATTTAAATATACATCAAAATTAAACCATTTAATCAAAATTTAAATTCCAAAACTTGAGGGCAAGTTTTGAAACCTTTTTCAAAACATTAGGGTTTTAACTATTTAAATTTCAAAACAACAAAACTTTTGGGTTCAAATTTAAACTATAAAACCTAAGGGGAGAATATGAAACTTTTCATAACAACAAGGATCAAATAACAAATAATCTAAATTAACAATTAAGTACATAATTATCCATATTTGATTTATTTAATGATTTCTTGCAAAACAATTTACCAATTGAATCAAAATAATTAATCAATTATCACATAAGGAAACAATTATCTTATTAATTGATAAATATCTTCAATTAGATCAAGAATATAGTCAAATATATCATAAAATCAGATTTATATAGATCTAATATGATAAGGTAACTATCCCAAAGCAAAAACAGCAAGAAATCCCGAGATATACTCCATCTGACGAGTTGACTCGTCGAGTCAAGCTTGGACTCGTCGAGTCTGCATGGACTCGGCGAGTTCAGCTTTGCACTCGGCGAGTCCAGCCTCTAGAACATCAAAAATCGAATTTTTTGAACATGTAATGCATCAATACAATTGAAACCAGTCTAGTCTCTGATACCACTGATGCGTTTTGGTCCTAAGAACATCATATGTGCTCATACAAACCCTAATGCTCAGATCTAGGTTTCTCTATTGTACATGCAAGTTATCCAAGACTATAAACCTTAATTATAGCATACAAGTAATCATATTAACATGAGAATAGGTTTATAATATTACCTTGATTGTTATGTAGCAATAACAATCCCAAATCTCCTTGTGTTGACTTTGGAAGGCTTAGAGTCACAAGTGTCACTCCTCTAATGGTTCACAAATACCATAAGCAAGAGGATGAAGAGGAGAGAGGTTAGAGGCTGCCCAAAACCGTCCACAAACCCTAGAGAAGTCTTAGCCACGTTTTGGTCGTAAGGGATCTCTTTATATAGGAGGCAATTAGGGTTATCTAACAAGGAAACCCTAATTTGGTTGCTAAAGCCCTAAGCAACCCATGGAGCCCTTTCCTTAAGGCCTTGGACGATTTCATATGGGCTTCCCCCATAGAATTCGTCCACCTTATAATAAAAGGCAATCCATGGCCCAAATTGCAATTATCTTATAATTACAATTCCAGTCCCTTAAGTTTAATTAATCTCTTTTAGTCATAAAACTAATTACCAATTAATTATTTACTAATATTAATTAAACAATATGATTTCTCCTTTAACATATTATTCCCATAATATATTAATAAATCATATTTAATCCTTTCTCTCCATAATTCATCCTATCAAGTTGCTTTGGTGAAGGCAACCCAAAAGGACCATGCACCATCGGGTCAAGTACATACCAAAATAGTTATGGACTTAGACACTAATCCAACAAAATTGACTAGAAACATTACCCTAAACTGTTTTGGTGTTTTAAAACATGTTTTAAATGAGGTAATTATTTATGCTAATCCATTTACAATGGTAATATCAAAATTCCATGTTTTATATGTGTTAATATGATCCTTGAAATTTTGATATGAGTGTTCATATTCTTATGAGTTATTGTTAGATCATAGGAATTATTTGCTGAATTGTTTAATGATTAATTCTTGATCAATTATGTGTTTTAATGGAATCCATAATTTGTCCTCAAGTTATGCATTACCAAAAGTCGCTCTTTTAAAGTTCATTTAAAAACACATAGGTTAGATAAAATGAAAAGTCTCTCATTTTAATAAACCATTAACTCATAAGTTATGAAGTTGAAAAGTCTTGAATAGCTTCAAAACTTGCCCTCAAGTTTGGAATTTGTACAGTCACACACATTAATACTTTAATTCCCAATTGAATAGGACTTTAATCATCATTAGAAGTATAATGAAATTATAAAGTAGCTAAAACTTTAATAACTCCAAAGCTTAGTTACTTTAGGAAAAATGTGAAATAGGTGCTAACCCATGAAATTAAACTTTGTACCTTACCAAGTCGTTAGTGGAGTGTGTGTGGTTAACCAGCACACTAAGGACTAGTAAGAGTAAAAAAGGGCAACTTAATGTTTATCATAGATCGGTGAGCGCGTGTGGTTAACCGGCATATCGATTGGGTGATAAAATTAAGGGTACCAAGTCAATTTGCATGGTTATTCACACCTTGTTTGTGATCCTCGGCATCCCAGTCACAAACTTGAGAGGGCACAATCGATATTTAAACATGCCACTGAAAGTTCAATGAATCTCAAAAGATCTAGGAGTTTCAAATCCAATTAAAACTTAATAAGTTATTTTGTTTATAATGGTGGAAATTGGTAAATCATCATTTACCGACCTTCAAATATTTTATAGCTTGGATTACGGCATCCCTCTTCCAAGTTATGAAATAGTTTGTAGGTTCCTAGCTTTATTATTTCATTTGGGTGACTTATTAAGGACTCTTTATCTAATTAAAACTTATCTTTCTTTTCTTTTAGATGTCTTCCAACACTGCTGATGGCTCAAACCCTACAAGCTCCTTTTCCCTCATGAACTTGTGTGGGAAAGTCACTTTTGATGGTTCTAATTTCAATGAATGGATTAGGAACAACCTAATGATTACCCGCTATGAGGATAAGGAATATGTCCTTGACAAGGAACTTCAGGTTATCAATGAGACCACTGCTACTCCTGAGGAGATTGCGGACTTTGTTGCACATGAGTGGAAAGCTACTAAAGCGTTATGAATTATGTTGGCTACTATAACTCCCGAAGTCCAGAAATCCTATTAAGATTTCTAGCCCTATGAGATGCACCAGGACCTGATGGAAAAGTACCATCAGAGTGCGCGTCAAAAGAGGTATGAAATCATCCCCTCCATGATAATAGCCAGGATGAAGGATGGTGAACACGTCACTGGTTACTTGTAGAAAATGCAAAGGTTTGTGGACCGGTTGCTAAAGCTTAATGTGGACTTCTCTAAGGACATGGCAATTGATATCATTCTCCATTCCTTACCTCCAAGTTATGATCACTTTCGTATGACTTATAATATGAACAAGGAGGAATTCACACTTAGAAAACTACAAGGAATTTTTAAGGACCACTGAAAGTGGCCTTAAAGGTAAGTGACTTTTACTTCTACTCCTACTCCTACAACAACCCCTATTCTAGCAATTAGGCAGGGAAAGGAGAAGATGTGGAAGACCCCTTCAAAGGGTACCAAGGGAAAGTATATTGATGGATCCTCTTCAAGTGGGATCAAGAAAGGTCCCATTCCTCCTTCTTCAAACCTAAAGGAAGCCCAATGCTTCTACTGCCATGAAAAGGGGCACTAGAAGCGAAGCTGCCCTATGTACTTGAAGGATGTAAAGGATGGGAAAGTTAAACGCACCCATGCAGGTATTTATACCATATTGTCTAATAACTCATTGCATACTAACTCTTGGATGCTTGATACAGGTTCTGGTATTCACATTTGTATTGATTTTTAGGGCCTAAGAAGTAGTAAAGAAGTGGAGCACAGGAAGATAAACTTAATCATGGGCAATAGGAAAGCATCACCTGTGACCAAGATTGGAGTTTATTCTTTATTGCATAATAATGGGTTAACTTTAGATTTGAATAAATGTTGTTACTCGTCAGAAATGGTGAGAAATAATATTTCCCTTTATAGTTTGTGCAAGCAAGGATTCACATTTTCATTTGATTCTAAAATTGGTGCTATTGATGCTTTTTATAATGATGTGTTTTATTTTAAAGCGTTACCTTGTGATGGTGTATATGAAACTGTGTCGATTGTACACAACTTAGGAAATAATGTATTTCATATTGATTCTTCGATTACCTTGGATAAAGCATCCTTGTGGCATTTTCGTCTTAGACATGTCAACAAGAAGTGCATAGGCCAACTCCAAAAGGCTGGAGTAATGGAATCATTTGACCTAAAATCAATTGATAGTTGCGAGTCTTGCTTGCTTGGAAAAATGACAAAGTTACTATTCATTAGTACTTGTGACAGGGGTTAAGGTTTGTTGGACCTCATACACACAGATGTGTGTGGACCCTTCAAAACCGCCACAAGGGATGCTAATCGCTATTATGCGACTTTTAATGATGATTACAGTAGATATGGATATATCTACTTAATCAAACATAAGTCAGAAACCTTTGAAAAGTTCAGAGAGTTTAATCAGGAAGTGGAAAATCAACTGGGAAGGAACATCAAGATGCTCTGATCCAATCGGGGAGGAGAGTATCTTAGTATTGAGTTCCTTGATTGTCTTAAGGAATGTGGGATTGTATCACAACTGACACCTCCTAGGACACCACAGCTGAATGGTGTGGCTGAGAGGCACAATCGAACCTTGTTGGACATGGTTCGTTCCATGATGAGTCGAGCTTCGTTACCAATCTCATTCTGGGGATACTCCTTAGAGACTGCCACCCATATCCTTAATCTAGTCCCTACCAAAAAGGTTGCCAAAACACCTCACGAGAAGTGGACTTGGAAAGTTCCAAATCTAGACCACATCAAGATTTGGGGTTGAGAAGTTTTCGTGAGGTGCGAGTCTAACGAAAAGCTCGAACCTTAAAGCACGAGGTGCATTTTCATCGGCTACCCACATAAATTCTTCAGTTACCTCTTCTACAGACCCAGTGAGAATGTGGTCATTGTGACAAGGAGATGAGTCTTTCGTGAGAGATAATTTATAAGAAAAGGAGACATTGCGACGCAAATTGGCCTTGAAGAACTTCAAGAGTCAAGCGGTGAAGGAACCTCAAACACTAGCAGCCAACCTCAGGAGGAACTCCTATTGAGCCGATAGATAAGTCCATACCTCCGAGGCGTTCCACTAGAGTTAAGAACACACCTAATTTTTATTATGGTTATCACATTACTACTAAAGGTGATATTTTTATCATTGACTGTATCCTGATAGATTTGGATGAACCTAATAATTATAGGGAAGCCATGGCAGGCCCCGAGTTTGCTAAATGGCAGGAGGCTATTGACAGCGAGATTTAGTCCATGTATGACAATCAAGTTTGGAACTTGGTTGACAATGTACCAAGTTGCAAGACAGTTGGGTGCAAATGGATCTTTAAGAAGAAGACCGGCATGGATGGGAAGGTGCACACTTACAAAGCACGATTAGTGGCGAAGGGCTTTACTCAAACTCTGGGAGTTGACTATGATGAGACCTTCTCACCAGTTGCAAAGATCAAGTCTATTAGAGTTTTGCTAGCCATAGATGCATTTCATGATTATGAACTATGGTAAATGGATGTCAAAACCTCTTTCCTTAATGGAAAGTTGGCTGAGGATGTTTACATGTATCCGGTAGAGGGTTTTGTCGATGCAAAGTAACCTAATAGATTGTGTAAGCTTGAGAAATCCATTTATGGATTTAAACAAGAATCTTGCAGATGGAATCTTTGCTTCGATGAGAAAGTCAAGGAGTTTGGTTTTTTGAGAAGTGAGGATGAGTCATGTGTATATGTTAGGGCTAGTGGGAGTATAGTTAGTTTTTTTTTATTGTATATAGATGACGTACAACTCATAGGAAATGACATCCCAACTTTGTCGGAGGTTAAGTCCTTTCTCGGAAGTGTTTCACTATGAAGGACCTTAGAGAAGCTGTCTATATCCTAGGGATAAGGATACTAAGAGACATGAGTAAAAGACTAATTGGACTTAGTCAGAGTACCTACTTGGATAAAGTGTTGAAGAAGCTTAACATGGAGAATTCCAAGAAAGGGGAGATACTGATCCAGCACAATGCTAGACTGAGTAAAACTCAGAGTCCGAGTACAGAGGTTGAGATAGCTGAGATGGGTCAATTACCATATGCTTCTGGTGTTGGCTCGATCATATATGCTATGACTTGTACTCGCCCTGATGTGGCCTTTTCTTTGAGCATGGTCAGTAGATATAAGGGAAATCCTGGTAGGGCTCATTAGAGTGTGGTAAAGAATATTCTCAAGTACCTACGAACGACTGAGGACTGGGTTGTTACTGTAAGTGGGAGTGATGACTTGAGAGTAGTAGGGTATAGCGATGCTAGTTTTTAGACTGATAGGGATAATTTCCGCTCTCAGTCAGGCTGGGTCTTTACCATAAATGGAGGAGCAATTACTTGGAAATGTTCCAAGCAAGAGACTGTAGCTGATTCTACTTATAAATTAGAGTATATAGCAGCAAGTGAAGCGAAAAAGGAGGCGATATGGTTGAAGAACTTTATTAGAGACCTTGGAGTTGTACCAGTTATACAGGAGCCTATGGAGATTTTCTGTGACAGAAATAGTGCAGTTTCCTTAGCCAAGGAACCAAGAGATCATAGTAGATCTAGACACATTGATAGAAAATATCACTTCATAAGACACAGGATAGCAGAAGGACTCCTCGTGGCAAAGAGGGTATCGTCAGAGGAGAACCCTGCAGATCCACTCACGAAGGGACTGACTAAGCTTAGGCATTTGCAACATCCGAGGAGCATCGGGCTGAGAGACAATATTAGTTTTAATAATTAGATAGCTATTTTTGGAACCTGTAAAATGTAACTGACATTTGATGATTAAATAAAAGTTGTTGTTTATTTATAAGTGAGGTGTTACTATCTTATGTTAATCATTTACTATTGTTTCAACTTTGCATGTTTTGACTTCCAAAATAATTACTTTATTCAAAACTCTCCACATTCGGTCGTACGTTGGAAGTAGGTATTGAATTACGACTGTCACGAATTTTGCTTGTAAGATTTGTCTAAGGTTCATTAGACATTGCAATAGTTGCTGCAACATTCATGAGTTCTCATAAGGTCTGAGTATTGGATTTAACCCACGCTCAATTGTATCACTTCATGGAATTTATCTTGAGTGATTGTGAGGCGGTAATATCATATATGTTGACTATGAGTTGATTATCCATTGATTGTACAAAAACGCATCAGTAACTTGATGTCATAAAACGTTCTTTTTTGCATAACTCAACAACTAGTTGGTACAAGCATATGAGTAGAATTTTATATGTTCCTTCTAGCAACAGAAGAGATATCTCAACCCCTCGATGACTTGATTTTGACTTTTATGCCAGGCCCGGTCAGAGCCTAATTGATGTGTTCAATTTAGTTCTATGTCAAACAAATCTGAGATCGAGAAACAATTGTTGGACAATAAGTACAACATTGTTCCATGTATTTTTCCGACTAATATCTTGAGAACTGAGGATTATATGATCACTTATCTAAAACGGTGTTTCATAGTTCAACAGAGTTTTAAAGAGCTATGACTGATGGTTGGTTCCTGAAGTTATACTTGCAACTATAATTATCAGACTTATCCAAGTGAGAGACTATTGGATAAGGTGTCTAAGTCCGTAACTATATTTGGTATGAACTTGATCTGACCCGGCATGGTCCATTTGGGTTGCACTTCACCTAACAAATTGTATGGATATACCTTGGAGAATAAGATGTTTATGATCTATTAATATATTATAAGTTATAATATATTAATATGAAATCAAATTATTTAATTACTGTTTATCAAGAATTAATTTTGGAATTAATTTATTGATCAAAAGAGGCTAATTAAATATGGACTCTTACATATATATGGATTGGGCCAAGATTTATTTAGCATGGGCTAAGAGTGTATGGAAGTCCATGGATAGTCCATGGAGCTTTTAACCCATGGATCCTAGGTAAATGAAGAGTCATGGGAATTAAGGTTTAACCCTAATCCTCCATACTATATAATGAGGTCCTTGGTTCTAAAATTGGCACTAGTGTGTGTGAGAAACAAGGGTGGGCCAATTTTAGTGAGCATCATATTCTCTCAAGTATTTCCAAATTGTTTTGGGTGATTTGTGACATCACTTTAGGCATTCACACTATTGGTGCTAGACTCTAAAACTCCAAGCAATCAACTACAAAAGAAAGGTATGTTAGTCTACTTAAAGTTTTGTACTATAAATACCCCATAACATGGTAGCTAGGTTGTAAACCTTGGAAAACAAATTTGCATGTATTTTAGAGAAAACATAGATCCAGGGTTTCTAGGGTTGCATGTAAACCATAGGAGTCTTAGAATGCTCAAAACCAAACAAAAAGATGATAGATGGAAGATAAAAGTCAAGAGATAAATAATGAAATGCATGTTGTTACGTTCCTTTTTAAATGATATTGATGTAATTCTTATTTTCTTTCTATGGTTTGTTTGATGCTTATTGGTAACACCTGATGTTTCAATCATAAATGTTTTTGTGAGACCGTTTTTAGTTAAATGTGGATTAACACCCGTAATGATTTTGTTAAAACCTTAACATTTTAAAGTTTGAAAAAGTTTGTAAAAGTTTGGTGTTACAATCATCCTCCTTGACCCTCATCTGATGGTAGCCTGAGCTCAAATCGATCTTGGACAAGCTGCTCCCTACAACAAGTCAAAAAGGTCACCAATCCTCGGTAGTGGGTAATGGTTCTTCACCGTCAACTTGTTCAACTCCCGGTAATCAATGCACATCCAGTACTAACTGTCCCTCTTCTTGACGAAAAGGATCAGTGCTCCCCATGGTGAGTTGATAGGTCTAATAAATAACATGCCTGACAACTTTTGGAGTTGTGAGGACAACTCCTACATCTCATGCGGTGTAAGGCAATATGACACCTTGGAAATCAAGGTAGCACCCAGGATCAAGTCGATCCAAAAGTGCACTTGCCATTTAGGAGGCTCGGCAAGTTGATCATCTGAAAACTGAATTCTTCTCCACCACTCAAGTTTCAACAACATATTTAAGGTAACTTGAGAATCAATTTTGAAGATACTTCCACGCCCTGGAGGCCGAATAGAAGGTTGAACCAACTCTAGCGCCCTCCCCATAAATGGTCAGTTCTCCCCTACTTAGGGTACGAAAGACCACTAACTAACGCTCACAATCAATCAATGCGTTTAACCAACTCAACGAATCCATACCCACAATCACAGATACATCTATCATTGAGATAGGAATAAGTTTTACTAGAAATCCTACACCAAAAATCTCGAGCATATAGTTACGATAAACATCCGAGGCTGAAACCATGAGGTCGTCGGTGATGGCGACCACCAGACGTCGATCTAATGATCCAAGGGAACTAGAAAATCCTTGCTAAATGATAACGACACAAAAGATCGACTCATACCCGAGTCAAACAACACTAAAGTAGGTAATGAATTTGCTGGTAATGTACTTACAAAAGTATGGATATAAGCATACATGAAATATAAATTGACATAAATATAAATGAATACATACTAGTAATGACGTTTGGCTGCACCCTGGCCTCCTCTACCGTAAACTGGAAATCTCATCCATGTGCCTTTGGGGCCTCGGCCTTCCACTAGCGTTCATTCGTGATGCGCATTTTTGTGGGAGTTGGAAACTACACTGATCTCGAGGAAAGCAATGAGATATGGGCATTCACATGGCCCGGCTGATTGCAACTGAAGAAAATGCGAAAACCCTTCGAATAATCCTTCACAAAATTCCCTTTCCTGCCACTCATTTAACAAACTAACCCGACCTGACAGGGCCCCTCATGACCCATACCACACTTGTTGTAAGTGCGGCCCCTCTACCTCGTGATCTCAAATCCGCGTATTTGAACCGCTTAGTTGCTGGCTACGAATGCAATAGAACATGCCACTTCTTCTTCCTCTGACTATCCACCTTACCCCCTCTCACCCGAGATTCCAACTCAATGTCCTTCCTCCTAGCATTGGACTGTAGCTCAGCCAACGTACGGTACTAAGAGTTTGACACAAACTCTCTAATATCCTTCTTGAGCATACTCAAGTATAGGGTCATCCGCACATATTCTGAGGAATCATACTATGGGCAAAACAAGGATCTCTAATGGAACATCCTAGTGATCTCAATCACTGACTCTATCGTCTGCCTAAGAGACATGTACTTAAGATCCAACCGCTCTCTCTCCCCCCCCCCCCCAAAGCAACATACTCATCCCAGAACATCTTAGAAAACTGCTCCTATGTCACTGCATCCCGCTTTGCAGGAGAGTACCCAGTAGTCACAAACATCCCCTACTCCTTCCCTCCCAAGCGAAAAAGGTATAGCGCAAGTCAAACCTTCAGATCCTCCGGACATAAACAAGTATAGAAGCATCCTTCCACATCAGAAATCCACCTCATCGTAATGATCGGGTTATTGACTCCATCAAACTACAAGGGCTTCGTGTTGTTGAATTCTTAATACTACATCAAATCACCCCCATCCTGTCTTGTAGCGGCAACGGCTATGGTGTCTATAGCAGCAGCAGCCTCAGTGACAACGGCATAACGCTCGTCGAATAGCTTGATCATCATGGTTTAATAGGCCCAAACATCTATAGGATCACCTCCCTCATCTTTATGGCCATCTCAACGACAATGATCCTACAAATTTCATCATCACTAGTACCCAGCCTCTTTGGGTTGTTAAAGCATGAACCTCTAGTAGTCAACATCATATTGAAATATGTGAGAATAATAAAGATCGATAGATTCTATATTTATTAGATGAATTAAAGACAAGAAAAAATAATGATCAAAAAGGTGCCTAATGATTATATTAATCACAGCTCTAGAAGAGTTCTTGAAGATGGAACTTTTCTATAAGAGCTTCAAAAACATAAGCCTAAAAGTTACATGCATAACGCTCGTCGAATAGCTTGATCATCATGGTTTAATAGGCCCAAACATCTATAGGATCACCTCCTTCATCTTTATGGCCATCTCAGCGACAATGATCCTACAAATCTCATCATCACTAGTACCCAACCTCTCTGGGTTGTTAAAGCATGAACCTCTAGTAGTCAACATGATATTGAAATATGTGAGAATAATAAAGAACGATAGATTCTATATTTATGAGATGAATTAAAGACAAGAAAAAATAATGATAAAAAAGGTGCCTAATGATTATATTAATCACAGCTCTAGAAGAGTTCTTGAAGACGAAACTTTTCTATAAGGGCTTCAAAAACATAAGCCTAAAAGTTACATGCTCGCATATATATATATATATATATATATATATATATATATATATATATATAGAGAGAGAGAGAGAGAGAGTGTGAGAGAGAGAGAGGGAAAGAGAGACTAAACTACACAACAGTTCTGATCATGGACAGGCCCATTTTTGAACAATTGACACAACATATTATTAACCCTAACAATCTCCCCATTTGTGTCAATTTAGAAGAGAGGCTTCATTGTTGTCTTTGTGCTTAAAAAACCTTAGGCATAATTTTCAGAAGGGATGCCCTAATAGCCAGATACCACTGAATCATATCTCACATGCATTTCAAATCCGAAAGAGATTTGGTCTTTTTCACTTTAGCACTTGCCAGAATCTAATTCATTACACTAGTGGAATACAAGTGTTTGACCCTCAAAAAGAACATGTAGCTTTTCAAAACACTACCCTCCTTCTTCTTGTACATAATGCTCCAATATTCCTTGTCGATCAATCCACCTGGCAGATCTTGTATGTACTCGGGTTCTTAAAATGGCTTCATTATGGGTCTTTTATTCAAAACAGATGCTATCTCAATGTCCATCTGCGGAAACTCCAGGATGTAGCATTTAATCATCCTTTTCAAATGATCAAAAATTGACTGATACTTGCTCACATCCTTCGCAATTATGTTGAATATCGAAATCTAATCATAAGGATTCACGAAAGGCAAATTTGCCAAAGTAACCTTATGAAGCACATGATTCGAACCCCAATATCCTTTGAAGTGAATGTTTGGAAAATCTTTAATATCAACAGCTAATCCAACCTTCAAACCTACAATCCTATTTAGACTCCAAGACTTGTACTGAGGATTTCTATACTTGAGATAAAAGCTGAAGAGTTTTCTATTGATCATGTTGTTGGAGATTTGAGTATTCTCAATCTTTTGGAAGCATCAGAACAAAAAATCTCATGCGGTGAGGGGAAACACTAACTGGCATTCGATGTCATCGCAAGTATCGAATGATGTCTTCGGTTCCAGCCAATAAAGCTCTCGAAGTTCAATGGCTTCCTTCTGAATTCTTTGAATAGTCCAAGTGGGAAACAAGGACTTTTGGCTTTCACAAATAAAAGAAGATTTTTTAACTTCAGCCTCTTTTACATCAACCTTCTGACGGAGAGCATTAAGACCATCAAGCTCTTTATCGCGTTTCTTTCTAACAAGCTATTCGTTTTCGGACAACTCTTTTTCTTCATCATCTTCGTCAATTTCTTTTCCCTTATCCTTCTTTGATCCAAAAGCCACGTTATCCTTCTGATCAATATCCTCTGTTACTTTAACCTTTTCTTCTCCCCTTGTTATGAAGGAGCACCACTTCCCGAAACACCAACAATTTGATTCAGAAGAGCGAACAATGGCTTCTGTTTTTCTAAAAGATCAAGGCAGACTGTATCATTGAATGGATTAGATCTATTCTCAACGATTCTTAATAGTCTTTGATGTATTTCTGAATTGTGAGCCTTTATAGAAAAATTCTCCTCTTGAAGCCTAGCAACTTCTGATTTTGAATGCTTAAAATTTTCATTAAGAACGTTTGCCTTTTGATTTTTCTCTGCTAGGGCATCCACGATTTTGTTTTCTGCTACCAAATCAGCCTTTAACTTATTAAGTTGAGTGGTGATGGTTGAGTTCAAATCGATGTTGTCTAACTTGATATCAGCACGAATCTTTGAAAGTGATTTTTCTCAATCTCCAAAGAAGAAACAAAGGCTTCAATAACCTTGTCCATATCTGTTGTACTCTTATCCGAAGTGGCCCTAAAATCATCCACTACTTCTTTGACTTGAGATTGTAAGAGTAGAACCTTCTCCACAGCTTCATTAATTTTCTTATATGAGGCTTGGGCAACCTTGGTGGATTCTTCAATGACCTTGGAATTGGCAGATGTGAGCATCTCCATAGTTGCTCGATGGGTGGTAAGAAGATATTCCCACTTAGAAGACAAAAGGGCTTGAGAGTGATCTAAAAGTGAGTCAAGCTTATCTTGTAGCTACTTGAACTATCCCTTCGTCATGGGAGCTTCTTTTTCATCACTATTGATGTTAATATTGAAGGGATGAAAAATGAAGTCCTCGATGGGTTGTTATTCATCTCCGAACAATATTTCTTCATCCTCTTTGAAAGGAGAAACAGTTGATGTACCAGGATAAGAAGTCACACCAATATTGGCCTTTACCCCCGTATTAGATACATTCGCAGGGATGCCTAAAGTTTTTATCTCCTCCAAGATGGATTTGATTACAGTGACTTCTGGTGAACTTGAGACTGAAGATGTATCTGGAGTGGTTGAATCAGTAAAGATGGGTGAGGATAGAGGGATGGAGATTCAAGGAAGAGAAATTCCAACAGAACTCTTAGGTGGTAGAGGATCGATGCATGATATCGGAATTATGGATGTGGTGGGTGAGGATGTCATTGGTAAAGTAAGTGGAATAACATGAGGTGATCATGGAGTATTATTTAAGTTCATCAATGATTCTTTCAGAATGTTGCCAAAAATATCATAAGTTGGAATAGAGGATGTTGGTGGAGAAGATACCTTCAGAATCTGTTATGTAGGGGTTGGCTCCATAGTTGCAGCAGTCTCCTCTTCCTCATGTTTGAGTGTATCATCCTCTTGAACTTCCATAACAATTTGTGATTCTAATTCTTCTTGAAATAACAGGGATGGAGATCTTGGTTTCTTTCCTAGTTTCTTTGTTTTCTTTGGAACCCTAATGCTTTTGGAAGGAGCAATTTTTGCCTTCCTTTTTCCATCATGTTTTGGTTTGTTACTTTCATCAATCAACATCCTTATCTCATCAGGCATCGGACAAACACCTGAAGAATGTAACTTCTAATACTCCCTTACAATAGCGTTGTCAAGAGGAACCCTTTCCAACATTTCATCCGGAATCGATCCAATAAAGCTAAAGTTTCTAGGATCTGACATCACAAAATTAGACGTTTGGAGTCTCGAAATCCCTGCCATTACAGAATCCTTCATCAGAGGAACCTTGAAGTGACAAAGAGCCCAATTGACCACAATCAATCAGAATTGGGCACATGAAACTTCTGTGTTGCGAGAAGATGAAATGGTGCTTTGAATCAGTTAAGTCAAAATAACGGCCCAATAATCAAGATTGATACCATGGTACAAGCCATAGATTATAGTTTAAAACATCTTGCTTACATTGTCAGACCCAGAAACCCTCTCTGGTAGGCTCTTGAATAGCAAAGTAAATAACCCATTCCACATCGGAGGAAGGAAGGGTTTCCTGAACTTGGATGGTAGAGTGATGTCACCATTATAGCCCATTTGGTAAAACATCTCAATCAGGGAAGTGGTCGGAATCAACTCAGGATCAACACTGACTTTTGGCAGAGCAAGCCCTAGAAGTTTGCATAAATTGGGCTTTGTGATTGAGGTCTTGTGATTTGAGATTTCAACATGGATCACACCGTTTGTTATGTTATAGATAGCAGTGGATAATGCTTCAGAAAGATGAACCAAGGGTACCTCTTCAGCAATTGTTAATGCCTTCACTAGTGGCAAGAACTTGAGGCATTCAATCATAAGCCTGATTTGTTCATTTTAACGAGTGGCATCAAGGTCGATGATCATGTTTAGGTTAGGTTTGAAAGATAGCATGATGACATAAGCAGACTAGCAAACGAATTTAAAACATTTTCAGTTGATCCTGCCATTGTTGTTGTGAGAGAGACGATGAACAATCACTACAAAAAACATATTTTTGTTATGGAAGGAATCCGTTGCGAAAATCTGAATTTCCGTTGCAAATGAAGATTAGCGACGGAATTTGCGGCGCGAACTCTTCTTTTTATCTTATTCTTTGGTCAGGAACGACCTATTTACGTCCCTAAAAACGTTGTAGCGAGGGTTTGCAACGGAAACGACAATTCCGTCACAATTGTGACAACATAATGAAATCCGTGGTAGGTGGTATTACGCGTGTATTCCATAGTAGGATTCCATCGCACAACCTGTGGTCGTTATTCCATCACAAATTCCGTGGTGGTGATTCCCTAGCAAATTTTGTGGTGGTGATTCCCTAGCAAATTCCGTGGTGATGAATCCCTAGAAAATTCCGTGGTGGCGATTCCCTACCAAATTCAGTGGTGATGAATCCCTAGAAAATTTCATGGTGGTGATTCCATAGTAAATTCTGTGGTGGTCATTCCTTAGTAAATTCGATGGTGGTCATTCCCTAGTAAATTCTATGGTGGTGATTCCGTAGGAAATTTTGTCGTGTTGAATCCCTATCAAATTCCGTTTGATGAATCCCTAGCAATTTTAGTGGTTTATATTGTATACCAGATTCCATATGGACCGATGGATAATTGATTTATAAATTATATCCAAATTATTTTGTAGTAACATATGAAAGACAAAAAAAAACCAAAAAAAATCAAAACCATTATATCATAAAATAATACAATAATTATTTATTACATGGAAAAAAAGAAAGTTGCTACTCTAAAATACATAATCTGCAATAAACATACATCAACCTACTATTGTTGTTGTTTTGTAAAGACATTAATAAGATCCAATGCCGTTTGAAGTTGTTTTTCAAGATGCCCAACCCTTGCTTTGTTTTCATCTTGTTGGGCGTTCATCAATTCTTTAAGCTCTTCGTTTTGTTTTTTTTTTTTTGTTTAGCAACAAGCTCCCTCATTTCTTCTATTTCATCATTTTTTTCTGGAATGTAATATACATCCGTTTTACCGTTCCTATTGGGAACCGCCTTTGCAAAAGAGCCTAATTCATAAAGTCTTCCTTTTTTATCATGACCACCAACAACAGCATAAAATATCTTGTCCTCCTTAAATTCAACACCTTCACCTTCCAACTCTTCCCGTTTTTCTGTATAGGCCGCATACAAAATAAAAATATTATAAGTTCAAAGATATCTAGTTTATGAATGACATCATGGAGTACCTGCAATATAAAAGTTTAACACTAAAATGAATATTACATGAATATGTCTATCTTTTTCATTTGTGAAAGTGACTCCATCATGATTCTTTGTGTGTGTATACAGGAACAGTTCACTATGGGGTGGATCACGTCCTAATTTCCTATTCTACATAAATACCATATAAAATGTCAAATCAGAAGCTATCTTCAAATGACTTACTAATCCATCGTTATGTGTAGGTTTTCCTACTCCATCAGCCACACCGCGACGCCTATTTTTCTTGTTCTTCTTAGATTTTAGCTTGTATTCTTTTTTATTCCATTTTAGTTGTCAGGAGTTCCAGACTTCCTGTGGAATATGAGCTGGTTTAAATCCATGTTTGTTTCTTTTTGGGCTCCGCATGTTGAAGAGATATTGACCATAACTTTGTGCCACTTTCCTTGCCTAAGCTTGCCTTACCAGCGAGTTTATCATCCCAACAACATTTTTTCTACACATTAACAATATAAACATAAGTTTAAGTGTAAATGTTTACCAAACAAAAATTTATCACATATAGTTAATTACCTGAAACTCCTCCCAATATAATCCGCGCATTTCCTTGCTTACTCTCCCCAAGCGTACCCTTCTAGACCTACTCTTTGTAAAAAGGACCGACTAATAAAGTGTACACAAGGGCCTGGTGGCATTAGCATGCAAGTAATTAATCATGTGATGCGTTAAGTTATGAATTGATATGCATTTGTAAACCAAAAGGTTATACATAGAAACAGTTGTAATTAATATTTGATTGGTAACTCACGTTTTTTTTCAAACTTGAACATTTAAACGTCCATCTGGTCCAAAATCTTCAGAGGAATTGTTTTCATCTTCTAAACTTTCCACTACAGTTCCATTCATGGTTGGTTGTGGTGGTGATGGGGTAGATTGTGACACCTTGAAATTAGAAGGTCAAGAAAGTAAAGGAAAAACACCAAGTCAAAGAGGTCTACTCGTCGAGTTCAGGGAGGAACTCGACGAGTAGGAGCGAGTTCCGTGTCACGGATTAAGTGGCAGACTCAGCGAGTCGGGGGACTGACTCGGCGAGTCTGGCCTAGGTTGGGAAACCCTAATTTCGGGACTTGGT
This sequence comes from Lactuca sativa, assembly GCF_002870075.4. NCBI lineage: Eukaryota > Viridiplantae > Streptophyta > Magnoliopsida > Asterales > Asteraceae > Lactuca > Lactuca sativa. The sequence continues at coordinate 157,826,840 of NC_056625.2, read as the reverse complement.
GCCCTATTTAAGCATCATATTCTCATTCCCTCATCCTCATCTTCAGCCTCCAGACCCTAAATCCTCACCCACGAAACCCTATTATACCTTGTGAGTGTTTGAGCCACCTTTGTGTGATTAGTGTACTCTTGAAGAGGAAGATGAAGAAGAAGGGAGTTGGAGGTTCAAGAAGGATAAAGTAGATCCAGAAGATACACTCTAGTGGTTGCATTTCTTCATAATCAAGTCTTCATCTTGGCTTTTGATTTAATAGATTTCTTTGTTGTCCCTTTTATGAAGATTTTGGTCCATGAATGGGTGCTTGTCGGATTTGGATGTCCCCAAGCAAGATCCTTTCACATCTAAGAGTATTGTGGATAGTTAAGGCAAAAAGGTGGAAGCTTTATGACATTCGAAATACCCATGCAAAGTTTAAGAGGTTTTTACGGCCTTTTGAGCAAAAAGGGCCATGAAGAGACGTAAAGGCAGTAGCTTTGCATGTTATTCCGATCCTAGAAGGTTAGATTTGGGTCCTGGATACTTTGTGCTCGACTAAAATCATCTGAATATATGTGGACATAGAGTGAATCGGTGAGTCACTCATAGGACTGGTGAGTCAGGCTGTTTCCTTGCCCAAAACCCTTTTGCTAGCAAGTATGAGTTGAGTTAGTTAGGGACTCAGCCAGTCTGGGTTCATAGTGGACCTGAAGATCATTGTACTCGACGAGTTCGAGGAGAAACTCGGCGAGTCCAAGGCAATCTCCCTAATTTATGAAAGTGGACTCAATGAGTTCAAAGGAGAACTCAACGAGTCAAATGAAGAAGGGTCCCAAAGTGTTGAAGGCGTACTCGATGAGTTCAAGGAGAATTCGATAGGTAGGATCGAAGTCCAGAAGTAACATGTGAAATGTGGGACTCGACGAGTTGATGAGTCAACTTGGCGAGTTTAAGTCAACTCGGAGCGTTGACTTTGACCAAGCTTGACCTGGTTTGACTTTTGAGGGTATTCTGGTCTAAGTGTTTTTTTGGGTATTAATAATTTAGGGAGTCGAAGGATCAGCAGTTCAGGAGTCGCCTGATAGCAGTTGGAAGTGTTCAGCTAGTCTTCAGCAGTGCAAGGTGAGTCTCCTTAGTGTGTGAATGGGTCTAAGGCCACAATGTCATCCCATGTAGTTTATGAGAAGGAAGACCCGGGGGTTATCCATAGGCATTGTATGCTTGTATGTTATTTGGACCAAGGTCTGTTGCCGGGGTAAGCCCGAGGAATGTTGCTTGTTAGATTATACTTGTTGTCTGTGTGATACTTGTATGTGCCTGGTAGGGAGGTGAGTGTGGGCGAGGTCCCGTATCTCATCACTAGCAGAGTATGGTCGAGGTTCTATATCTCATTAGTAGTAGAGTAGGGGCAAGGCCCAAGATAGGGGAAGGTGAGTGTGGGCGGGGGCCCATATCTTACTAACAGCAGGAGCTTGGAAGGGGTTCCATGGCTCATCAGTAGCAGGTTATGGGCGGAGCTCAAGATAGGGGAGGCCTTAGAACAGGAATATAGTAGGGTGCGTTTAGTTTATGTGTTATGTGCTATGGTTATATGTTTTAGGTGTTTAGCGGGTGGGGCCTAGAGACAATTGAGGCCTAAGAGAAACGGATATGTATACCAAGTAGGGTTCGAAGCTAGGCGGGGCCTGGGGTCAGATAGGACGTGATGCTGAATTTGTTCGGAGCCTAGCAAGGCCTGATGTAGAGCACAAAGCCCAGTGCTTGCAGTATGTGATTATTTATAGTATGTGGTAGGTTGGGGAACTCACTAATCTTCATGCTTATGGTTTTCAGTTTTAGTTTCAGGTACTTACGGTAGCGAAGTGAAGAGCTCGGGGTGATCGCATGGAACACACACCAAAGGAGTTTTAACCGGGGGTGTTTACTCTGATAAAATGAATAAGTGTTTTGAAATGATACTCCGTTGTGTTATATAATCCTTTAGTTATGGTTGAAATGAGTTAATACTTACGGTTTTATTAATGTTTTAAAAAGAAATTTTTGGTCATGATTTTTGGGATGTTAAAAGTTGGTATCAGATCCTTGTTTTAAGGGATTCGTATACACTCTCGGGTGTGTCTGAACTCAAACTAAGGAAGTGGTATAGAAATTTTCAAAAAGGAAAATCGATTTTTTAAGACGGATTTTGAGAAATGAAAATAGTTTTAGAAAAGTTGTAAAGAAATTTTAGAAAGAAAAGAACTTCGAAAGAGAAAGGGGTGTGGTGCATGTAATCAGCCGAGCTCAAGTAAGTTCTCCCAAATTGATCATACAAGCCTATGTTATGATATACTTATAAGATCTGCATGCTTGATTAGGACTAACGATCTAGGAGGATGCCTTATGTGCCTGTTATTTGTGTATGAGCTTTATGAGTTGCATGTTAGTATAGATTCTTGATTAGGGGATAGAACAGTTTGATTGGATTATGTGGTTAGTTTTCCCACATTGTCTGAATGTTGCTTGCTTTATGCTTGTGGGACTTTTAGTAATGCGAGCTAGCTATTAAGTGAATATGCTAAGCCACATGTGGCACAGGCTGGATAATCTTAGGGTGACAATATTTGACCCTATTGCGCAACTCTTGTCTAAGTCCAGCCGTTCTAGGGATAGGTCTTTTACTCGAAGGATTATCTGATCTCTGTTGTATGTGGCTACATTCATGAGGTAGTTAATTGACATTACTATTGGGATTTGAGCATTCTAACACTCCTAAGTGTACATGCAACTCTAAATACCTTGGATCTATGTTTTCTCTATTATACATGCAATTATGAACATCCAAGGTATTATCCTAATCTAGCATACAAAATAATGAATATAAGAAGATAGAATACATACCTATTTGATGTAGAATGTCTTCATGAAGCTTGAGTGCCTAGTGCCTCAAGTGCGACACCTCAAATGGTTCACACAACACCAAATACACTTGGAATAATTTGAGAGAAACTTGAACACTCCTAAAATCGGCTAGCCCTTTTCTTATTATTCATAGTGGCCAATTTTTCCCAAAGAATATGATCTTATATAGTTGTTACAATTAGGGTAAACCCTAATTGTCATGGCCTTCCATTTCCTTGGATCCATGGGTTCAAAGACACCATGGAGCATCCATGGACCATCCTATGGGTTTTAGCCCAACTTGATTATCCATGGAGCATTAGCCCACTATACAAGTATGAATGATTTACACAATCAACCCATATATTTAATTAGTCTTATATTGATCACTTAATTAATTCTAGATTAATTCTTGATCAATACTAATTAAATAATCCTATTAATATATTAGAACTTATAATATATTAATGAACCTTAAGTGTTATTTCTCTCATTATAGTCTATCCAAGTGCATGATGCCATGCAACCCAAATGGACCATGCCGGGTCGGGTTAAGTCTTACCAATTATATTTATGGACTTAGACATTAATCCAACAGTCTCCCACTTGGATAAGTCTAAAACTATTATTGCAAGTATGACTTCAAGAATCGACTGGCAATCGTAGCTCTCAAAATCTTCCGTCGAACTCTGACCTTGCCGATGAACTCTGACCATTGTCGATGACTTGTCCATTAGATAAGTGATCATATATTCCTCCATTATGGATATCGTATCGACTGAGATATGGATTATCAATCATTCACTCTGTCCATTTGTGGTTTCCCGATTTCCGATTCATGATGACTGACTGATTGAACAAAATAAAATCAGTCCTGGCTAGGCCAAGCACTCACATGTGTCTACATTAAATCATCGAGGGGCCCACAGATATTGCTTTTATCCCGAAGGTAAAAGGAATGGATAAACTTCGACTCATATGACTTGTTCTGCTACTTGTTGAATCATACACAAAGGCACGTTTTATAACATCGAGTTACCAATGTGTTTTCGTCCAATCAATGTACTATTGACTCATAGTAACAACTCATATCTCTAGGTTTGAAGAATATAAGATATTATCGTCTCATGATCACTCGTGATAAAATCCATGAAGTTATTCAAATGATCGTGGGTTGAATTTTAATACTCAGAACTTATGACCACTCATGAGTGTTGTAGCACAACTTTGTCCAGCAACTTGAACCTCTACAAGCCAACCCATGATAGTCTTGATTCATATCTACTTCCAACATATGACCGACTGTCCCATGCTCCAAACAAGAATAAATGAATCTAATATGGTCTTAGAACTTATGAATATAAATAAAACACCTTTTATTTATCACCATATGATTGGAAATTATTCATTGTATATTGTTTCAGCAATCAACTTTATTCTTGAATTTAAAACAATAATTGTCCCATGCTCCAAACATGTACTCTATGTTTTCTAAACACTAGTCATGCCATACACCAAGTATGCATACTATGTTTGTCTATGACCCTTTGTGAAATAAACCAATTGACCAAACTTTCAAGGATTTTAATTTCAGACTCCAGAATTCTTATGGAAAATGCAGGAATTCCAAATTCTTGCCATTTTACCTAAATCTGTTAGATTCTCAACTTATATGCAATGATTCTCTTGTAATGATTACGCACAAAGTCACAAAGATTTGACAACAAACATTACAGAGCATTCCAAAAGAGATCAAATCCTTGGAAACATCCTTCTTGCATTAAGTTTCCTAATCTTATACAGACTTATTTAACAATTTCCACCAATGGGATCATTTCCACATTCCCTTTTTGACTATCACTTCTGAACAAGAGTTGCCTCTTTTCAGAAGATGTCAATATGTTCCTTCCAACAATTAACACTATACTTTCCAACTGTCCCTGAGCAACCAATCTTTGGTAAACCTTAGATTGTCCTTGACAATTGGTTAATTGTTTTAGTCATATCCAGTTCTAGACCTTTTCCCTTCTTAATGCCCCAGGCATCTGGAAAATTTTAGACAGGATGAATATAGCACATGTAATCGATCCTATATCTGAAGCATATGGGACACGATTCATGATGTCTCACATAATGACTAAACCAGTCTTTTGCTATAATATTTTCATTTCTATTTGCCAAGTTCTCATATTTAAGATTATGAAAAGGGATGTCGTAATCATAATCGAATTTTACAACACAAATAATCAACCCATATATAGAATTTTCTTATGTTGAGCCATTCCAACATGAAATTCATATATTTTCTTGACTAAATTTGATTAAAATCTCAATCTAAGCTTTTAGAATTGAAATGAAGTATAATTTCCTCTCCCTTAATTATAGCAAAACAACTTTTTCAACCATTGCAGCCTCACGAATTGAAACATTTTGTTTTCTATAATTAACATTGCTAACTTGCAACCTTTATCATAATTATCATGCTCCCACTAACATGATGATTATTAGACTAACACTTATTGACTTTCTAGAAATCAGCTGGACTTCTAGAAATCAATACTTTATTGACTTTCTTACCAAATTTTAGACTTCTGATACTAGATTGATTTGATAAAACTTTATCAAAATCATATACCTTGCCATAGATAGCTCATAGGTGTGTCTAAACAATTATGAAAAGGGATGACATAATCATAATGTTTAGACCTTTTGTCATTCCCATAAATTCTATCTACTCAAAATATACTTAGTGAAAGAGTTTCCTTACATCATTTTCATGAATCGAAGATAAACCTTATGACAATTAGATTTTATGGTGTAAGTGTTCCTATCCATGTGAATTTGTCAAAACCATAGTCACAAGACTAGGCTAGTGACAAATCCTAACTCGTATGGATTGAACTTGTGTAATCTTTACTTCTTGCCACCTGGCAGCTCAAGGGCCTGCCATTGCTTCCAAGTAGCTATGCAAACAATTGAGAACATGTAGAACTCAAATGTATAGCCAACTTAACTAGAATTGGCACAAAACTGTCAACACGATAGGTTATAAACCTCACGTCGTGTGTTAGTGTTAAACTATAGGCTTTTATTCTTGATTAGATCTTGAACTTATTTTCACGATCTTTAAGACTCCCACTGTCCTCTTGACATATAAGGCTATCTTGCCAAATATTCAAGAGATAGTGTGGATTCTAATCAAGACAGACACTTAACACAATTAGCCTTAGTTGGTCCTTGTTTTATCCAAAACATCACAACTTACCAATTTCAAATGTACAAGAGTAGAAAACTTTTACTCTTACATTTGATAAGTGTTTTTTTAAACCTTCTTTAAGACATGTCACTCAAGTTACAATCTTGGAGTATGACTCTAAGAATTGTTATGGAATTAAATATGACTCATCTTCTTGATTTAACCACTTCAACTATTCATAGCTCCTCTTCTTAGCTATCAGAATGCACTTAGAGGACGAATTGCGATAAGGTCTCTTAACCTTTAAGATTATCATATGACATGATACCAAAGTACTCTCCTATCTTTTCAGATTTGAGAAACTTTTATCCTTCTGCCTAATTTGATTCTTCTTATTCGCTCTGTCATACATTGAAAATTTTCCAATGCTTCAAAATTATACTTCAGCTTGTATGTATAATCATATTTACTAAACCTTAGTAAATCATGATGAATATTCTTATCCATTTTTTGTGGTGGACTTTGACAAGTGCACAAGAAATTGTACTTGATTCCTTAGTCCTTCACTTGACTCACACATCCATGTGAACAAGTAGTTAGTCATAATTTTCAAATGCTTGAAAGTTCTCATTCATCATGCTATACAACTTGCATCATTCCAAGTTTCTATCCAACTGAAACTTGGGTGATGAGAATCTTTCCTTATTTGGTAAATTTAGACACTTCCATAAAAGAAAGAATCAAATTGATATTTCCACTCTTTCTATTAATGGAATCTTATGAGAAACAAAATTTCCACAGATGCCATTGTAAGGATATTTTAAAATAAATAAAATCAAAAAAAATTCATTTATTTTAAAAGCTTTGCGGAAAAACTATCCTTACAGTGCAAAAACACATGAAAACTTTGTTGTTATCTATTCCTAAGAAATATATCATAACTCCTACGAAGTAGCTCAAGAATCCGATCTTCAAACTATGCGATAGAAATCCATCTACGCGATCAGATTCAACATATTCTTTCTTTAAGTTTCTTCACTTTTCTTTGATTCTTAAAACATAAACATGTGACCCAGTCACATCATGTATCAAGAATCTCATAATAGAAACTTAGCAGAGTTAGATAGTGGAATTTACCTGAAGTAGAGTCAAACTTATTGACTTTACCAACCTTATGATCTTTTAGGTAAATTCGGCAGCTTCGCAACCAATGCCCTTTCCTTTTGGCAATAGAACCACATGGATCCTTTGGGAATGGTACATGGGATAATCTCAGACCTAGCCTTTCTCTTTACCATTTGGTCAACCGATTTGACTATGGCCGATCCCTTTCCATTGGGAAGAGAATGCTTTTTCTGGATTTCCAGTGTCATCATTGTCAATGTCCATAAAGTTTTGGGAAGTTGATCTTAGCAAATAGATAAGATCATTAAGGTTCTTGTCATAGTCTATTTCATAGGTGTCCTAAATGAACTCACTACGTGACTTAGAAGTGATTGAGCCACCAACTTTCTCAAGACTTTGACACCCATCTTTCCCGGCTTGTCAATATGTGACTACATCTCCAAGATGTGACCACACATAGACCTTTACTTGCCAATAGGGCTTGAGTGACCTTAAACTTTTCAAGAACTTGTGGGTTAGGGAGAATAATTGGAGGAGGTGAAAGAAGTATGATTTCCATGGGACATCATCTTCATTTATGAAAGCTTGTTTCAAGAGATTTGGGAAGATCATAGATGTCTGAAATAGACATCTTTTGAGAGATATTCAAGATAGTTGATTTAATGTCCTTAATACGACACCCAATATGAAATATTAAGGCTAGGACCCAACAAACTATTTTATAACTTAGAAGAGGGATGCCGTAATCCAAGCTATAAAATATTTGAAGGTAGGTGAATGACGATTCACCAATTCCCATTAAGATAAACGAGATGTATTATTAGGTTTTAATTGGATTTGAAACTCCTAGATCTTTTGAGATTCATTGAACTTTTCAATGGCATGTTTCAATCTCGAGTATGCCCTTCAGGTTTTGTGACTGGGATGTCGAGGATCACAAAAAAAGGTGTGAATAACCATGAAAATATACTTGGTACCCTTAAGTGTTTACCCCTCAATCGATGTGCCGGTTAACCACACACACTCCATCGATACTATGATAAACATTAAGTTACCCTTTTCCTACCTTGTTAAATACAAGTTAGTGTGCTGGTAAACCACACATGCTCCACTAACCGACTTCAACAAAGTGCAAACTGTAATTTTATGGATTAGCACCTTATTCACATTTTCCTAAGTAACTAAGATTGGTTATTTATAAATGGTTTTGTTACTTAGTATTTATCATTAATACTTTTAATGAAGGGAGAATTCTAGTCCTTGTCCTACCCGTTCGGCTAACGACCCTCCACCGGTCAAGGAAGCGGTGGGTGAGAGTGGACACTCATTAAACTGTCATTTTATAGGCAGTAACCTTATACCCCCCTTATAGACCGACTTCGTGAATGAGGCCTACTAACGGTAAGACTGACTTGCTCTTATACATACATATATATATATATATATATATATATATATATATATATATATATATATATATATATATATATATATATATATATTACTAACTTATAATATTATAAAGTATAAGGGTTGAATTTTAACTCTTTAAAATTCTAAGGGCTTAACTTGGAATTAAAGTATTAATAAGATAAAACTTTTTCAAATTCCAAAACTTGAGGGCAAGTTTTGAAACTATTCAAAACTAATAAATTCCATAACTTATGAGTTTAAAGTAGTTTTAATTAAAAACTCTTCAAGTTCCATAACTTGAGGACAAGTTATGGAAGACATTAAACTAATAAAAGAATTAACTTTTCTTTATTTTATAACTTATGGAATTAATTAAGGTTACACATTTTATTTATTTATTTATTTAACGAAGAGACTCTTGAACCTCCATAACTTGAGGACAAGTTATGGAGTCATAAAACCATTTAATTAGAACTAGACTCTTCATTTTGTAGCCGTTGCCAACTTTTATGAGTTTTATGATTCTTAAATGTGAATTTTCATATAACTTGAGGACAAGTTACAAAAACACACTTTGGAATCAACTCTTAGATTAAAATGGATTGAAATCAACTATTTCACACAACTTTTCTATTAATCTAAGAACAAGATAATTCAAATCATCAATCTTCAAGAAATTAGCATGAACATACAAACTAATACAAGTCTTGAAATTATGACAATTATCTTAGAAATTGGATTAGCATGAACATTACCACATCAAAAACAAGTTTATAAATCTAAAAACATCTTAGGGTAATGTTCCTTGTCCAATTCCAGCCAAAACAATCGAATATAGTGTAGTCAGGGGGTCCAACTCGTCGAGTGCACGAACCAACTCGGCGAGTTGGATGAATTCTTCTTGGACTCGGCGAGTCTGCTGTGCGAACAGCATCAAATCTCGATTTTTTTCACCTACTTTTGCAAGTATAACAAGAAAACATGCCTAGGCTCTGATACCACTGTTGGGATTTGAGCATTCTAACACTCCTAAGTGTACATGAAACCCTAAATACCTTGGATCTATGTTTTCTCTATTATACATGCAATTATGAACATCCAAGGTATTATCCTAATATAGTATACAAAATAATGAATATAATGTTGGGTTTTGAGCATTCTAACACTCCTAAGTGTACATGCAACCCTAAATACCTTGGATCTATGTTTTCTCTATTATACATGCAAATAAGAACTTCCAAGGTATTATCCTAATCTAGCATACAAAACAATGACTATAGCAAGATAGAATACATACCTCTTTGGTGTAGAAAGTCTTCATGAAGCTTGAGTGCCAAGTGCCCCAAGTGTGACACCTCAAATGGTTCACACAATACCAAATACACATGGATCAACTTGAGAGAATTCTACACTTCATGAAAATCGGCTAGCCCTTTGTTACTCTCTCTGGTGGCCAATTTTTCCCAAGAATGTGATCTTTATATAGTGTTACAATTAGGGTAAACCCTAATTGTCATGACTTTCCATTTCCTTGGATCCATGGGTTCAAATACACCATGGAGCATCCATGGACCATCCTATGAGTTTTAGCCCAACTTGATTATCCATGGAGCATTAGCCCACTATACAAGTATGGATGATTTACACAATCAACCCATATATTTAATTAGTCTTCTTTTGATCACTTAATTAATCCTAGATTAATTCTTGATCAATACTAATTAAATAATCTCATTATTCTTATTATTAATATACTAGAACTTATAATATATTAATAACCATAAGTGTCTTATTTCTCTCATTTAGTCTATCCAAGTGCATGATGCCATGCAACCCAAATGGACCATGCCGGGTCGGGTCAAGTCTTACCAATTATAGTTATGGACTTAGACATTAATCCAACAGTCTCCCACTTGGATAAGTCTAAAACTATTATTGCGAATGACTTCAGGAACCAACCGGCAATCGTAGCTCTCAAAAGCTTCTGTCGAACTCTGACCTTGTCGATGAACTCTGACCTTTGTCAGTGACTTGTCCATTAGATAAGGGATCATATATTCCTCCATTCTAGATATCATATGGACTGAGACATGGATTATAATCATTCTCTCTGTCCATTTGTTGTTTCCCGATTTCCGATTTATGACAACTGACTAATTGAACAAATCAAATCAGTCCTGGCCCGGCCGAGCACTTCCATTTGTCATCATCAAATCATCGAGGGGCCCACAGATATCGCTTTTATCCCGAAGGTAAAAGGAACGGATAAACTTCGACTCATATGGCTTGTTCTACTACTTGTTGAATCATACACAAAAGCACGTTTTATAGCACCGAGTTACCAAATGCAGTTTCGTGCAATCAATGTACTATCAACTCATAGTAACAACTCATATCTCTAGGTTTGAAGAATATAAGATATTATCGTCTCATGATCACTCGTGATAAAATCCATGAAGTGATTCCAATGAGCGCGGGTTGAATCCAATACTCAGAACTTATGAGCACTCATGATTGTTGTAGCCTTGTCCAACACCTTAGACCTCTACAACCCATCATGACAGTCTTAATTCATATCTACTTCCAACATATGACCGACTGTGGATGGTTTGAATAACTTAGTCATTCCGGAAGAATAACCCAGTTTATTCGGGAAGTCAAAACATGCAAAGTGAAACACAATAATAATTGAATCCAATATGGTCTCAGAACTTATGAATATAAATAAAACACCTTTTATTTATCACCATATGATTACTCATTATTCATTGTATACTGTTTCAGCTATCAACTTTATTCTTGAATTTAAAACAATAGTTGTCCCATGCTCCAAGCATGTACACTATGTTTTCTTAAACACTAGTCATGCCACACACCAAGTATGCATACTATGTTTGTCTATGATCTTTACTTTGTGAATTAGATCAATTGAACATAACTTCAATGATTCTCTTTTCACACTCCCAAATCCTTACCGCAAATGCAAGAATTCCAAATTCATGCCATTTACTGAAATCTGTTAGATTCTAAACTTATATGCATTGATCCTCTTGTAATGATTATGCACAAAGTCAGAAAAACTTGACAACAGTCATTACAGAGTATTCCAAAGGAGATCAGCTCCTTGGAAACATCCTTCTTGCATTAAGTTTCCTTAATCTTACACAGATTGAAAATTCTAACTTTGAAACATTTCCATATTCCATTTTGACTATCACTTCTGACCAAGAGTTGCCTCCTTACAGACTATGTCAATATGGTCCTTCCAGAATTATCACTATACTTCCAACTGTCCTTGAGCAACCAATCTTTGGTAAACCTTAGATTGTCCTCGACAATTGTTTAATCCTTTTAGTCATATCCAGTTCTAAACCTTTTCCCTTCTTAATGCCCCAGGCATTTGGAAAATTTTAGAACGGATGATTATAGCACATGTAATCGATCCTATATCCGAAGCATATGGGACACGATTCATGATGTCTCACATAAAGACTAAACCAGTCTTTTGCTATAACATTTCCATTTCAATTTGCCAAGTTCTCATAATTCAGATTATGAAAAGGGATGCCGTAATCATAATCGAATTTTAGAACGCAAATAATGGACTCATATACAGAATTTCCTTATGTTGAGTCATTCCAACATGAAATTCATATATATATCCTTGACTAAATGATTAAAACCTCAAGATCTAAGCTTATAGATTTGAGATGAAGTAAAATTTACTCTCCCTTAATTATAGCAAAACAACTTTTTCCCAATTGAAACTTTTGTTTTCTATAATTAACATTGCTAACTTGCAACACTTATCATAATTATCATGCTCCCACTAACATGATGATTATTAGCATAACACTTATGCTCCCACTAGCTTTGACATGTACTCAGAAATCAGCTGACTTTCTTACCAAAGTTCAAATTTCTGATACTAGATTGTTTTGATAAGTCTTTATCAAAATCATACACCTTCCCTTAGATAGCACACTTGTGTATCTAAACAATTATGAAGAGGGATGCCGTAATCATAATGTTTAGACCTTTTTGCCACTTCTCACAAGTCCAGGTTAGTGTGCCGGTTAACCACACGTGCTCCACTAACGACTTTGAGAATGCAAATATCACAATTGCTATCTAGATAAAATCTACTTAGTGAAAGTGTTTCCTCACCATCATTTTCATGAATCGGAGAGAAACCTTATGACACTTAGATTTAATGGCGTATGTGTTCTTATCCATGTGAATTGTCAAAACCATAGTCACAAGACAAGGATAATGACAAATCCAAACTCATATTGACTGAACTCAATCTTAACTTCTTGCCGCCTGGCAGCTCAAGGGCCTGCCATTGCTTCCAAGTTGGTATGCAACAAACTGAGAACTCTAAGAACTCATATGCAAAGCCAACTTTAACTGGAATGGGCACAGAATATGTCAACACAATAGATTATAAACCTCAAATTGTGTGCTAGAGAAGAACTTTAGGTTTTATTCTTGATTAGTTCTTGAGACTTTCAAGACCTTTAAGACTCCCACTGTCCTCTTGACCTATAAGACTCCCTTGTCAAATATCCAAGAGATAGTGAGGATTCTAATCAAGACAAACACTTCACACAATTGGCCTAAGTTGGTCTTTGTTTTATCCAAAACATCACAACTTACCAATTTCAAATGTACAAGAGTAGAAAACTTTTACTCTTACATTTAACAAGTGTTTTAACCTTCTTTTGAGACATGTCACTCAAGTTACAATCTTGGAGTATGACTCTAAGACTTGTATTGGAACGAAGTATGACTCATCTTCTTGATTTAACCACTTCAACAATTCAAGTTCCTCTTCTTAGTCATAAGAATGCACTAAGATTTCCTTAGAGAACTAATTGTGCTATGGTTTCTTAATCATTAAGATGATCACAAAAGCTGATACTAAAGTACTCTCCCATCTTTTCAGATTTGAGAAACTTTTATCCTTCTGCCTAAATTGATTCTTCTTATTCGCTCTGCCTTACATTGGAACCTTTTCCAATGTCTCAGAGTTACACTTAAGCTTGTAAGTATAATCATATTTACTGAGCTTTAGTAAACTATGACGAATAGTTTTATCAATCTTTTTGTGGTGGACTTGACCAGTGCACAAGAATGTGTACTCGATCCCTTAGTCCTTTACTTGACTCACACATCCATGTGAACAAGTAATTAGTCTTAATTTTCCAATACTTGAAAGTTCTCATTCATCATGCTATACAACTTGCATGATTCTAAGTTCCGGTCCACTTGAAACTTGGGTGATGAGAATCTTTCCTTATTTGGTAAATTTAGACATTACCACAAATGAAAGAATCAATTTCATATTTCCACTCTTGCTCTTAATGGAATCATATAACCAACAATTTTTCCTCAAATGCCATTGTAAGGATATTTTAAAATAAATAAAATCAAAAATTTTCCTTTTATTTTTAAAACTTTGCGGAAAAACTTATCCTTACAATCCATATGAAAACTTGTTGTTATCTATTCCTTAGCAGTATATCATAACTCCAAAGAAGTAGCTCAAGAATCCGATCTTCAAACTATGCGATAGAAATCCATCTACGCGATCAGATTCAACATATTCTTTCTTTAAGTTTCTTCACTTTTCTTTCATTCTTAAACATCACCATGTGACCCAGTCACATCATGTATCAAGAATCTCAGAATAGAAACTTAGCAGAGTTCGATAGTGGACTTTACCTGAAGTAGAGTCAAACTTATTGACTTTAACATCCTTAGGTAAATTTGGCAGCTTCGCAACCAATGCCCCTTCCTTTGGCAATATAAACATATGGACCCTTTGATAATGGTACACGAGACTATCACAGACTTAGCTTTTCTCTTTACCATTTGGTCAACCGAGTTGACTATGGCCGATCCCTTTCCATTGGGAAGAGAATGCTTTCCGGGATTTCCTGTGTCACTATTGTCAATGTCCATCAAGTTTTAAGAAAGTTGATCTTAACAAATAGATAAGATCATTAAGGGTCTTGTCATAGTCTTTTTCATAGGTGTTCTAAAAGAACTCACTATGTGACTTAGAAAGTAGTTGAACCACCAACTTTCTCAAGACTTTGACACCCAACTCTCCCGGCTTGTCAATATGTGACTACATCTCCAAGATGTGATCACACCTAGACCTTGCCTTGCCAATAGGGCTTTGAGTGACCTTAAACTTTTCAAGAACTTGTAGGTTAGGGAGAATAGTTGGAGGAGGAGAAAGAAGTATGATATCCATGGGACATCATCTTCATTAGGAAACCTTGTTTCAAGAGATTTGGGAAGATCATAAATGTCTAAACTAGACATCTTTTGGGAGATATTCAAGATAGTTGATTTAAAGTCCTTAATATGACACCCAATATGAAATATTAAGGCTAGGACCCAACAAACTATTTTATAACTTAGAAGAGGTATGCCGTAATCCAAGCTATAAAATATTTGAAGGTAGGTGAATGACGATTCACCAATTTCCACCAAGATAAACGAAATGTATTATTAGGTTTTAATTGGTTTTGAAACTCCTAGATCTTTGAGATTCATTGAACTTTTCAAAGGCATGTTTCAATCTCGAGTGTGCCCTTCAGGTTTTGTGACTAGGATGCCGAGGATCACAAAACAAGGTGTGAAGTAACCATGCAAATCACTTGGTACCCTTAATAAATTACCCCTCAATCGATGTGCCGGTTAACCACACACGCTCCATCGATACTATGATAAATATTAAGTCACCCTTTACCTACCTTGTTAAGTCCAAGTTAGTGTGCCGGTTAACCACACACGCTCCACTAACGACTTAGACAAAGTGTAAAGTGTAATTTCATGGATTAGCACCTTATTCACATTTTCCTAAGTAACTAAGATTGGGTATTATTAAGAGTTTAGTTACTTAGTATTATCATTAATACTTTTAATGAAGGGAGAATTCTAGTCCTGTCAAACCCGTTCGGCTAACGACCCTCCACCGGTCAAGCAAGCGGTGGGTGAGAGTGGACACCCATTAAGTTGCCATTTTATAGGCAACAACCTTATACCCACCTTATAGATCGGCTTCGTGAATGAGGCGTACTAGCGGTAAGACTGACTTTACTCTTATACATATATATATTATTAACTTATAATATTATAAAGTATAAGGGTTGAATTTTAACTTTTAAAATTCTAAGGGCTAACTTGGAATTAAAGTATTCATACTTGAAAACTTTTCAAATTCCAAAACTTGAGGGCAAGTTTTGAAACTATTCAAAACTAATTAATTCCATAACTTATGTGTTTAAAGTAGTTTTAATCCAAAAACTCTTCAAGTTCCATAACTTGAGGACAAGTTATGGAAGACTTTAAACTAATAAAAGAACTAACTTTTTCTTTATTTTATAACTTATGGATTTAATTATGGTTACATATTTTTCTTTAATGAAGTGACTCTTGAACTTCCATAACTTGAGGACAAGTTATGGAGTCATAAAAATTATTCAATGACACAAGACTCTTCATTTTGTAACCATTGCCAACTCTTATGAATTTTATGAGTCTTTAATGTGACTCTTCATGTAACTTGAGGACAAGTTACACAAACACATTTTATACTCAACTCTTAGATTAAAATGGATTGAAAACAACTATTTCACTCAACATTTCTATTAATCTAAGCAACTCATAAGAACAAGATAATTCAAATCAAACTTTTTCATGTAATTAGTCTAAACCTTAAACTAATACAAAACATGAATCTATTGACAATTATCTTTGAAAATGGATTAGCATGAACATTACCACATCAAAAACAAGTTTATAAGATCAAAAACAACTTAGGGTAATGTTCCTAGTCCATTTCTAGCCAAAAAACTCGAAAATATGCTGTCTGGGGGTCCAACTCGTCGAGTGCATGAACAAACTCGGCGAGTTGGATCGAATTCATCATTTTTAAGGCATGGACTCGTCGAGTCTCCTGATGGACTCGCCGAGTCTGATGGCCAGACAGCACCAGATTCGTTTTTTCAGCTTCTATTGCAGGTATAACAAGAAAACAAGCCTAGGCTCTGATACCACTGTTGGGTTTTGAGCATTCTAACACTCCTAAGTGTACATGCAACCCTAAATACCTTGGATCTATGTTTTCTCTATTATACATGCAAATAAGAACTTCCAAGGTATTATCCTAATCTAGCATACAAAACAATGACTATAGCAAGATAGAATACATACCTCTTTGGTGTAGAAAGTCTTCATGAAGCTTGAGTGCCAAGTGCCCCAAGTGTGACACCTCAAATGGTTCACACAACACCAAATACACATGGATCAACTTGAGAGAATTCTACACTTCATGAAAATCGGCTAGCCCTTTGTTACTCTCTCTGGTGGCCGATTTTTCCCAAGAATGTGATCTTTATATAGTGTTACAATTAGGGTAAACCCTAATTGTCATGACTTTCCATTTCCTTGGATCCATGGGTTCAAATACACCATGGAGCATCCATGGACCATCCTATGAGTTTTAGCCCAACTTGATTATCCATGGAGCATTAGCCCACTATACAAGTATGGATGATTTACACAATCAACCCATATATTTAATTAGTCTTCTTTTGATCACTTAATTAATCCTAGATTAATTCTTGATCAATACTAATTAAATAATCTCATTATTCTTATTATTAATATACTAGAACTTATAATATATTAATAACCATAAGTGTCTTATTTCTCTCATTTAGTCTATCCAAGTGCATGATGCCATGCAACCAAAATGGACCATGCCGGGTCGGGTCAAGTCTTACCAATTATAGTTATGGACTTAGACATTAATCCAACATATAACAAGATAGAATACATACCTCTTTGATGTAGAATGTCTTCATGAAGCTTAAGTGCCTAGTGCCTCAACTGTGACACCTCAAATGGTTCACACAACACCAAATACACTTGGAATAACTTGAGAGAAACTTGAACACTCCTAAAATCGGCTAGCCCTTTTCTTATTATTCATAGTGGCCAATTTTTCCCAAAGAATATGATCTTATATAGTTGTTACAATTAGGGTAAACCCTAATTGTCATGGCCTTCCATTTCATTTGATCCATGGGTTCAAATACACCATGGAGCATCCATGGACCATCTATGGGTTTTAGCCCAACTTGTTTATACATGGAGCATTTGCCCACTGTACAAGTATGGATGATTTACACAATCAACCCATATATTTAATTAGTCTTCTTTTGATCACTTAATTAATTCTAGATTAATTCTTGATCAATACTAATTAAATAATCCTATTTATATATTAGAACTTATAATATATTAATCAACCTTAAGTGTTATTTCTCTCATTATAGTCTATCCAAGTGCATGATTCCATGCAACCCAAATGGACCATGTCGGGTCGGGTCAAGTCTTACCAATTATAGTTATGGACTTAGACATTAATCCAACAATTACTCAGAAGTCCTTCCGCGGCTGAGGACGGAATGAGTTAGAGGATACCCAAGGGAAAACGTAGGATGAGTGTAGTGCTGGGAGTAGTGTTAGTAGCGGTGAAAGGGACTTAGTGTTGTCGAAGCAATTCTTGAGGAAAGTACGGATAGATGTGGAAGGTAGTAA
This sequence comes from Lactuca sativa, assembly GCF_002870075.4. NCBI lineage: Eukaryota > Viridiplantae > Streptophyta > Magnoliopsida > Asterales > Asteraceae > Lactuca > Lactuca sativa. The sequence continues at coordinate 157,808,626 of NC_056625.2, read as the reverse complement.
GGGCCCATACTACTGAAAGCAGAGGATCTGTACTCGATTCAAGAAGGGCCGAGATAAAACCAGGGAACTTATAGTGCATGTGTGTGATCCCTCGGTAGTGATGTGTATTTTGATGGTTTTTATGGCATGTTTTCGGCATGGTGACGTTGCGGGAGAGACTAGTAGCCGGTTCAGGCGCCAGCGAGGGATCAGGCTCGAGTGCAGGACCCGGACAGCTCGAGGAGTGGATGAGGGAGTTTGTATCAGCTGAGATTGCATGCAATATTCTAGACCAGACTCCTGTGATCTTTGGCACGATCAAGGAGGGCATACTGGATATTTTGGATGAGAGGCTGGGAGCTTTCCGCACTGAGATGATGGCCGTGATGGGAGCACAAACATTGATATTTTAAGAGTTTAGATCTTGTGGAGCTCCATATTACCATCGGGCTAAGGACCCCATTGCTAGCAGCAGATGGTTGGTTGATGTCGCCAACACTTTTCGTTCCAGCCGGTGTCCCGAAGGGGATAGAGCGCGGGATTGGTGGGAGGCGGTTGATCATGCTATTGGGGATGATGTCGCGTTGGACACGATGGAATGGAGTGATTTCTTGGCCAAGTTCAAGGCCGAGATTGCACCAGTGATTGAGGTGCAACAGTTAGCTCGTGAGTTCCAGGATCTGCGACAGACTATAGAGACAGTGGCGGAAATCACTGCCAAGTTCAGGGAGAGGGCTCTTCTAGTTCCATAGTATGTGGCGGACGAGGAAATGAAGAAGGCTTGGTACCACGAGATGTTGAGGAGCGATATCAGTCAGTTCGTGTGTCGGTCCAGGTGCAAGACGTTGGAAGATATGATCGCTCGGGCCAAAGAAAGAGAGATTGATCTTGAGACAAAAAAGAAGAGGAAGTTAGCCGAGGTTCAGATATCTATGGGATCGGGAAAAAGGCCCAAGACATTAGATTCTAGATTGAGAGGTCCTCAGGACTGGAGCCGTTATGGCAAGTGCGGCAGGACGCACGAGGGGCGTGCAGCCGTGGTGATTCTGGTTGCTTCAAGTGCGGTCGGATTGGTCATTTTAGCAGGGATTGTACTGCTACCACCACCCAGGGTTTAGACTTAATATGTTTCCACTGCAGTCAGGGGGGCCACAAGAAGGCCCAGTATCCGAGTTTGCTTCCAACAGGACAGGCGATGGCACCTACCCCTACGACTTTGAGGATCACCGACGGCCGTCAGGGCCGGGCAGAGGCGCCTGCGTAGACGAGAAGGGCATACCTGTTGGTTTCGGAGGAGGTGCGAGCAACGCCCGATGTGTCCGGTATGTATCTTCCATTTATTTGTCAGCTTATGTTATTATTTTATTTTTATGGTTCTGCATCGGTATTAGTAGAGGTGTTTCTGAATTTGTTTCCTGCTTGTGATTGAGTTATATGCCATCTTCATACCCTGGATTTTAGAATGGTAGTTAGAGGTTGTTCCCTTTTTAGAGTAGGTTACTTAGGATGCAGTAAATGTAGCATGCATGAGTGGGACTCGGTAGTGTCTCGCTAGTTTTTTTGGGGGGAGGAATCGTTTGGGAATATGGTCGAATAGATTACCAGAAACGTTAAACGTGGATTGGAAACAAGGTGTCAAGAGGTTGATAAGAAAAAGTGGAAATTCCTTCCAAGTTGTGAGCTGTGAGGAGCTAGTTAAATCGAAGTGGGGGAGAGCCATCCAAGTAGTCAGCAGCGGAAGTAGGCACGGAGCTGAGTTGAGTCTATAATCTGGGTATGGAAGAAAGCAGCGTGAGTGGCGATTGAGTAGAGGAGCGAGGAATGGAAGTTTGGGAAACTTCCCGACGATGGGTTCGTGTATGCACGATTGGTTAACAGCTGATTGGGAATCAGGTTGGATATTTTCGGCAAGGTGAGAGTTTAGGCATGATTTAAGACTGCGGGATAGCCGCAGCATTTCACTAGAAGTGATTCAGTGAAGGAAGTGATGTAAGATTGCGGGTAAGCCGTAGCATTCACCAACATTGTAGTTAGCGGAGTGTGGGCGGGGGCCCGTATCTCCTAGTTTGCAAAGTGTAGGTATGGGGTTGTATCTCTTATTTAGCATGGTAAGTATCAGGAAAGGATAGCAAGCTAAGTTTAGGAGAGGAGTGGGTATGTATATCCCTAGATAGGTGAGACCTGCAGGAGAGACCGCTCCGAAGTATAGTTGGGTGAGACACGTGGGCGAGGCCCCGTATGTTGGTAGCAGTGCAGGTGGGACCTGGTAGAGACCTTAGGGTCAGGTTATGGGATTGAGGATCCCAAAGCATATAGAGTCAGAGTGGCAACGTAGATAGAACAGTTTTTGATAGCCGAAGTTTTCGGCGGAAGTTGTTGGGAGCGACTAAGTGATTGAACTGGAGTTCAGTAATCGGTGGGAGTACGGTGACCCAGTAATGGCAGATTAGTTGGTACTAGGGTGGTCTCGTTCATCCGGGAGGTGGATAAGAGACAGCAGAATCTTCAGACGGAGGCAGTAATGACAGGAGAAGTTGATGTAGGACAGTTAATTGACCAAGAAGTGCTACGTCTCTCACAGCAGGGTTAAATAATCTCATAGGGAAGGGTTTGACCTTGTTGCTTAGCTCTCGTATGAGTCTAACCATTGCAGGGATGAATCTTTTAGTCGAAGGCTTATCTGATCCATTCATTGGGTTGGGTTCTCAACACTGAGATATAGTAAAAGGAAGCATTCAGTGGGTATCAGTGAAGGGACCAGCATTGGGAGTGGCTGGGAATGTAGACGCGGCGAAGGATAAGTCCTTCACAAAGGTAGAGAAGGTTGTACATTGTTGTTACGGAAAGTTGCCATGGGAAGGTCGTGTGCCACACAGGGAAAAAGGGGAAGTGGACCCCTAGGATGACCAGCATAAGTACTCAAGAAGTACTGGTAGGGTTACTAGTTGAGTAAGAGTGTTGTACTTGAAGTTTGGAGTGTTTGGATCATCTCAGGATGATATTCTCAAGGGTTGTTCCAAGTAGGACAGGTATGCGGCGATTAGGAATGTCGAGAACGGACTCAGGGTTGTGAGTCGGAGAGGACTTTTAGGACAAAGTCTAGTTTAAGTGGGGGTGAGTTGTAAGAGACAACAGAATCTTCAGACAGGGGTAGTAATGACACGAGAAGTTCGTGTGGGACAATTAATTGACCAAGAAGTGCTACGCCTCTCGCAACAGGGTTAAATAATCTCAGAGGGAAGGGTTTGACCATGTTGCTTAGGTCTCGTATGAGTCTAACCATTGCAGGGATGAATCTTTTGATGGATTTTGAGCATTCTAACACTTCCTAAGTGTACATGCAACCCTAATAACCTTGGATCTATGTTTTTCTAATTATCATGCATAGTTGAATTTCCAAGGTTATATTCCTATCTAGCATACATGGGGAACAAATTTAACTTGAATGAAAGATAGAATAACTTACCTTGTTGTTGCTTATGTTCCTTGAAACCTTGTGAGCCTAGCACCCCAAGTGTGATGCCTCAAATGCTTCACACAACACCAAATGCTCTTGGAAAGACTTTTGAGAGAATACACACTTCTTAAAATCGGCCAAGCCCTCTAGTTTCTTATGTGTACCCGATTTTGTGGAGAATGGGAATCTTATATAGTGTTGACACATCAAGGGTTACACCATGTAAACCCTAATGTGTCATGACTCTTCATTTCCATGACCCATGGGTTTGTAACTCCCATGGAGCATCCATGGAGCATCCTATGGGTGGAACCCAACTTGATAATCCATGGAGCCTCTTAGCCCACTATACAAGATATGAATGATTTACATAATCAACCCATATATTTAATTAGTTATCCTTTGATCACTTAATTAATTTTAAATTAATTCTTGATCAAACTAATCAAATAATATTATTAATATATTAGAACTTATAATATATTAATAATCTCCAAGTGTTATTACTCTCATTTAGTCTATCCAATTGCATGGTGCCATGCAACCCAAATGGACCATGCCGGGTCGGGTCAAGTACTGACCCGAAATAGTTATGGACTTAGACACCTTATCCAACAGTCTCCCACTTGGATAAGTCTAATAACTATAACTCCAGTACTTCAGGAACTGACCGGCAATCGTAGCTCTTTCAAGGTCTCTCAGAATTGAGAAGATGATGGTACGCCATTTAAGATAAGGGATCATATAATCCTCCGTTCTAGATATCAGCCGGACAAATACATGGAACAATGTCTTACTTATTGTCCAGCAGTTTGTTTCTCGATTTCCGATTTGTTTGACAAAGAACTTAATTGAACACATCAACTTAGTTCTGACCGGGCCCGGTACATAGGTCAAAACAAAATCATCGAAGGGCCCAGATATGAGCTTCTAATCCAAGAAGGAACAGATAAACTTCGACTCATATGTTTGTTCTACCACTCATTGAATTACACACAAAAGCATGTTTTATAACATCGAGTTACCAATGCGTTTTCGTACAATCAATGCACAACCAACTTGTAAGTAACAAATCATATCTCTAGGTTTGAAGAGTTATATGATATTACCGTCTCACGATCACTCGAGATAGAATTCCATGAAGTGATTCCAGTGAGCGTGGGTTGAGTCCAATGCTCAGAGCTTATGAGCACTCATGATTGTTGTAGCCTTGTCCAACACCTTAGACCTCTGCAACCAATCATGACAGTCTTGATTCATACCTACTTCCGACATATGACCAACTGTGGAGGTTTGAATAATATGTTTTACCAAACAAAATTATTTTGGAAGTCAAAACATGCAAAAGAAATATAGTAAACGATCGACAAGAGATATGTAACAATTGGTAAAAATAGGAACGATCGTACGATGCTATCTTTTGATTATTAAGCAATATGAGTATTTTATTAAGAATGGTTGAAGGAATTTAACCTCTTTTATTTAAATAAGTTATTGTGAAATATAAAACAAGTAACTATTGATAAATTTCGTTATGATGTATGACATCGAACCATCACCGGTTTGTGAAATTAGCATATAACATCATTTAAATGCAACAAACTTAATTTTTGTATCAACATGTCTCTAGTTGATAAGTAAGTTAGGTTCTATGTAAATCGTTTGCTTAATAGATGTGAAGGATCTAAATTTGACAAATATACGAACCAAAGTGACAAAACGTGTTTAACGATATGGTTAACCGGTTAAATGTCACGAAATTATACATTGCTCAATAAATTTTATATTTAAATAAATTAAAATATAAAATGAATTATTATAAGGTATAATTAAAATGTATTTAAGTGTTTTTGAATAAAAAGAATAAAACATAAACATTAAAGTTCAAATACACAAAAACTACATTGTTATTTTATACTAAGTATACATGTATGTATTTGTATATATGTATTATTATCTAGTGAATGACTAGTTATAAGTCATGAATTAAAATGATTTCATGTAAGTTTTATGATGTCTAAATCAATTAAGATAAGAGAATTGGTGGAGATAAGTGCCAACTTAACTAATAAGTGCTTAATCACTTAAGACATTTTACTAAGAATGCTTATTAATCCCTCTTCTAATTTTCGAGATTAAGACCTTCCCTCTCCTTAACTAGAACTCCTAACTAACTAAATAACTAGTAGTTAGTTAGTTAACTAACTCTATCTCTAAACAACCACCCAAGCAAGTGGCTAGACAAGATCACATCACTTAAACTCACATCCCATCACAAGCTAGTCTAGGTTTTGTCCCCTTATCCTCTTCCACCCTTTCCTCCTTCATAACCACGAAATTTCCTCTTCATTTTACCCTCATTTGACCAGCCAATACTCCAAGTAATTACTCTCAACCTTCATCTCATTTTCAAGCACAAGAACTTCCTTCCAAAGCCATCAAAACCATGAACTAAAGGGTTGCTGTCCCTTTTGTGTTTCAGCCACCATTTCACCCATCTACACCTTCCTTTTGCTTGATATTTTTACCACCAAATACCCCTGGAAGTTACTTGTTTTGATACTCAAAATTATTGATTCAAAACAGTGAGTAAACTACCCTTTTTCTTGCACTTTTGCTGTGAAATTTTCGTGACAGCAACATAGCCAAAAGAGTGGCTGTTTTGGAGCATCAAACCAACAACCAAAAGTTCATCTTCAACTTTCCATTCTTCAAGTATTCACATAAGGTGAGTTCATACCCCTACATTTTCATGTTTTATTCAAGTTTTAAGGGGGGGAATACAAGTTAGAACACTAAATATAACTTAAATTTAAATGACAGCTTTCTACAGAAAAGTTGAGTCCTGTTCACGGACTGTTTTGACCATCTTAAACTTAATATCTTTCAAAACTGTACAATATGCAAATAGTTCAAGTTTATACCTTTCTAATGACTACTCGCACGCGTTCATACGATTTTTCTACAATTTATGGCGATTTTTATAAAACTGCCTGTCATTTCAGAAGTGATTTCGGACCAGTCTGTGAAGATGTTCATTTTCACACTAGTTTGAGACCACTAAAAATCATAATAAAAATTTGGAACAAAGTAGACTCATTTTATAAACTCTCAGAGGTGACGGATTCAGTTTTTGACTTACGAGGATTTTTCTATGAGTTTTCTAAAAACAGGGACAGTAAAGGGCAAAACTGTCAAAAGTGGTTTATACATTTATTAACACCTTCTAACATTTTTTAGCAATGTTTATACATTAAGGAAGTTAAAACACAATCATTTAAATATGTTTAATTACCTTTTTTAACAAAAGTGATAAGTACAAAAAGGTCTTTAGTATCAAACTTAAGGGTTATTTCATGCAAAGTTTCTAATAAAAACGTAAGAATATGAACAACAATTACGAAACATACCAAATCATCTTTTAAAATTTATACATATATATATATATATATATATATATATATATATATATATATATATATATATATATATCCATATACATATATATGTTTTGTTTACAAAACTTCTTTATGCTTTTATATTATAAATTGCATGCCTCTATATGTATAGTTATATAAGAAATGTTTAAAAGACTTAGAAAGGCTATCCACCCTGTTTCCTTTTCCTCGATTTGGATGTGGTCTGGTGGGATATCGGGTACTCCTCCGAAGGTCGTTTAAATATTAGTTATATATCATGTATACATATATGGTCATAAATGTTCCACCAGTTAATTTAGTTTCGATACTCCTGGGTAGCAAAGGTGTATAAACCTACTTGGACACTCATCAATTACATTCTAGTAAACTATTATAGGAATAGTTTAGAGTAAACAAAACATTTTCACTACTACAAGAAATTACACTAGAGTCAGTTCATTCATGAGTCCAGACTACATGTTATATGAAGGAATACTTTTACATGAATACTTATACATGAATACTTTTACATAAACATTATATGGCAAATTACTACTACATGTTATATGAAGGAATACTCTTACCTGAATACTTATACATGAATACTTGTACATGAATACTTTTACATAGACATCATATGGCAATTTAATATTACATGTTATATGTCTAGATACGGTTATATTGTTCGCCTTTCTATCTTTACCTTGTGATTCAATCACATCATCGACGAGGTAGACTGGGACTTTATCTCCTAGTACCACATCATACTTTGAGGGACTAACCATTCCGATAACCACTGCTAGCTACAGAGGTAAATGAACAATCTACGGATGTTCTAGGTTGATACCATCGTGGGTATACAGGAGGGACTAACTATTCCTAAACCCGGCTGTTAGCAACAGAGGTAAATGAACAGTCTACGGATGTTCTAAGTTGATACCATTTCAGGTATACTTAAGAGACTACTAATAAGAGTTAAACAAGGAAAAACCATCACATTTTCAAGAGATGCGTACTTTCAAAACAGTCAGGTCTAGGTAAAAGACTACTTTCAAAACATTCGAGTCTTGGTAGAAGACTACTTTTATACTAGTAGGAAATATAGGATTTTCTAGAGCTTTTCGTACTTATACTAAATGTTTCATCATTCATTTACCAGTCTTTCATATCAACTAATCAAAGCAATGACATTAAATACTTATGAACTCACCAGCTTAAATGCTGATCTACTCTTTCAAAATAACTTGTATTCTCAGGTTACAAATAGACAGGTGCCGATACAAGGTTCAGAGAAGACGGAGCAGTCAAGACTCGTCTTTTATTTTGATAAGTTATTATCATATCTTGAACAATGAAAGAAAACACTTGTAACTAAAATTATACTATTGATGCAATGGATGATGTTGTTGCTTGTTTACTACTTTACATTTGTTGTGATGCATACATGACGTCCTCCGCCCCAGAACGTTTCCGCCGTTCGTGGTTTTGGGGTGTGACAGATTGGTATCAGAGCATTGTTTATAGTGAATTGAGTATATCAACCCATAAAAGATATACTAACTATAAATACAATGGGATTAAAAATACTCTGATTTAGAGTTTATACTTTAAATAATAAAATATTTAAGTAAGTATACGTGCTGCATTCATACTAAAATCAGTGTCACTAGGACAGTACAAAAGATTTACGATTGTTGGGCAACACAAGTAAGCTTAGAGACATATGGTCAAAACTGGGAAGATATAGCCTGATCGCCTATATTATCCGAGGGTTGACTAGCATGTGCCTAAGTTTAAATGTGTAGTCGCAACAATGCTAAAATCTTACCAACCCTACCACAATGAGAACAATAGAACATAACATTAAAATTAAAATACTATAGGAGTATTTGGTGTTACTATAAGTACTTTATACTTGAGAATTTAAAACAGGATCCTCATTACTAAGTTGATAGTTGCTAAGTGGATACACTATGGCTACATGTAATTAGGATGTTATAGACTTAGAATCAGTGATAATTTTGCCTTACCTCTATTCTGTGTGAATTTGGAAATAAGGTCACTTATTCGAAGGTCTATCCTGTTTAGATTACACATAGCTGGTATGCACTTCACAAATAGCGATGTAACTAATAAGGGTTTTTCTAAATAATTATCTAGATAGTTCGTCTAATAATTATCCACTTACCCTAAATTCTCGCATAGAAATCATAGTTGGACTCCATCCCCTCGGCAACCAGTATCTTCCGAATGAAGTCATAGCTGGTTGGTTTGGAGAAGAACCAGAGAATGATCCTCCTATCCCTTTGGATGATCATCATGATGAAAACCTTTCAGCCGATGCTAATTCCGAACTAGAGGTTGAGAACCTACCTCGAGCAACTCCCTTTCCAAATCCTAACCCTCGTCCAGCTCTTCATGCCCCGACGCCTGATTCGGTGGAATGCTTGGAAACATGAAGCCAAGAACAACATCAGCCCATGCCATTTATTGGCGACGGAAACTTTTACGACCTGAGCAATGGGGGCTCAGCAGGTAGAATCTTGCCAATCATGGTCCGCAGAGTGGCCCAAAATGAGATTCAAGGCAGGACAGCCCAACATCAGATTGCCGAAGTTGTCACCGATGCAAGAATGAATACCCTCCACACCACTCATCTAGAAGATGCTCACAAGAGATCAGAAAGAAACCATGAGAACCTACTGCAAACACTAGCTGAAAACCCGAGCCAAAGTCATAGAGCTCCAAGTACGCCAGAGGGTGTAATAGAGACACCTACTTGACATGGAACGTCAATTGGTTGAACTAAGAATTCACCAGAGGAATTACCGTCACCAGTAGTAGACGCTTTACTTTATTTCCCTTACAAAAAGAGGAATCGTATTCTTCTGTCTATGCCTGATGTGGCCTTTTCTATGAAATTATCTTGTACCGTAAGTACTTTAGTTAGGTCTTTATACTGTCAGGAACTATCTCCTGTGTATATGATGTAAGACCTTTACAAGGCCATTTTCCTGAACCTTTACGCCGTAAATATCCAAGATATTGACCGCCGGCTAACTTTTGTGTCATTTCCATCATTCAAGTACTCTTATCATACTCTCATTGGAGTCTATCTGAAACCTGCTTTAGTTAAGTCATTGGACCATGGCAAGTTAGATACGGAGACATTTCCAAGTCTCTTTCAGTGGTTGGATTTTATTATTCACCAATCCACGATACCTCAACTTGTACAACAAACAATGACATTCCATACCACCACCATCCCTACTACCTCAGTGCCAACAAGACCATATGTTGGAAACCTGCCAAAATGCACCAAGTGTAGCCTTCATCACAAAGGAAAGTGCAGGGAAATGCATTGCAAGAACTATAATGAAAAAGGGGCATACCACAAAGTTCTGTAGGGTGCCGGCTCAACAGACCAACCAGAACACAAAAGCTGGGATGAGTCGGACTTGCTACAGATGTGGAGAAGTAGGGCATTTCATAAAGGAGTTCCCGGAGACTAAAAACAAAGATGTCAAGAGCATCGGAAGTGTTTTAGCAACAGAGCGTGGGAAAGCAGTAATAGACCCCGCTGAGATTTCGGTACGTTCATTCCCGATAGCACATATGCATGGATACTATATAATAGCAACGCGGAGAGGAGTATTGCGAGTCGTAGATTTAATCAATTTCTCAACCAAAAACCTCAAAAACTTAAACGAAATATTTACAGTAGAATTGGAATAATCAAAAGCACTAGAGACGTGTACATAGGGTGCACTCTAACACTAAATCAACCAATTCATTCAAATCATCCTAAAACCGGTCACAATAAAAATTTACGACATTTTCATTTTAACAACGTATTAGTTAGTTTCCTCACCATACCGATATCATATATTACGAAAAGTCCATTCGCCTAAACCCATCGAGTAATAGAACCCTCGTTGTCTATAACGACAAACCGGACACAATCCCCCGACTCACCTTTTGCAACAAGACTCAGAAGTACCTACACAGGAGGCACCACGCCGTCCTAGCCTGTGCTGTGGATAAGAAACAAGAAGAGAAAGACATCATGGATGTTGAAAAAGCCCGTAACCTTCTCGATATATTCCGAGAAGATCTCCTGGGAATACCATCCATACGGTAACCCGAGTTCAAAAATCAACCTAAGTGTAGTAGTTGCGGAAAAGGGTTGTGGTAAATGCCATCTCACCCAAGTTAATCACCCCACTCAAGTAGAGACTATGGACCCATACTAGTGAATCTATGATTACTAAGTGTATATATTGGAGCCCTATATAATTAAGATTCTACGGACTTAGGGTTGGTAATTCCGCTTTAAATCCTTTTCCTTGTTTGGATGTGGGCTTAGAATAGAATCACCGATTCGACTGTCTTTTCAATCTTAATTATATACGACTTATAAACACAAAGAGATGATAGATGAATCAGTTATGAGTCATACCATGAACTCCATGACAAGTTACCCAGGACAGTGGATGGACATGCTACCACTTGAGCGATCGTAGACAAATCAACCAAACCCACACACTTTCTACCGACCAAGGATACAAAGAAAAATATAAAAGCTAACAGGAGCATATACAAAGAAAAATGCGAGACTGCATAGTATACCACTGTCTATCATTTTGGATAAGGGACAGGCGATTCGCCTCGTGTTTTTTTTAATAGTCGTTAAAGAAGTCCTTTTTATCACCCTCAAACTGAAAGACAAAGAGGAAGAACCATTCATCGAATCCTTATACAACATCAACTATTACATTAACATCAAGGTCACATCATTCGAAGCTCTCTGCAGAAGCAAGTGTAGATCACCTCTTTGATGGGATGAGGTAGGTGACAGACAAATAGCTAATAGGCAAGTTCCTAACAACACTTTCACCAGCCCCCAGATCATACGAGAAACTACAGAGAAGATTGTTCAAACCCGTGAATGATTGAAGGCATCCCAGGATCGGGAGAAGATCTTGTATGATGAGACTCTTGTTATTCCACTGGATGAAATTGAAATCAACGGGAGTCTATACTTCATCGAAGAACCGGTGGAAATCATGGATCAGGAGGTCAAAAGGACGAAACAAAGCCGCATATCCATAGTGAAGGCCCGTTGGAACGCCAAGCGAGGACCTGAATTCACTAGGGAACGCGCGAATCAAAAAAAATAAATAAATAAATAAAAAAGAAACACCCCCCAATTGTTTAGTGATATCCCGTCTACAAGTTGAATTTCGGGGCGAAATTCTTTTAACGGGGGGAGAATGTAACAATTGGTAAAAATAGGAATGATCGTACGATGCTATCTTTTGATTATTAAGCAATATGAGTATTTTATTAAGAATGGTTGAAGGAATTTAACCTCTTTTATTTAAATAAGTTATTGTGAAATATAAAACAAGTAACTATTGATAAATTTCGTTATGATGTATGACATCGAACCATCACCGGTTTGTGAAATTAGCATATAACATCATTTAAATGCAACAAACTTAATTTTTGTATCAACATGTCTCTAGTTGATAAGTAAGTTAGGTTCTATGTAAATCGTTTGCTTAATAGATGTGAAGGATCTAAATTTGACAAATATACGAACCAAAGTGACAAAACGTGTTTAACGATATGGTTAACCGGTTAAATGTCACGAAATTATACATTGCTCAATAAATTTTATATTTAAATAAATTAAAATATAAAATGAATTATTATAAGGTATAATTAAAATGTATTTAAGTGTTTTTGAATAAAAAGAATAAAACATAAACATTAAAGTTCAAATACACAAAAACTACATTGTTATTTTATACTAAGTATACATGTATGTATTTGTATATATGTATTATTATCTAGTGAATGACTAGTTATAAGTCATGAATTAAAATGATTTCATGTAAGTTTTATGATGTCTAAATCAATTAAGATAAGAGAATTGGTGGAGATAAGTGCCAACTTAACTAATAAGTGCTTAATCACTTAAGACATTTTACTAAGAATGCTTATTAATCCCTCTTCTAATTTTCGAGATTAAGACCTTCCCTCTCCTTAACTAGAACTCCTAACTAACTAAATAACTAGTAGTTAGTTAGTTAACTAACTCTATCTCTAAACAACCACCCAAGCAAGTGGCTAGACAAGATCACATCACTTAAACTCACATCCCATCACAAGCTAGTCTAGGTTTTGTCCCCTTATCCTCTTCCACCCTTTCCTCCTTCATAACCACGAAATTTCCTCTTCATTTTACCCTCATTTGACCAGCCAATACTCCAAGTAATTACTCTCAACCTTCATCTCATTTTCAAGCACAAGAACTTCCTTCCAAAGCCATCAAAACCATGAACTAAAGGGTTGCTGTCCCTTTTGTGTTTCAGCCACCATTTCACCCATCTACACCTTCCTTTTGCTTGATATTTTTACCACCAAATACCCCTGGAAGTTACTTGTTTTGATACTCAAAATTATTGATTCAAAACAGTGAGTAAACTACCCTTTTTCTTGCACTTTTGCTGTGAAATTTTCGTGACAGCAACATAGCCAAAAGAGTGGCTGTTTTGGAGCATCAAACCAACAACCAAAAGTTCATCTTCAACTTTCCATTCTTCAAGTATTCACATAAGGTGAGTTCATACCCCTACATTTTCATGTTTTATTCAAGTTTTAAGGGGGGGAATACAAGTTAGAACACTAAATATAACTTAAATTTAAATGACAGCTTTCTACAGAAAAGTTGAGTCCTGTTCACGGACTGTTTTGACCATCTTAAACTTAATATCTTTCAAAACTGTACAATATGAAAATAGTTCAAGTTTATACCTTTCTAATGACTACTCGCACGCGTTCATACGATTTTTCTACAATTTATGGCGATTTTTATAAAACTGCCTGTCATTTCAGAAGTGATTTCGGACCAGTCTGTGAAGATGTTCATTTTCACACTAGTTTGAGACCACTAAAAATCATAATAAAAATTTGGAACAAAGTAGACTCATTTTATAAACTCTCAGAGGTGACGGATTCAGTTTTTGACTTACGAGGATTTTTCTATGAGTTTTCTAAAAACAGGGACAGTAAAGGGCAAAACTGTCAAAAGTGGTTTATACATTTATTAACACCTTCTAACATTTTTTAGCAATGTTTATACATTAAGGAAGTTAAAACACAATCATTTAAATATGTTTAATTACCTTTTTTAACAAAAGTGATAAGTACAAAAAGGTCTTTAGTATCAAACTTAAGGGTTATTTCATGCAAAGTTTCTAATAAAAACGTAAGAATATGAACAACAATTACGAAACATACCAAATCATCTTTTAAAATTTATACATATATATATATATATATATATATATATATATATATATATATATATATATATATCCATATACATATATATGTTTTGTTTACAAAACTTCTTTATGCTTTTATATTATAAATTGCATGCCTCTATATGTATAGTTATATAAGAAATGTTTAAAAGACTTAGAAAGGCTATCCACCCTGTTTCCTTTTCCTCGATTTGGATGTGGTCTGGTGGGATATCGGGTACTCCTCCGAAGGTCGTTTAAATATTAGTTATATATCATGTATACATATATGGTCATAAATGTTCCACCAGTTAATTTAGTTTCGATACTCCTGGGTAGCAAAGGTGTATAAACCTACTTGGACACTCATCAATTACATTCTAGTAAACTATTATAGGAATAGTTTAGAGTAAACAAAACATTTTCACTACTACAAGAAATTACACTAGAGTCAGTTCATTCATGAGTCCAGACTACATGTTATATGAAGGAATACTTTTACATGAATACTTATACATGAATACTTTTACATAAACATTATATGGCAAATTACTACTACATGTTATATGAAGGAATACTCTTACCTGAATACTTATACATGAATACTTGTACATGAATACTTTTACATAGACATCATATGGCAATTTAATATTACATGTTATATGTCTAGATACGGTTATATTGTTCGTCTTTCTATCTTTACCTTGTGATTCAATCACATCATCGACGAGGTAGACTGGGACTTTATCTCCTAGTACCACATCATACTTTGAGGGACTAACCATTCCGATAACCACTGCTAGCTACAGAGGTAAATGAACAATCTACGGATGTTCTAGGTTGATACCATCGTGGGTATACAGGAGGGACTAACTATTCCTAAACCCGGCTGTTAGCAACAGAGGTAAATGAACAGTCTACGGATGTTCTAAGTTGATACCATTTTAGGTATACTTAAGAGACTACTAATAAGAGTTAAACAAGGAAAAACCATCACATTTTCAAGAGATGCGTACTTTCAAAACAGTCAGGTCTAGGTAAAAGACTACTTTCAAAACATTCGAGTCTTGGTAGAAGACTACTTTTATACTAGTAGGAAATATAGGATTTTCTAGAGCTTTTCGTACTTATACTAAATGTTTCATCATTCATTTACCAGTCTTTCATATCAACTAATCAAAGCAATGACATTAAATACTTATGAACTCACCAGCTTAAATGCTGATCTACTCTTTCAAAATAACTTGTATTCTCAGGTTACAAATAGACAGGTGCCGATACAAGGTTCAGAGAAGACGGAGCAGTCAAGACTCGTCTTTTATTTTGATAAGTTATTATCATATCTTGAACAATGAAAGAAAACACTTGTAACTAAAATTATACTATTGATGCAATGGATGATGTTGTTGCTTGTTTACTACTTTACATTTGTTGTGATGCATACATGACGTCCTCCGCCCCAGAACGTTTCCGCCGTTCGTGGTTTTGGGGTGTGACAAGATAGCAACACTTTACTCATAAATAAAACACCTTTTATTCATCATCTAATGTCAATTACACTTTACAAATTTCTGGGTTATCTAACTACTAAATCTAATATCATCCTTCAGCCCTATGCTCCGAGCATGCTGGAGATGCTTAACCCGAGTCAGTCCCTTCGTGAGGGGATCTGATGGGTTCTCATCCGATGATACCCTCTTTGCCACGAGGAGTCCTTCTTCTATTCGATGTCTGATAAAATGGTATTTTCTGTCGATGTGTCTGGATCTCCCGTGATCCCTTGGTTCCTTGGCTGAGGCAACAGCACTTTCACTATCACAAAAAATTTCCATTGGCTCTTTAATAGCTGGTACAACTCCAAGGTCTCCAATGAAGTTCTTCAGCCATATCGCCTCCTTTGCCGCCTCGCTAGCTGCAATATACTCTGATTCACAAGTTGAATCAGCCACTGTCTCTTGCTTGGAACTCTTCCAAGAAATTGCTCCTCCATTTAGGGTAAAGACCCAGCCCGACTGAGAGCGGAAATTATCCCTACCAGTCTGAAAGCTAGCATCATTATACCCCACAACTCTCAAGTCATCACTCCCACCGAGGGTAAGGACCCAGTCCTTAGTCCTCCGTAGGTACTTGAGGATATTCTTTATCGCAGTCCAGTGTGCCTTGCCAGGGTTCGCCTGATACCTGCTAACCATGCTCAGGGCAAAGGCTACATCAGGTCGAGTACACGTCATAGCATACATGATCGATCCTACATCCGAAGCATAAGGTATTCGACTCATTTTTGCTATCTCAGCCTCAGTGCTAGGGCTTTGTGTCTTACTCAATCTGGTGTTACTCTGGATGGGTAACTCTCCTTTCTTGGAATCCTGCATGCTGAATCTCTTCAGCACCTTATCCAAGTAGGTACTCTGACTAAGTCCAGTTAGTCTTTTACTCCGATCTCTCAAGATCCTTATCCCTAGAATATAGGCAGCTTCTCCTAGGTCCTTCATAGAGAAACACTTCCCAAGCCAGGAATTAACTTCCTGCAGAGTTGGGATGTCATTTCCTATGAGTAGTATGTCATCCACATACAATACCAAAAAGCTAACTATACTCCCACTAGCCTTGACATACATGCAAGACTCATCTTCACTCCTCGAAAAGCCAAATTCCTTGACCTTTTCATCAAAGCAAAGATTCCATCTGCGAGGTGATTGCTTCAATCCATAAATGGATTTCTCAAGCTTACACACTCTATTTGGGTACTCGTTGCTGACAAAACCCTCTGGCTGACTCATGTAAACATCTTCAGCCAACTTTCCATTAAGGAAAGCGGTTTTGACATCCATTTGCCATATTTCATAGTCATGAAATGCAGCTATGGCCAACAGAACCCGAATAGACTTAATCTTGGCTACTGGAGAAAAGGTCTCATCATAGTCCACTCCAGGAATTTGAGAGAAGCCCTTTGCAACCAGTCTAGCCTTATAAGTGTGTACTTTACCATCCATGTCGGTCTTCTTCTTGAAGACCCATTTGCACCCTACTGTCTTACGACCTGGTACATTCTCAACCAAGTTCCAAACTTGATTGTCATACATGGACTGTATTTCGCTGTCCATTGCCTCTTTCCACTTGGCTGACTCAGGGCCTGCCATGGCTTCCGCGTAACTGTTAGGTTCATCCAGACCTATCAGTATCTCATCACTGATAAGTTTATCTCCTTCTGCAGTAATATGGAATACATAGTAATGCTCAGGAGCATTCCTAACCCTTGTGGAACGTCTTACAGGTACAGACTTGTCAATTGGCTCAACAGGAGTTTCCTCCTCAAGTTGAGTGCTATGGTTTGAAGTTCCTTCACCGCTTGACTCTTGAATTTCTTCAAGATCAACTTGCCTCCCACTATTTCCTTGGCTTATGAACTCTCTCTCTCTAAAGAAAGCCCTCCTAGCTACAAAGACCACATTTTCACTAGGTCTGTAAAAGAGGTAACCAAAGGATTGCTATGGGTAGCCGATGAAAATACACCTCTCGCTTCGGGGTTCGAGCTTATCATGAGTCTCGCGTCTCACGAAAGCCTCGCATCCCCAAATCTTGATGTGGTCTAGTTTGGGTACTTTACCAGTCCACATCTCGTGAGGAGTTTTGGCAACTTTCTTTGTAGGGACTAGATTAAGGATATGGGCGGCAGTCTCTAAGGCATACCCCCAGAATGAGATTGGTAGCGAAGCTCGACTCATCATGGAATGAACCATATCTAACAAGGTTCGATTACGCCTCTCAGCCACACCATTCAACTATGGTGTCCTGGGAGGTGTCAATTGTGAGACTATCCCACATTCCCTCAGATAGTCAAGGAACTCTAAACTAAGATACTCACCACCACGATCGGATCGAAGCATCTTAATGTTCCTGCCCAATTGATTCTCGACTTCCTATTTAAATTACTTAAACCTTTCGAAAGTCTCTGACTTATGCTTGATCAAGTAGACATATCCATATCTAATGTAATCATCAGTAAAAGTCAAATAATAATGATTAGCATCCCTTGTGGCATGTTTGAATGGTCCACACACATCCGTGTGTACAAGGTCCAACAAACCTTCACCCCTCTCACAAGAACCTGTGAAGGGTGACTTTGTCATCTTTCCAAGTAAGCATGATTCGCAACTATCATCTGACTTTAGGTCAAATGACTCCAAGACTCCATCCTTTTGGAGTTGGCCTATACGTTTCTTGCTTATATGTCCAAGACGACAATGCCATAATGATGCTTTATCCAAGTTCTTATTATTAATAGAATCAATACGCAATACATTATTTCCTAAGTTATCAACCACAGATACTGTTTCATACACGCCATCACAAGGTAATGCTTTGAAATAAAGAACATTATTAAATAAATCATTAATCGAACCAACTTCATTATCAAATGAAAAGGTGAAACCTTGTTTATACAATGCATGAAAGGAAATAATATTTCTTGCCATTTCTGGCGAATAACAACATTTATTCAAATCTAAATTAAACCCACTACTTAGCGATAAAGTATAAACTCCAATCTTGGTGACAGGTAAACGTTTCCTATTCCCCATGATCAAGTTTATTCTTCCTTGCTCCACATTCTCACTTCTTCTTAGTCCCTGCAAGTCACAACAAATATGAATACCACAACCGGTATCAAGGACCCAAGATTTAGAATGGGGTGAGTTATTAGAAATGATAGTGTAAATACCTGCATGGTTGGGTTTAACTTTCCCATCCTTCACATCTTGCTGGTATTTTGGGCAGTTCCGCTCCCAATGTGATTTTTCATGGCAATAGAAGCATTCAGCCTCTTTTGGGTCAGAAGAAAGAGTGATGAAACCTTTCTTGGTTCCACTTGAAGAAGAGCCATCAAGGGTCCGAGCCTTGGTACCCTTTGAAGAGCTCTTTCTTTTCTTCCCTCGACTTTTACCAATTGCCAAAACCGGAGTAGAGTTTGGAGTAGGAGTGTTAACAACCGACATCCCCTTAAGACCTGTTTCTGTAGTCTTGAGAAGTCCCTGAAGTTTGCTGAGTGTGACCTCTTCCTTATTCATGTGATATGTCATGCGAAATTGATCATAGCACGATGGTAAGGAGTGCAAAATGATATCTATTGCAAGCTCCTCAGGGTAGTTCACATTAAGCTTCAACAAACGATCCACATACCTTTGCATTTTCTGCATGTGGCTCGTGACGGATTCCCCGTCCTTCATCATGGTTGTTATCATGGAGCAGATGATTTCATACCTCTCTTGTCGTGCACTTTGATGGTATCTTTCCATCAATTCCTGGTGCATTTCATAAGCGTACAAATCCTCATAAGACTTTTGGAGTTCCGCTGTCATCGTGGCCATCATGATGCATGCCACTTTCGTAGCATCCCTTTCATGTGCCTGAAAGTCAGCGATCTCCTGAGGAGTTGCAGTGGTCTCATCAATCTCCTTAAGCTCCTTGTCAAGGACATATTCTTTGTCCTCGTAGCGGGTAATCATCCTGATGTTTCTGATCCACTCATTGATGTTGGATCCATCAAAAGTGACCTTCCCACACAAGTTCATAAGGGTAAAGGAGCTATTAGGGTTAGAGCCAGAAGCAACATTGTTTGAAGACATCTGAAAGAGATGGACAAGATTAGTTTAGATATTAGGAGAGTCCTTAATAAAACACCCAGATGTAATATTAAGGCTAGGATCCAATCACAATATATTATAACTTGGAAGAGGTATGCCGTAATCCAAGCTATAACATATTTGAAAGGTAGGTGAATGACGATTCACCAATTTCCACCACGAAAACCGAAATATTAGATATTAGGTTTTTGATTGGTTCTTAGAAATTCCTAGATTCTTTGAGATTAAATGAACTTTTCAAAGGCATGTTTCAATCTCGAGTGTGCCCTCCAAGTTTTGTGACTGGGATATCGAGGATCACAAAACGAGGTGTTAAGTAACCATGCAAATCACTTGGTACCCTTAAAGTTTATCACTCAATCGATGTGCCGGTAAACCACACACGCTCCACCGATACTATAATAAACCTTAAGTCACCCTTTACCTACCTTGTTAAGTCCAAGTTAGTGTGCCGGTTAACCACACACGCTCCACCAACGACTTAAACAAAGTGTAAAGTGTAATTTCATGGATTAGCACCTTATTCACATTTTTCCTAAAGTAACTAAGATTGGGAATTTAATAAAACATTTAGTTACTTTATAATATTCATCATACTTTTAATGAGAATTTATAAGTCCTTGTCTTACCCGTTCGGCTAACGACCCTCCACCGGTCAAGCAAGCGGTGGGTGAGAGTGGACACCCATTAAGTTGCCATTTTATAGGCAACAACCTTATACCTACCTTATAGACCGGTTTCGTGAATGAGGCGTACTAGCGGTAAGACGACTTGTTCTTATACATATATATAATTATTAAATCATAATAATATAAGTATAAGGGTTGAATTTTAACTTTTAAAATTCTAAGGGTTGGAACTAAAGTTTTAACTTGACTTTACTTGTTCCAAAACTTGAGGGAAAGTTTTGTAAACTTTCAAAACTTTTCATTTCTTGTAACTTATGAGTTTAATAGAGTAATAAAATGAAGACTCTTCATTTTTCTAACTCTTGTGTTCTTTTAATGGTTTTTAACTCAAGTGACTTTTGGTTTTCCATAACTTGAGGACAAGTTATGGACTCCATTAAAACACATTATGATCAAGAATTAAACTACCACATAGGTTACAAATAATTCCTATGATCATCTAAACATCATAAGATCAAGAACATGAACATAAGCACTTTCATGAATCAAAACTACACTTAAAACTTTGTAAATTTGATAACTAGTTGTTGTAAATGAATTAGCAAGACATTACACCAACTAAAACAAGTTTTCAAGTACCAAAACAGTTTAGGGTAATGTTTCTAATCCATTTCCAGCAACTAAAGTCGAAAATCTGCACTCTGTCGACCCTACTCGCCGATTGCATTAACCTACTCGACGAGTAGGTTGAAGATACAAGTGAACTCGATGAGTCCCCCCATGGACTCGACGAGTCCAGCAGTCAGACAGCAAGTTTTTCGACTTTCTTCAACTTTTTAGCACAAAGAACAAACAAACAAGCCTAGGCTCTCATACCACTGATGGTTTTTGAGCATTCTAACACTTCCTAAGTGTACATGCAACCCTAATAACCTTGGATCTATGTTTGTCTAATTATCATGCAAAGTTGAATTTCCAAGGTTATATTCTAGCATACATGGGGAACAATTTTAACTTGAATGAAAGATAAAATAACTTACCTTTTTGTTGCTTATGTTCCTTGAAACCTTGTGAGCCTAGCACCCTAAGTGTGATGCCTCAAATGCTTCACACAACACCAAATGCTCTTGGAAAGACTTTTGAGAGAATACACACTTCTTAAAATCGGCCAAGCCCTCTAGTTTCTTATGTGTACCCGATTTTGTGGAGAATGGGACTCTTATATAGTGTTGACACATCTAGGGTTACACCATGTAAACCCTAATGTGTCATGACTCTTCATTTCCATGACCCATGGGTTTGTAACTCCCATGGAGCATCCATGTAGCATCCTATGGGTGGAACCCAACTTGATAATCCATGGAGCCTCTTAGCCCACTATACAAGATATGAATGATTTACATAATCAACCCATATTTGTAATTAGTTATCCTTCGATCACTTAATTAATTCTAAATTAATTCTTGATCAAACTAATCAAATAATATTATTAATATATTAGAACTTATAATATATTAATAATCTCCAAGTGTTATTACTCTCATTTAGTTTATCCAATTGCATGGTGCCATGCAACCCAAATGGACCATGCCGGGTCGGGTCAAGTACTGACCCGAAATAGTTATGGACTTAGACACCTTATCCAATATCTTTTACTCGAAGGATTATCTGATCCATTCGTTGGGTTGGGTTCTCAATATTGAGGGGCGAATAAGAGACAGCAGAATCTTCAGACAGGGGCAGTAATGACAGGAGAAGTTTGTGTGGGACAATTAATTGACCAAGAAGTGCTACGCCTCTCGCAGCAGGGTTAAATAATCTCAAAGGGAAGGGTTTGACCTTGTTACTTAGCTCTCGTATGAGTCTAACCATTGCAGGGATGAATCTTTTACTTGAAGGATTATCTGATCCATTCATTGGGTTGGGTTCTCAACACTGAGATATAGTAAAGGAAGCATTCAGTGGGTATCAGTAAAGGGACCAGCACTGGGAATGGCTAGGAATGTAGACACAGTGAAGGATAAGTCCTTCACAGAGGTAGAGAAAGTTGTACAATGTTGTTACGGAAAGTTGCCTTGGGAAGGTCGTGTGCCACACAGGGAAAAAGGGGAAGTGAACTCCTAGGATGACCAGCATAAGTACTCAGGAAGTACTGGTAGGGTTACTAGTTGAGTAAGAGTGTTGTACTTGAAGTTTGGAGTGTTTGGATCATCTCAGGAGGATATTCTCAAGGGTTGTTCCAAGTAGGACAGGTATGCGGCGATTAGGAATGTCGGGAGCGGATTCGGGGTTGTGAGTCGGAGAGGACTTTGAAGACAAAGTCTAGTTTAATTGGGGGTGAGTTGTAACACCCCAAATTTAGAAGGTCAAGAAAGGAAAGGAAAAACCCCAAGTCAAAGAGGTCTACTCGTCGAGTTCAGGGAGGAACTTAACAAGTAGGAGCGAGTTTCGTGTCACAAGTTAAGTGGCTGACTCGGCGAGTCTGGACTGGGTTGGGAAACCCTAATTTCCGGACTTGGTGCCCTATTTAAGCATCAGATTCTCATTCCCTCAGCCTCATCTTCAGCCTCCAGACCCCAAACCCTCACCCACGAAACCCTAGTGCACCTTGTGAGTGTTTGAGCCACCTTTGTCTGATTTGTGTACTCGTGAAGAGGAAGAAGGAGAAGAAGGGAGTTGGAGGTTCAAGAAGGAGGAAGTAGATACAGAACATATACTCTAGTGGTTGCATTTCTTGGTAATCAAGTCTTCATCTTGGCTTTTGATTTAATAGATCTCTTTGTTGTCCCTTTTATGAAGATTTTGGTCCATGAATGGGTGCTTGTGGGATTTGGACTTCCCCAAGCAAGATCCTTTCAGATCTAAGAGTATTGTGGATAGGTAAGTCATAAAGGTGGAAGCTTTATGACATTCGAGCTACCCATGCAAAGTTTAAGAGGTTTTTACGGCCTTTTGAGCAAAAAAGGCCATGCATAGATGTAAAGGCAGTAGCTTTGCATGTTATTCCGATCCTAGAAGGTTAGATCTGGGTCCTGGATGCTTTGTGCTCGACTAAAATCATCTGAATATATGTGGACATAGAGTGACTCAGTGAGTCACTCATAGGACTCGGCGAGTCAGGTTGTTTCCTTACCCAAAACCCTTCTGCTAGCAAGTATGTGTTGAGTTGGTTAAGGACTCATCCAGTCTGGGTTCATAGTGGACCTGAAGATCATCATACTCGATGAGTTCAAGGAGGAACCCGGCGAGTCCAAGGCAGTCTCCCTAATTTATGAAGGTGGACTCGAAAAGTTCAAAGGAGAACTCGGCGAGTCAGATGAAGAAGGGTTCCAAAGTGTTGAAGGCATACTTGATGTGTTCAAGGAGAACTCGATGAGTAGGATAGAAGTCCAGAAGTAACCTGTGAATTGTGGGACTCGACGAGTTGATGAGTCAACTCGGCGAGTTGAAGTCAACTCGTAGCATTGACTTTGACCATTAACTTTGACCAAGATTGACCTGGTTTGAATTTTGAGGGTATTGTGGTCTAAGTGTTATTTTGGGTAATAATAGTTCAGGGAGCCAAAGGATCAGCAGTTCAGGAGTCGTCTGATAGCAGTCAGAAGTGTTCAGCTAGTCTTCAACAGTGCAAGGTGAGTCTCCTCAGTGTGTGAATGGGTCTAAGGCCACAATGTCGGCCCATGTAGTTTATGAGCAGGAAGAACCGGGTGTCGCACCCCAAAACCAGAATGACGGAAACTTTCTGGGGTGGATGACGTCATGTCAAGTATCACAACATATGCAGTATAGTAATCAAAGTACAACAACCATTGTATTAATAGTAATAGTTTTACATAAGTTACATTTAATAGACACATTAAGCTAATACAGAAACTAGCATAGATGTAGCTCGATTCTAGACTGACTTCGCCAAAGCTCCCAGGTGTACCTGTCTATCGCTGACCTGAGAATACAAGTTATTTTGAAAGCGAGTATCAACATTTTTATAAATGCTGGTGAGTTTATAAGTATTTAGTGTCATTTGTGTAAGTAAGCATTTTTATTCAAAATAAGTTTATGAAAAGTAGTAGTTTAAAATCTACGATGTATTAGCGTCCTTTCCATAAAATCCTATATTTTCTAAATAAAAGCAGTCATTTACCAAGACTCGACAGAGCTGGGTTTTAAAGAGTAATTTTCCCTTACATACTATCATTACCAAAATACGGTATTTGACTTTAAAGAAAGTAGGAGAATATCACTAGTAAAAATACTAGGGGAAAATAACATATGCCTCAGCAGAAATACTGCTGACTAAGGCAAAAGAAAACATAGACTCCAGGGGGGTATCGAATGAATGATACTTCTGGCTCAATCTAACAAAAGGAAACACATACCCCAAATGACATCAAATGAACGATACAGCTAGCATGGTCTAAAACAAAGAAACACAGACCCCAGACAGTATCAAATGAATGATACAGCTAGCATGGTCTAAAACAAAGGGTGAATGTGAACTCGTATGTAACCATGTTGATCGACAATAGAGTATCCGATGACCCTCCAGATCACGTGTAGAGGTAGTGGCATTATGCCACCCATGGGTCTTACCGGCACGGACTGTAGCTAGTAGTCAGGGTGTGGGAGTGTCAATCCCGTATAGATCTATACACATGATGTTCGCTCTCCTTCCCGAAGACTCTGGTTACACGGCGTTGGCACAATGAAGCGTCGTAGAGGGAAATAGTGTGTCACATTCTAGAAAAAAGAGAGAGGTAGAGATAGAGATAGAGATAGAGATAGACACAGAGATAGAGTCTCCTAACTATTCCTATAATAGTTACTAGGGTTCCAGAAACATGAATAATAGAGGGAGGCCTTTACTACCCAAGGCGATGCACTGGCTGAGAGAGAGAGAGAGAGAGAGAGAGAGAGAGAGCTTTTATGTCCATATATATATACATGGTATATAACTAATGTTGAAATGACCTTCGGACGGATAACCGATACCCACCAGACCACATCCCAACAAGGAAAAGGAAATAGGGCGAACTAGCCTTCCTAAGTCTTTTAAACATTATTTATATAACTATACAAATACAGGCATGCATTTAACGAAAGATCTATGAATGATGAATGGAAGGATGCTCTTGCTTCCCAAGGGAAATGAACTGGTCGATGGAAACCTTTATGTTTATATATGTATACATGATATATAACTAATGTTTAAACGACCTTCGGATGGGTAACCGATACCCACCAGACCACATCCCAACGAGGAAAAGGAAATAGCGTGAACTAGCCTTCCTAAGTCTTTTAAACATTGATTATATAACTATAAAAATACAGGCATGCATTTCATGATGTATAAGCATAGAAGAAAACTTTGATGAAAACTTTGGAAAACCTTTACACATAAGATATTTACGACTTAATGTCAGTTTGTAAAACAAGTTTGAAAATCTTTGGAATCCTTTGAAAAACACCTCTCATAAAAACTTTGATAATGATTTGTATAAAACAGATTAAGTGAAGAAAAACCTTTGGAAAACCTCTAACAAGAGTTGAAAGCGAGATTGGAAAATCTTAAGCTGGATAAAACAGTATAACATGCGAAAATCCATTTTGCTATACAGTTATCAGTCACATGTGATTTATATAATAACTGTATAGATCAACTTGTATTCCCCCTATAAAAGCAGTTAAAATCATTTAAAAGGTTAATTCAGGGGTATGAACCCACCTGACGTTGGCGTTTCGGATGAGTGGACCATATAGGATGCTAAGTGTCAAGTGAGGACTCGACCACACACGCGAATCCTATTTAACATGTAATGATACATTTAAGTATCTAATTAGTCATTTAATAACTAATTAAGCAACTAAGGATGTCTTACTACATAAAAACACTTTGCTACAAGTGCTAGAAGTACCAAGGGTTGCATATAAGATGTGTATGGACTCACATTGGAGTTTACTCTTCAAATGATGGCCCTTATGGATGTTTTCGGTTTCAAGACCACTTCCCCCATGAGTTTACGGCTGTAAACTCTTGGTAGTGGTGTCATGGGATGTTTAAAGGTCTTATCTTGCTCATAGAATCATGCTAGAGTTGAATCAAGGGCTAAGGAAGTGATTGGGGCTCAAAATGGACACAATTGGGAGTTTACGATCCATGGACCACTCCTTGAGGAGTGTACGGCCGTAAACACATGAGTTTATGGTAGTAAACTCATGTTAGTCCATTTCTTTTGTGCTTTGGTGGTTCTAGGCTATGTAGGCAAGGTTCTACTCACTTATATGAGCATAGGAAGGTGTTAAAGGCACTTAAACACCTTGGAAAGGTGTTTACAGTTTTGGGAGACCTTCCCAAACCGTAAAATCACATGTTGTTCATTTGGGCATGTTTTGGTGCATCACATGAAGGATTACAAGGCTCTAGCCACTCATCGATGCTTTTGGAGGTGTTTGAGGGGTAGTTTAACACCCAAAAAGGTGTTTATGGTCCTTGAAGATGGGTTTACGGTCCAAGAATGTTCTTAGACCGTAAACTCATGTTTACTCCCCATTTTTTAAGATTTTGTTGTTCTAAGTCCTTTCGTGTAAGCCCCTAAGTCATAACTAAGCTCCATATGTGGTTTTGAAGGGTTTTTGGGCATCAAAACCCCATTTATGAGTGTTTAGGGTCCAAGAGTGTTCTTGGACTATAAGCTCATGATTTTTACACTTTTGGGTGTCTTAAACACGAATTTGCATGTTAAATGAGCTAAACAACAAGTTAGGGTAGATCACTTATTAGTTTGGGGCTTGAAAGAGGCGACTTTGGACCAAACCCAATTTATAGAGAAAGAAAGTAGAGAGACAGAGACTCCTAAGGTATGAAAAGGGTTGGAATGAAACCCACTCAACCCTTATATAGGGTGGAGTTTATGGCCTGGTTGGGGGTCCACCTGACACCAACCGCGAATGGGGTTTTTCACGACTACCATTAAACACGAAAATTTTAAAATTAGACTGCCTTATTTTCGGTTCGCTTGACGAATATTATTTAAAATATTCGAACGGGTTTAAATCCAGTCAAAAATATTTTCAGGATAAATTTGGCTAATTTTTGACGTACTTAATTTCGACGTTAAAACTAACGGAAATTTTTGGGTTGTCACACAAGGGGTTATCCCTAGGCACTGTATTCTAGTATGTTATTCTGGACCAAGGTCTGATGTCGGGGTAAGCCCGAGGAATGTTGCATGTTAGATTATACTTGTGGTTTGTATGGTACTTGTATGTGCTTCGTAGGGAGGTGAGTGTGGGCGAGGCCCCATTTATCATCGTAGCAGAGTATGGATGGGGTTATGTATCACATTAGTAGTAGAGTAGGGGCAAGGCCCGAGATAGGGGAAGGTGAGTGTGGGCGGGGGCGGGGGCCCGTATCTCACTAACAGTAGGAGCTTTGATGGGGTTCCATGGCTCATCAGTAGCAGGTCAGGGGCGGGCCCAACATAGGCGAGGCGTTAGAACAGGAATACAATAGGGTGTGTTTAGTTTATGTGTTATGTGCTATGGTTATATGTTGTAGGTGTTTATCGGGCGGGGCCTAAGAGAAATAAATATGTATATCGAGTGGGGCTTGAAGATAGGTGGGGCCTAGGGTCAGGTCGGGCTTGATATCGGATTTCTCCGGAGCCGGGTGGGGCCCGATGTAGCAGGCGAGGCCCAGTGCTTTCAGTATGTGATTGTGTATGGTATGTGGTAGGTTGGGGAACTCACTAAGCTTCGTGCTTACGGTTTTAAGTTTTGGTTTTAGGTACTTCCGGTAGCAGAGGGAAGAGCTCGGGGTGATCACATGGCACACACACCAAAGGAGTTTTATCCTGGGATGTTTACTCTAGTAAAATAAACAAGTGTTTTGAAATGATACTTTGTTGTGTTATATAATCCTTTAGTTATGGTTGAAATGACTTAATACTTATAGTTTTGTTAATGTTTTAAAAAGAAATTTTTGGTAATGATTTTTGGGATGTTACATAGATTATGGGATAGGTGTTGTTGATGGGGTATATTTTGGAGTAGGTGTTGGGATAGACGTATATGTTGACGATGTGGTAGTTCCTTTACTTAAGGAGGGTGTGGTAGTTACTGTAACTGTGGAGGATGGTAGTGTAGATGCAGGTTTTAAAGTTGTGGTAGTAGATATAGGTGTTGATGATATGGTAGTGGGTGTCGGTTGAGGATGGTTTAGATGATGTAGGTGCTGAAGTTTTGGTTATTGATGTAAGTGTTTATGCTTGTATTGTTCCATATTCTGAAGTTTTAGATGTATTTTCTAAGGACGGTATGGATGTTGTAAGTGATGTCGAGGAAGTGGTAGTCATGGTTGATGTTAATGATATAGGATTAGGGGTTTTGTTGGTAGATGTTATAGCTGCTTTGGATGTGGTTGTTGGTATTGGGTAGTCGATTTCTTAATCTTGTAATTGTCTGTTTATCATTAATTTTGCAACTGAAATCCTATTGTGTTTCATAACCTGTGGTGCAATGAATTTAGTTGGCTTCACACCAAATGCTCCTTTTTCTTTTGATTTCGACATCTTTCTTGCTTAAAAATTAACAAAAAAACTGTAGTCAATAGCAGTGTATTAAAGATGATAAACTACCGATGAGAAGAGAGAAACAAACAATAAAAATAAATTATATATGAAGGCATTACTACGCATGCAAAGTATTGAGTACAATCAAACCAATTTACTTGTAATTTAATACGATAATATACATGAAGATGATCAGAGAACAATAAACAATCATCACGATAACAGTAAATTAAATAAAAATTAATTTTAGATGCCTGGCAACCTTTATCGACAAAGTCAGTGCACAAACATATAATGAACAAAGATTTCGATCAATTAGCAGTCGGAGATGATTATAGAAAATGTAAACCCTATTTCTAAACAGTGAACTTACCCTAATATGCAGCCTCAATGTGTCTAGGTTGGAGGGAAAGGAATTACAAAATATTTTGAAACTCCGCTAATCAAAAATTCGAATTGTGCTAATTACCCCCAAAATATTTAGTAATTCAAACTTATTAAAGTAGTTCCAGATTGATAGATAGGGCATAAACATCTCGCTAACGTCAAGAAAGAACATACACTAACGAGGTGTTCATAGTATAATTTTAATTTGAAATTATAAATGAGGATTAAACATTAATAAACTATTCAACTTTATGCTTTTATGTTTAAACCAAACTTTATATACAAAAGACGTACGAGTCATGTCAATAAATATGGTAGTTGCTTATGGTGTCATGGTATCACCCATGGATGACATATGGGTCATTGGTCAACATGGTAGTTGCTTATGGTATCCATGGTCTAACCTGGAAGACATATGGGTCATTAGTCAACATGGTAGTTGCTTATGGTGTCCATGGTCTACCCATGGATGACATATGGGTCATTGGTCAACATGGTAGTTGCTTATGGTGTCCATGGATGACATATGGGTCATTGTTCAATAGGGTAGTTGCTTATGGTGTCCATGGATGACATATGGGTCATTGGCTAACATAGTAGTTGCTTATGGTGTCCATGGATGACATATGGGTCACTGGTCAACATGGTAGTGGCTTATGGTGTCTATGGTCTACCCATGGATGACATATGGGTCATTGGTCAACATGCTAGTTTGCTTATGGTGTCCATAGATGACATATGGGTCATTGGGCAACATGGTAGTTGCTTATGGTGTCCATGGATGACATATGGTTCATTTGTCAACATGGTAGTCGCTTATGGTGTCCATGATCTACCCATGGATGACATATGGATCATTGGTCAACATGGTAGTGTCTTATGGTGTCCATGGATGACATATGGGTCATTGGTCAACATGTTAGTTGCTTATGGTGTGCATGGATGACATATGGGTCATTGGTCAACATGGCACTTGCTTATGGTGTCCATGGATGACATATGGGTCATTGGTCAACATGTAGTTGCTTATGACGTCCGTGGTTTACCCATGGATGACATATGGATCATTGGTCAACATGGTAGTTGCTTATGGTGTCCATGGATGACATATGGGTCATTAGTCAACATGATATTTGCTTATGGTGTCCATGGATGACATATGGGTCATTAGTCAACATGGTAGTTGCTTATGGTCTCCATGTATGACATATGGGTCATTGGTCAACATGGTAATGGCTTATGGTGTCCATGGTCTACCCATGGATGACATATGGGTCATTGGTCAACATGGTAGTTGCTTATGGTGTCCATGGATGACATATGGGTCATTGGTCATCATGGTAGTTGCTTATGGACTCCATGGATGATATATGGTTCATTCTTTAACATGGTAGTTGCTTATGTTGTCCATGGATGACATACGGGTCATTGGTCAACATGGTAGTTGCTTATGGTGTCGATGGATGACATATGGTCCATTGGTCAACATGGTAGTTGCTTATGGTGTCCATGGTCTACCCATGGATAACATATGGGTCATTGGTCAACATGGTAGTTGCTTATAGTGTCCTTGGATGACATATGGGTCATTGGTAAACATGTTAGTTGCTTATGGTGTCCATGGATGGCGTAATATTATGGTTTTTCAATTTGATGAAACGGAAGTTAATTTAGTTTAGCTGGCAAGCGCGTTTTACTTCTTACCCAAAGTCGCAGGTTCGAATCCTGCTTATGTCAATAATTTTATTTAAATTCTTATCTCTAAATTTAATCAATAATTTTATTTAACTTCATCTTTTTAAATTTAACTGTTAATTTATTTACGAAAATGCCCGTAGGTATTGACAAAAATACCCTAACCATTTATGTAGTAACCTTTGTACGTTAAAGGGCAGTTATGTCTATTCATAGTCTGAACATTTAGGTGCGATAATTTGTAGTCACATTCATCCCGTCGTTTCAGTTTATCGTCGATTGATTAAGTACATTCCATTCTCAGCAATCAAACTTCTGGTACATTGATCATTAAACCCTAAAATCGTTGTTGTTACATAATATTAATAACACTCGACGTTGTTCAACATAATGGCAACGAGTTGTTCATCAGAAAGAATGCTAACAAGACAACAAGGAACAAGGATCACTACTTTTCCATCGCAGTTGATCGAAAAAATAGTAACTATGGTTGGGGGAAATTTACCAATCGATGCTTTTAAGTGACAGCTAGTATAAGTATGATGTGCCTTACTTCTATTATACTTACATACATACTTAATTTAGTGTTTAATAGATTAATTTTGTTGATTTGTGACTTATAGTTGCAAATTCTTTGGGTATTCTATAACATCAAACGCAATATATAAAATCATAGATACAAATCGATTAAGGTTTCATTCCTTAAGTGTTCAACAGTATGAAGTCATAAGCAAATGCAGAAAGTTGAACAACCCACACGTACTCTTCAACGATGGAATGGTACTCTTTTTTTAAGCAATCGGATGATTGCAAGTTCAATTATTTTTCTATATTTGTATTTTTAAAATTGTATGATTACTTATTGTATGTCAGGCGAAGTATTTTACGATAGGGGAGAAATAGCAGGGAAATAGTTGCCTCAAGATGTTGCCGATCAGGGGCAGTAGAATGGCATCTTCGTTTTAGGAATTATGTTGATGGCCGAAGGCATTGAAAGGAAGTAAGAAGGTTTGATCATGTTAAATAATGCCTAACTTAATACTAGAAGAAGTTGGAATCTAAGACATACCTGTAACAATGTTCAAAACCACTAGGTAAGGAGATCAAAGCAGATAAAATTCCATGGCTTATATAGAAGTTATGCAAAGCATCGATCTGTAATCAGTTATGAAAAAACTTTTATGTATTGATACAGTTGCTTGTTGAATTGTGAAATTTGTTTGTGGGATGCATGTTTTGTTAAGTTTACTAGGATGTTTGACATTAGTTTGGAGTATTGATGGCTAACTCCCATCACTCAAAATCCCACAATGCGCAAAGCAAGCAGCATTCGGACAAGGGGAAAATCTAACCACAACATACTCAAGCAGTCATATCCAAACAGCAAGAATCTGAACTAGCATTCAACACAAACTCATAAACTCAGGCATAACCTAAATAGGCTATCCTACTACTATCTAATCAGCACTATCATGCAGCTCAAACACATATAATAGGCACATAAGGCATCATTCCTAGATCTTTGTCCTAATCTAGCATACTGTTCTATTAACTGATAATCATAACATAGACTTGTATGGGTATTTTGGGGTACTTACTTGAGCTCGGTTGATTGCATGCACCACACCCTTTTTCTCTTTTCAAAGTTCTTTCCTTTCTGAATTATTTTTGCTTTTCTAAAATTGTTTTCTTTCTCAAAAACTCTCTTTTTACAAAACTGTCTTTTCATTTGAAAACATTTATAACAATTCCTCAGTTTGAGTTCAGACACACCCGAGAGCATGTCCGAATCCCTCAAACCAAGGCTCTGATACCAACTTGTAACGTCCCAAAATTCAAGACAAAAATTTCTTTTTAATAAAACACTACTTTAAGCAAAGACATCATTCCAAAACATAATCTGAGTATAAGTTTTCAAAACACATGTTTATTATCAGAGTAAACATTCCCAGGCTGACTAATCTATGGTGTGTGTCCTGCGATCAACCCGAGCTCCTCCCTCCGCTACCGGAAGTACCTGAAAACAAAATTGAAAACCGTAAGCACGAAGCTTAGTGAGTTCCCCACCTTACCACATACCATGCAAAACCACATACTGCACATACTGGTCCACGCATGCTATCCTGGGCCTCGCCCCCTACCTCGGGCCTCGCCCGCTACAACGGCCCCGCTGCTCCAGGCCCCGCCTGGCTTCGAGCCCCGCTCGGATACAGATCTGTTTCACTTAGGCCTCGCCTGTCACAGGGCCTCGCCCACTAACATATGATAACACATGAACATATCACATAACATCACATAAGCTAAACATATAATAACAGCTCTTGCTCTAAGGCCTCGCCTATCTCTGGGCCCCGCCCGTGTCCTGCTACTGATGAGTCATGGGACGTCGTCCATACTCCTGCTGATAGTGAGATACAGGTCCAGCCCACTCTCACTCCTTTCCTAACTTGGGCCTCGCCCCTGGACTGATGCTACTGAGATGTGGAAAACCATCCACACTCTGCTATTGGTGAGATACGGGACCTCGCCCACCCTCACCTCCCTACCAAGCACATACAAGTATCACACAGACAACAAGCATAAACTATCGCATAAACCATTCCTTGGGCAACCGCCCACTATCATTAGACCTCGTCCGAATATCATACTAGCATACTGTGCCTAGGGCTAACCCTCGGGTCTTCTACTCATAACTACATGGGCCGACATTATGGCCGTAAACCCATTCATACAAAAGGAAACTCACCTGCACTAGCTGAACTGTTGCTGCTAATCCCTTTAACCGCTACCTGACCACTGACTCCGAACTGCTGCTCCACTCGCTCCCCGAGCTACCAATATCAACATATCACTTAGTCTAACTGACCCTCAAAGGTCAACTAAGTCAACTCTTGCCAAAGTCAAAGTCCTGGTCAAAGTCAGTCTCCCAGGTCAACCCTACTCGCCGAGTCACCCTATTGACTCGCCGAGTTCATATGTTCAGAGTCCTTCTAATCACGACTTGACTCGCCGAGTCTATTGATTCCCGAATCCTGTCATGTCCAACTCACTGAGTCCTCGCTTGACTCGCTGACTCGAGTCTTAAGTCGAAGGGTTTTGGGACTACGCGACCTGAGTCGCCGAGTCCAAGAACAGACTCGCCGAGTACAAGGCAATCTTCATCCAACTCACCGAGTTGTTCATCCAACTCGCCGAGTTCATGCCCATCTTCATCCGACTCGACGAGCTGTTCATCCCACTCGTCGAGTTCCTCATCATCTTCAATCTACTCGCCGAGTCCACTCGAAGGACTCGCTGAGTCCATTAAGATCTACTTACATGCAGAGGACTTCCGAGTCATGCATGGACTCCAAACTGTAGATCTACCCTTCCCAAGCCTATTCCCCACGTAAAGTTGCAAACTTTACGTGTAGAGAAGGAGATCTAGGCACAATCCACCATAAACTAGGGTTTAAGACCAAGAGACTCCAAAATCCACCCAATGGCTAATACTTTACAGGATTCTAAACCAAAACAAGCATGGATCTGAGGTAGCAACCTCAGATCTGGACCTCAAGCTCGAGATTGATCTTAAACATGGCCTAAAAGCCCCAAAACTCATAACCAAGGAAAATATGGAGGAGAGAAACGACTTAATACCTTCAAATGATCTGAAATGATCCCCAAACTTCGGATCCAAGGCCACTCCTTGATGCTTCAAAGATTCCCCCTTCTTCTTCTTCCTTAAAACCACTCAAAAATGGCTAAAAGCTTGAATGAACACAATGGAGGCTTAGGGTGCGGCGTTCTGGGTGTGAGAGACAGTAAAGGAGCCCTAGGAAGAAGAATGAAGCGATTAAATAGGCTCCAAGCCCCGGATTTAGGGTTTTCCTCGCACAGACCCTACTCGCCGAGTCGCCTTGGCCGACTCGCCGAGTTGGTCACTTACTCCTCGACCCGGATCCCGCTCTGACTCGTCGAGTTCCTCCTTGGACTCGCCGAGTCCCTCTAAATTTTAGGGTTTCCTTTACTTCCTTGGCTTTCAAAACTTTGGGTGTTACAACTCTCCCCCACTTATATTAAACTTCGTCCTCGAAGTTTGCCATAGCCCACCGCCTGCGATCCGCCTCCAATACCCACCAATTATCCCAACACCAGCCGCCTACCTACGCTGGTCTTCCACCTGGTCATTCTGACTAACATCAACTTCGCGGGTAAACCTCGGGTCAAACCTAACCCTGAACAACATAGAAACAGAACCCACTGACAATCCTTCTGGTACTCACCGAGTATTGCACTAAACCCATAGGGGTTCTCCACTTCCTTCCTTGCGCGATTTCCTTGCCTCCCCAAGGCAATGCTCCATAACCAACTATTCCCTCTGCCACTGCGAAGACTCTGTCTTCACCGATTCTATTACTCCCGCTACCTCCAGTACGGGTCATTATCGCCAGTATCCACTGGGCATTTCTATCTACTACAACTTGGTGTCGAGCACCACACGATCAGCTAACTGAATTCCACCATACGCTGCATACTCGCACTGCCACCGACTGGAAATTTTGCTATTCCTCGTCTGACTCCCTGATGAACCGAGGCCACCCTGGTCCCTACCAACCTATCACTGACTGGATTACCGGCTCCTACCGGTAGCTAGTCCCAACACCATCACTAGTCGCTCCCAACGACTTCCAAAGAACTTCGATCACTTATAACTGCTCAATCTACTCAGCCATTCAGGCACTACAAGCCTGGGATTTTCAATCCCCTAACTTCACACTAAGGTCCCTACCAGGTCCCACTTGTGCAGCTAAAACTCACGGGCCTCGCCCACGGGTCCCACCCGCCTCTAATCTTCTAGTCCCTCTGCTCTATTCACTCTCGCTCATGCCTCGCCCACGGGTCCCACCCAACAATATTACTGAGCAACCCTGCTCCCTAGTCTCATCTACACTGCTAATCTCGTACGGGCCTCGCCCACGGGTCTCACCCAACTATATCCTGGAACGGCCTCTCCCAAGGTCTCACCTCGCTAGAGCTATACAGGCAACTCCCTATCATTCTCAACCACTACCCATCCTGATCCCCATCTGATCACTAGGAAATAAGGGCCTCGCCCCAACTCCGCTATTAAGGCTACTAATGAATGCTACGACTTACCCGTAGTCTTACATCACCATCCACTGCTGACTGCTAGTGAATGCTACGGCTGCCCCATAGTCTTACAACACTTCCACCACTGTCTGCTAAACATGAAGGCACCCACGTGCCATAAGCTCCCAAGATCCTCATTCCGACTCCCTCGAGTCCTACCGGCAATCCACAGCCTGAATTCTCAACCATAACTAACCATTACCATCACATGCACTAGCTGATGGGGAGTTTCTCAAACTCCCAACCCTGAAATCCTCTATCCATCAGACGTTGCACTACCTCTCTTCCTTCTCGGATGTCACGTACTCATTTTGGGTCTGCGTGCTCCTCTCTAGGCACACCCGGAGGATTCTCCCCCACTTCGATCCTTCTTACCCCTTGCTGCTCAATACTCAAAAGAGATCCCGATCTTTTCTACCATTCCATAACCCATCTACTGAGGAACCCAAGCCCGCCATAGCTAGGGATTTAGCCAATCCATCACAATCGCTGCACCACTCCTAACTTAGCGAGACGTACCAAATCTCTCCCAAACATGCTACAGTTACTGCATCCTTCGAAACCTTCTTCAATAGAGCACATCCCCTAACTACCATACAAATATCCAAGGTATGCAGATGGCATATAACTCGATCACAATCAACCACTCAAAATAAAATACTCATACCGATAATGATGCAGAACCATAACAATATATTCATGCACAAATAAAAGAACTGAAAACAGAAATCGCATACCTGCAACGTCCGGCGTTGCTCGCGTCTCCAAGGTCGTCATCTGAAAAGCCCTGCCCCCTGCCGCAGGTGCCTCTACCCGGCCCTGACGGCCATTCGTGATCCTCAAAGCTGCAGGGGCGGGTGCCATCACCCGTCCTGCTGAAAACAAACTGGGACACTGGGCCTTCTTGTGGCCCCACTGGTTGCAGTGAAAACATATCAAGTTTGATCCCTGTGAGGTGGTAACAGTACAATCCCTGCTGAAATGACCAGTCCGACCGCACTTGAAACAGCCAGACTCACCACCGCTACCACTCATGCACACGCCCCCGTGCACCCTGCCACACTTCCCGCACTGACTGCGGTCCTGATGATCCATCGATCTCGAATCCGATCCCTTGGGCCTTTTGCTCGAACCTGCAGCTACCTGATCCTCATCCGGCTTCCTCTTCCGGATTTGCTCCAAATCAATTTCCCTCTCTCTAGTCCGAGAAATCATATCTTCCAGCGTCTTACAGCTGGATCTGCTCACGAACTCCCTGATGTCATCCCTCAACATCTCATGGTATAGGGCCTTCTTCATCTCCTCATCTACAACATACTGCGGTACAAGAAGGGCCCTCTCCCTGAACTTGGCGGTGATCTCCGCCACAGTCTCAGTAGTCTGCGTCAAGTCCTGAAACTCTCGTGCCAGCTGCTGCACCTCAATAATCGGCAAAAATTCCGCCCTGAACCTGGCCGAGAAATCGCTCCAAGTCATCACGTCCAACGCGGCATCATCCCCCAGAGCATGACCAATCTCCTCCCACCAATCCCTCGCTCTATCCTTTAGAAGACAGGAGGCGAGTCTAACGTTGTCCCCCTCGGGACACTTGCTCGTACAAAAAGCGTTGGCAACATCAGCCAACCATCTGCTACTAGCAATGGGGTCCCTAGCCCCATGATAATCTGGTGCCCCGCAAGCCCTGAACTCTCAAAATGTCAAGGTACGCGCTCCCAACAAAGCCATCATCTCAGTACGAAGGGCTCCCAGCCTCCCCTCCAAGATCTCCAGTATGCCCTCCTTGACCGTGCTAAAGATCACAAGAGTCCGAGCTAGAATACTGCGTGTAACCTCAGCTGATATCAACTCTCTTATCCGCTCCTCGAGCTGCTCGGCCCCTGAACCCGTGCCTGATCCCTCTCCGGCGCCTGGTCTGCCCGCTGGTCTCTCTCTTAACGTCACCATGCTTAAACATATAACACAACCACTATCAGAAAACTCATCACCACTGCGAGACCAAACACACTCCCTACTAGGTTCCTGGTCTTGTCTTGGCCTTTCCTAAATCGAGTACAGATCCTCTGCTTTCAGTAGTACGGGCCCATACTACCTTCCACATCTATCCGTACTTTCCTCAGGAACTGCTTCGACTCCACCAGGTCCCTTATCCATTACCACTGCTCCCAGCACTACCTCATCCTAGGCTTACCCTAGGGAAACCTCTGACTCAATCTCAACCAATCCTCAGCTGCTGAAGGTGTCCTTGTGATGCCAATTGGCCATCACCTGGATACCATCACATGTGACGAGGCTCAGATAATCCTTCAAGTAAAAGACTCGTCCCTACAACGGTTGGACTCAAACAAGAGCTGCGCAATAGGGCCAAAGCCAACACTCTGAGATTATTCAACCCTGATCACATGTGACGTGACGTATCCACCTAATGGCTAACTCCCATCACTCAAAATCCCACAATGCACAAAGCAAGCAGCATTCGAACAAGGGGAAAATCTAACCACAACATACTCAAGCAGTCATATCCAAACAGCAAGAATCTGAACTAGCATTCAACACAAACTCATAAACTCAGGCATAACCTAAATAGGTTATCCTACTACTATCTAATCAGCACTATCATGCAGCTCAAACACATATAATAGGCACATAAGGCATCATTCCTAGATCCTTAGTCCTAATCTAGCATACTGTTCTATTAACTGATAATCATAACATAGACTTGTATGGGTATTTTGGGGTACTTACTTGAGCTCGGTTGATTGCATGCACCACACCCTTTTTCTCTTTTCAAAGTTCTTTCCTTTCTGAATTATTTTTGCTTTTCTAAAACTGTTTTCTTTCTCAAAAACTCTCTTTTTACAAAACTGTCTTTTCATTTGAAAACATTTATACCAATTCCTCAGTTTGAGTTCAGACACACCCGAGAGCATGTCCGAATCCCTAAAACCAAGGCTCTGATACCAACTTGTAACGTCCCAAAATTCAAGACAAATTTTTTTTTTAATAAAACATTACTTTAAGCAAAGACATCATTCCAAAACATAATCTGAGTATAAGTTTTCAAAACACATGTTTATTATCAGAGTAAACATTCCCAGGCTGACTAATCTATGGTGTGTGCCATGCGATCACCCCGAGCTCCTCCCTCCGCTACCGGAAGTACCTGAAAACAAAACTGAAAACCGTAAGCACGAAGCTTAGTGAGTTCCCCACCTTACCACATACCATGCAAAACCACATACTGCACATACTGGGCCATGCCCGCTATCTTGGCCCTCGCCCCCTACCTCGGGCCTCGCCGCTCCAGGCCCCGCCTGGCTTCGAGCCCCGCTCGGATACAGATCTGTTTCATTTAGGCCTCGCCTGTCACAGGGCCTCGCCCACTAACATATGATATCACATAACATCACATAAGCTAAACATATACTAACAACTCTTGCTCTAAGGCCTCGCCTATCTCTGGGCCCCGCCCGTGTCCTGCTACTGATAAGTCATGGGACGTCGTCCATACTCCTGCTGATAGTGAGATACGGGCCCAGCCCACTCTCACTCCTTTCCTAACTTGGGCCTCGCCCCTGGACTGATGCTACTGAGATGTGGAAAACCATCCACACTCTGCTATTGGTGAGATACGGGACCTCGCCCACCCTCACCTCACTACCAGGCACATACAAGTATCACACAGAAAATAAGTATAAACTATCGCATAAACCATTCCTTGGGCACCCGCCCTCTATCATTGGACCTCGTCCGAATATCATACCAGCATACT